>NC_089202.1:5207391-5809891 GCF_963930695.1 Labrus bergylta | reverse complement strand
TTAAAACTGAAGGCTGGTGAGTGAACTCGTGTTGTAAAGCACTACATACTTCTAGCAAAATGACCTCAACTCAAATAGTGCAGTTACATAGTGCAGTAAACTGAGGATCGGGCCTGCACTGTGGACATGAGAGAGAGTCCATTCTCCCTGTTGAAAGTTATTTTACTATAGTTTGCCTTTAAAACTACTATTTTAAGGTGGAAAAGTTACAAATTGTTGCTTTAAATGCATTTAAATTAGTGAATCATTATTTATTTTAAGCTAATTCATTTTGGGCTAAGTCTGCTAACTCATTATGTTTGTTGGTCTAGCTTTTAGCATGCACATAAATATACCATTCAGATATTCTCTAAGTGTTTTTTATTTGATCATTGATTGTTTGTTTTTATTGTTTTTTCCTGTTCAGTTACATCTGAAGCTTTTATTTTCACACTTGTTCTACAGCAAAGTTTAGTAGCATTTCACATTCATTCTGTTTGTGCCGCTCTGTAAGACGAGCTAAATCAGGTGAAAACGCTGTTCTGCGTCTGCTGTAATTAATTGCAAATAACTCGTCTCGTTCTGCGGCGCTCGGCATTGATGCGTTCCTGACCTGGATGCAATTATCTCAGAAAAAGCTCTCACGCTGATGTTTGAAATGGAGCTTATGAAACTCTGTAACAATCATTCCTTCTCTCTGTTCCTTTTTTTGTCTTTGTCTGGGTTCTCATTGTGAAAGCCTGTGGAGCTGCAGTGTAACACACCAGGGAGGAGAAACTGGACACAGCTCTAATGCCTTTCATCTTTGCAGACTGGGAACGGCTTCCTGTTTTTCAATGGACACACTAATTAGCATGAATACAATCATGCACTTAGGCCAGACAAAGAAGTGAACAGATGCAACAGCATACATTCACATACAGTACATGTTGGTACCCTCATGTGTGTATAGCTGCATACAGAACATGAAAACACAGTGAAACGGCTGCCCTAATTCATTTTCCACACACCAGGTCTTTTGTGAACTTTACACCGCCGCAGTCAAAAGAGAAGAGGAGGAAGACGAGGAGGAGGGAGGGAGGGGGCGTGCTTTTCCAGCACAGTTTTTAGGTAATGTTTTCTTTTCTTTGAAGTGGCACGGCAAAATGAGTTTCCAAATCTCAGTAGATTTCAATACAGAAGAGGAAAAAGACCACAGTTGATAGGCAACACTTACATTCAATTATCTTTGTTCCTCACACAAAGCACTAACATTAACACACACTCAAACGTGCGTACATGCACACACACACACATCAGTTACTTCACTGCCAAAGAAAATTGTGACTCATAACCAGAACAGTGAGGTACTGCTTCACTTGCCTCTATCTAAAATTATGTAGATACAGTGCTCCGCTGCACTTCACATACATCAAGCTAAAAGATGCATTGAAATCCTGTGGGGGTGCAGAGACGTTGATGGAAATGAAATGCTTCATTAAGCAACAGCTATGGCTTTTGTTTTGTCAGACATCTGATGAACTCAGAAGTTATTTTGTGCCTCCAGACGTACACTGCCTTAGTGTGAGAAGCTTTGTGTACCATTTTGTTCAATTCTCGTTTTATTATTGTAAGAAGTACAATCAATTTAATGACTACTCCGGGAAGAAGAAATGGATCATTGTTTTGTGATTTTTATTTAGTCCATGGTGGTGATTACTAGGCTTTGGATGGTGCTAAATCAGGTTTTTAAACGGTGCACCTGAGAGTCGTCAAAGCCAGCCTGCTGTTTCCTCCTTAATTACAGATTACCTATTACCAAAGTACCTTTGAGATATCAAATACCTAAATAACCAGGATCTTAAATAACTGTATTTTACACTCAAGCCATTCATAATATTGCTCTTGATTTTTTTCATACGTACTGAAATATCACACACACACACATATGATCTGGTCTTTCATGAAGCACTGGCCTTTACAATGGAAATCAAGTAAATCAAAGATCTTTATAAATGAATTATGTTGTGTATTAAAGCAAAAATAATATGAATTAAGATTAATATTGTATTGCTATTCTTGCGTTTTCTACTACTTTTTTCATCTTCATGTCTGAAATAAAGATATCAACCAATCATTCAAATTAAATGCAAAATCTTAAAATATCATAATAATCTATATACTATGTCATGAGCCACTATGTTCTCTCAACTCAACTGTATAAATGAAGGATGCAAAGTGAATGATAATGTATTAATGATGCTTTAGGAGTCCACATTATGTTATCTGATGTGTAACGTCTAGCTACAAAACCGATTAGAAGTGACCCAATGAATTTTAAATTCAGTTACATAGAGATACGCTTTACAAAAAATCAACTAGAGTTTGACTGATGGAATAAAGATACATTATGACTACCTATATAGTAATAGTCAATGAAGTATTAGAAGTTAGTAGTGTGTGCTGAGTTCAAGTAAAGACGAACGGGCGAAACAGACCTGAGGAAGAGAATTTACATGATGCTTCTTTTTTTTTTTCAAAGCAGCACATACAGCAACAGTAGCTTACTAATGTAGCGGCCTTTTACCTAACATCCTGTTTCCATGGCAACAATAAACATTCGGTCCCGTTAAAACTATAAAATGACGGTACTGTTGGAAATACTTGAGGTAATGTAATTACTCAACAAAAAAAAAAAAAATGTAACATAGGTTTGGACAATTTTTAATGAAGTAAGATAATTAAATGTAAACATTGTCGTAAAATTCTACATATTGTACGTTTAAGTGACGTACATGTTGACCATCTTAAATAATGCATCTGTTTATTATCTAATGGTATCTGAAATGCAAAGTGATCTTTGATGCATAATAATAATGAGTTATTATCTAAGAAGATTTTTGAAATTCAACCTTTTTATGCAGAATTTCAAACGTTGCTGCTGTTTTAACTGAAGGGAAAAAAATACGTGACAAATTTAAATTCCTGAGGAATGTATTTCATTAACTTTTCACATCTCACTGTGAATATTTATTATCCAATCCATAACCCCACCCCCACCCAAGTCGTAGAAGATGATCATCGCTTACTGGACATCTTCCACCACAGATGTTAAATTTAATTTAGTCACAGCATCTCTAGAAGTTTTCATCCTCTCACACCATCACACCACCCACATTCACGTGGCTCTTGGCCCAGACTGGAAACTTGACTGTAGTTCTTGGATTCTGGACAGTGCTTCATCACATCTGTGCTGCTCCACCTCCTGTGGTGGCTCAGCGGGGGGATGCGTCTATAAATCTTACAGTCACATAGCGGGGAAATTAAGTTGGCAGAAAGATGGACGACAGAGCTGCAAAGACGTTGAGCTCAAACAATACGGCTAGAAATGATCTAAATGATCACACATGGAAGAGTCATCGCTTTCTCTTTAATCTAAATCCTTCTCTCCCACACATTTACAACCACCGCCTCTCTAATCCCTTCCCTACAATACCATTATTCCCATCCCCTCTGTCTTTGTGACTGTACACTTTGTCTCTGCGGTTCAGCTCATTCGGCAACAACTTTCACGGAAACCCTTCAAATCCAAACGTGGTAATAGAGTCGTAAGTGCAATTATCATCTTTGAAGTTAGGAGTGACTCATCTTGAGTCTTAGCGATGCACTTGCGCACTTTGCAGGATTGTCAGTTAATGTCAGTCCACTGACTCATCCTGCACTCTACCCACTCAAGAAAAAAGAAAAAAAGCACACTTGTAACTTCTCTATTCATTTCACCTGTTAAATGAAAACTCTAATGGGACCGTTTGCCCTTCACAAATCATCTGAAATTCACCACAAAAGTTGCTAGAGTGTAATAAGTTTCCACTTACTAGTTTATCTGTAGGAGCTTGAGTTATATTTGTGTGTTTACTTCTGCATGTGCCTGCACAGGAGGCCTGTGAGCAACCTATGAGGACACCACTCTGCTAAACATGATGTAACTTCTTCTTGTTACCAACAAAGTAAACAAGTTTGAGTTTGAGAACAAGTACACCTAAGACACACACTTTAGGCACATCCAGTCCTGACATTTTCTGTATAACTACAGGACATTGAAGTCCTGGTATTTTCTGTAACTGCCTTTCACACATGTACCTCTTGAAACACTGTTGTTTGGGGGTGGAGGGGTGGAGCATGCAGTACATGCAGGAGTAGTCTTCAGTCATGTTGACTGCTACTGGGTTAATATCACAGGGGCGGCTGTGGCTCAGTTGGTAGAGTCGTCGCCTCTCAACCAGAAGGTCGAGGTTTCTCTGATGTACGTCGCTTTGGATAAAAGCGTCTGCTAAGTGAATTGAAGAATTGTAGAATATCACGCCAACATGTATATGGACTTGTGCTGACAAGTAATTAAAAAAAATAATGTATGAATTTCAGGCTTTGTGTGTAATTAATTATAATTAATTGCATGTGTCAATATTGTCAGTCAGACTTAGTCTGCATTAACATATTTCTAGCTGGATATTTTCAAACTTCCATTTTTTTGGAAGTTGAATTTTACTGTTAATATACAGACTACCTGAATAGGTCACGATACTTTACCCTTTAGACACGTCCCGTTACAACTATAAAATTATGGATTTATCTGGCTTTGATAACTTTTGGAAATGTCAGTACTGAACAAAAAATATACAGTATATGACATAGGTTTAGTCATTTTTTAATGAATTTAGATGATTCTAATATAATTGTACATATGCATGTTTAACATCATCGCCCCGTCCACTCACGCACAGTTAAATCTATTACCTGCTCTGTTCACACATCAGTTCTCCCCAAATTCATTCAAAGTGTTTACCAGAGATCTAGCAGGAAAACTCTGAATAAAGTTGAGGTGAAAATATTTCTCTGTTTGTGTTCACACGGACAAAGTCAGGACATTTTTCAGGTGTGCGGTGTATGTGTAAAAGGGGGGTATGGAAAGAGAGAGTGGTACTGAATGAGCATGAGAGCTGATAAACAGCAAGTGAACTAATCAATAGTTTTCAATTTCAGGTTTCTCAGCCAGCCTTGTTTCACATGTGTTACAGGACTTAATATACTTAGTATAATCAAAAACAGTTCAGCTTGTACCTCGATTAGAGACTAGTGTGTCCATTTTTCACTGATGAAGCTTTTTTTTTCTTCTCAATTGATTCAGAGGCAAAGACATATAAAATACATAATAAATTGGAGTGAAAGGACAAACAAAGCCTGAACCCAACGAACCCATAGCGAGACTGTAAAAGGTTATAAAGCAAATGAAAGATAATAAATGAGAATAGAAGGCAGGAAGTGAGAGAAAGACAATAGAAGTGTGTTGGATCTGATGGATGGAGTTTGAAAGGAGGAGAAGAGGAGCTTTCTCCACAAAGTACTTCTCTGTCAGACACTCAGCTGTGCTGCAGGAGTAGGCGTCTAGTGAGGTGTGTGTGTGTGTGTGTGTGTGTGTGTGTTCTATGTGGCATATGTGTGTGCATGCCGCATATACCATGAGTCTGGGGACCAGTGGGGGGTTGACAGATTATCTGTCGAGAAGCAGGTTGGAGGGGTCTCTCGCTTGCTCTTCTCCTCCTCATTTTCTACAGTCACTCACTTGCTCACTCGCTGGCTCACTGTCTTTCTGCGCGGCTCAAGGTCACTGCAACACTGCGAAAGTTTGGAAGGTACATGATACTCAGAGCTGAGGGGTGAGTCAGCAATTTTCTACTCCCCTGCTTGTATCTCACAATCACACCAGCACTGGATCGAATGTGAATCCTGTTACAGGGTCCAATATATCCCTCTTGTAGGTCACTACTGGTCGCATCACGGGTACATTTCTTTGTGAATAAAAAGTGAAATACTTCGTTGTATCACGGTTTAAGACAATCTATTCCAGTTAAAGTTTAAGTGAGTGAGCACCCTAACCCTAACTACACACCTATATGAGCTGTTGGAGATTCAACAGCATGAAGTAAACCATGAAGTCAATATAGCCACCAATCTGAAACAACAACAAATGGAGCATTTGTGAGGTGAAGCACTGATGTTGGAAAAGATGGACAAGCTTGCAATCTGTGTCCTAACTACTGCCAAATGTGTTAAGATTGGCTGAAGTTGGGGCGCTGGTGGCACAGTGGTTAGTGCGCACCCCATGTTTGGAGGCTGTGGTCCTTCAAGTGGGCGGCCCAGGGTCGAATCCAGCCTGTGGTTCCTTTCCCGCATGTCATTCCCTACTCTTTCTCTCCCTGATTTACAGCTTTTTCCACTGTCCTATCTCTCCAAAAAAGCCAAAAAGTAAATGTAAAAAAAAAAAAGATTGGCTTAAGTGAAGAACCTGTACAAGCCAATCAAACTTCCTCCACAACAACCCTTAAAAATCAGTTCCAGATGTCTCTTTGCGTCTCCACCAATCATTGCAAATACATTTTGGTAGTTTGTGTGTTTTTGTTTTGTTTGTTTTTGCTACCAGGTAAAGCAAGATAAATCCAGAAGATAAAGTGAAGCATGATACATCACTTAAGGATGAAGGTCGTTTTAAGCTGCTGCATGGTCCAATTGAAGCGTGCTTTACATCACTCTATTCAAAGCTTTACATGTTGGTGTCTTCATGCCAGGCATTGGTGCAGCTGCTCAGCCATGCATCACGTTTCATGAAGCTCCCTTTGAACAGTTCATTTGTCGCTGATGCTTTTGGACGCAGTGTGTAGTTGTGTCGTAGTTTAGCAACAGATGATAGGACACTTTTACAAGCTGCATGTTTCAGCACTTGTAGGACCCACTGATACGGTCTATCACTATCTGATCGAGTGCTTGATGCAGATAGGGTCTTCCACTTTACAATAATAGCAACTAAAATTCATGACCTGCAGATCTAGTACTTTCACAAACTGACTTTTAACAGAGTTGGCATCCAGTGAAATGCCCTTTTCAAAGTCACAAATTCTTTATGACCTTTTCATTATTAGAAGCATTTAGCAAAAGATGTGGCATGGCTGCTCACTGGGTTTCATGAACTTGAAAGCTATGGGCATATTAGAAACACTTAATGTCAGATATTGGCAGACTCCAAGTCCACTAATTATTCTAGCAATTTACTGTTCCAGATCCAGATTTAAAACAACACCTAGTGATTTTCAATATAATTTCATTATTATTATTATAAGTCAAAATGTACAGTTTTATTAACCACATTTACGGGAAGGGCTGTCATATAAATTGACTCATGATTTTTATCCCTGGCTTGTGAAGCTGTGACATGAAGAAAAAGGACCAGCTGTAATCAAAGAAACAAACTGAGAAAAACTGCTTGTCTAAGGCTTATTTGTGGTTCCAGGAAGATTAAGTGAAGATTTAAAATGTTCACAAAAACCAATTCTAATCAGTGGGTAGGCATGCAGCCAGAATATACATAAAACATGGGACTATATTTCCTCTCGCCTGACCCTTAACTTTTCTCCAGTTGTGTTTGCCTAGTTACCAAAGAGTTATAGCATATTGGGGCTTTAGCCTCAAGCTGATCCCAGGCCTGTTTCTGGACCCCAAATGCAGTTTGGCAGGACAACAGACAAACTAGCCCAACAGAGATGCAATATGATCCCCAAAAACAGCACAGAGCCGAAGAGGAAAAAAAAGAATAGGACATGTTGGATAGTTATTACTTAATATATCATTCTCAAATTAGTTGCAGTATTGGCCTTAGATATTGCTAGATATGTCCATTAATCTGAATTATGACAGTGGTGTTTCTGGTGTTTTTTTCACAAAATAAAGACCACATGTCCCACAAGCAGAATGGGTTTTATTCCAAAGCAATGCTCACTTCTGCCATAAGCAGGTTTTGGTTATTTTATACTAACAGCAATTACAAATACATCTGAAAAAAGCCTTGTGCATTGGATGAAGTTGACTTTATTTGTTACCAATAAATACCAACAGCATACTACAAGATAACTAACAGCATAATCTGAAAATAGCTTAAATTAAGGTGACATGAGGAAACGTATAAAAGTTATAATGGCAGGCACAATTAGAAGAAAAAAGATCTAACATTTCAAACCTCTCCAACAGTTTTCATCTGTCGCATTTGTGGTATTTGGCTGAGGACAATCATTACAGTTAGTCCTGATGGGTCATGAAATATTCATTAATGCTAATGTTTCTTTTGGCAATCAGTCTTCACATCCAAAGAACTGCAGCAGGACTTCTGTTGTTACAGCAGCAGACTTTCAGTTTTTTCTCATAACACCACATGTGCACACAAGCTAAAGACAGTATTGTCTCAATCAACAGGATACAGCTCCGGCGGCACGTCAATCAACTTTAAGTTTGAGTTGTTTATTGTTTCAAATCTTTAATGTATTTATGAACATAAATAAGATTTATATGAGCGTAATAAGGGAACTTATTTTCATGGATTGCTTAAGGGAGGCCAAAAAACTTCAAGATTTGCATTCCAGGAAACATCAATTACAACTTCCAATGACACATTCCCATGACTCCCTTTGACTCTTTTTGGCTTTCATATTTCTCACACACACACACACACACACACACACACACACACACACACACACACACACACACACACACACACACACACACACACACACACACACACACACACACACACACACACACACACACACACACACACACACACACACACACACACACACACACACACTGTACAACCCTTTGTCTCACTCTCTCTGTCTACATAGTCCAGCCAACCACTGAGGGTGTTCTGGGATTCCTGTGGCTGACTCATCTTGTGCTCCATATCGTCCACGATAACGTCTTCCCAAAAGTGTAATTGGCTAAGCATGGAAGGAGTTTGTGTCTAAGAGAGAGAAGAATAGAAAAAACACCTAGACATCTGTTCATTATGGAATCCACAAAAAGCCAACATAACATCCAATGACCCTCAACCAAATACTTCCCAAACCCTTAAGATGGACTTGTTGGCTAGTAAGCTCACTCCAATCTTGCTTTTTCAAGCGCCGCCCAAGCTCTTTCATATTCCAAACAGTGTGTAATACATCAACAACACACCACATCCATTTCTTCGTTCGGTCTCAGCCAAAGCATCCATCAAACTCCCACTTTGGTGTCACAAAGAGGCAAAAAATAAAAACCCTAACATATTTCCACTTCCACAAACCCCAATCCTTTGACCCTAACCCACAGTCTCCACATCACAAATACACATGTATTTCTCTCTCAGCCACATTACCCAGCGTATTCATGGTCTCCCTTATACCAAATCAAAAGTATTGATTTAGAATTAAAATCATTTTCTGCATTGGCTATTTTAATTGATTTAAATCTGTTCAGTGTTGCATTTATTGCCTGGGTAGAAATACCTAAAGCTACAAGGCGTTATTTGTTAAATCAGCACAGTTCTTTTGCTGGAGTTTCTTTAAGGCTCAGTTTCCACAACCGCATTCAACTCCAGTTCGCCCTCTCACTTCTGAACTCACCCTATCCCAAACTTTCGACTCTAGTTCTCTAGCTTCCCACTTTCCTCACCCACAACACTTACCCTCTTCCTCACCCCAGCACTTGTTTCCAACTCACAACCCCCCTGGCCCCAGCCAGCTTCTCCATCCCAAAGCTAACTTTCAGGATCCTTAATCCACGTCTATCTGCAGCCATTCATTCCTGTCCAAGACCACAGATGTTTCAACAAGCCGCTCTCACTCTCTCTCAGTTTGGGTTAAGAAGGCCAGAATTTGACAGGGTGCTTCCTTTAAAGGCAGGAGGTTGTCAGACGAAAGCTAAAAAATGGTGACATTTCAAATATTTTAGAAATAAATCTGTCAGACTGACATATTAGGTGCTTAAGTTATCTGAATTATAAACTATAAACAGAAAACTACTTTATGTTATCCTGAACATCCAAGCCAATCAAGAACCACAGAAAATAGAATATTACCTTGGGAATAAACTACATCCTGCTATAGTCTGTATGTCTGTGATTCAACCTGCCATCCACACTGCCGGTAAGCAAAACAGCTTTGGTCGAAGAGTCCAGACAGTCATTAAGCAACAGTTTCTTCTCTTCCTTTTCCCTGGAACCTGTCACTGCATTCCTCTCTCTGTGAGGTGGCTCTTGACTCATGGAGAGGTCTGGTTAGAGGAAATTAGTCATAATAACACGCACAGACAGAGGCCTCCAGTTGGCTTCCGAAACCATAGCTCAGCCCTAACACAGCTGCAGGCTCTGACTTTGGTGAAGCTGCATTTCTTAATCCTGCACAAAAGAGATTTAACTACAGACTCCTTGAAGGAAAAAGCAGTTTTATGTGAGAGCATACTAATGTCTTGAAAGAGACTTGTAAATGATCATTTCCTGTGAGTGTCATTACAAACTAAAACTTCTTAATTAAAGATTGTTAACATGTCTACAGGAGGGCATATGCCCAGGTATCTAAAAGTAATCATTGAGTAGGGTTGTACCTCTAAGATCATGAAAATTGGTTGTTCAAAATAAAGTATTCTAATGTGTGATGAGGTCATGTAATCCGGTTTGGTTTTTTATCAAACCTTTACAGCGTGTTGGTCACAACTTTTAAATAGCTTTGCGATACGTTTGACCCAAAATACCAGGATGAAACTAATCCCAGCAGAGGGCTGGGTCCATGGTGGATTTCAGGAGACTGTTAAAATACCCAATCATTTACACCATGTACATATATAAATAGTAAGCGCTTCATATCTGTTATTGCTACACTATTAAAGTAGATCAAGTTCACATCAGGCTACCTATGAAACCTTTACAACAGTTATAATAAAAGAAGAATATTGTCCACATAAAATGATTCCCAACAATCTGTCAATAGCCAACTAGAAATCTTCATCTTTTGTTTATGACTAACTGTAATTAAAAAAGCTTTGCTTTTCTGTTGTCCATTTCTTGCTTTATTATTATTGTGGGTCAAAAGGGGTCCAATTGTTAAAAAGAAAGGAAGGGGACGTTTGTTTTGTTTTATAGTGCTGTTTTATCAGCAGTTTCCATTCAAGACTGGTGACCTGGGTCTGAGGCTGGCTGCTTGACTTCTTGCATAGCTAGTAGCCAACTCCTTTAATACCTTGCATTCCAGGCACTGTTTTTAAAGGTTTGGCAGTTCTAAAAAGTTTGTTTCTGAATCAGAGTGAACCAATCCAATGCTGCTTGGGCATTGGCACCAACATAAAAAGAATAAGTTGTTCTTGGAAAAAAAGATGGGATGATTGTGTTCTAGATTACATTTACATTTACAGCTACAGCTACAGCATTGGAGGCACAGCCACCCAAGTTTAACTTCTGTGCAATCGTCATAGTGACATAAATGCAGATCATTCAGATCTTTGCTAGCACAAGTTTTTTGAGTTAGTAAGGGAAAGAAAATGAACAAGTGAAAGAACTACTCCCCATTTTTGGGGGTTGGCATTAGAGTCATTTTATCAAACAAAGTAGCCTACTGTATGTATTAGGAGGATTAGGTGCAAAAATACAATCTGTTGTGAAGTGATTTTACCCATGTAAACATGTACTCATATAAAACAGTAAGTGAATTATACGACAAATAAGTCAATGACAAACTGACGTCAAGCGCAAAGCTGGGTCTTTGCCATACTTTGTAGTGACCATGATTTAATAAATTATAAAAGGTTTTGTGGTTAACATTAATGCTTTGAATCACCTAGTGCTTGATATGCCTGTCTACAGTCTTGAGATACATGGGTGTGGTTTATAATGGTCCACATGACTCCTTTAAGTTAAGACAAACTGAACAATCAACTGGGATTAACAGAGAATCACATGCTTTGATTTGTTCATGTTTATAAAGCAAGATAACACTTCAAAAGACCACCAGTTCTAGATGGTAAATGTAGAATGTTGGATTCTCTAAAAGTATAGTGCCATGTCAAATCCTGTATCCATTCACATATTAGTAGCCCTCTTTCCACTTATTTAAAAGCACAAATTGAAAATTGATTAAGTGTTTTAACAAATAATACTGATCTTAAATCTTGGGCTCTGTATCTGACTGTCTGTAAATAAAGCATAGATGTTGTCTAAATCATTTATCAGGGTGAGTAAAACAGCTGAACAACAGGTTTTTGCTCCATTAAGAACAAAAAAGCGAGCCTCCACATTCCAATGTTGCCAAAAGCCGAAATGCTAGAGGGTAAAAAAGAAGTCTGTATTAGATATAAAATAAAAGTGAGGCGCTTTCTATGTAACAACTCTCTGCTTGTAAACTGAGGCTGACAGTGAAGAAAGAGGAGGGAGA
Source organism: Labrus bergylta (assembly GCF_963930695.1). Lineage (NCBI taxonomy): Eukaryota > Metazoa > Chordata > Actinopteri > Labriformes > Labridae > Labrus > Labrus bergylta. Next base: position 5,797,646 of record NC_089202.1, on the reverse strand, counting down.
GGCACAGGGAATAAGGGAGAGACCTGCTGTGAAGAAAGAGATATGGAGGGAATGCGAATGTGAGAGGGAGGAGAAGTGAGGAGAAATGAAATCAATAATGAACGGCTCCATAACAGGAACTTAATCAGAACAGCAGGTCCCTATATTGCTCCTGACTAGCGCACGCATCACCACTGTCGATTCAATTTACTCCCCAAACCCTGAAAAAATAAATAAAACATGGAAAATAAATTGAGACGCTCATTCAAATTCATTAAAACTCGTCCCTGTGTGCCTACAGTACATAATATTCCCTTCACTAAGAAGAAGAAGTAAAACGAGAAAAAATGAAAATATGCCCACAACTCAGTATTGGTTTCTGGGAGAGAATGAACGCCAGGGTACTAAGTCATTATTGCTTTCATATAGCCCACTGTCTTCTCCCTCTCATGCACACACAAATAGTTATTATTGTTTATGAATACACATAGTGTATTCATAAACAATAATGAATATATATGCACCTAAACAATAATGTGTGAGAATAAATATAAACATATGCAGACAAATATCTATTCTACATCCACTTGATACATAGGAGCATGAAAGCTAGGGCTTCCCCAAAAGAGTAAAACATACATTCATAAGTATAAAGGACTCTGAGTTGACCAAGTTTGTATTGTCTTTATCTTACTTATTTAATGTATACATAACTGGCTAAGGCCCCTTTGCTTTTCCCATTGATCTGTTGACTGTCTTTTTGAAGCCTTGAGTTAAACATTTCAGCTATTTTGGTTTTTGGAGCCAAAAGTTAGCACATTTTGATGACAGGGTGGTGCTGGAGAGGAAGAGTTGGAAAACGCCAGGTTATCAAAGCTAACAGCCTGCTTGAGCCTGGTTCATAAACTTGAGTCATTCATAATGTGTCCATCTGTATGAGATTCTATCAGTAACAGTTGCTGACTGGAGATATTTATATATCTGACAAAAAAAAGTTAAGAGAGTTTTTGGAGAGTATCAGACTTCCTTCTTGCTCTCTTGCTCTCACCGTATTGTTTGCAGGAAAAATAGGAAAACTCAAACAACAATCCTGACTCCTATGCACTGTCTGGCCGCCCCACATAAAACAATGTATGATACAAACTAGGGATGGGAATTTACAGTAATCCCTGTACTCAATTACTTGAATTACCTAATGAACTAGTACTCGAGTACCCGCAGATTATTATTATTTTTTTTTTAACCGTAAACAAAAAAATGATCTGTCGGACACGGACCTCCCGGACCGGAATTGTAGACTTTATGCCTGTAAAATGACATAAACATCCAATATTTAAACATTAATATAAATAAATAACCAACAACAGAAAGCGATTTCAATTTCAACGACGTCGCTGACAATGACGTGTGCTAGCAAAACAGGGCTAGCAAATGACGTGATGCGAGACTGCCCGTTTTCTGTCTCCGCTGTTTTCTCCTTGTTCTTTAAGCGCATGTGGTTAAGCATCGAACTAGTATTTCTATGGTATGCAAGTTTAATGCCACATATCTTGCACTGCACATTAACTTCATCGTTTTTGTCGAAGTACTTCCAGACGTCACTTTTCTTGACTGACATGTTGCAGGTGTAGCAGACGGTTCTGTATTTGTTGTGCTTTTGCTTTCGGTGTAATATGTTCCTAGAGAGTTGCCGTAGCTGCCGTAAAACAGTTGTTTTTGCTGAAATCTGGCTTGGTGTGTACTAAAGCTGAAGCCGTGGCCGGAGAAGTCATACGTTTGTATCCCGTTAATTATTTTCCTCCCTAGTATATTCAGTTAGGCGAAAACAAAAAGCTGGGTCACACATGTAACGCTGTATGAGTTCAAGTTTTGTAGCCAAAAGCAGCGCTTGCACAGGTGCGCGAGTAACGAAAAGTTCTTCGAATAATGGGGTCAACTCCGAGTACTCGTACCCATCCCTAATACAAACTGAAAAAGCTTACAAACTACACATGTTAAGCGCAAGCACAGATACCCACTAATAAGTTACATTTTTTCAATACAGCAAAAAAAAGTTAACAGAGACTTCTTGGACGTTCTCTTATTACAATAATCCATTGAGGAAGTAGCCTGATATTTGCATGAACCAATCTCAAAACAACACCAATTACATAAACCTAGAAGAGTTTGAGTTCAGTAACTTGATTGGCAGCTAGCTCCATCTACTTGTCATAAAACCCCCAAGCCCATAATTCTTCACAACGTTAAGCCTCATTATTACTTTAAACACATGATTTTTTTTTATCAAAGTTAATCCCCCTGTATATTTGTCATGACTTGAAAATGTACTATAGAAGCCAAAGACATTTTTTGTTCAAGACTGTAAACATGTTGAATTCTGCTGTAAAGATTAGCAGCTTGAGGCGTTATTGTGTTTGGAGCACTCAAGGAAATCAGTTTATTTGCATTTTCATACTTGCTTGATTTCTCAGCCAATTGGTCATACTTCTTACAGAGGCTGCACCTTGTCTGTTGTTTAAGCGTCTGCTGACCTATTTATAAAAAACGAGTCAAAGGGGATGCAACATAGTCAGACTGGTTTGTAATGGGGAAATTAATCTCTCCTGTGTGTAAGTTAGGATAGGTAAAATGATGTTATGTTGTAGACAAAGTGTTGTGCATTCTTTCAGTGGGTTGTTAAATTATAGCAGTCAGCAGAAAGTTCAGGTTTAATTAAAGGGTAGTGAACAGGGCTGTGTGTGGTATTGGCTACATTGAGTGAATAAAACACCTGTGCTGCGTTATCACAACATCAAACAACCTGGAGTGACCCCGACTAAGGATTTACATAGTCATACCTAATTTGTTAGATATTGCTATTGTCTCATTTATTTTGCGCTCATTCATTCATATTTTCATTTGCAACATAAGAGATGAACCATGTGTAAGTTAACTATTTGTCTTCTGTGGGATGTGTGTGTATGCAGATTCAACCATCACAGCAGCAACAATCTACACATCTGTAAGACCACCGACAAAGAAAAAAACATTGTTACTGTCTTTTGACTTACCGTTTGAAGATCTACTTTACTCACCCCATCATAACATTAAACAAAAATGGTCCTGCTGCATCATCAAGGGTCCACACGGTCTAAATCCAGTGAATTATTCAATCACAACACATTACATGCATAAAGTTACATGGATTGCGTCATATTTTTCCATCGATGTGTTTGTAGAAAACACACAAATCACTGTAAAATTAGACATTGAGCACCCCCATGTGGCTGGAACGTAATGATGCTTGTTTCCATTAGCCGTGTGCGACTCGGATCGGAAGTCGACTGAGGCTAGCTAGTTAGCAGATTTGAGTCAGGCTTCATATGTGTTTGTATGTCTCTGTAATTTACTACAGCGTTAACAACTTTTCTTATGTGGTACTTTTTCAGCATTGAAACTCAAACCATTTTCTGATGAACCCATAATATTCTTAAATAATTAATTGAATACAATAAACACGACAAATGTTGACTAACGGCTTTATCTAACAACAACTAGTCTACTTGGAAAATCATCAGTCGGGGGTAGCACAACTTTCCGCACACACGCTACGAAGGACTAAAAATTTATGAAAAAGTCACTCAGAACGAATTCCTCAGAATCAGCGACAACAGCGACAACAATCAGGGGGAAAAAAATCAAATCAGTGAAAGGTAATGTTGCGAGAAGCGCAAGCTGGGGTGGTGATGACATGAGGAGCTAGACCGTGGGTGGTCGACCAGCCATGGGAGCTCTGTTCTGATGGCGGCACAGGAGTGATGTTTTAATAGTTGGATCTGCTCCCTCAGCCATTACGTTTTCTTCACCACACATTCAGCAGTCTCTACTTCTCTCACCTCTTTTCTCACTCGGCCTTTCACAAACATCTTTCTATCCCTGTCTCTCACACTAACATAACATAACATAACTCACTCTCACCCACCCCCCCACCCCTTCATTTCATCACTCCCTCGCTCCCAGTCTTCCAGACAGCTTCATAATGGCTGGCACCTCCTCAACACTGGCTCTAATTGAAAGATGAACGAGTTTATTTGGGCTTAATCCATCACCCTGTCACCTGAGGAGAGGAAGAAAGTCCTACAAATAGAGGAGAGGAGAAGAGAGAAGAGGAGGGTAGCAAAGAGGATAAGAAGAGACAGGGAAGCCGAGGGAAGAACAAGATCTCAAAGAGGCAGAAAGAGGAAAGGGGGGAAAGGAGCAGGAACAGCTCTCCTGAGTAAATGAGGGTTAGCTGCATCATGATAGTTAGCATAACATACACATAAATGCTACACCGGGGAACACTCAAAGACATGTGAAAGACAAGCTAATTTAACTTAAATGATGTAGATTTAATTACAGTTAACCTTTAAAAAAATGTGCAATGGCATAGTTAAGCGATAACAGCTTCTCTGCAAATTGGTGAAGAGGCAGCTCACACCGCTCAGTGTTAATAATGGTAGTGGAAACACTGCCGCTTGTGCAGAGTCACAAGCCAGACTGCGTTCTTGTGCTAAATCTGAGCGGCACCAGTGGGAAAAACACTCTTCACCTTGACAGTTGCAGGGGCATTCTTCTTCTACTTTGTTATACTGGGTAACAAATGGCTCCTTCATGTAGAGGCAACCACAAAATCTGCCTACTATGTACACGCACGCATACTGCTATGAAAGCCAGAGCAGGTATTGTTTTATAAACGTAGTAAGTCAGTACTCAACAGGCCATATTGCAGCTCTGAACTTGTGTCCCAGATGACTGCTAGATATTCCTTGCATGCCTTGCACATATTTTTCCCTCATGGCATTTTGAAAGGGAAATAAAATTTTCATTACTTGAATAGATAATTTCCAATATCCAGGGTAGAGCAGAGTGAAGAGCCTGAAGGGGCAGTTGACACCGACTCAAGTGATGTCAAGACCCTTCACTTCCATCGTTCCAAAATGGTGCACAGTATACTGTACATTTTGCCGCAAGCTGTCACTACTCACTAAAGGTAATGATTTTATCTCAGCAGGAAGTACGTTGCTATTAAAGTTGTGAAGGTGCTTCAACTTTGTATAGGAGTAGTTAAGGCATTGTGGAAACCCACCAAAATAAAACAGATTTAAAGAATTGGTCCATCACTATACAATGCTATACATCACCATTTTCATTACTTTGGCAAGGAGGGATGGCTGTGAACCAATGCCCCTAAGGTTGCCTCTGTTTCTTAGTGGTTTTTACTCTCCTCACTCTTGAGAAATGGTGATCTCAAAGGGCACAGTCAAGCTTGGATGGTTTTGTAACCGCTGGTCTGAACTGATCTATTTCATTCTCCTTTTTCAGCAGAGAGACAGGTATTACGTTGCCTCATTGCAAGTTTAAGGAGTCTGACATGGTCTTTTTTTTTCTTTTCTTTTTCCCTCCAGGATTAAATCATAAACAACATCCTTCATTTGTCAGGTGACCATAAATGTCCCCCGACACCAGGTGAGTAAAAATGGGTTCAATAACAGCACTTTATCTCTGAGTGAGATTTGTCGCTGTTACACAGTTCCTGCTGAGGTTCCTGTGCCTGAAGCAAATTCTCCTGTGCAATTCCACCTTGTGAAAAGAGTTTTCTCGCATGTCAAGGATGTACCAAAAATCACATTTACTGCCAGGGCAGCCCTTAAAGCTCTATTTGAGTATATCGTATACACCTCTAGGTCTATGCCCATACAGCAGGTCAAAAGGGGAAGTCCTTTTTAGGTTTTAGGTACTTTCTGCACACTGAATAACAGATGTCCCTATGTGGAACACAGTTCTAACTAAAAGCAACACATTGACTTTGGGATCATTTTTATTTTGTAGATTAAGATGTACTCTCTCTGTCTTCATTGAAACATCATTATGCCCCAGCTTAATAATCACAGACTTTTGTGATTATCAAACAAGGCAGAAACCTGATTAACAAAACCTTTCTGATTTTTGTGGGGAGGGGCTGAACATGTCAAGAAACAATTTTCCAGAACTGATTTTTCACAATGATCACAACCACTTCATGCCGGAAATGTCCAGGTATGCTGCAGTGAGAAGGTAAGTAGGGTTTGAGTAACTTCTAGGTCATTTCTTTAAGGAATGTATGCCTCATTTTTCCCATTTCTGGCTTCTTTCTGTGGAGACTGAGTTTAAGTATAGTCCAGACCTTTGGAACCACTTTTACATCATACAAACCCCTCCTTCTATAACCATTATAGGAAATTACGCGGACAATCACATAGACAAAGACACGGTGCAATGTGTCATCGCCAGACAATTCACAAAGACCAAAGAGGCAACTTTGCTCTTATCTCATTTTACCATCAATAATATCTTGAGACAGCAAGAGCTAACCAGCTATAACAAGACAGAGTTTGAGATAGTGGGTAAGTGTAGAAGTGGTGCATGAACAGGGATCAGGGTTTATGCTTTCAGTCAGTGAAAAGTATGTCCAAGTGTATTCCCACAGTTATTGGTGCCATCCAGATGATGGATAGAGAAACATGTGGATGTCCTCTGATGCTCTGACCATAGCAGCAGTGAATGGTTTCCGGCAACGGTCCCAATCAAGAAATCCTACTTTATTAATCCCTGAGGGGAAATTCAGTTCTTTCACTCTGATATTGAACAGGATACACACACATAGTAGGGGGGCCAGGAAACTGTGCTGTGAGTTAAAGATGGAGTCAGTAGCTTTTTTTTCTAAAAGATAAAATATCGTCTTATACAAAAGTAATGACACTTAATCATCACTAATGGGCCTCCATACATGTGTGGCGGTGACTGTATTTTGACGTTTTGTTTTGATTCCATTGACCCGGGACATTTTTTGGCGGGGAGCTGATGTGATTTCCCCAACCAATGACAGCGCAAAGGTGAGTTTAGGAGTGGATACAATTCAGCGATTGGACGCAATTCCAACTGGCAAATATGATGCACGTGGAAGTAGCGCCAAAGAATAGAAAGTATAATCACAGTGAGGCTAAAAGCCAAGCGGATAAACCTTTTTCCAAATCGAGGGTAAACCTTGTGTTGGCTTTCACCCGCGGACTCGGAGTTGGCAGTAAGCGTACACGCTACGTCCTGCAGTGAGTGTGAGCTGCTGAAACAAACATTACTAGTGCCTCCACCTTTAAAGCACCCATTCTCTCTAGTATCCTTCATACTGTAGAAGCACACTTCAAAGAATTCTAATAATGTAATAGTAAAGTAGAGCCTACCTCCCTCTACTCCTTCGTTTTCATGAGGGATGAAAGAAGAGACATTTTCTAAATTATTTAGTGTTCTTAGTGTGTGCAGATGGATTTTTATGACAATAGACACATGAAAATGCACATGGAAATGAAACAGCACTGAAGAAGGCTTTTTGTGAGAACAGTGACTTTGTTTTTTGCATGCTGACTTTAAATAAATAGATGTAAATTACGGAGTTTAACTTCTTCCCCAGCTTCTGCCCTGTCTTTGTTGATGTCAGCTACGTAGTTCAAATTCTTTGGGGCATGTGTGGCCCTTCCTTTCGCGTGAATATTGCAGTTTGTTTGTTTTGGCTGCAAGGTGTTTTTTTGAATAATTAATTCAATTTGTGTAGAAAAAGAACAAAACAAACCAAAACATATCCATATTCATGTCTCGTTGACTGAAGAGTCAGGAGTGGTGCACGTGAACTTTTATGAACCGGCTCTTTTTGTGTGTTCAGCAGCTCAGCGGAAGAGCATGTTGGAAATCTCCCGTGTCTCACTTAAAGACTTCATCTCATCCCTTGCCTAAAAACCAGCTTAAACAGTCATGCAAGCATGAATACACAAACTGAATCAGGGCATGCACCTGCAGTCACACACACAAACAGACATCATACATCCACTTTTAATGTACACACACACACTTCCCTTTCCCCCGTATTTAATCAAGCTCCCAGAATGGAATTTTATTTGATCAAATGTTGCAGAGTTAATTGAATTAGCCAAGCCAGTCAGATGTAAGGGTGTGTGCTCCATCTGCGGAGTGCTTAACAGTATGAAAAGGATGGATGAATGCTGCTAATGTGGCAAGTGAGGTCAGCACAATCACATTTGATGTTTCTGAAAAGATGAAACTTGGTGCTCTAATATTTGTCAAAATGACCAACCTGAACTTGATGAAGCTTTCCAAAGCCTCCATAACGTCCCCAGATACATAATCCATGAGACCTTTAGGCTGCTTGTTCTTCATTCACACTGCTGAAAAACGGAGAGTCTGCATGTGCTATAGTGAGTAATAACAGCCTCCTGTGATTAATAAAAGAAGTTGCCGGCTCAACTGACAACACATCCCCTCACAATTGTTGATTACAAAACGCTATTTAATAAAAAATGGGCGTTAAAGAACAAAGATTATTTTTGTTAAAGCATATTTATTGTATTAACTGTGGTACATAGCTGATGTATTTACTGTACAGATATGGTCATATAAGATATTTTGTGTCCTTGGTATATTGTTACGTCCTCCTCCCTTCCACTTAGTTTACTGACATGCTCTTACAGCAATGTACTGACCAACATTTGGCGGGTATATTTTATTGGATATGACAGCTGAAGATAGACAGGAAACGTTGAGAGAAGAGAGCGAGGGACGTCATGCAGCAAAGGGCCGAGGTTGGATTTGAAAACCCAGGGAAGCTACGACGAGGAGTATTGCCTCTGTACATGAGGGGCGCGTTATAGCTGCTAGGCTATACAGCGCCCCTTGGCAGGTATATTTCATGCCACATTAAGTGTTATTTAGCGTAAACAGACACAGATTACCTGGAAATGGCCATGTTACATTTAGTCAGGACTCTTTCTCTAATTAAAAGCATTCATGGTGGATGGTGGGTTTCTTTGCAGAGTTAAAAACGACAACCCACATATTTATTATATACTGTACTTTTTCCAAAGTTCATATTCGTATAAACCTTAGTAATGTTCAAATACAAATTTGGTACAAGAAACACATGTAGATGTCCAGCATGTTTACGATAGGTCTTTATGTATAGATTGTAATATTTTAGACTAAAAAGCACAAGTATCTTGTGTTTATTTCAAATTAAAACGCCTCCAGGATTTCTTTTTTTGAGTATTACCAATGTTTTGTTTGTGTGTTAACTTGACTGTTTTGCTGACCCTGTGTGTCTGGTCCAATGTCTGATGTTGCCCAGTATTAGTCTGTGTTTCTGGCAAAGAGAGAAATGTTTTCCAGCAAATGGGATAATGTACAGCATAACAATCAATTGGCTCAAAACACTGTTTGTCTAAGCCCCGTATAAAAAAAACAAAAAACGGTTGTTCACACACCATAAATCACTGGTCCAGTCTGTGGCTATGGTTGAGAGTAAACGAGGCAATATTGTGTGTGCATATGTGTATGTGTGTGTGTGTGTGTGTGTGTTTGTGCGTGTCTGTGTGTATGTGTGTGTACAACGACACCAGGGAAATTTTATGATGGTCACAGCAGCCACCATGACAGAAACCCCACATTTGGCTCGGTTGCATCAGCCCTAATTCTAGAATGAGGATCATAAAAATGACACTGCTGTCATAATTTCATGTTATGCACCAGACGACAGGCAATGCAGCGTTTGGAACATATGAGCGTGGTTTTTCGCCTGAAAAGTGGGGGTCAGTGATGGCCTTGTTCTGGCTCATTTGTGCTTAGTCAACTAAGGTTGTGTATTTGTCAGAAAAGGGAGCCAGCGTGATATGTGTAGCACATAAAGTCACATACTTACACATGTGAGGTCATACAGTGATTAACCGTTTTTTTTTTTCCTGTGCAAGATTTTAGTTATTTCAGTTTTTAAGTAAAATACTCGCACTGCATGGTTTGAATGGTAGCCGTATAACTGTGGAATCAGATTATTTGAGTTGAGTTATCATTGTTGTTTGTTTCACTAAAGCTTAATCCTAGTGTCTGTTTCTTATTTAACTTTTTACGAATGTGAATATATAAATGATATATATTTGTATTGTTTTTACTGGTTTGATTTTATAGTGATGTAAAATTAAAGAGTTAATTTTCTTATTTTTGTTCTATGTTAAGCACTTTGGGCAGTGTGTTTGTATGAGGAGTGGTTTGCTGATAAAGTTGAGTAGACCAGTCTTGGGTCATAATTTTTTGGAATACAGTTGCATAGCAATAATGATCTCTTTGAAGTCAAATCCTTATACAGTCAGTTGGACATATAAAAGCATTGGAAGTTTATATCCATACATATATTAATATATTCTTTACAGACTATTATGGGCTTCCCATAGTCAGTTCTTTTGAAATGAACACTGGTAAATAAACTGTTATTTGATGCTGCGTATCAGTGGGGGCCTGTGCAGGAGGTAAATATAAAGTGTCATAAGAACCTATTTCACTGTAATGACACTAACCTCTGAAGATGTATGACGCATCACCACAGCTCTAACAAACAGTACATTTAAAAGATTTTAATACCCTGATAAATCTCTCTGACAAGCTTTAAATGGAGTTTCGCCCACATGTCAGCTGACATTTATACAGCTATGTAACTGCAGCAAAATCATTTAATAAATGGAGGAGGGCATCCCAGCAGACTTGAATGCCTCCTCGGGGTTCAGGAGACTGAGTAGTGCTTCAGGATGAGCTTAGTCTGCAATTTATCTAGTCAGGACTTCAACTAATGCAGACTCCAACTGTGGCAGTCCTTTCATCTCACTTAAAACCCTGGCTTCCATTTAGGGCCATTTCTGCAGAGGGATTTTTGTGCTGATGTCTGAGCATTTGGTATCATTTGGAAATGTAATAGGCACAATTTCTTTAATGTTGACGTCGACGGGTGAATCACAATTGGAGGCACACTGTTTTGCATGTAGCTGAAAACTAAACTAAGTTCATTATTAAATTGACTCTTTAAGGAAGGTGACTGGAATATTAACATTTATTCATTCATTTATTTATTTAAAGGAGCAATACGTTAGATATTTACTGAATTAAATCATAAAATGATCTTACTAAATCATCAGACATTAAGGAAACATGCAACGTTGAAGTGCTGGCTTGTGTTGAAGTGTGTCCTTCTAATTTTGGATTCTGGTGCGGAATGGTTTGTTATTGTTTTGACCAGAAAACCAAACCAACAGGTCTTGTAGCGATGGAAGCGGGCGATCAAACTGGTTCAGATGTAGAAACATGGTAAATCTAGGATAAATATTGGAGATGCTATTGAACAATGGAGAGAGGTGAGAATGCAGAAAGGTTTCAAGACATTGTATATAGATGAATATATCTCAGAGGAATTAATGAGGACAATTTAAAATGTCTTTAGCACATTCCAAGTATATGAGGCATAGAAAGGGAGAGCGGATCATCCCAATTCTGTGTGAATTTGGCAAACTTGTAATGTGAGCCACTCCTTTCAGATGAGTTAAATTAAGTTGTTTGACAACTACTTCTTTTGCGTTATACTTTTCACTGTTTTCAAGTTTTACCGTTTATGTTTGTCTGCTTGTTTATTCATTTGTATTTAACATGTTATTAGAAATACATTTTAAATCAAATAATTTCATATTATGATCAAATTCTAGCAGAGGACAGTTTCCCCTGAATAACTGGAATAGTGCCTGAAAGACAACAACAGTAAAAAAAAACAAAAAAAAAAACACCAAAACCTAGTTTCAACCAACTGTCTGCCTTATGTTCTGCTTTTGTCTTCCTAGGCTTTATCTGCTCCACCTTACGTTTTCACTATTTTCTTCCCACCATTGTCCAAATCAGCAACATCAAAGTTAATAAAACGACACTGTATTTAAAGCTGTAAGCTGAAGGGAACAGCAGCTTTCTACTATGCTGCCTCTCTTTGTAATTAGGCTTGTCTAAATCTTGAAGTGTCTTGAGTTGATGTTTAAATGAGAGAAAAGTCTGTAATTTCACTTAATTAAAGACAAAGCAAGCATTAAGGGGATCATTTATCTCCCTCTGTCTCATTTTCCTAAACTGACACAGCACCGCCAACAACTTTAGCTTTTATTTTTTTACTCATCATGTCTGCTGGCATCAGAGAGCATATGAAAGGCTTTAGTGTTTTTGGTGCTTTTGGTGTATTAAACTTGACACAGTGAGATACTCTACCTAACACTTGTCTTTTATTTATTTATCTTCTCTGCTTTCTTCAGGGGTTTCTTGGCGGGGGCCTGATTATGACTCTGATCTGGTGTCTGTGTTTTCATTAGCTGACCGGTACTTATGGAATGTAATAATCACTACAACAAACAAGGCCAGATTATTTCTGTAATTAAGTTCTTGAGCAGCAATGGGAGGGAGTTGGAGAGGAGTGTGTGGGATAATTGGCCACAAATCTTTTTTGCTCTGCTGGAGGTGAGTTCTAATGTGTGTGTTTGTACGTATTCCAAGAAAGTATGAAAACTGCAGTCTTCTTCCTCTTTTATTAGTTTCCTGTTTTACTTTTTTTAACCCCACTCCATCGTTTCTCTTCTCTCCTTAACCATAAACTTTGAATTTTACTATTTTTTCATTCATCTCTCCTCCCTCCTCTGTCCTCAGGCTCACTTCTCTCTCTCTTTCTGTAGTGCTTGTGCACTCTTTTACCTCTCTCCCATGTGTGTCATTCCCTCTCCTGTGTTACCATCCAACAGCTTCGTCCAGGTTTTAGTGAAGCACTGGGTTCCAAAAATCCAGTATTTACCAGGACAAACTCAAAAAAATCAATACTCACCCAACACAAACAAAGCACACAGGCAGTTCTGCAGATCTGCCAGTGACGCTGGCTCCTTCTGCAGCAACTGAGTTCAGTGAATACAAAGCTGAAGCGACTAAAAAAGTAAATTATCTTCAACGCAGTACCTTTGAAACACTAAAAACATATATTTTACTATGAGGTCACAAAACAAACACTTTTGGTTGCAGCGTCATTTCGCCTTCTTATGTCACTGAGCATGAATCACATAAGCATATTTCCCAAAATGTTAAACTTCATCTGACACTAGTCTTATTTCCACCAGAGATGAAACTGTACCGGGGCCTGTATGTTGTAGCGCTTCTGCTGGTGGACTACCAGCAGGTTGCTGTTCTTTACATTTCAGTTAAATACTTTTGTCAGTGAAAAAATAAACTTACTTTAAGGATTTTCTCAAGTATCCTTTATCCTCACACTGAGATTTGGTACTTTTGTTCATGTTGTCCCTAATTAGGCTCTGTTTTATAATTGAGCTGTTTATGTGTCTTATAATACATACCATAGAGTTTAAGGTTTTAAGGTATTTTAAAGTGATTCTTCTGAAGTCTGAGGGTTGTTGTACACCGTGGGGCTTAACAACTTAAACGTACCCAGTTCCCTAAAGGAGTTCAAACCTATGGTAAGTCAACACCTGAGCATTTACAAAGTTCTCTCTAGATGAGATAAATGGTAAATGGACTTGGGCTCTTATAGCGCTCCTCTCGTCTTCTGACTACTTCAAGTGCTACAAAAACGCATGTCACATTCACCCATTCACACAACATACGTGCACACAGTCAGTGCGTTTACATGGGATAGCTTGATAGCTTGATAGGATTAAGCCATATACCGATTTGCTACTCGAACGGACAGCTGTCACTTGTCTGAGTATATATGCCGATCAGAGAATCGTATAAATGGCCGGAACATGGCTGACTCCGCTACGCTATGTGGCCCTTTCAACAAGTGGTTATAGATCCACTTCCTGTTGACCTATACGTCACAGCAACAACAAACTATCTGGCGGCATTCAAACAAAGATGGCGTACGATGAGATGGACGACGCTACAGCTATGTACATTTCGTGCATTATTTACATTCTAATAATGCATATTATAGTTTCCGGCAACAACACTACTATTTAATACGGCGTCTCCTTCCACTTCTGGGTGAAAGCCCTGGCGGGAATCCTCAAGCATGCGGACTAAGATGTTTACATGCATTTAAAAAGTCCAAACAGTGTCTGATACGATCAGAAATTTGAATATCTAGCGCCATGTAACCCTACTGACTGATGGCAGAGGCTGCTTAGTAAAGTGTCCATCAGTATTGACTAAGTCCAGCAATTTACGAGCAATGTGGGGTTCTTGCCCAAGGAAATGTCGACAGATGACATGTAAGCCGGCGGGTTGAACCCCCGACCTTCGGGTTAGATGACCAGGTCTTCAGCAGAGCTACAGCCGCCCCAAAAAGAGGAGAGAGAAGAGTGACAATATCCCATAAATGACCACACTTTGTTAGAAGTTAGAAGTTAGAAACCTCTTAGACAAGCCTGTTTGCTCTCCTCAAACAACCCACCTTTTTTTTTTCTATAAACTTAATCAAGCCTCCTCGGTTCCTCGCTGCTCCTCTGAGTGCAACAGTCAATACTGTGTTGATACTGCAGCTCTAGCACTGTGCAGCCAGAAAATCCGTAGGGGCCTGTAGCGAATAAAATGTGCCTGTTTAGTGTTTCTCCAGCTGGGCTGATCTGAAGCGACAGAAATTCAACCAACAGCCAGAGTGTCTCTCAGGAGACAAGAGGCCTCAGATGTCGGCAGCATCGCCATCTCTGCAGCTGTTAAAATTGTCTGGATGAGAATAGTGCTAATCTACAACCCTTCATGGGGACTTTACGCCGAATAGGGGACATAAAAGGAAATAACATGCGCGCCTCTACTGACAGCGCAAGGAATGATGGAGGAGGACGACACAGAGAGGAAGGTGAAAGGGGTAAAAATTGAGAGAGGCAGGCGAGGAAAGAGGACAAGTGTAATAGCATCATCTCCAGTGATGGTCCCAAAAAGCCAATCTGATTTCCCCAATCAGTGTATTGATGTCGCAAAGAGCAGCTGACATAAACTGCATTACAAACACACTCACATCTCTCAGCAGTAAGTACAAGAAGCAGAAGTTTTGAAACACTTTCCTTTGGGAAGCAATGTTAGAGCCCGAAATGTTATAAAACAAAATGTAACAAAACCCGAAATGTAATAACTGGTTATTACAATATGGGGCAGGCAAAATATTTTTCTCCTAATAGTGTAATAATTTTATTCCATCATAGAGTGAGTCAATCATTTATGGATTAAAGGGCGTATGACTTTAATGTAGAGTGTAGTATCATACACTCATCCCCATTCCCCATATATATACATATACGTATATACTTGTATACTTGAACTGGACCATTTGTTTATCTATATACAGTCTATGGTATTTATGCATGATTTATGTTGCCCAAGTCATTTATAGTCTTCTGTTTTCTAAAAGTGAAGACAGTGAGAAGATAACACACAAGACATCAAAAATAATACATGGCTGTAGAATTTGAATGTATGAATTTGAATTTGATCTTAATGTGCAAGGAATCGAAATTTTTATTTTTTATTTTTTTCTATTCTTATCTTAGGGTATATTTTTAAATGTAGGTTTATATGTAGTTTATCACCAATACACCAGGTCAAATTCCTTGTATGTGTAAATGTACTTGGCAATAAACCCCGATTCTGATTCTGATTTCAAATGTGTTTTCCCCTCTTAATTTTTATTTTTTTTGCAACTTTAATCTGCTCAATTTATCCACACGCACAGACACAAACACAATGACTACGCCTCACGTTTTGTTCAAAGTTACACTCGATATTTCGTGATGTATAGGAGTTCATCACAGCATCAGCAGCAAGCAGCTGTACATTAACAAATATTCTGTTATTTATAGGAGTTATACCGGTAACTCTAATATACTTGGGCAGCCCGCCCAGGTATCGTCTATGTGTGGGAAACACTGTACTTAAGTAAGATTTTAAATACAAGACATACACTTGTATCAGATTATTTTTACACTGTTGTATTGCTACTTTTACTTAAGCAAAAAATCTGAGCACTTGTACTACTGGTCAATACATACTGTACACAGAGGTCAGAGATTCATGTTTCTCCTGGCTCCTTTCAGAGTGACCTTCCTGAGCCACCTAGCCTGTACCAGAGGTGACCTCCAAGTGGGCATTTTCCCCAGCATACCTATGCATCTAGGGCAATCTGGAAGCATGAAAACGCTGCTACTATTCTTTGTCCTGTCCTGTACCCTTTGGGTATGTGGGGGACATGGACAACAGCCTATGTCAGACGAGACCCTCAATATAATACTGAAGTTACTGAAATCAGCCATCAACTCAATTGTGAGAACGGCTCTGGATGACACTAAAGGAAGTGGTGCAAGGAAACTGAATGTACACCTGAGCGAGAAATACTCTGATGTTAGCAGAAGTTCTTTGCCGTCTGCTTGGCATGTCAGGGCCTTTAGACCAGGTTTTAGGTGGTCTAAGTCGCAGTTGCTTTTCCCCACACTCGAGATAAGAACGTGCCAGCTTTGCGCCTGACCACAACTCGTTTTAAACTAACATTCCCGTGCACCAACGGGATGCAAGTTCATTTTAATTCATTCAATAAAATGATTACACTATTAGGAGAAATATATTTTGCCTGCCCCATAATGTAATAACTGACCCAAAATGTAACAAATTGTTACATTTTGGGTGTTATTAAAAAAAAAAAATTACATTTTGGGCTCAGCACTTTTTTTTGAAGATTCATTTTTGGGCTTTTTATGCCTTTAATGGAGAGATAGGACAGTGGATAGAGTCGGAAATCAAGCGGGCCGCCTGCTTGAGACTACAGCCTCCATACATGGGGCGCGCGCACTAACCACTGAGCCACCAGCACCCCGGGCTCAGCACTTTTGTTACATTATAGACCAGTTATTACATTTCAGGTTTTGTTACATTTTTTTTTATAACATTTCGGGTCGTTGTTACATTTTGGGCTCTAACAAGCCACATCAACAAAATAATTTCTTCTCATCACCTAAAACTGATTTTGCAAACTTGCGTGCAGGCAGATGCATCATGTAGCAGAATCTCATCTGTAAGTAGGAGGACACTAGGAGCGTCGTTACCTTGACAATCACACGACTGTGTTTGCACAAATATATAGTGAGCCCTTCTTCATAATTATACAGGAGATGTCATATAAATCTCTTTACATTCCTCAGGCTGAACGTTGTAGTAATATAGCCGATTATTACAGCTCACTGTTATGGTTCGACGCTTTGTCAAGGTGTGGAATATTTTCTCACAAATAAAGCTCAATGCCAGAATGATATGACAGCAAACCTAGCCACAAATTTCAATAAATGCCAGGCATCACATATTTATGAATAATGTTTCATCTCACTAAACTCTGGAGCTATATGGTGTATTATTGCAAAATGTCAACCTGCTTTTCAATAGCTCATCACGCTGAATGGGGGAAATTGTGTCATCATGTATGCTGTCAATGGCTCTCTCCCAGCAGACCACAGATCTGCCCCTCTCTTTCTCTTTCTTTCCGTTTCTCTTTCTCTCAGGCTGGCTAACATTTAGACTGGAGTGATCGCAGAAGGAAGAGAGGAAGTCAAAGAAAGGACTCTTCCCTGAAAATGGGACAGACAGAGACTCCTCTACCCTCCAAAGGCCTGACCCCGGTCATCCCCATCTGAAACCAAAATGGTTGAAGCTGCTCAGTCATCCATATAGAGGGTCAGCTCGCACCATGGACAAAAGTAATAGGTTTTTGTTATGCAGGCAAGAAAAATTCAAAATGGCCTTCTTTGCCTCTTTTTTCTTTCACCTCGAAGGAAGCAGGAAGCTTTTCAAAGGATACATTTCATTGCCAGGACTTTCCATCAGTTTTTCTTGATTGTTTTCACCATCGCGATGTTACAAAAAAAGGTTGATGGTCGGATAACATTTTTGACAATACAAGGTGTGACATGAACCATGACCCGATGGCACGATGCCACTAGAAGTTCCTTTGTAGCTGCATGAAGTGACATGTAGATTAAAGGTGTACATTACCTTTCATATCTGTATTAAAGAAACACTAACCAGTAGCCTGACTTTGTTTAATATTTACTGTACACACTCATTCACAGGATCTCTTTCCAGCTTTATTAAACCATCAAAAACACAACAAGGAGATAATACTTTGATTAACATAAACACAATATGCAGAGGCAGTATCACAACTGGAACTGACAGACGGCTTTCTAAATCGTTGTGATGTTTTCCAGAAAACCCACGGCGGGTCAGAGTGAAAACAAGATACTTTCCTCCCACAGACACTAACGGGGAAAATATGTAAGCAATGACACAAACAAGCAGTGAGAAAAGAAGCCTCCTAGGTCGAAACATTCACAAAAGTAATCACTGTACACACGTATTTTTATCAGAAAGAAAGAGAAAGAGGGGGAAGTAAGAAGAAAAAAATCAGCTTGTTGATGCAGGCAGACCTTGAGGGAGAGACGACGTAAACACAACTTGTACAACCGGAAGATAATTCATGTTAGCACTCTGGAGGACAGTAAAAGTGTAATGCTGGCCAGAAGGCTGAAGCCCCAAATGCTACATAAAAATGCACATACTGCAGTTCTGTTCTAGTTACAGAACACTAAACATCTCCCTCGATAACAATGTAAAAGTTTAGACTTCAGTGAGATAATACCTTAATTTTCACAACACTTATACAAACCAATAAAGTCTCCTCCTTTTTGACAAGGCTCGTGGTACGGCATGCATAGTGTGTGTTGTGTAAATGTTGCCTGCGGAAGTGTCTACAGTGGTAACAGGCTGCTCGGGCCTCCTCCAAGGGTGTAGCTCTGTCTTCACAGATAGCCTCTCTCCTGCTTTCTTTCCCTCCATCCCTTTTCTGCCTCACTGCATGCTGTCTCACTCCACTCTCTCTCCTCTCGCACATCACTCTTCTCTACCACTTCTATCTCTCAGTGTCTTCCCTCTGTTTTCAGCCAAGAGGCATCCCGCGCCTCATAACTCTTCATTAGAGCCATCCCAGGGACCCCCGGCTGCATCATGTAACAGAGCAAAGTCCGATTGCAAACCCGAAAGAAGAGAACTGAGCCCCAGAGACAATTAGCTCTGCCCTGAAAATAACATCATACTCCAGTCCACAGTGTCTGTGTGTGGGTGCTAGAAGGACGTTTGAAGCTGCCTTTGATTTGGGCCCTGTATAGAAAATGTGCTTGAAAGTTGAAACGCCTCAGGCATCTTATGATGTAGAACAAACATCAGAACATACGCCTATATGCAGTTATGGGTTTTGAAGTGAGGACTTTTATTTGAAAAAAGCTACTATGAGTACGTTAATCACATGATGACCTTTTCTGGTTGTCTTCTAATTAGTTATTTACACCCTTAAAATGATCATCTGGACATGAATGTGCAAAAAGGTTTTCTGTTTTTCACAATTTCAAAAGCTCTTTGAGCCTCTGGAAATGGAGCCATCAAATACCTACAGAAAATTAAAGTTTGTAACCATCACAAAAGCTCATTCAGTAACACATTTAGCTGTTTAGACTATTGGGACTGCGTGGGCACGGCCCCTCACATTATGAATGACATCTGCCTGTCAACATCACAATCAGGGGTAGTTAGCACTGTTAGTAGTTAGCAGTGTGTTTAGATGTCTGAATGAGAAAAAAGGCTGAAGCTGTGGCATCTGAAAATAATATATCAATTGCTCCCACAATGGTGAGTTAAAAAATGCTTTGAGATCCATATGAAAGTGAGCAGTTAGGATATATGAGATTCCCTAATTGTTCTCAAAGCTACGAATGCTAACTGATGGCTCTATAGCATTAGTTAGTGCCTATAATGAAATATAATTAAAGAACTGAAATCCCTCCGATGACACCAGTGGATGAAAATAGATCATCAACAAAGTGAACTCAATTCCTGGAGTCAACGGTTGACCAATAGCTACCATCAACATCTACTTTTGTCAAAATGAGCAGCTGTCGTTACTAATCACTAACAGAAGGCACACTGAAGGTAAACAGCCGAGCAGCTGTTTCACCATTCTTGTGAAAGGCTCACATCATTTCTTATGGGTGATTTTTGGTCTAACTATACAAGCATTACCATGCCCAATCAGAGAAGCTTCCAGAAACTTTAAAGACGATATTTCTAATTTGGATTTCAACATTTTTTTCTTCCCTTGGATGCTTAATATACGCACAACAACATAAAACAGAGAGACAAGGCTACTGTGCATGGGTTTTCAAGGTACAGTATCTAACTGGGGGAGGACTGCAAGGGCGAATGGAGATGTTTTTTCCTGTTTCTGTATGATCTGAAACATGAAAAAGATGAAAGTGTCTGATGAAGAAGAGCATTAGACTGACAACAGTTGCTTTATATTAGAGGAATGTGTCATACAAGTCTGACATATGGGGGCAAGTCTGTGACCCAACAACAAGCCTCTGACCAAAGAGACACGAGCAGACAAATAATCCTCTGTCACTTTGACAGGACTTGGGATGTGTGTGTGTGTGTATGTGTGTATGTGTGTATGTGTGCGTGTGCGTGTGCGTGTGTGTGTGTGTGTGTCAGACATGTTATGAGCATCAGGTGTCCGGAGGGGTAATTCCACTGATAGGAAAACAAGGATCAGGGAATTTCCACTGCACTCGGAAACCCCTGCAGACATATAAAATCTGATTGGTTTATTATTTTCAGAATGCTGATAACCCCTCGTAGGGTTTTCCCTCCCTGTAGTAATAAAGGGGCCTCTTTTGTCATCAAAGGTGTGTGTGATCAAGTCTGTCATTAAAATATGCCACGGTCATGGTTTCTCTCTCATCCTTATCTCTGTCCACACATCCTTTAGTTCTGCTGCTTTCATATGCCCTTGCATATCTCTCAGCCGGCTGCTTTATTGTATAGAAACCACTTGAACTGCTTTACCCAACCGGTCCACATCTTAATAAGGAAGGTTATTACGCAGGAGTAGGAAGTGCAGCACTGTGGAAATATTTACAGAGTTCTGCAATAAAAGTCAGTGATTTCTTTGCAAACACATTTACTGACAGTGTTAGTGATTCAGTTACTCTGGCTTCACGCTCGGGTTCCTGGCATGGCACTTTTTGATTTCCTAATTAAAGCTGACTGTTAGCATACATGCCTGCCTTCTTCTGCGTTGCTTTGTTTTACTTTTGTTCTGATAAGCACAGAAACCAGAGCACAAATTGAATTACAGTAAAGTTATTTTTGAAACACCTCTCCATTGAAGCCAGGAGGTAGAATAGATAATCATAAAAAATAAAAAAAAAACACTGTGCAAGATATGGTGCAGTTGTCTCACTAATAAAAATAATCACCTTCATAAACAATGAGTCCAGGAAAACAGAGGATATGAACGGAGCTATTAGATCTACAAATACAGAGTCTGCTGTGTGGCTATAAAGTCCCTCTTGTCACATCCTTCTTGAAACTACAAAGGCTGCAGCTGCTTTGTCCTGCTGCATTAATGGCATGCGAGTACACTTTTGAGAATCCAGAAGCTATTGTTTTTAGGCTACGATGGTTATATTTAGAATTTGTGAAACATCTAGTAAAGGGGAAGAGTGTTGAAGTGTGTTCACATTAAGAGATATTCACAAAGTCACTTAGGATAAGCGATGGGAACTGCAGGGTTAGTCATGATGATGATGAGACTTAATAATTTTAGGTTGTGTATAAACACACAACAAAGATCACTACAGCCTCTTAGAATTAGTCTATGAAACTGTTATATACATACTTTTTGCCATGGTTATGTGTCACAACTAGAATTTGTCCTAGCCCACTTGAAAATGGGTTCATCCATTTCTAGTTGGTAACATTTGTGTTTGCCTTTTTGTAAAGGTAATATTTTTTTTGTCGTAAATATTTATGCTGCTTTCTTGGCATTTGAACTCAAGATAAACCTTTAACCATGTTAAATGGTATAATATAGGAATATAGATAAAGGATAAAAGAACTGCAATCGTATGTGTATGTTGTGTGACGTAAACCTCTGCATCAAATGAAAAGATTCTAAGGTAGTTGAATTATTCTTTATCTGAAAAGTCTCAAATCAAATGGTTTTTTTTTTATCTCTGGTAAAGTCAACTGATTATGGAGCACATTTCATGACAACAAAGGATATTGTAAGAGCATTACAAGACAAAACACACGAGTGATCCAATATGAACATAGACATGAGCAAGACAATATCAGGGAATTGATTAAAGAAGTCTTAAAAGTCGCAACTAAATTAGAATTATAGCATTATAGCACCAACAACAAAAAAAGTGTGCAGTCATGATTTTCAGTCGTAAACAAAAAACAAATGGACAAAATGTTTTGGGTTCAAACTATGAAATAGATAGCAGTGATCAATTAGCAGATCCGAGGAGTGTATACAGGATGAGCTGTAACATCATGTACCCTAACTCCAGTCTATTCAATCATTTTCAATTAAACTAAAGAATCCTTAAATCATTTCCGTTCTCCACTTGTAGCTAAAGAAAGGTCAGCAGATGGGAGATATGAGCTTTCTTCTAGGTAACGACTGCTTTTTGAACCAACTGCAGGAGAGATAGTTCTGACTGATTTATTTCGTCACGATGAGAACTGCAGCAGCAGAAGAGAGACAGAGGAAATAAAAGCATCAACTATCAGAACTGTTAAACCACACTTCCTCTTTCCTTAGTTCTATAAACCCTCAAATGTATTTAAAATCATGTAAGTATTTCACATTTACAAGCAATTAGAAGGTAAAAATCACCAGAGGATTTTACTGTACAGCGAGCTGTTAGGATTAGAAGATATTTGGGAGTACCATGCTGTGCTGAGTTGCGTTATAATAAAGCTTTTAGCTCAAATCTTTTGCTACCATATAGCGCTAGTTCAGTCTTCCTGGAAGCTATTTGAAAACCATAGACTATATATATCTGATTTGTTGTGTACACTTTTGGAATGTGCTAAATCATCAGAGCCTTTTTTTAATGTGGGAATAATGAGAATGACAAGGTTCCTCCTTTGATGCTTTAATACTGCGACATACTGTAGTAACAAAGAAATCTAGAGAGACGGTACAAAGATGCACACAAAAGAATATACCCAACGATATTCAAAACATTTGCACACGAGCACAGACACACACAACCACACACAAAGCAATCAGTGGTGCCAAGACAAACATCAAGCTCCTGCCAACACCCCCCCCCCTACTCCGACCCCCCATGAAGACTGGAAACGTCTCTCCACCGCTGTCACGCTGTCAAACCATCAAGAAGAGACAAGAGGAAGACGGACAGGCAGGACGAGAGAAAATCAAGTGTGTTTCACAGAGTGGGAGAGAAATGCAAAGACTTCTCCCTGAGATAAAAAATGACAGGCACAACAACAGTGTGTGATTTTCTGAGGGCAGTTCAGTCATGCTTGATGCTTGATGTTTTTGCTGCTTACAAGAGAGACACTGAAACAGCAGCTGGCCTCACGGTCCCAACACAGGCTGCAGCAGGTAAGATAGTCCTTCTGCTTTAGGAGCACACCACCAACTTAACCTGACAGAGGGAACGATGAAGCTGGTTTAGCTGCCCAAATTGATACTGATGCTTCTATTTGAACTACATAAGCAAGCAACACCATCAGGAAGTAGACTGGCCATTTCAATATAGTTATTTTTAAAGTTATAACCACTGACGCCAGCTTAGTGTCAGACGAGGCAATTTACAAGCAGGAGCCTTTTTTCTTAGATTTTCCAAAGGAAAGTTCAGAAAGTGATGTATTTTAATACTTTGAAAAAGCAGAAGATGTCTAACAATCTGATGGACAAGTACAGGACAAGATCAGCAAAGGGATGAGACGTACCACTTACTCAACAGGGCTCTCCATAAACGAACTTGAGGAAAGTTCATCAGTGTACATTAAGAATCTAAAGAACATTGAAAGAAGCCCAAGAGTCAGTGCCCTGAAATTGTTAGTATAAATTTGTATCCAACCAATTAGAGACCACATCCTGGGGGCGCAGATGTCCCATGTGTGGAGGCTATGGTCCACCAAGCGGACGGGCCAGGTTTGAATCCGACCTGTTTTTCCTTTCCCGCATGGGGGGGTGTCATCAGGGCCGTTTCAAGAATCATAATCACATGGTGCACCTGCACTTAAGAAGCCAGGACACCATGCTCTCCCTATCACTCTCCCGAGCCACACAACAGCTCTCCACCTGATCTTACAAACACTCCTGATACGACTGATCAAACAGATTTCAACGTCTATCTTAAAGTTTTGGTAAGGTTGTCGTTTGGCCAAATAAACCATTTAAATGTGATGTTTGCATGAAAGAGCCAACATGCAACACTTAAAATCCATGTCCTTCTTTGCTGCTTGCAGCTCGCCTACCCCTCAGCCCATGTTTTCATTTGAACCAGGTGTCCAATGAGCTCATCACAAATCTCATCCAGATCACATCAATCTAGATCTCCGGCTAGGCTTTATGTTCCTCGATTCTTCACCACCAGTACAGTCTAGACCTCCCTGCGGTAGATAGAACTGCAAAGCTCATGTCGTGACTGTCTACAAAAATGATGTCATGAAGTGGTTTATTTGCCAGGCTCATATTTCTTCGAGTTCTCCTCTTGTGCAAAGTCTCTCACGTTAGAAATGCTTTGCACCATATTCATATTATATTATCAAAGGAAGGGAAATACAGAACAATCGTTGTTTCTTACACCCATGCTAATTCTGCCTGCCACTTGTGCAGATTCCTTGAGTGGATAGTTTAAAATTGTTGCCAGTGAGGAGGCTGTCAGCAGATGGACACTCAACAAGTAAACATTTGATCAGAGTTAGGTTTGAGCTCCCCACCTGTTTTGTCTGGTACATATTCACAAAGTGACACAAACTGTAGCTCAGCACATCCAAAGTTTTTGGAGCCCACAGTTTTTAAAGTTATCTATATCTAAATATTTTAGTTAACTGAAAGTGGAGAGAGAGAAAAAAGATATTCACAAAAAGAGAAAGAAAGACCACAAAAATGATTCTTCTCCAAATAGAACTTAAAG
Source organism: Labrus bergylta (assembly GCF_963930695.1). Lineage (NCBI taxonomy): Eukaryota > Metazoa > Chordata > Actinopteri > Labriformes > Labridae > Labrus > Labrus bergylta. The sequence goes on along the minus strand of NC_089202.1, from coordinate 5,772,753 downwards.
TGCCCTTCAGACTTAACACCACACACCACTAACCAGGGACGATTCTCTTTAAGCTTTAGCATGGGGTCTGGTGTTTTCTGTTCAATGAAGACTTTGGGTTCTCACTGTCAGTCCTGTTTCATGTCAAAAAGACAAGAAAGAGTGGAAATAGCTCTAATTTAAAATAACGAAACCATGAGTAAATAAATCAAAGATGACGTCTGTATTGTGTAAGTACTGTCTGACAAACTCAGAGGCAAATCAAACTGCAAACTCCCCCACTCAGGTAATCATTTTGCTCTGCCAAAGTGATCTCAGGGAACAAGACTGATGTGATAATCAGAGCACTATTTGTGTTTGAGGCAGGAAACCATCCTTTAAAAATGTACATTACTTCCTTCTTATGTATGATGAAAGGTAATGTTTTAAAGAAGGCAGGGTTTTATAGTTCTCTCACAAAGGGAACTTAGAGACTATAAGAATTTCAATAAGATCATGAATGTTTATTAATCATTGTTGGTCAGTTATGAAATGTAAATGTCTTATTGTGAAGATATACGGTATTCAAAACGTACCAGTGCCACACAGCAGTTTGAGAAGATTTAATGTAAATATAATAAGTCTAACATGTGTTAATAAATAATAACATGGCCAGCCATGATTTCTTTGAACTGCTGTACACAAACAGCAGCATCTTTGTAAAAATGAAGGAAGGACCATTTTTTCAAAAGCATTGCATTCAGTGAGTGCACGGCTAGGATTGTGTTGCTACAAAGATATGTCACACAGTGTGTGTGAACGCCACACTGTGGGAGACTGTACACAGACAATTGATCTTTGCATCCAAGCAAGGCTTAAAAACACAAATTACACATTTGGGGTAAATAAACGACTATATTACTATAATAAATAATTGAATTAGACCTGCATTTTAATCAATGATTCCTCCGGTGCAAAATAACCTTTGGCTCATGGTGTTCAGCAGGATATAATTATACAATTTTGCAGCATTCACACCCAAAATTACAGTGGATTGCAGTCAGTCGTCCGCAGTGTTTCTGAGGAGAGGTTGAGGCCCCCAGCAGTGCTTCTGCAGCCAGCAAGGGCAGTCTTAATGAATAGCGAAACACATGATAAATGTGGCCATATGGTGGAGCCGGCTGGCCAAGCCAGGGGTGCTAGCTAGCTCTGCTAAACATGCACACACACACACTCACAGATCATCATACCGCTCTCTCTCTTTTCACTCCTTAGCCAGAAAAGAGGAGTCATCAAACTCTGCACAGCTCGAGACAACAGCGGGTAGGGGTTAATGACCTCCAGGTCCTTCGGAGAGATGGAGTGTTATGGCGTGCTGTGAAATCATCACCGCACTTCCTGTCAAAAAGTTTCACGGAAGTTGGAGCGAGGACACAAACTAACTGTGCATGAGTCAGGGTGTCACTCAACAGCGGTGACTTTTTAATTACAGGCATTGTATGTGCCTCAGTGCAGAAATGCAGGAAGTCTTTTTAATTTATATTTACCCCTCTGGTGAATTCCTGTGTGTATTTGTGTGTGTTTTTTATGTGTGGGGCTTAACTGAATCACAGCAGATGAAGCCATATGCTGTCTGTCATACTTTGTAGCCAGTCATTTTCTTGTTTCTGCTCTGCTATACACAATATCTCTCTCCCTCTCTTATTGCTATTCAACACACATACTCCACATGCTCGTATACTGTAGCTACAGAAACACACACACACACATAAGCACTAACTAGCCGGCAGACATACACACACAAACTTTATCCACACACACATGTACCCCAACACGCACTGAAAAACCCATTGTTCTGTCTTCATAGCAGATGCTATCTCTCTCTAATTGGCTCAGCAAAAACAAAGGAAAGGCCTTGGATGCCCTGCTGCAGCAACGCTCATTCAGTCTACAGGGATGTCTTCTGTACAACACATATACAGGGGGGCCTTGGATATGGCTGACCCCGTGTTGTCTAAAGAAGGCCAGTTCTTGATTACATGGCACAGTTTCAGGGTCTGTATTCAATCAGTAAACAGGCACTTTACTTCAGTTTTGAAGCACCGAATAAAAAGCTCCCTGTTGGTTGCAAAGTTCTTACTTAACAAAGGGGCGTCTCTACTTGTAAATAGCGCTCTGAGGCTGAGCATCTCACAAGTTGCACAAATATGTGATACAATCTTTGACAAACACTCTCATCAAGTATTTGTCAAAAAATCCCAGGCTGAAATGTGCCGTACTTCGATCAGTCTCCAACAAAAGGTCTGTGACAAAATTCCTCTTTGTGCAGATTGTCAAGCATTGGACGGGCAATAAGTCTTCACCACATCACGGCAATCCACCAGCTGTCAAACTTCCCCACTGTTTGGAAACAAAGCGAGAAAAATACTGGAGTCATGTCGACTGTAGGTGTAATTTGTGCTGCAGCAGTTTAGTTCAGCAGTGTGAAACAACTCTGAGACAGCAGCGTGATGTATGACCATACTGCTGGCATCACTGCTCCTAACTTTAACTGCAGCAGTGCAGTTGTAGTTGATGGGGTGGTTTTTTTTTTTATTGCAGAGAAAGGAATCATACTGTGACCCCCAACACCCATACAGGTCTCACTGGTGATTAACTACATTAAATACTGTGCCAAGAGACAAAGGTCAGTATTCTGCAAGTACATATTCCATTCTCATTTAATGTTTTTAAATTGAGGGTTTATAAGGTAGTGAAACATATCTTGAAATGAAGAATCAAACCAGGTTCTTTACTTCTCTAGAATGAATTTTGTATATTTTTTGTGTCATTGTCAAATTTTACAATGACCAAAAGAGTGGCTGCAAGGACAGAGAAGTATAAGAAAGAAATAGCACCCTCTTCTGGTGGAAAATGGTCAAAACAAGCATCTGCAGTTCCATTTATGTAGATTTATGGGCAACAGATGTTTATATGAAAAACAGGCATGAGATGATCAGAGAAACAAACCACAACTTCAATCATAAACCAGAAAATACCACCCAGTACAGCAGAGTCAATCTGTTGTAAGTAGCTGGGAAGAGGTGGCAAGTGTCGCCAATGCTGTTTGAAGAGGTTCATAGTCCTCAAAGTGTTGGAAATGATGAAGAGCCAAGTGACTGATTAATCAGTTCTTAAGAAACAACAAGCCCTCAACTTTTCCTCGTCCAGTCTTTTCCCATCAACATCTAATTACATGGGCTGCAAAATCAATTATTCATGCAGCACTTTAGGACAAAAACAACAGAACAATCAACACAGCCAATCGGCAACTTCTGTCATTATTAATTCAGCGTCTGCTGAATGCTCTTCTCCCACTATTTCTACCACTCGGCCTGATTGCATGATACATGTGTTTGTGTGAAAAGTGGGAGTGTGTGTGTCGGCATTATAATAATGCCCAAACTATTTATTAAACCCTCTCCCCTTCTGAATAAACGAGGATGTCTCACTGCTATGGGTCACTTTGTTTGACTCAAGCTGTCTTTGGGTTCTAGTGATGGCTGTAGCTTAAAGCCAAATGTTAATTGAAATAGATTTTTCAAGTGACCATTAATTCTGTAATATGTTGTCATAGAGCTCATGCTTGCAAACACATCCCGAGTGCTCCAAACAAGCACTTCATTTGGGAACTGAACTAGTACATGCATAATAATGACCCTATTTGCATATATTATATCAGTCTGGGTATGTTAATGCTAAGTCAACTTGTGGGCTTAATCGTTCAGCAGACATTCTAATTGAGATTTGGTTAATTGGTTACATTAATGCTCTGACACTCGTTAATCTACTAGCAGGTCTTGTTTGTTCACTCCAGAACCACAACAGCTTACTTCCCCTCTTTACACACAGCATATATGACCAGGCAGGGCTTATTTATATTCTGTTTAGGGATCTTCAGTACCATGCTACAAAGTACTGTGCTGCAGTGCTAAATTGAGATCTTCTTATTCGCTAGGCCCAAAACAAGAAAAAAAACATGGTAGCTAAGAATGCATATACACGAAAATAAAGGGCTGATGTGTTTATTCTTCTCACTGACACTCCAATTGTCTTCCTTTAAACAATCACATTAAAGCTTTTAGATAATCATTTCAATAATTCTATTTCTGCAGCAGGTTGAACTTGTATGGACATCTACAGTAACAGTGTTTACATTCTGCTGGAAGAATACTGTGAGTAATCATATGACAAAAATCACATTTTTTTTAATCTAATTTTCCATTGAAAAAACACTTCAGCCTATTCTAATATTTAGAGTACGATATTTCTTACCAAATACTGAATCCATGCTATAGTGAAATGCAAGTCACACTAAAAATATGTTTAATTCAACTGAGGAGTTAAGATTCAGTAAGTTATGTATGACTCTGAAAAATGTATTTCATACTGTATATGATTATACTTCAGTTCGACTGTATTATAAAGTATGTAGTGCTGTGAAACTTCACTATGAGAACAGGAGGGCCTTTGTTTCTACAATATGGCACGAACAGAGAAGACAGAGGACAGTCCGGCAGCTTCCAAAGAGGAAGCCATGTCTCCATCTAAACTGCATGTTGTGTTGTATACTGATGCATTCTGCAGCTGTGCTTGACCCACACTATATTAAACAGCAACAACTCCAAAATAAACTAAACAAACATGACTTCATGGAATATACTGTCCAAGAACACACCAGTGCTACTGCAGAATGTATTATGCTAAGTTGGACAAGAAGTGAAATAAAGTCTGCAAACAAACACATTAGCCTGAACAATGGCATTCTTACCCTAACTTATATTTCCTCCTCGAATGTTAACTTCTCACTATTGTTAATTTAAACATTTAAAATTGACTTTAAGTCTATATTTTAAACTTTTGAACTCATATGTCTGACCAAATATAAAATAGGTTAAAATATCATCAAACTAGCAACAACGAACAAAAAAGATCCTTCATGAACTTTAAGAAGCAAGGTTAACATATATGTTTTTTTAACCCTATAAAACAGGGTGTCAGACCGCTCTGTTGTTAAGAGCTTAACGTGTCAATTGTTATCCTCTCTCTATCATTTATCATATGTTGGCTCTTTGTCTCCCACTGTTACCTCTGTCAGTCGCTTGACCTTGTTGGCCTTGGTCAGTGAAACCACGAGAATAGCCATCAGTCATTTGACGCCCTTGCATCCTCCTGCACCGGCAGCCTGTGAACTCAGGCTCCTCAGGTCCTCCCGGCTGATTTCACTCTCAAACCTGATGCCATCGATAACCAAGGTCTTTCCCTGCTGCTCTGTGCTCGCCTGACACTCCGGCTGAATCTGTCACAACAACACATCATGAACACTCGACCATGCTGTGCACGTCATGCCTGAGCACATAAAATAATAACAAGGTCGCTTGTACATCTATCATTGTTAAAAACGACCCTGTGCTGCACAGGCAATAAAGGGAAGGAAAGGTACATGGGTTCATGTGTCATCTAGTGTGTGTGTGTATGCTTGCATGTTTACTGATAGAAAGACCATTTAAAGACAGTCCACCCTGCCATGCTAACATATTTAACCAGCATGGTTTCAGCACTCCAGATCAGCACCACCTATGTCTAAAATGTTGTTGAAAGAGATGCAGAATCATGAACAGCTGTTTTTCCAGTTAGAGAAACAACTGAGTGAATCTCTGCCTTTGTAGATGGGACTGAAGTTGGGAGTGTCATCTAACTAGGCCACAGCCAGAATCCAAAGAAATACGATGACGAGCGAGGATTAAATCAATGCAACTATAAAGGCTGTTGTAAATCAACTGGAGGAAAACAGCAGCTCCTACATCAGAGCACTATGCATTGGAGGCATGTTAACGCTTATATAGTTATTATCTCTTCTCTGATCAGATGTTTTGGAAAAAAAAGTAGTTTTATTTCTCGACCCTTCTGGCTCCTTACAAAATTGGTCTAGAGGATTTGGTGCTTAATGCCCTTCGTCCTTTCCTCACTTTGATGAACGACCACGTGAAAGACGATGAGAGGCTTTGCTTGGTGTGCAGAGAAAATCAAATAATAAAAAAAGTTAAGCTGATTCTATGTCAACTGACAACTCCATTGATGGCAATTCAGGTTACATCTCCAGCAAGTGTTGCGGAGCTGTGAGGGCAAATTAACTGTGTTGCTACGCAACTGTAGGGAACTGTTGTAACCTGACCACTTGTGACCTAAGTATTGAGTGAATGTAATAGTCTTATCTGCTTCATTATGTGCATTAAAGGACAGGATGAAATGGATTACAAAGACACACCTCTCTGATTGATCCATAACTTAAGCAGGGAAAGAAGACACATCTCCAGCAGCCATTTAAAAAACTGAATTCCCAAAAGGCAAAGGAGTAAAGATTTTAAAAAAACTACTTGGTTATATTATGGGCATGGGGTTTAGTCATAGTAAATGTTTTCTATGTGGTCTGTCCTAGGACTCACACCCCTGCCTCAATGCATACCGTTCTGTCCAGTGTGTGGGTGGATGGGTCTGTTGATGTGCACGAGTCCAGCAGCTCCTCTATGTCTCTCATCAGCAACTGAGCCTTTATCAACACTGCAATGACACAAAACAACCAGTAGTAGTCCCCAATCTCTACAGTCCACAAACCACATAGTATTTTTCTAACTATTTATCTTCAAGAGTGTTGCATCAGCCGGGAGGGAATGTTGATTCTTCATATCTATGGCAGAGATGTTTTAACTCATTCAAAAATATAACTTTGAAAAATTCACTGAGCAGGTCAAAGAGTAATGACATGCTATTGTGCATGGCATTAATGATTTGATTGAATATTCAGTAACACGTGAGCATCATTTCTAAGTGGTAAAAAGGTTTAGATATTCTGAATTTGTGTTTACAATAAAAAAAAAGTAAGAGTAAAGGAAACACAAATAATAGTTTTTGTAAATTTCCATGTATGCCTATATGTTTTGTAGAAAATGTGAAAGTAATGAACAACAAGGCCAGAATACTTGTAATTAAAATGACCTGACAAAAGTTACTTTGTATCATTTACTTACACCGCAATAGCCCTAAATCAAGGCCAACGTAAAAAACCTTTAGATATTTGCTTTTGACTGTAAGGTATATGCAGAACATTATATAACTATAAATCATATCAATAAAAGAATACAAAGGAAAAATCTATTCTGTATTTGATGCACATTTTTGACTCTCCCAAAGTTTAAGAATTAAATATCAGTTATTGGCTGATATCTGCATCTCTTCTGTTATCTTACACTCGTGGGTCTTTGAGATGAAAAGCTCAGGTTCCTCTTCACATGTCATGTCACTGATCTTTCCAGCTTCTCCCACAGCAGGTTTGTAGGTTGCACTTTTACTCCTATGGCCTTTAACTCAAACAGAAAATTAAGGAAATATTACATAAAACAGTTAATAATGGAAAGTATTTCTATTTAGTCCTAGTGAATTTGATGTAAGATAAAGATAACTCCTCCTCCTACAATGTTAAAATGGACTATGTTGTCAGCATTAAACATCAGAAAAGTAACTTGTCAATTATCAAGGCACATGAATAAGATCAGCTTCGATTTCCCTGAAATTTGTAGAATGATACAATTAGATTTAGAGTACACTGTGAAGAGCAGGTCTGGAGGACAAGCTCTCAGAAGGAGCAGGGTATTTGGAGACGGCATGAGTCTTTTTCACAAGCCTGCACACAAACAAAAATAACACACTTTTTGTTTGTACATTTGTTTCAAACCTGATTTAATAATCATTGAACTCTAGGCGTTTCAGTGTGTTTGACTACACATTCATGGTGTTTATTTTAAAACCTAGCAATTAGCAAAAGCCAGAGTCCCTCTGTAGCAAACAGCAAATATTTCACAAAGTGGTATAATAATTAAATATTCAACCATAAAAGTTCAACCTAAAATGTGTCCATTAGTATCCTGATCCTTTAACAGTATAATGACATTTTCCATTGCTCTAAATTCATTAATAGTAGGCCATTTTGATGATTTATTGTAATGTGTTATAATTTAACAGTAATACCATTTACTGTATATTCAATCTGATAGAAAGTTGTTAAAACACAATTTTATTCTCTTTATTTTGGAGTTTCCAGAGATTTTATCAAAGTATATCTATAATAAATGAAAACATTTCAAAATGTTAATTTAGTTATCAGTTATCAACATCATAAAAACAGTTTACGACTTGAAATCCAAATCCAGCAGAATGTCTCCTGACTTTTCTTTAGCTGTGCAAACAAGAGAAAACAGTGTGCTCGATACATGCAAACACGTTTTCTAAAATACAATTAAATATTAAGTAAACCATAAAAACGGAAATTTTACAACAGTACAGTTTAAAGATAAAACTACGAAAGCGATAACTCTTACTGTTATCCATTTCTTTTGTTTGTTTGTTAATTAGAAGTTAGCTAGCTAACAGTAAGCTAGCTAACTGAATGTTTACAAACATACCAATCTTTACTGGCACATAAAACTGAGATAATCTTTTTGTTATGTTAAAAATGATATGTTAATTATATTTGTCACTGACAAAGGAATTGATAGTGGTATTTGACAGCATCGGGTGAAGATGTGTTCAAGTAAGCAACATTTTAAAAAACTAAAAAAAAAAAAAAGGATGGTTTTTCCTTTGTCAATCGTATAAGTTATTTGAGGGTAGTTTTTATTTCACATCTTTTTTTATTTTCTCTTATTTTAAATGTACTTACTGTTCGCTTAATGTTCTGGGATGTGGAGGGCAGGAAGCTGTTAGTGCGACACTAACTCTCCCCCACTGTTCAGATGTTTTAATAGAGTACAGACTCAAGACAGTGTATGCATAACTGTTCAATTTTTTCATCTGTTTATATATATATATCTAGAAGATCAATTTGACTCAATTGTGAAATAATTTCTGCCTCGAAAGTGCAATATTTTTTTGTTTTACACTTCCACCAATATTATGCTTTTATTTTGAAAGGACTTTGACTCCCGGAAGTTTTTGTTTCCTCACCTGTCACTTCTCACACGGTGCGAGCAGCGACTAGCCTTGTCTCTTTGTTTTTCTCCGATAAAAATGCCTTCTTTTTTCAAAAATAAAAGATTATACTATTTTGCCAACTGACACCTTTTTGAGGACAGCATCTTAACACGGTTAGTGAAAGTCGAGATTAAAAATAATCGACTGTCTTTTGCTTCAGCTAGCAACAAATAGCCAGAAGACGTTAGCTTAGCGCTAGCTGACTGTTATCACCACAACAGATCGATCTTTGTAAACACCGTATGTATTATATTTGTTACTGTGGTACGATTGTCTTGGTCATCGTCTACCATCTGTGTTTTCTATTCTGAAATCTCTTTTTCATACCACCTTTTAAGGTGATTTGTAGGTTGACAAAAGAGCTACAGAAGCTAGCACTTTAATAGCAACATAAATAAACGAGATTCATTGATTGTTTACATTCAGATTACGGCTGCCCTTCAATCCCTCTTTGTATAAATGGGATGTTTATGTTGCTTTCATAATCCTGTTATCTGATTTATTGAGAGTTTTTGAGTTACACACGACGTTACGTGTCTTGTTTTGGATTCAAGTTGACTTTCGTTTTGAACACTTGCTGGGTTGACTTTCGTTTTCATACCATTTTCTGAACTCGTCCTTCAATGTCAGAGTTTATACGTCGGGTTTTCTAGGTTAATAACATCAATAACATGGGTTAAATCCACCGAGCCGGTCGACGGATTCTGCTTAAACTTCTTATTGGATAATGTTCGGCCTGTAGTGTTTAAAACTTGGAGCCTCAGTGTTTGCTGCATCATTGCACGCTGACATCATCATCCAGCTGCACTGTCTCTGTTGTCGAGGAGCAGGAAGGTGTAGAGGAAGTTTTAGGCTCTGTTTCTGTGGACCGCTACATTTATCTCTGAGATAACACTGAATCCTAATAGGCCTTGACTCAGGTGACGGTAAGACTTATTACTCCTCTGCACAATCAAACTCTACCTTTGTATTTATAAGTAAACTATTAACATGATATAGAATAGAATAGAATTACTTTATTGATCCCAAACTGGGAAATTGTGGCGTTACAGCAGCAGGTTGTTCAAACACACAATATGAGCAAAGAACACAATGTTAGCAAATTTAAACACAATATAATGTTAAATACAAAGTAAATAAGCACTAAAAATGAATATGTTGTGAATATATACTGCCAGGATTTTATTTAGCATTACTAGTCTTAAATAGGAAGATTAAATATGGAAGATTAAGTGTAAATGTGCAGAAACAGAGTTGTTAATGGACAGTATTGACATAAGTTAAAGTGCATGAGTGTAGACATGTTATCAGCAGAAACTATACAATATAACGGCGAGTAGACAGCCAAATGAAGTGAACATGAGTGCAGGGATAATTTATAAATTTAACACGTGCAGAACAGATGACAGTATGGAGAGACAGATATTATCATGATGACAGTTCTCTGCTCGCATGAGGTGAGCTGTTGTACAGAGTCATGGCCTTCGGTAAGAAAGATTTCTTGTGTCTGTCCTTGTGACAGCGGAGTTGGATCAGTCTGTTGGAGAAGCTGCTCCGCTGTTTGTCCAGTAGGGTGTGCAGAGAGTGATCAGGATTATCCTTTAATCAAAAATGTATCAAATAATGTGTTTTTGGACATGTAGTTTTCACGACATGATTTTGGAGCAAGTATCAATTGATCCAATGATGTATAGGGCACACAAATGACCCATTTTCATTTAAGATGAGCTATAAACCCTCAATAGCCTCTTCAGTAATACACGTTCACTATCTAAGATCATCAAATAAAACAGATCTACTGTAGCGATGTTTTGTCAAATCATGGCTGTTTTCATTTGGGTATAACTGTTAGAAAGGAAATATTTCTACTGTGGTTTTTATCTTGGTTGTAGCAGGAGTGTTGATGTTATACTGGAGTTTCTCACATAAGCATATTAGGTGGACAAAATATTAGAAAAATGTCTTAGCAAATTTTAGTCCAGTTTTCCAAGTCTTTTTTATTAAAATGTTTAAGATGTGTGTGCACATGTTTACTCGTAAGACAAATGGTAACATACTGTATTTTAACATTTTAAACCTTTTAGAAATGTCTGTGGCTTCAGATGACTGTAGGAGGGAAGCTTCACGGATGTTAATCCAAATTTGCCATGAAATATATTTGTACTTGTAATGTTGGCCTTGCAATGAGCTCATTCTCACGTGGCCTGCTGCTGTTTGAGGTCATCTTGTAATCTAAGCTCGAATCCACTATAGACCCTCTCAGTTTAGCTCTTAAACAACAAACAATCAGGTCTTTAATTAGTTAACCATGTCAAATTTAAACTGGAATGAAATAATATCCTTTCAAATCCAGACTATCAATCAATATTTATTTGTATACTGCCAATACATAAAACGTATATATTTCTCAAGATGCTCTACAAAAAGAGTCTAGACTGTACTCTTCATTATATTAACTAAACAACATACAGTATTTAAAGGGCCGTCTCTTAAGTTTTAATCACGATGACTGACTCTGAATGAACATGCCTTTACCTCATGTTTCTTTGTGTCACAGACAAACAGGATTGTTTTTCAGAATAAAGCAAAAACAACCTGTTTCCCCTGAGAAATAAATTATGAAATAATGTCACCTTTGTGGTTTTTATCTTTGTGAAATTTGTCATCGAACAAAACTGCAGTGGGGAATGATACAAAGGATGCATAAAACTTAAAAGTGGCAGGTTATCCCTTCATATGTCACAAGCAAGTTACACAATCAATAACCGTCCAGTAAGTTATGTCCAATGCTTTATGATAGTAGATTCTTACCTATGTTCAAAGTTCAGTGTTTTTAATTAATTCATCTGGTTGTCTTACATACATCAAAAAAGATACATAGATTTTGAAAGTGAGACTCTTCATGTAATCCTCAGGTCTTCACTCTGCTACAGAGCAGGCATGGAGCCCCTGGCAGTCGATGATGACATCTGCATCCTTAAACATGAGACGGCCTACACCGCTGCTGGCGAGAGTCCTGTCTCGGTGTGTGCCGGCGACGAGTCTGTTGCCTCTCACTTTGCACTGGTCACAGCCTACGAGGACATCAAGAAGAGGCTGAGAGACACCGAGCGAGAGAATACTCTGCTGAGGAAGAGGGTTAAGCAGCTGGAGGATAAGGTGAATAAAGCAGTGACTGTGGAGGAGAGGAAGGGAGAAGATTGCAGAGAGAGTTTAAATAGTGTGGAGAATAAAGTCGAAGCAGATAGAGACTGCTAAAAACTTACAGAGTGAGTTTTAGAGAGTGTGCGGTTATCAATGAACATAGATTGTTTTTATTCCAATCTCCACCAGACATCAGAATTATGAACAAACCCAAAATACTTTGAGAAAGTTTGGAAAGAGTCAGCGATTTCAACAGCACGCTCCAAAATAGTTGCCTCTGGGAGAGTCTGCATGCCAACATCATTAATATTGTTGGCTGATAATCAAAGCTAGAAAACAATGAGACATAAATCTGCACTGTCTAAAAACAGAGAGGTTGCTTAGAAAAGTACGGCATTGCCAAACAATGCATTGCAGCACCACACTTGGGAAAAGGCTCCTGAAATTGAATTAAAGAAAGAAATAAGAGATGGAGTGAGATATTTAAACAGGGAGGGTCTTTTGTAAAAATGCTGCAGTATTCATCTGTCAAGATGGGATGTGCTGGGAATCAACAAATCTATATTGGAGTTTTTTGAAATAAAATGATTGATCTTGTCTTTGTATGTTTTATCTATCGTTGCTGTAGCTCTTCAGGCCAGATGCTCCTCCGTCGGAGGGTCCCCAGTATGTGAACAAGGCCTTCAGTGCTTACCGAGGTATCTATATAGAGAAGGAGGACCTGCAGCTGGAGCTTAACAAACTGGTGAGTTTACTGATTTATTTGAACCTTTGGCACATTGACTAGAGCCTGGCACAGAGATTAAGTATGTTGCAAACACTGTATTTTTTCATCTAGGTGACTTAGATAGTTTCTCGACATCAAGTATTCGACTGTAATATTTATGTTTAAAAAAACTTTAAACACTTACATTATCTTTGCATTGATTTTTGATTGATTATTATCTCTACAAATGCTGATTCCTGCTTTGTCCTCTCTTCCTCCCTCAGAAAAAGGAGAAGAGTGAGAGTGAAAGGCAGCTGACGGAGCAACTCCAGGCCAAAGAGCTGGAGCTGCTTCAGTTGAAGACGGACATGGAGACCAGCCAAGGTACAGGTAGACAACACATTTAAAAATGTAATCATTCACAACCAGTGGCTTTACTCAATGTTGTACTTGGGCACAGTCTTGAGGTACTTGTCCTTTTCCATTGTATACTTCTTAATAATCCACCTACAATACATTTCACAGGGAGTTCTTCTTTTTCAAGCCATTATATTGTGTTTTTTATACTTATTCTAAATATTCAAAAATAAAGTTAGTAATATCTTAAGACCTAGCATTTAAAACTGTGACCAGCTTATACAATATTAGAACGTTATAGATTAGCTCCACCTTTAATATTTAGGGTATTTACTGTTGCTATAAGAAGACATAGTAGAGTAATGTAATGTACAGAACATAATAATGCTGAGGTCACTTTAGAAACTATTATATGACTGGTAATGTCACTCCATTGTTCAAAAAAATACTCACCAATGTTTGAATTCTGTAAAGTTTGAATGCAGTACTTGTACTGGAATATTTCAAACATGTATTTCTGCCTTTTGATTGCATAAAGCAAACCTGAAGACTTCTTGAACGTCTGTGTAATATTAAAGATCAGCTTTACTTTTTATAATGTCATGATAATAATTAAACTGTTTCCACATGTTACTAAATGTGGATTCTTTCTACAGCAAAATAAACATCAAAGAGGTAGTCATAATAATGTGACTCTTGTAAAGTTTAGAGCTTCTTACTGAAAGTATTTCAATGAACCGTTATTCACTGATATCAACAATAACAGTGTCATTGTGTTTTTCATTCTGTTTGTGCAGTGATGAAGAGCTTGAACAGCCCTCAGGACTACTGGCAGGTGGACAGGGTCAGCACAGAGCAAAAGATCCACAAACTGCAGGACGAGCTAGAGAGGATGACACTGGAAAACAGTCGACTGCTGGAGAGAAGTGGGGTAAGTAAAGGTGGGAAGAGTGGAGGACAGTAGAGAGAGAGCAGTAGAGAAGAAACAGTCGGAACAAGAAGGAGTAAAGAGAGGAGCTCTGAACGTCAGCAGAACCTTGGAAAAAAAGATGTGGAACAAGAAAATAGGAAAAAGGTGCAGAAAGACAAGCTGAGGCAAAGAATCCAAGGAGTCAGGACGTAGATGGCCTAGCGGTTAGTTTGCGCTCTATGTACAGGGAATAAAGTCCTCCAGGTTGGCGTCCCGGGTTAAGGTCTGACCTGGGCTGTAGGAGGGATAAAAATGAAAATGGAGAAGGGAGGGCATAAAATAAAAATGAGATACTTAAAAACTACTTCAGACATCACCTCAGCCCTCTTTTTTGCACTTCACTCTGTTTCAGGAGGGACTCGATGGCCTTAACGGACCAGACCTGGACCAGACATGTGACACCAAGTATAAAGCAAGGTAAAGGGTTTTATGAATATCTTCAAAGAGTGCTCCAACATTGTTTACTTGACCATTTCATTAACGGAAGTCATCATAAGCAGCCTTCAGTATAAAGAATGAAAATGTAAAGTTCCATTCAGTTTTCTCTTCATTCTCTTTCTCAGTTTGAGTTTATACTTAATGCAGATATCAGAGACTCCAAAGTCACACACTTACAAACTATTTGAAGCAGGCTGCTAGAGAATCTGATTGATCCTTTTCAAAATGCCCATGTTCCTTTTTTTCCCTGTTTTTATATGCACCTTGTAAATGTAATGCTCTCAATGCACACCCAGCAGTTGACTTTTTCTGTCTGCTCAAATATGATGTCTGCAGCACATTTTGAGTATCTGCAGGCACAGATTAACATTGCACCTAATGGGCATTCAGTTCATTTTATTGCTGCGAAATTAGAATAAAAAAGATTTGCAAAGTATTCTGGTTAAAAGCAGACAGAATAACGCTTTAAAAGTTGCAACAACAAAAAAAAAAAAAAGAAAAGAAGTGACATGAGGAGCTGCACGTTGGGAAAAAACCTCTGAGATACATTTCTGTTTAGTAAGTTGTCTTGTCACAAATGGATGTGGATGCCACTGTTAAAACCTGCAGTTTCTTTCATGTGTTGTAATTACCCCCTCTGGCCACTAGAGGAGGGTGCAGCTCTGCAGAACATTGCATGACATGCGGATAACCTCATCTGATCTTTAGACCCGATCAGCACCAGCTAATAGTTTACATTTTCACTCCACTGTTTCACTGTGTATACGGTTTAAAGCTTATACAATCACCTCCCAGCTACACTTCCATTGAGGATAATCTCCTTTAAATAAATATCCCCTCACGTTGAATGAAAAAAAAAGAAGCTATTTATGGAGCATTTTAATTGTCTCACGTGTCAGCAGTTTTTAGATGGTGTTAGTTCTTAGCAGCACAAAAAGCTTTCTCATTCCTTCACAGTTTTTGTGCTCCATGATTTTGTGTTGTTGCTTTTTCAGGCAGGTGTGTGAAGTTAAGGCAAAGTGTTGATGAGATTTAACTTCTCCACATAAGGTGTCGAAAGGACAGTTTGAAGGTGTCACCCAAAAAGTCTCTCACTTTTTTGTTTTTTAAACTGTGGTGTTAGTTTTTAATGCAGCTGATTTTACTGGTCGGTTTAACATTCAAACCATTATACAGTTTGTCCTGTCTGAGTCAACAATGGATTCATTATAAATGAACTTCAATCATTTCCCTTTGCAAGACTCTGAAATATACTCACAATGTTGCTGATTAATTTGAACATGTGCTGTTGTGTGATTTTGCCCAACACCTGTGGAACCCTCTGTGGCCTCAAATCACCACAGTAAGTGACAGAAATAAATTTGTCTACAAAGTAAAAAAAAATGAAACATTTGACGGATTAACAGTTTTCACTGGCCTGCTAACAAGCCGCTCTGGGATTTTGTGCAACTTTCTAAATATTCTATGATGATTTATCGTCCTTTCAGCAAATTCGCAGCCTAGTTCTACATCTCAGAATTTTTGCAAACAGGGAAACTGTATATAAACTCTCTTGTTATATAAAATGAAATACTTAAAACTACAAATTGTTTTAACTTCAACAAAAACACAATTAGAACGGTACTCCAGTGATGCTCCGGCCTGCAGAATGGCACATAGTGTAATTTGTTTAACAGATTGTTCTAACATACAGTGTTGTCAAGAATAGAAAAAAGACCTTGAACATTACATTTTAAATTATTTCAATATTCTTTTGCAGGGAGAGAAACATGCAGCAGACATATGAGGCTTTGTGCAGCGAAGTCACACATCTGCATTCAGAGCTGAAGCACCAAACTGGCCTGATCAGGAAACTCAGGCCACTTATCAGTGAGACCAGACAAGGTGAGACACACACACACACACACACACACGTACACACACGTACACACACGTACACACACGTACACACACGTACACACATATGTGGTGGTACCATTCGTGGTTGTTGTTTGAATTCAAATCATTCCATCTGTAAAGTGTTGGTGTGTGAGATAACCCAGCAGGTCTGTTGCCCTTTTCACATCTCCTCAGTATGTTCAGCATCCTGTAGCCCCTATATCCCCTTATAGCAGTGTCTCACAGGTTACCACTGAGCAGTGGCTCTATCCTTGAGATCTTTTGAAGGTTCTTTATGTCATTCAGACTAAAAAGGCAATTATTCTCTTACCTCTATTCATTACCAAAAACTGAGTTTCGTATTTTAAACAGTTTCACATTAGACAGTTGAAAACCTTCAAAATGCTATATTATTCATAAATGACATTTTGCTCTGAATAAGGCCTGTTGTTCTTTTGTTTATACGCCATTATTTTGAACACAAATCTTGACAATATGATTGTATAAGCAGGCAGACTATGCTCTTGAGAGCAGCAGTTTGTCCATAATACTCTGGAAAACCTTAACAGATTAATGGAGACATAATGAAATAGATTAAAAACAGGAGGCTATGGATCAAGGGTGATACTTTCAAAGCCAACTTGAAGAAGTGAGGTGAATACACTATGGGAAGTTTATCTTCAGCCCAAGTTTCTCAGATAGTGTAGGATTTGTAGTTCAACGTTTAATTAAAGTATACTAGTCAGACTTTAAACCTTGCTTCTCTAGAGACAGAAACTTCTGTGGCTAACATCAAAAGCAATATTCAGTTACTGCTGCCTCTCGCCAGTGAAAGGAAGGCTTTTCTGAAGAAGAACTACTTCCTGAGAAGATTTCTCCTGCTGCTCCTTGTTGCAATTTGTATAAGGGTGTGATAAGACTGTGGATATTATCGAAGTACTCAAGCACTTTGATAAAGGACATCGTGAAATGGTCTGGCCCTCCTCTCCTCTCCCTCTGTGATGATGCATTCGAGCCTCGGAGAGATTACCTCTTGTTGTTGATTCCCTCCGAGTGTCAGAAGAAGAGACTAGGAGGTGAAAATTAGACTGAAATATGGCAAGAAAATAAATCTTGGCCTATTTATTCCACTGAATAAGAGGGTAATCCTGTAACTTAGATGAGAGATCGGGAGAAGTAAGGGAAGCAGGAGTGGCAGAGAAAATGAAGAGAGGAGAGGAGAAGAGAAGGGAAAAGAGGGGAGAGGGGAGAGGAGGAGAGGAAGAGAAAAGAGGAGAGGAGGAGAGAAGAGAGAACATGTATTCATTCAGTCATATTGTGCATCTGTATTCTTCTAATGTTCCACTTTGAAACCTTTTTTATTCAAATACTAGACCCAGGAGACCCTCTCGTGGATGGAGTTGCAGGGAGCATGGGTGGCCAGATGAAGTGAGGATGAGGAGAGGATAGGAGAGAAGCGGGAAGAGATACTCATTTCAACTTGATTCTCTGCTCTGGATGAGGATTTGTTTGCAAAGTAATGATGTGTGTGTAAGATTAGGAGAAACTGATGTGTCCCTGGATTCATGTTATTGTGAGCAAAACCTCATTATTGTTTAGTATATTTTCTGGTTCGCAGGCAGTCATTTTTACGCGGTGAAGAGGTTTTATTGAGCGACATGTAGCCTTCTGCATGGTGTGAGATTTTACCTCTCTTCTCTGTTTTTACACTCTGAGGCCTTTGTTCCGTCAGGGATCAACAGCTTTGTTGAACACACCTTTGGAATTTGAAATCACTTCAGAGCCCTACATTTAATCCAAGAGTAAATATGTGTAGGAATAAATACAGAGGTGCGATCCTGGTGCCAAATACAGACGGAAAACTCAATCTGCTGTTTGAGGAAAGAAAAGATGGCTTCATTTATACCATCACCTCGGTTAAAAGGCAGCTTAGGACTTAGAATGCACATGTTGTCACACACACTCTTCGCAGCCTTAAACATAGGAAACAAATCAAAAAATGTTCCTTCATTTAAACTCAAATCAAAATATATTTTATATTTATATGTTTAAACACTTTTTATATTTGATATATACTGTATATAATCTGACTCTGTAATTAGCTTTAGCATTAATACTCCTGATGGATTGTGGGGTTTTTCTAAACCTCTGTTGAAGGTGGTGTAACCAAGTCCACTTATCATAATGTTGAAATAAGTAACTTCAATATTATCATCAATAACTGTTTTAGTTTGTTTTAAATACAGATATAATACTGGTTCAAATACTGCAGCTTCAATTAGTGACATCACCACAGTGTGTGTGTGTTCACAGTGTGTGTGTTCACAGTGGGTGTGTTCACAGTGTGTGTGTTCACAGTGGGTGTGGTCTAAACATTCTGGAAACATTTAATCTATTTTTCATCTTTCCTCCTTCCACTTGTACCCCAACTCTCTTTTTCTGCCTCAACAGTTCCAATCCAGTGTCGGGATGACGTGGAAAAGAACAATAACCACGCTGTTCCTCGGGTGTCAGTGCCTCGCCCCCCTAGTGCCCCCCCACTCCCCTCCTGCTCCGGCCGCCCCTGCCCCCCGGTCTGTGGGCCGTCAGGTGCCCTTCTGCCCGACAGTCTGAGGGAGGACTGCTGGTACAATGGACCCTGGCCCTCCCAGAGCTGCTCAGGAGAGGTTCTGCTTGGAAGTGACACCTGCTCTGTCGTCCTGCCCCCGCCCCCTTTGAACCAGGCCTCCCTGGATGACAGCTCGCGGTCCTTCCCCAGCCCCCCAAAACCCAGTGATGCCATGTTCTGGGAAGGGCACTCTGCTACATCCAATTCCTCTTCGTCTATTGGAAACTGCACTCCAAGGAGCCCTCCCAATGCCGAGTGGACCAAGCCCTACTGAGGGGAATTTTGAGGGGGGGGGGGGGGGGGGGGGGGATAGATGATTGAATAAAAATAGTTGGATGGAAATATAAACCAATGGATGAATGATTGGACTCTCCAACTCTGCCACATAGCTACCACCTAACCTGCCTTAAGTTGATAAGACCACTCCTCCTGGCTGGACTGCTCCTGCTGAATGTGGGACCTGATTTAGGCCAGAGGAGGCCTTGTTCGAGGTAAAGACTCTGTGAACTCATTAATCAGTCATCTCTGCACACCACATCGGTGAACATATCGGACTTTGTGGAGGAACAAAGTTGATGAGAATCCTAGCAGAAATAAATACTTTGTCCCGTGTGTATGTGTCCTTTTATGCACATATACAAGCAGTTTAATGTGTGTGTGTATGTGTGCATATACACACATCAGTGTGCCTGTGTGTGCAGATCGATGTGCTGGCATTGTTCGCCTGCCTGTATCTGCATCTCACCATAATAGACCTAATGTGATCACTGGGGCCACAGCATAATAATATAATTTGTTATATACAAGTCTTTTCACATTTGATCGCTGTAAAGTATACAAAGTATGTAGTCTGATGTCTCACCATCATGTGGATGATATTTTTAAGTATGAAGACTCAATGTGATTGTTTTGTGCTGTGGTGGAGACAGACATTCAGTAACTGTAGGATAATCAACCATCATTTTTGTTCACTTTTTTTCAGATACCAAATTAAATCTTTGACATCTTACTTTTCCTTTGGAAGCTTTAACTTTGATCAAAGTGATCTTATGGATCAATATCAAAGTTATCAACATGTACAGGCCTACTGAATCATTTGAGAATGAGGTGACAGTATTTTTTATGGACATTGCTAAATGGCTAGGTAATATCTAAATCTTTAAAAAAGTATAGCTTTATGGAATTAAACACTCCACCCTCACTTGCACCCGAAAAGACTCAACTGTTGTTGATTTTATAGATATTAGTCAACTCAAACAAGCCTCTCTAAACCTGCCTTTATTCACAAAATCGATTCACTCAGAACTACTGAACATTTCTTTTGTGTTGTTTTTTCTTTTCTCTGTTGCAAACATGCCAGTCAATGTAAGGCTGTGCATTTTTGTAGGACTTAAAATGTGAAGGACTCACTGTATAGGCCTCATACATACAATCTCTTATTTGAAACTCGTAATAAGTTGGAAACCTGGTAAGGTTTGTGGATAATTCAAAATTGCAGAACATGTATCTTAACTCTGTACTGTGCTGATGTTAATCTAGGATGCACTTCTTTTGCAGTAAGACGTAGGTTATTGTGGAAGGTTTTTTTTTTTTAGGGTCAGATAAGTATGAACAATTGAAGTATGTACAAAAGGGACACACATGCTTAGAGGATAAGAGGCCTGGAGGGGAGAAGGTGTGAACCTGTATAAATGTAAATGGTGGGCTTCAGTACTTTGCCAAATGCAGTTTTGCACTTCAAACCATAGGATGTTTTGTTTTTTTCTCTCCACTTCTTTAGACTTCTGATGTGTATACGGGTCGTCTGCGGTGGTGGTGAGACAATAAGTCTCTTAACGTGAAGAAAGAAATGTGAGCTCTGACTTGAAAAGTAGGTGCACAAATCACCAAGACCCATGGTTGTTTTTTGTTTTTGTTTTTTTCAGTCTGTTTCATGATAACTGTGGTCTGGTCTTTTTGTTAATTTCTAAGAAATGTTATTTTACAGCAGTAGTTTCATACTTCTGTAAACGATTTGCAAACCAAAATGCAATGTACAGTAGATATGGATTATATTTTAGATTTACTGCATTTCAGACTGTTTGTAAATATGATCAATTAAACTAAAGGACAGGAGGTGACTGTGAGTTTTCTTATTTTTTATGCAGATTTTAAACAATGATGCTCTGTGATGCTACTTTGCAGCTATAATCAACAATAACATCTTTTGACTTCTTGTCTTGAGACATTTATTCTACAACCTTTTTCCTTAACAGAAAAAGACAATGCCCACTCTCCATCACAAGGCTGCCATAGTAAATGCACTTCTGAGGAACATGTTAATAATAAACAATGGTTCTTATCACAGTTTTTAAGGCTCAACTTCAAGTACTGCCTCCTCAATGTGATTACTTGCCACTTTTCCCCTGAGTTATATTGTAATAAACCTCAGGAGTGCCTCAGGAGTAAGAAAAAAAAATATTTATTTAAAAACAAATGAAATAACCAAAAAATACATTGGTTAATAAAATATATATCCTAATTTTCTTATCAGTTCAATAAGGGGGCTTGGAAGTGCAAAACACAATTACCAAGTGTGGAACACGTTTACAAAGCTTGAGACAAATTCACATTTTGAAAATAATTGTTACATTTTATTTAAAAAAAATGACAAAACCCAAACCACTTTTACCGAGGACAAAAAAAAAATGTTCAAGATCTGAAACACTTTTACAAAAGCTGAGAAAAATTTACAAGTGGCAGAACATTTTAAACAGTCCCCAACAAAAATGTACAAACGACAGAATCTTGATGGAAAGGGAGTGTACCAAATACTGGAAGTGTCTCAGCGCTTGTAAGCGTTTCACATCTTTTCAATTTGTTTTATCAAATGTAAATGTGTTTTGTCCTTGGTAAAAGCATTTTGTAATTTTGTTTTATAAAATGTAAAAAAAAATTCAAAAGTGTTTGCAGTCCCAGCCACCATAGTTCAACAATATAATGTAAGCCAACTAACTTCATTCAAATCCAAAGATGATAACTGTGAAGTTAATTCTGCTGTCACAAAAATAATTCCAACCACAGCCATTAACTTCTACACTTTGTTTAGTGAGACACGTTTACCCCATCACATCTCTTTATAGGTAAATCAATTTCCCCTTGATGAATTATAAAGTCCTCTGTCTATTTGATCAGTCTGCGTCATGTAAATGACAATTAAAAAACAAAATGTTAACAGAAAAGACATTACTTAGTAATTACTAAAAGAAATATCAGTTTACAGCTTCCATTCTGAATCAATTTGCAAATAAATGGGGGTCTGGAGCAGATCCCAGCTGTCATTGGGTGATAGGCGGGGTACACCCTGGACTGGTCGCCAGTCAATCACAGGGCTGATATATAGAGACAAACAGTGGAACACATTTTAAAGTCACCACTTAACCTAAGTGGCATGTCTTTGGACTGTGATAGGAAGGCAGAGGGAGCCCACACACGCACAGGGAAAACACTCCACAAAGAAAGGCCCTGCTCTGACAAGGGATTTGAACCAATAACCTTCTTGCTGTGAGGCGACAGCGCTGACTACTGCACCACCCTGCTGCACAAAATACATAGAAATACAAAATAATGGAAAAAGAACACAAAGCTTTGCTTATATAAGGCAAAGCGAGCTAAATAATAACAAAATACATTGATTAAATATATTATTTTATGTTTAAATTAAATATATTTCATTTGAACTAACAAACACAATACAGATTTAAAGTTAGATGCCTGGTAATCATCACTATTAACATTATCATAAGTGCAGAGAATGTCCAACCTCTGAGTAATAAAGGCATTTGTTTTTGACTGAATAAAGAAGAGGTGATTAGTTTATCTGGAACAAACTGCATTCATAACATTTTAAGTTTTTTTTTCCTCATTTACCACTCGTACACCATTTACTGCTACTGAATATCTTTTATTTACAATTCCACGTTACACTGCAAAAGTCATATGAACACAGACAGCTCATGGATGAATGGAAGAAATCATTTCTCTTACATTGTATAAGTGCACAAATCCTTCTGAAATTCTTTGTTTTCTGCAGGTGATTTACCAAACTGACAGATCAAGCAAAAGAAACAAGCAAGAGTATCCTAACACCTACGCTCTAATTTTATGTACAACACTGTAATCAGCATATTTCAACCATTACCAAATGTCTGACTGTATTCTGAAGTAATTCAGGTTAAGGTTAAGATACAGGAGCTGGCTGTACTTTGATGGGATTTTTGTTCTATCAACCAGTAAGATAATGGGTATATGCTTTGTAAATGCTGCAGATTCAGATGTTGTGAAGGAGATCATTCAGATAATCTGATGGAGAACATTTGCAAATATACAGAACATGAAAAGTAGACGTTCTGATTATGAATCTCTCTTGCATACCAAAGTAGTTTCAGTCAAAATTAAACACATTTCAATAAAATGCACAAGCTTGTGGCTTCATAAGAATTAAGTTCTTAGGTATGACCACATGTTCTTGGTAGACTTGGTGCCATTTCTGGCCAGAGCCTCGCACACTGCTCCTTTAATGAGGTCAGTTTTTGTGGGAGCACCATTGTGTTTATTACATGCTTGTTGGGACTTTTTGTTTCCTGTTCTTTGTTGGGATCCCTGTCCTCATAAACTCCAGTTTCTCCCTGATGTATTCCTGCTTACACTCCTCGAAGAAATGAGGGTCGTTGTAGCTGGTGGAAGACAGAAGGTACAGTATTTATTTTCCAGAATGAATGTGGCCTCAGGGGGAAGAAACTGTAAAATACTCACTGTATTGTCAGACAATCCTTCAGTGCAGCGTTCTGCTTTCGACACTTAAACACCATGAAGAAACCAGACTCTTTACAGCAGTGGTTGAAGGCTGTAGGAGGTGGAGAAAAAAGGTGTCAAAGAGGGTGAATCTAGCACAAAAGAGAAACGGGCCATAGCATAAATGAATTCATAAAAGCTACGTTGAATCTACAGTATTAGTATCACATCTTTCCCCTTGTGCCATCCTGGAGTCCAAGCCCAGATATAAAACATGGAGCCACAAGCAGGCTGAGGTGGGCCTCATCTTAGCACTCCACCCCACAAGAAGGACCAGTCGTAGGTCACGTTACCAAGCCCTTTATCAAGCTGTAAGCCATGTTTCAGGAGTTAAACTAGAAATGAGCTATAGTGAGATCAGGATGGAATTTGAGGTTGCCCAGCTTCCACATAAGCTTTAAAACAGTCAACCAACCACCTGCAAATATTTACACGACTAGTTCTGACAAATAAAGTTCTGTTTCATGCCTGACTGTCTGACAGTGATAGCTATGGGTTTAATTTAGTTTATTGGTTTATTCAACAGGGGTCATACGTTTCTGGCTGTGGAGCTTATTAGATAAATGCTGAGGCTTATTAGGTCAGGGTAAAATCAGTTATATCTGAACCAATTTGTTTGCCCGCTTCCATCGTTGCAACATATGCTGGTTTGCCTTTTTGCCTGGCAAATGGACAGGTGTCCACAATGGCTGTGTGTGTGTGTGTGTGTGTGTGTGTGTGTGTGTGTGTGTGTGTGTGTGTGTGTGTGTGTGGGGGGGGCGCTTCAACCTTCAAAGATCAAAACTTAGGAGGAGGACATAATGGCTGCACGACTTCTTTAGAGGTTTTAACCTTCATGTCAAACGTGGGGGCCAAGAGCAAAAAAAGCCGAATGATATCATAAGGTGGATTTAAGAAAACCACAAGAGACTGGAGAATTGTCCTATAATGATGGCGGGTTTGTAAAGATGTGAGTTGTATAGAAGGATCATATTGAAAAGGCCTGAAGCTTTTAAAGATTCAAATAAATATGGACACCTATCCAATTCCCTGTCTGCTATACAGTTTGCAATGTATTTAACATTTGAAAATCTATATAATTAAATGAACAATGGGGAAAAAGATAAAGACTTAATTATGAAATAATGATTGTTAATCTAGCTCGAAAGCCCACTGACAAGGATAAATCAGTGACACTGTGGGTTTTTTTCAATACCGCCTACTACATACTACAATCAAATGCAGTATGCAGTGCTTTCTGCATGCTGTGGTCGATATTAGTATGTAGTATGACTGCCAGACGGTGGTTATTTTTGCAGTATGCCCGGCTCGGCTAAGCTGGTTAACAGTCTTGGAAAGTTAACAACAGCCCAGCTGACAGGAAACGTCACTACAGTGTAGTATCCACAACTGATTCATTTTGATTTGAATGATTTTGATTATTAAAAAGATATATAATTGGTGGGGTGTTTGTTTGGTTTGGTCTGATTGTGATAATTTCCCGTCACTTCAATCTCTGACATGGTGCTTTGCATTGTGGTAAACAGTATGCGAGGGAGACTGGTCTGATGCATACTGTAGATTTTTCCCCAGTCAGTACAACATCCAGGTTTTTCTGCATTTGTTCGCGAACTGCAAACTGCATTTTGGCCAAATCAGTACGTACTACTAGTATAGTAGGTGGTTTGAAAAACAGCCTTGTGTCTTGTCTGGTGCTAAATCCAGATTAAACGTCCAAGGTCTTCTTTGTAAACAAGGTGGTGAGGACTCTGAGCCTTCACCTTGTTAGCAAGCTCCTTCTCGAGAATTTAATTAAAGAACCCTGCCCTCCAATGTCTGCTTTCAAACAACTGATATCATAATCACCGTGTTCAGTGGCATCAGTATGGTTATCACACAGATACTTTCATCAGAATGCAGATGTGAAAAAACATCCGCAAAAACCAATTTAGAGGGGCAGAACAGTGCAACTAATCTAATCAGCAAACGCCTCATCCCTGTCCCATGGCACTCATAGAGGCTGCAGAGGGTTGCCTTTCAGATCGCAGCGACACAAACGACAAAGCTATAAGGCTAGTTTAATGTCAGAGGAGGCCTTTTCAAAGAAAGGTGTGATTCTTTCACTTAAGGCTGTTTCTGAGACACAAGAGTGTGCTTTGGTAAGAAGCTAGAGGCTAAAACACTGAGGGAGGGATGCATCTTTTGAGAGAAATAAAAAAAAATGATGAATCTCTGATACTGAATTAGTTAGAGAGGAGAACACATTTTGTAATATTGAGACAGATTTTGCTTTCTGAATAATGAAATGAATGAATGATGAAACAGTAAATTCAAATATTTCAGAGCCCCTAGGAATTATCAGAATTTCCATTTAGTTATTTTCTTACAGAGCAGTGTACTTAAATGAAATGGCCAACTTAAATTTAAGTTTTGAAAACGCTTAATAGCAATCAATCCTGAAATGAGATGCTTATTGAGTTTTTTTTAAGTTGTTCCAATAATTCACTTCTATAGACAGAAGTTGTGTAGAGGTCATTTGTGCATGTCTGCATCAACAACAATGCCTACAAAACACAGGGTGTTGGAGGCATATATGCAAGTGAGATAACACAGGAAAACGTGCATGTAGTTTTTTGTTTTTCACAGAACAGAATCATACACACATGAGAGAGCCCAGTGCAGACACAATCATACAGAATGAAATGACAGAGGGCGAGCGTGGAGGTGTGAAAATGAGTGGGACAAGAAGCTAGTAATGTGAGGGGGGTTTCCACTACCCACACAGCCACTGTCTGTCCCATCACTTCAGGCTGCATTGTCTCTCAGAGTTAGCAGAACACCCTGGCTCAAAGAGACTTGTCAGATTTCTAAAAACCACACAATCATCGTCATCATCTGATTCATGTGTTGCTGCACTGCAAAGCTGCAGAGACCATTTCCATGCAGATGAAAGGTTAGCCGATGTTATGCAAAATGGCCTCGTCCTACATTACTAGAAATTATGAAAAAGAAAATATCCACTTACCCTTTTACCCTTTTAAAATATACCATAGAAATTTCTCTGTGTTAAAAGGAAAGCAACATTTGGATTTGGATGAAGTGACTAGGTTGCTATCAAGTTAACACAGCCTACATCACTGCCTGGAGTTAGGCCTGGGCGATAAAACAATAACGATTATTTATTGTGATAAGTAATTATCACAAATGCTTGATCAATTTAAACCTCTGAGGTTCCCCTCTGAACGGCTCCTGCATTACAACATTACAGACTAAAAACAAAAATCCATCAGAGAAAAAAAAAATATTAATACTCAAAACAAGTTTAATCCTGATTATAAATGATATAATCAGCCTGCTCATTAGTGGACGTATATCTCTGACTGCTCCTGCTGCACGTGATGGAAGAGAAAAGTGGAGCGTGCATTTAGCGTCCGCTAGGATACCTAAAGTGTTTGTAACACAGCGCTGTTTCACAGAGTCTGTGTGGAGATGTTCACACACTTATTACGATGCTATCGCTGAGTTAGCTGCAGACACGGAGAGAGTGAACGGAGAAAAGTCGACTGCAGTGTTCTCGTGCTTCAGCACTAGAAGTAAACAGGTGCGCGTGGTGGCTGGCGCTCCGGTGTGTGTGTGTGTGTGTGTGTGTGTGTGTGTGTGTGTGTGTGTGTGTGTGTGTGTGTGTGTGTGTGTGTGTGTGTGTGTGTGTGTGTGTGTGTGTGTGTGTGTGTGTGTGTGTGTGTGTGTGTGTGTGTGTGTGTGTGTGTGTGTGTGTGCTTTTGTGCTGCGGTGTATGTTGGTGTGTCTCAGCGTGCCCCGCGATGCTCACAGACAGTCATGACAGCAGAGAGAGGAGCAGGGAAAAGTAGCTGCAGCTAGGCTACATCAAACGCAATGAATACTTAGTTTTATAGTTTCTATGACTTTTTGATGAAACATTTACCCGCCCTGTGGCGGATAGCCCTCTGACAAGTACTCGCCAAACGGAAAATCTACCTTGCGGGTGTTAATTTCGGACCCTGCATACATACATATATAGGTATTACTGCACAGCGGGAAACTGTCATATAAGCATTTTCCATCACCATGCACTGTGCTCATGATACTGAAACGTTCCTCAGTTCATGTAGAGTTTGTCATGTTCTGAAAATAAAGAATAGTTTAACCACAATCAACCCTCTGGTTTCTTAAACTTTCACTCAGGAGAAAAAAAATCAGCCTTTCATTTTGAAAGAAATAAAGATTTGACCTTTACCGTGATAATTATCCACATCGACTGATATGAAATGTTTTTTATTATCATAACATTGTTTTTCATATCGCTCAGCCCTACCTGGAGTGATAGTTTTGTTTAGGTTTCCTGTGCATTTCATTAATAGCAATAATGATGTTTAGCTGTGTTGTGTTTTATGTGTCAGAAATATTCCAACATAAAGAATAGGTTGCAATTTATTAATTCAAACTTGGAAGCATTTTCTGGGATCCTTTCTGAAGGAAATGTTAAACCATTAATCAGAACAAAATAATAAATCTTAAGTTCATTTGTCCAACATGCTGTTTGGATTTCCAGGAATTCTTTTATTTTACAGCTGTTCCAGAGTGAATATTTAGCGTGCATGCTGTTTAGAGTCTTTTGTTTTCTCATGTTTTTCCCAACAACTCCTCAAAGAATCATTAGTGTGAATGCTATGAGCATGTTTTTGGGCTTTGGTAACATACCCCAGTGTTAGTATTCCTCTTAAGGTGGAGAAAGCATACACACGTTAAAAAGCACATTTCCCTTCTAGAAACGTAACTGTTACATAAACAGAGAGGTGAGAAGAAGTGTTGAAAGGCAGTTTAAATAAAAAGTAATATCTTGGCTTTCCCACGTAAACATAGAATCTGTGTACCAAGAAAAGTTGGCACAAGTGGTGTCAATATCTTGAATAAATAAAACAAGAACAACAAATCAAAAAATGTAATCTGCTGCTAAATATACTGTGCTATAGATGGTTTACAAAATTCTCAATTATGGTTATACAATAAAAGGCAATTTCATCATTATCACAAATAAGCATATGCAATAAAACAACACAGCAAAAGTCTGACTTCATAGCAATAAATAGGAAAAATATGTTTATGTAATTAAGCAATGTTTTCTCACTCAAAATGTGACGTGAGTACATTTAACTATCAGACAGCGCCCTGTGTTGACGGCCATTATTACCGACCTTATCTACCAGCTACCCATTCATTATTATTTTTTAAAAAGGCAGCTCAATTACCTGGTGAAAAAACTGCTTTTTGGATTTAATTGGTATTAAGAGTAACACGTTGCAAACACATGCATAGTGTGAAATGAATAAAAGTAAATAAACATAGTAAATGTGAATTGTATCTACTTGTAGTTGTATTATTTGTTTGTTCACTTCATATTGTTATCACAATATTGTACAATGTAAGAGCACATGGCATTGTTTTGATATGTCGTGCATGTCATTCCCATGCAATGTGTGTACAATTATTAAGGGGCTGAAATGAGATTGAAAGACCGGTAAAAGGAAGAGTGGAATCGGGCTGTAGTCTATTTTACCTTTCAATTGTTTTATTGTGACCTGAAAAGAGTTTTTAATTTATTTGGGAAACTGATATGATTTTCCTTTTTGACAGAAGACATTTTGACTTGCTGTACAAAAATACACAGGTGATATTACTTTTATAAATCATTCTTATGAGCCTTGATTGTAAAATACATAGCAGTGCCTGCTGGAAGGCTGTGAACCTGTGCGTCTTACCTACAATAGTATTATTACCTTTGGTGTAGGAAAGATGTTCAATGTCATCAGTCTCACAAACACATACCTTCAACTTTCTCAACACAGCGCTCCTTGGCTTTCTCCCTCATCATCTTTGGAATGAGGACATCTTTTTCAACATGCCTCAACTGGATGTCCTCTAAAGATGAAGGGCAAAAGGAAGAAAGAAACGCAGGTGAGCCATTGTAACTGATGAGCATCGTCATTAGCCCACATTTGTTTTAGCCTAAACTTTATATAAGTCACTGTTATTTATAAAAATGAATGAATAAAAAAGACCGAATGTATGAAAAAAAGTCAACTTAAACCCGTTATAGAAGGCGCTAAAGTTATCCTATATTAAGTGGAAACATGAATAAACATCATAGTGATCATGTAAGCAACTTGAGGTTACATAGCTAGCTAACGAGAAGGCAGTACCGAGTCTGTAGTCTTTCCTGGATGCTCGGGAAGGAATAAACCTTTGCAAAGAGCGGACTTGTTACGTTATTTGATGAAAGAAGTAAAGCCCTTAAGACAATAGAAGAATAAAATACCTGTAATTGCTGCCTCCATTGTAGCCATGTTTTCAAACCTTACAAAACACAAGCAATGTGACCTAGCTGGCTATTTTACGTACGTGGTAAATACTTCCGCTGACGTCGTTACGCGGTGTGAAAAACTACAAATCCCAGAGTCACATTCGGACAGACCGAAACAAACCGACTGTCGTTCAACACCAAACCTTCCCAGGCACGGCAGGAAACCTTGCCACTCTGAAGTTCATATTTGTGCTGTCAAAGACGGAATAATTAAGTTAAATTTACATTTTTATATTGACAGTGACCCATAATAATAATAAACACGTTTTCTAATGTAATACAAAATTATAATAATAAAAATAAATGATGAATACATTATTATTATTATTTGTATTATTATTAATAATAATAATAATAATACAAATAATAATCATAATCATAATTTATTATGTTATGTGAGTGATTTTGTTGCAAAAGCATCATGATTAAAGTTGTGAAATAATATCGATATTAAATAATATGAAATTTAACCATATCACAAGTTAATTCAGTGAGAACCAGTTTACTTGTTAATAGTTTTACAAATCCCCAATGTCCCAATTCATTTGGTATATGGGCAGTGACAGCTGTAATCTGTGTTTGACCAATGTCTATTCAAAAGTATTTAAGTATTAGCTAAAATATGTTACTTTAGTTTTGTGAAATTTAATTTATAAATAGTTTAATTTAAAAAGTAAAAAATGCATTTTTTTTTGTTTTGTTTTCATTTTTAAATGCATACCAGTGTATTGCTACTTGGATCAAGAGCGGAACAGAGCCATCACAAAGGTGAATAAAATGCTCCTCTGAAAGTGAATCAACATCCAACCACAATGTTTGTGAGTCTGCACCACAGACTGCATGAGGTGCCTGACCACAGTCAGTTGTGTGAAGGACTGGCTGTCTGGATCCCATACACCTGTTCAGACATAGGAACAGGTACACCCTCAGACAGACACACTAACACACCTGATGTTAGATGTTGTTCTTTTGTCCGAAAACAAAGGTCAGGATTCACACATATAATGAGACTGTAATTTTAGGTAAGAAGCAGGTGTAAGCTGCTCACCTACACATCCAAACCACACATACACACCCAGTGCGCCTTCACGCCTGTGAAGGTGTATGTGTTGCCACCAGCAAAGGGGATATAGTGAATGTCTAACATTTCTGCCTGAAGTTCTCACGGCTCTCTGGCCTTACAGCTGCCACGTTCCTCTACAGTGAAGCACTTTTTTCATCTTCAAATCAAAGTCTAGGAAGAAGAAACAAAACCACAAGCCATTACCTGCATTCACTGCATATGTTTTTTAAACTCTTTACACAAACAGACATTAAACTGTGTTTCCATTTCTTCTTTCATCAGGTAGATATCTGCAGGTTTTAATGTCAGCAGATCTCTCCAAACTGCAATTGTCAAATTTCCACAACAAGGCCAAGTGGAGCTGGTGCGAATTATTACAGTGGCAGAAATACATGTATTAAATTGTGGGAAAGACGAAATCCAAATCAGAGAAAAAACATTTAGCCTTTTGAGGGGTTCAAATGAAGCATTAGAAAAAAAAAATCATTGTATATGTTTTTTGGCAACAAAAAATCTGATTCCTTAATGATGACTTAAAAACAAAGATGAAATAATTTGTTCTAGTCCTTAAAAATGCACATGGATACACACATGCAGCAAACAGAAAATGCAATGCGTATACAAAAGCAATCTAAGATGTTACTAAGATGAATTTGTTTATCTTTTATGCAAAGTCGCTTTACTCAAACTGTTGTTATTATTCATAATCAAGAATAGCGTCTTTATCTATGTAGAATACATAGTATCTTGAAAATATTTTTTTTGCAGCCTGCATAATTCTCTAAATGGATTCCTTTCGTTATTTTTGATAGTGTTCTTGTATACACATTTTACACTTTTTCTTTACAACTGTTGATGAGTGGAGAATATATAAAAACAAAACACTAGATTCTTATTAATGTCAGGCTTGAACTATTGAGGGGTTTCAGTTTTTTTCAGTAATGGTAAAGTTGAGAAAAGAAAAGCATTAGCCCATACCAAGTATGGTTTGTATTTTAAAAGACGGAGGTCAGCCTTTAAAGATACAAATACTAACACCTGGGGAAGTATTTGTTGTTTCCCATTTAAAAGAACTGATTAAACTCTCACGTTATTGTATTGTGTATCATGAAAGAGTAAAAATGTAAATGCATGTACATTTAAAGCCTATTTTATGTTAAATACTGTTCAAGATAAAGACCATATAACTTCAATCATGTATACGAGGAGTAGAGCAAATATGCATGCATCAAGCACAGTTGGTTTCATAGTGGAAAGTGCTCACTCCCCCAGGTAGCATGCTGGTTGATATGGCAGGAGCAAGGGCTCCCAACACTGATCCAATATTACCCAAGCAGCAGGGCCCCATGAACCTGGCAGAAGGAGGTTAGCAAAGTTAAACCCTCTTACAACATGCCTCAGTGCTCAGGGAACAACCACCAGCTCCTCCAACTGTCCACTGATGGCCTCAAAACATGGCCCCTGTCAGAGAATGTAAAGGGTCCCTGACACCTATTGCATTAAAGATCCTCAAGTATGATTTATGTACCATATGTCCTAAACTTAAATGTATCAATGTGAAGTTTACTAAAAGCAGTGTTAAAAGTGGAAGGAAAAGAGTTAAGCCAAGCATGAAGAACCTTTACTGCAACAAGTAGGCCTACTAGGACAGATACTATCACAAAGGACAGTAACATGTGATAACCAGAACTGATTCTTAAAGTAATGATGAGCAGACCATGTGTTTTCTAAAGGCTTCTCTACCCCTTCAAACAGCCGCAGCGAGAAGATCCCCACTGCTGCATCAGTCTCCACTCCTCAGTCTCCGTGGCTCCCAAGACGTTGTACGGCCGGCAGATGGGGTGTGGAGATGAGATTTCTGAGAGTGTTTAAACCCGAAACACGGGGAGCCTCTTCAGGGTCGATGGAGAGCAGATAATCCAACGACTAGGGTGAGGGGATTACAAACCTACAGGCAGACCTCTGCTGTTGAGTCCTGCTGAGGGGCACCTTCACAGGTCACCTCTGTGAAATTTAGCTGAGGGGATTAACGTCAATGTCAACTATGTGTATTTTTAAATGAGAGTGGGTCGCAGCTTGGTGGCTTCTGGTTTGTTTTTGGATTGTAACATTTTAATTCTGCTTGACGATGTGTGATGGATAATGACTGCTTACAAGTCAAATCAGTCAACAATCTCTCCAATGTTTTTGCTTGCTGAAGTTGCTCTTTTACCTCAACCTGATGTGGCACAGAACAAGAAGGATATTTAGAATATATTTAAGTATGCATATATAACTCCTTAATCCAATTGATACAGGGGTGCAGCATTAATTGAATTACCACAATAAATCACCCATAAGAAAGTTCTACCGTTATATTGAAATAGGCCGTGGATCCTTTTTGCTGAACCTGGCTCTGGTCGTGTTGGCACCACCCGAGTGATGTCAGGATGCATTTCCTCTCATGCAAGTGAAGGGGTCTGCCACTGTGCCACAATCTGCACCCGCTTCTCAGGCAGGCTAAACCCTTTGACACCACCGTTTTTAATTAAAATTACATTAGGAGTAATCAGTCGGAAGAGTTGGGGATGGAGTTCAGAGGGATTGAGGGTTGGAGGGAGGGAGGGGTAGGTGAGCAAAGGTACATTGTGCATAAATGGTGGAGGGGAAGATTAAGATCCCTTAACCTGTGATCTCTGATGACAGGTGTATGAAAAGAGATACTGCGAGATTGACTTGTGGTTGTTTTTGAACTGGTTGAGGATTTTGAGGGCTTTATGTGTTTCAGAAAAGAGCAACAGTAAAGTGTGAGAATATCATTTTCACAGTCCTTTGTTTTGCCAGCACATAAAAATAAGACAAAACAATTCAAATGCTCAGCACGCTAACGTTTTTTCCAATGACTGCATTTGCGTTTTTTCCTGTTCTGACTGGCTCAGCAGTGATTCAGAAAAACATGTTTTTGAGACTAAGTTGTTGAAAGGCTTCTTTTACAGGAGACACATCTGGCTTTCTCACTGCATCTGTAAAAGGGGAAGACCAAATGTTAATATGACTTCCATCTTGCCAGAAACAGGAGAGGGCTGAAGAGAGAATGGTACAAAGGCCCCATTCGTTCTCGCTTGAGGGGCTCTCGCCAAGATAATTATAAGCTTTATGAAAGTACACAGCAAAAAGTGGAAGAAACCCACCCAAAGAATGGATAGACAGGAGAAGAAAATTACTTTTCCCCTCTGCCTTCGCTTTCTGCCCCCTTTAACAAGAGACGAGGCGGCAACTGATGGAGGAGGCCTTCTTCAGTAGACATCCTGGGGCTTTTGCGGCGAGGCAAACAGGAGCGAGGCGGAGCATTCAGCACTTCTTGTGTTTCTCCCATTCATTAAGGTAGCAAACCTTTGACCGTCCCACAATGACCAGAGTTTTCCCTCATTACACGGTCCATCTTGATGGAAAAAAAAAAAGATGAAGTGGACGGTGGGGAGGACAACAAGGAGAGCAGAAATGAAGACCACACCATTTGAATAGGAGTTTGGTATAGAATCCACTCGCGCTAAACAACACCAAAGAGAACATCTTGTTTTTTGATCAAGTTTTTTCTCCATCTCTCTCTCCTTTCTCTGTCCCTTTTTTCCTTGTGTATGATCCTCTCTAGGCTTCTGCACCCACATTACCTACACTGAGTGTCTGAATGCGGTTAATTATCTAAAAGGAAAAGTTTGTACCTGTTGAAAAGCTATCCTCGGTTGCTTGGCTTGTTAATGCCAACAATAAGCAGCCGTAGCTGATGGTCAGAGGACACCACATGCTGCGGGAGCCTTTCAGACATGTCCCTAATAAGAATGCAGTGGTGAGAGCTCCTCTGAATGCACGCAGGGGAGAGGATAGAAGATAGGCAGGAAGGAGAAAAGAAAAGGGGGAAAAAAAAACATCTTTTACCTCTCCATCTATAATTACTCCAAATGAAGAATAGGCTGGAGAAATGGCGGGGGAGACTTTCCATTATGACAGAAAAAAAACCCATCAAGTAGAGAAGGCAAAGCACAAGATCGATAGTTTTTTAATGGATAAAAGAGAAGTTTTTATAACATCTCAGAAGTAACATCATATGTGCATCGGTGTGTGTATGTGTGTGTGTGCTCATGGGAAAACCACATTTGTGACTCTGAATCCTAAAGTCAGTATGCCTTGGTATAGATCTGCTACACATACAGAGGACTGAATCAAAGCTTTTTGCACACAATGATCAGAGATCTTCATCAGTTCCTCTCACTATATGCAGACACATTTTTTTTTTTTCTCCTCCTCATAAAATGAAATCGGAACAAGAGTAATGTCTCGTCTTCCTCTCAGCGAGAGATGTTGCATTCTGTCTGTCAGATCTGAGTGTGTTTTGTGTGTGTGTGTGAAGAATGTGTGTGACCGCTGACCTGAGAGGGAGTGCCATCTCATGCTGAACATGGCCCTGTAAATGTTTTCACACTTTCACACGGAGAGTCATTGGTGTTTAAGCTTTGGGGGAGGAAAAGCTAAGCCGGCAGTATTTGTTCTTGTTTTCAGGTTTTTTCACACAAACCTCACAGTTGTTTTTGCCTGTGGGCACAAAGGCTTGGTTCTCGAGTCAGTCAATTTTATACGGCTCCAAGGAGAGGTTTATCAAGAGCTCACACCAACAAATTTGTTTTATCCTTTGTCTCTCTGTTAAACAGTAAAGATTGATGCAAAGACACAAGACATTTGCAAATGTGTATAATGTGTAAGTGTCCAGGGTTCCAGACCTCTGCGTTTTGCATCTGTATAATATATATTAGAATGTTTTTTTTAGATCTAGTGTGCAGATCATATGGAAAACTGGTTAAATATATATGTAAACTGGTTTGAAGTCCATAAGTCAAATTACATTCTTGATTACATTTGGACACATTTACAATCAAACCCCAAATATGGAAGACATTTCTATATAAACATATCACACATATCTCAGCTTCTATACCAACAGCAGATTATGAAAGGACTATTTTAATTTTTTTTTCTCAATGATCCTCCCAGAGAAGGTTTTCTAGTGCCAAAAGTTTGCAAGCAATTGACAGTGCTTTTATAGGATCAGTAGGTGTGTGTACGTCAGCGGTAAATTACACTGAAAATGGTGAAAAGTACACCTGGCAAAGGATGATGCAAATATCCACGTATAAAAACAGCATGTTTATTCATTATAGACTTGTTGGTTCAAAGCGCTGTGCATCTGTGTGTGTGTGTGTGTGTGTGTGTGTGTGTGTGTGTGTGTGTGTGTGTGTGTGTGTGTGTGAGTGAGAGAGAGAGAGTGGGGGTACAGAAGAACACAGGCCTCACGCAGGGGATAGGTGCTAAAATATACAGTGAGAAAAACTTGGTGAGAATGTGACAGCTGAGCAATAGGGAGGACTAGGACGGTTATGGGGGAGCTATGTTTTGTAGACAATAACAATCTATTTCTGGTAGAGGTATATATTTTTGTCAAAATTCAAATGCATGGTAAGAAATAAAGACAGTTTTTTTGTCATGTCATTTTTATTTTGCTCTGCAAAGCCTGTAGCTTGTGTTATTCATCTTTGAAATATTTTGCATTTTTGCAGACCCAAAGAATAACTACAGGTAAATGTGAAAAGTATGACAAGCAAATGTTTCTGTCATTACAATCCCTAAATTTCCTGATGATTTCACACACACACACACACACACACACACACACACACACACACACACACACACACACACACACACACACACACACACACACACACACACACACACACACACACACACACACACACACACACACACACACACACACACACACACACACACACACACAGCCTTCACGATCACATACACACACTCGAAGCACAGGGAGCAAAGAAGCAGCTTCTCAATTATCAAGCTCTCCCCACTCCTCTCAACACCTCATGTTTCTCTGTTAATGACTGGATTAAAGCTCTGATTAAGATGCACTTAACCCATAAACAGCAGTCCCCATTCACATACCGTCAAAAAGTCAATTAAAGCAAGCCGGGACTTCAATTAAGACTAACCAAGGCCAGACCATATTGCAGGTTTTTGTTGATGAAGAGAAGTGAAGTGTGTCACTTTAGCTTCTGAGAAGAGGAATAGATCTGGGTCAAAACACATCAGTAGTTTTATCAAGATCTTGGGTGATGATACTTAACATCAGTTAAGAGGGGCAATGCCTTTTATGTATTTATTTTTGACAAAGAAGGCTGAATAAGGGGCTTACAAAAATACAAGCGCTAAAAAGGTACAAGGGGGTAGTGCACTCTAAAAAAGGCTTTTGGTTATTTTAATTGGAAAAAAATATAAATATATCTCAGTTTGATCAGCAATTTACAATGCATGTCTATCAAACCATCAGTGTTCAGGGTTGGATTCTTTGTTTTTGGATAATTTTTTTTCCTGTTAACTATGCTTAGTGTTTGATTTTCAGTTTTTACAAAGGGAAGCAACAAATTACTAAATTTGCATGTGACAAGAAGTCAAATTAACAAGGTGAAGATGAATCCAGATGTGAGTAAGATATGTAGATCATCCAGTAATAATCATGGTAAACAAAAAAACTCTAAGTCTCAGGGACTGTTGCCTCGCTAGTTGTTGCCAATTCAGACGGGCCTTTTCTACTTTCAAACTTCTAAACAAAGCCGATTAATTAACTCTCAGGCTTATACCTCTGAACCATAAAGAGCTTACAAATTACCTTGGGGGAAGTGATTACAACCATGGAAAACAATAAATCAATCAATGAATCTAATGAAGCCTGCGTGCCGTCGCTGGCATTTCACTCTTACTCTAAGTCATCTGTAGAATAACAATGGGCAAAGAAGGGGATCATAGTTAAATTGTTAATCATAATGTGATACCACAGTCAGCAGATTCCCCATATGAACAAAAAAACAGCTCAGGGTCCTGCTGATTGGCTGAAAAGGAGGACATAATGCAGAAACTATTCTTTCCACTCCAGTGGAGAGAGGGCCACTGTTCTGAACAATACAGAGAATGGATTTGTTCTTTTGGTTTATTATATTGATGCTGAGACATATATCCATAAAACCTCTGTGTACACTCAGTCGGGGAAAAGATATGTTTAAATATTAATGAGATATTAGAACACAAGCTGCTTAAATACTTGTTAAATATATTCTAATAAAGATTTTAAAGGTGGAAACAAGTCACCTACTAGACAACCTTTATCTCAATTAATACAATGCTGTAATTCAGTATTAGCTTTTTTTGTGTCTTTCCCAACCCAGTTTTTTTGTTTCGATTGCTTTTCAAATTGAAGCTTTGGCTATTTTTCTTTTTTATATCTTATATGAGTCTAAATGAGTCTCTTGTTTTTCCATAAACACTAAGATGAAGAACTAAAGTCATTTAGAAGCTAAAGATAGTGACATCTCAGCTCACAGCCTGTCAAGAGACGTGATGCCACTCAGCTCCCACCATGATCTTGGCTCACACTGCAGAGTGTCAGAGAGATGAAGATTTTTAACTTCAAACTGCTTCTTTTTTCATTTATTTTGTACTTGTTTTTGCCTTTGGCCTTTACGGATAGGGCAGGAGAAGAGACATAGGAAATGCAGGGAGTAGGGCGGACCATGCATCAAATGGTCACAGGCCAGCAACTAGTGCATAAGACTTTACCTCCTATACTGTGCGCCTGCTCTACTGACTAAGCTAAACCACAATGAAACTATGAAAACTGGAGGAACCCTATGTTAGTTGCCAATCTTTCAGGTAGACCCCTGATGATCCCCAAAAAAGAGCTTTGGAGAATTCTTTTTTTTTTTTTTTAACATGGACCTGTTTTTAATTTGGTGTAAAATCACTAATCTGTTTGCTCGTTTTGAAGAAGAGATCTCTGCAGATATTCACCCGACAAACTGCAAGTTGACTCACTGTCTTCTAATTCTTGGAGCCCATCAGATAATGCCTGACATTGATGTGGCTTCTGGGGGCGACGGCATACTTTTTGGGTCTTCTTTTGTAGCCAATAAAGGACTTTTGGCAACAACTTCCTTTTCCATTTGTCCCATTTTTTTACAGTCCATCTGGCAAATTGAAACAATGGAGTAGAGTTGGGGTTGAGAAATGAAAACTAGAGACACTTGCAAGCAGATGTCCATTTAAAGAGATTTTTTAAAGAGAAATGGCTGTCAGGAGATGGTCAATGGGTGCTTGAATTGCATCACAACGTTAAACAATTTTCCTCCCCACATAGTTTTCAGTCAATGCTTGTTGAAATTCAAGTCAACAAAACTGTTGTGTCTAGAAATGGATCACCAAATCGGATCATGTGCCTAAAAGTGTAGCGTTATGCAGTATGTGTGAATTAAGGTAATTTGTCTTCTCAAATGATGATTTGAATGGTCGACTTTTCAGGACTCGTAAGAAACAAATGTTAAAAGTCTTCAAAGGGTGTTGATATTGCTCCTCACTTGTTTTATATCCTTACACATATCTCTTGTTAAATTAACTTGGTTACATCAAGGCAGTAGCTCATTACTGTGACCTGAGATCAAGATGGGGCTGCTGATGCTGGCAGATTGGTGGGCATGGAACTCTTAACAGTACAGATTGGGTGATAACGAGGAAGTGCTCTAATTGGCCTGAGGCTTGTGGAACTTGGGACTCATGGATCTTGGCTCAGGAAAGCTCAGAGGAAGATGAATCTTGTGTGAAGTTGTGATCAGGGTGAACTGGCAAGGGCAGGCTCTGAAACTTGGTCATGCTCAATTTGTATGCACTCTTGAAGCAAAGAGAAGGGGGGTGGGGGGGACAAGAAATATGAAGCTAACCTTTAAATCGCCTTGTTCTGTAAAGAACTTTTACAGTATAGGAGAAGCAGTACAGCTGTTGGTCCAATAGAGACTCATAAAACTTAAGAATGCCAAAAGGGTCTTTAAATGCATCAAATTTGAGATTCAACCAGGGAGATGCTCCCTGAATGTGTCATCTCATTTTATTTCCTTATTGCTGCTTACCTGGACAGCCCTCCCCACAAGACATCATCCTTAATCTCAATGAGCCTAATTGGTAGATAAAGGTAAAACAAACAGGACTTATTTAACCTGCCCTCCTATTTGTAAAGGGATGTTCAGAGAGATAGTATATAAAGTCATGCAAACAGGATCTCATTAGCAAATGCAAATGAGACAACACCAAATCTTCGCGGAGAGGCAGAAGTGTATCTCCGTGGGATAGCTGGAACATGACAGCTCACCAACCGCCCCCACGCTGAGCACCAAATGTGATGGTCCGCTCCTGCTGCTACTCTTAACAGGATGTAGGACCAAACCATAAATGTACACGTGGGGGGAGAGACGAGGAAGTGGGTCACTAGGGGCTTTCACCTTCTGCCAGTTGAATCCCTGATGTAAAAACTCCCATATTTGACTACTTGGTGTTAGCTTTTATATCAGTAATTAGTCAAAACATGATGATGATATGTGTGTTTAGTTTTCAGTTTTCTTCAAGACTAGATTTGAACATGTCTTACTGTTAAACAACACTGACTAAACATGTTCCTGCATAATTAACATGCATAAATATATTTTAAACCTGTCTGCATTACATCACCTCTCTTTTGCTTTTAAAATCCCTAACTCTTCAATTGTATCCAAGTATGAAAGTTTTGATCTGAAGAAAACTTTGAAATCTGTTCTTTATGCACTGATGTCTAATTAATAAAAGGAAGTAAAATATGAGCTGTAAAAACTTTTAAATTGCAAATACTCAGATGACCTCAGACCAGACTAGATCATGTTTCTTGTTTCCTTTGAGATCAGTGAAGGCAGCAGATCATTTAGGTGGTCCGAAAAGCTGATCAAAGGTGATTAATTGCTAATTAATTAGGTCTGTATTTCTGTGAGTTGTTGAGTGGGTATTTCCCAGGAAGTGAGAAAGGCTAATCTTCACAGCCAATCAGAACTCTTTCTCCAGAGTGCACGTCGTGACATCACAAGCAGCGGCGAGCAGAGTTCCTGCCATGGCTTCGGACCAACAGACCTTCTGCTGCCAGCAGGGTGGCAGTGGCCTAGGGCAGGGCGGCAGTGGCCAGGTCACCAGCTTTTTCCTCCTGCCTGGCAGGAGCACTGCGGGAGGGGTGGCCGGCAGGATGGCAACATGTCAGAAACAGCCCTTTAGACGTGTCAAAAAGCAGGCACAGCTAGGGGAAGCTGCTCATCGAGCGTGACAGAGAGAGGAGAGAGGCCATTATGCAGACAGGCTGCCCAATGAACACATTATAACACCACAGAAAAATGTGATGTACAGTAGTAGAAATGTTTTAGATTTACTTTTTTAATACGGACACTATCTTTATGTCATACATACAAAGAAAAGATGGTTGCACCAGATTTAACGAGTTGCTAATTTCCATCTAAAATCCCACATAAAAGTGAATCAAGACATACAAGGAAACTCCATTCATCAAAGGAGAGTACAGAAACACACCTGACAACACATAAACTACATTATAAAATGCTATAAACACTGTAAAAGACAATAAGTATAGAAAAAACATGTAAAAGATACAATAAATATATTTTTTTAAATGATCAGGTGCAGATCCTTTTTAGATCCTTGCTTTTGTTTTACTTACTCTCTGATGTTCGTCCTAGTAGTAAATTGTAGGTATATGGAGGCCTTACACAATAAATAACCATAATACAAACTGCATGATATAAAGTACAGGTGTATCGGACACACAATAGCTACATTAGAAAGACGAAGATAAAAAGAATGATGTCAAAAGTCACAATCTAGGATTTTTTATGACAGAAAATGTATGAAACTCAGAGCCAATATGGTGAAATGTCTTAGTATATGGAATTATAGTGACAGTAAATAGCCTGGCAGGCTTCAAGGACCGGCAGGTGGCTTTAAGTTCCCACATTACACTGTGAAGTTCCACACCGGACTTTGATTGGCTCCAAACTTTTGATGTCAACATATCCTGAATGTTCATGTGATTGATTCAGATTTAAGGTAGACACGTGAAATATTCCTCTCATGCAAATAAATGTGAAAAGCATTAAAGTGTCAAACTCTGCACATGCATCAACATCCAGGTCCAGAGAGAAGAAGTTAAACATCATTCTGTGTGTGTGTGTGTGTGTGTGTGTGTGTGTGTGTGTGTGTAGTGAGGACCAAGACATTTCTGAAGGAAGGTCAGTGAACCAAATGTTTACAATGCAGAGCAGGTGCAAGCCTCTGTGCTGAGACAAATCAATGCTTACATAGAAACTTATCGGAATGTTTCCCCTGCTGACTCATTGGTTTTTAGTATGATTGGATGTGTTAGTGTGTCAGAAGGGTAGCTGTTTAATAATGAAAGAGAAAGCTCACGAGAGACTTTCATCTGCTTGAATTTCAAACAAACACAAACTAAACTTCACAGTGAGAACACGTTTAATTGTACATTTACACACTCAAAACAGAAGAAACAACATCACAAAAAGTATGCCATGATCTTGGCAAAAGGGAAAAAGACAAGGAAGGGAATACAGGACCACTGAAATAACAATTCCCACTTTATATTCATGACTTCCTGAAGCAATCAAACAACAGAATCAGTTTATCAGAGCAATCAGAGGTGATTTAACTTTCAGACCATTTGCTGTTCAAACAGTTTACCCAAATAATTCATTTGTCCTGTTTGATGTGCAGTGTTCTTCTCAGAGGTGGCAACCTGCTTCATTAATCCTCTCACTGTCTTTATCATGCTAACTTCCCCTCGAGCAGCAGCAGCTGAGCATCGTCTGGTCCTGAGAGGAGAGCGGGTCTTTAAACTGTTGAAAGGAGCCCCATTAACACATTCATACAGCACTATCTAAAGTCTAAACTGTGTTTCCTTTGAACTGAGGGAGTAGATTGAGGACAGACCAAGGAGGAAACAGTATCAAATGAGTGTCTTTAAAGCCCAGATCATCTGTGAATTTGTTGTACTTTTGTGACAAACTTAGATGTATATTGGAGCAAAAAAAATATTTATCATAAGCTTTGGCAAAGACCAAGGATACAAAGATTTGTGTGCCAGCTTTAACTTGTTGATCTTCTCTTACAGAATTGGAAAAAAAGAAGTCAAAAATCGTTTGTTCCTTTAAGGGGCTCCTTATTTCAGCCCCATACCTGCACTGGTTCTAAATCTCATCTACAAACCAGATACAGCTGAGTTTTACTCATGACAGGCTCCAACAGGTCGCCCATTGACATAAAAAAAATTAGTTTAAAATTTAGAGTTGGGTTTTGTTTTATTTAAATGCTGCCTCATTTTGTTCAAGTCGTTATTGTACATAAAGTAAAAAAAAAAACTGACTCTTGTCTTTCCAAAGTTACCATGCTTGTGCATAATATGACCAATTTTTATTTTGTGGTTTGAGACATTTTGGAAGAAAATGTTGCCAGTGTGCTAAAATATTGGACAGTAGAGTATAAAACTTACACCAGCTACCTATTTGTACTAACATGACCTACTCTTTCTGTTTCAATAAGAGGGATTTTGATTTTCCATATGACTGGATTCTTTAAAATCTTGAGCCAGTTTCTAGAAATATAAAGTTCAATATAGAACCCACACGTGTGCTGCCCTGATGATGTTGCTGTGAGGACGATGAGCTGGAGACACTGGTGGGTTGAGATGGAGTCTGGTTCTTATTCCCATCGGTTATGATGCTGAGGATCCCCCTCCCCTCCCCTGGAGATCAGAAAAGCATCTGATAATAGGCTGCTATCTGTGCGTCATGGCCACAAGAAGAGAGCTGTGCTCTTCTATTCTGTGATCAGTCTGCCTCCACATGGCTAAGGCTTGATTTCAAACTCCCTCCTCAGCCCCAAACACAACATGATGTCATGTGCCGGTATGGACTCAGACTCGCATGTTTTTAGGCGCGTAAATGTTGCCTAAGTGAGTTTTTTTTTTTATTTACTTCAATTTGTTTTCTTGAATTGCAAACCAAACTAAGAAGAATCGCTTGGTAAGTTCTTGTTTATATTCTTTCTTCTTTTGTTTTTCTCAGGCGATTTGGATGCAAACATATGTCAAACAATGTCCTGTGAAACATTTGCTAATTAGAATATAATAATTATATAGACATACAACTAGATTTTGTTCTACAATAGGGATAATTAATCGGGAATTAAGCCACCTGAGATCATGTTCTTAATATAGGTTATATATTTATTTTCTGGGGTATTACTTTATTCTTTTTCCCCTCCATAAGATCTTTTTTATTTATGTCATATTGAACTGTCTGATCCAAGCAACATCACAGATTTCTTCACACGGAAAAATAATTAGCTATTTTCCTTTTTCACGTCGGGTATCCCGTTGGGACTCAGAACCGCGTCCGAATTGAATGAATGCAAATTCATTATCTCTGAATAAAATTAGAGGATTAACAGCGCAGCG
Organism: Labrus bergylta; assembly: GCF_963930695.1. Taxonomy (NCBI): domain Eukaryota; kingdom Metazoa; phylum Chordata; class Actinopteri; order Labriformes; family Labridae; genus Labrus; species Labrus bergylta. Next base: position 5,727,942 of record NC_089202.1, on the reverse strand, counting down.
TGTTTTGCCGCAAAGAAATCAAGTTTTTTCACTTTACTTTTACAATAAAAATATGAGCAATGTGTGCGTTGTATTCATTGAAGGTCTTGTCTTGTAACGAATCAGGTTTACCTTGTTATAAAATAGATACGAAAGCAAAATATCACTATTTGTTACACTGAAAAATGTGTGGTTTTGACTACATTATTCTGATTCACATGAGCCGTGAATTTTGAGCACCGTGGGTGCGTGCTTTCAGGTCTGTTTCACACCACAAAAATCAGTTCTAAACTTAAAGTTTGTCATATGATTTACAAGAAATTGGATCACCTCCTGCACACCACGTTTTATTTTAGAAATGCAATAGCCTACGAGAAAATAATAATAATGATAATTTAATTCCAAAATTGTTTTAAAATGATTTTCCAAAAACAATATCTTCAAACAAAGAAGAAAAATGGATCAATGAACACCTGTGCCAAATGGGACTTCATGTCTGACTTCTAGAAAAGCCAAGGATTTTTACAAGATTGCAAATGTTTAAATTCAACAAGTTAAGATTAACAAAGTGCACAGACACACCCCAATACGCCTCCAGAGGTTTTCGGCTTTCATATAAAGGCTACTTTCTTCTTTCTGCCATCTCACTTTATTTTCGTTTTACGCGCATGTTGACAGCGTGGCACCTATAGGCCCTGCAAGTTTTGGTGACTCGTATCATTGGTTCTTCTTAACCATAAGCTGTTTCTGTTTTAGGAGTCGTTTTTTGCTGACTGAAATTGTATTTTTATCGGGAGACACCTGGCATAAAGAAAAGTGTTCGGTGAGCGGGAGGAAGACGCTGGAAATATCGGTCTCAACTTGGAACGAAGAAAGCTTAACAACTCTGTATCAAGTCTGGGTAAAGACGAAAAGTTGATCATGCTGGGGGGCGAAGGAGAGAGCAGCACTTTTTCCTCTTCCAAGGACGCACCGGATGAGAGGTGTAAGTCTCCGGCTGTGGATGAAGACGACCCGGCTGCTGGCAGTAGGTACACAGAGCACGGGATGGGAGCTGAGCGCTACTACATCCCACCCACTGTCTCCAAACAAAGTCCAGAAACACCAAACCCCTGCTCCTTCATCCCCTACACTCCCAGTGGGACTGTCTACAGCCCGTCCAGCGCAGGCAGGTACCCCTCATCTCTCCATCTGGGATCCGTATTGCCACCAGCGGGATTTTCTCCCTCCACAGCTGGCCGCAGTCACTTCAGCTCGGCGTACCAGCTCGGCCAGGGCCCCAGCTGCATCTACCCGCCATATACCGGCTCAGGGTCCACTCTCAGCAACATGAGTTTACCCACAAGCGGCCCCGGGATGAGGGCCCAGGTCTACCTGTGCAACCGGCCGCTGTGGCTCAAGTTCCACAGGCACCAGACCGAGATGATTATCACCAAACAGGGCAGGTGAGGGTGCAGGAAAAGATGAAAAGGATGCACTATAATTGTGATTTTTAATAAAAGGCTACGTTTATTTCTGATTTTCACCAGTGGGCTATTAAACCTTCTCCATAATGAATTCTATGCATTTTCCTTTTTGTGTTGTTTTTGCAGACGGATGTTTCCATTCCTCAGTTTTAGTATCGCTGGTCTGAACATGACAAAACAGTATAACGTGTTTGTGGAGGTGGTGCTTGCGGATCCAAACCACTGGAGGTTTCAAGGTGGCAAGTGGGTCACCTGTGGGAAGGCGGACAACAGCAGCCAAGGTAGTACTTACACAGGTCGATTTTAAATAGTAAACATTTCAGTTTAAATAAGTCTACCTATATGTAACCAAATGAAATCAAACTTCACGATTATCTTTTTTTTCTTATAGAAAAGTTAATATTTCACTACAAAATAAAGACCTGCTTCTGCGTAAAAACTTTCAGAACAGATGTGTATTGGAGTTTGATGTTAAAAATATGTATTTATTTTTTAATGCAGGGAATAAAGTTTATATCCACCCGGAGTCTCCAAACACAGGGACGCACTGGATGCGACAAGAAATCTCTTTCAGTAAACTGAAACTCACCAACAACAAAGGAAACAGTCATAGTACTTCACAGGTATGCCATACTACAAAAAAATACCCCCGAGACCTTTACGCACACCATGATTATGATTTTAAAAATTACAATACACTACCTAAATTAACTGTATTGTAATTTTTGCACAATTTTCATTTAATTGAACTGAGATCAACTGCAGTATCACCTTATTGTTTATTTTTTTAATGAAGTGTAAAATATCTCAGAACCACGAGAAATTGTGCGTATAAGTGACAACGTTATCGCGCACAACTTACAGTTTAATGTATCATTTCAACGTCATTTTGATTTTAAAATGTCATTCAGATACGATTACATTTTCTGCGTTCGGGGGATGCCCCTTCTGTCCACAGAAGCTGTACCAACGCATACTATAAAATGAAGCTGCTAACTGAGAACGCAGAGGAAATTGGCGACACGCCAGTTTGCACAATTAGGGAATTATTTTAAGAAAAAAGAAACCCACAAAAACCCGGGTGAAATTAGTGCATGTTTACAATAAAAACATAGAAACATGTAGTTTAAACTGTCTATTTCTTGCTGTTATGTAGATGATCGTCCTGCAATCACTGCATAAGTACCAGCCAAGGCTGCATATCGTGGAGGTGGCGGAGGACGGGGTGGAGGACATCAGCAGTGACGTGAAGACTCAAAGCTTCCTCTTCCCAGAGACCCAGTTTATAGCTGTCACTGCTTACCAGAACACTGATGTGAGCATGAACAATTCCTCCCTGTTTTCTTTATTATGGCCTACTATTATTATATACTCAGACCAAAATCTCTGTTGTTGTTACATCTTGTTTGCATATATTTATAACTTAATATCTTATTGAATGGAAAACCATAATTAATCACCTTTCCGCTGTCTCCCCCCCTCTATTGTCTTTTCTGCCGATTTCTTTCATCTAGATAACACAGCTGAAAATTGATCACAACCCTTTTGCCAAAGGATTCAGAGACAACTATGATTCGTGAGTATTTGACTTAATTATTATGCATACAATCCATAAACTTAATATAATTATTGTTTTACAATAGGACTAAATTACATTTTTTATGGTTGTAATTGCCTTTTCAAATTAACCAACTGAATTTTTTTTTTCTATATTCGTATGAAAGCTCATTTTAAAACACATTTTCACACTATGTTTTTTTTTGCCCAGTCCTCTCATTTACCCCATTTGTGTTTTTTAAGGATGTACACAGCTCCAGAGAACGACCGCCTCACCCCCTCACCCACCGCCTCTCCCCGTGCACACCAGATTGTCCCCAGCGCACGCTACACAATGCAGCCCCTCTTCCAGGACCAGTTTGTCAACAACCTCCCCCAGCATCGCTTTTACAACAGCGAGAGAGCCGTGCCGCAGACTAACAACCTCCTCTCACCTCAGCCTGAAGACGCAGCATCACAGAGGTGGTTTGTCACCTCCATGCAGCAAGGAGGAAACAGTACAAGCACCAGCAACAAGCTAGATCTCACACCATATGAGGGGGAATACTCAAGCTCCCTGCTGCCTTATGGTATCAAATCTCTGTCCATGCAAACATCCCATGCTCTCAGCTACTACCCAGAATCACCTTTCACTACCATGTCTGCAGGGTGGGGGTCCAGAGCGGCATACCAGAGGAAGGTTACTCACAGCCTGCCTTGGTCTCCTAGGCCCAGCCCCACAGCCATTTTCTCAGAAGACTCAAACAAAGTGAAACCGCAGATAGAGGAGGTGAACGGTAGCGGAGGCCTGATCTCATCCTGGACAGACACACAGCCGGCAGCTCTGTCCATTGACAAAGCTGATTCCTATTCTTCAACCTGCAAACGAAGGCGCTTGACCATTAATGGCCCCAGTACAGAGGACTCACCTGCTGACATCAAGTGTGAGGACTCTGCTGCACCCAACAGTAGCTCATACAGCAAAGAAGCCCCTTCATCCAAAGGCATGGCAGCCTACTATTCCTTCTACACAAACCCTTGAACACATTATCTTTTGAACACTTTGTCTCTAATTTAGCAAATGATGTTGTTCTTCATCTGTCACCATGAATAAGAACATTCATTTGATCAATCAGAATTTCTATTGTGATTTTCCTTTTCATGATGATACAGTTAATGTCAAGGGTTCATTTAAGTAAAATCAAAATCAGAATGTTTTTGTGGCATGATGAGCATTACCATCCATTACTATTTTACACCTGTTCAGTCAATCTACACTTATTTACAGAGTTCCACAGGTATGTCACCCTCTATTTGAAAGTGCCAAAGCATTTGTTTAAAGATTTTGTCAATTTTTTAAAATGGTAATATGTACCTATGCTTTTTTGTGTGAATACATTGCTGTAACTGCCTTTAAACTGAGGATACATGTTTACAGATTATTTATTAAAGGCCTGTTGATATGAAACGTGTGCACTCCTGAATGTGAAGTTAATATGCTGTATATACATTCATGCGATGTTCAGATATTTGATAATAAAAGGTATATGTTCTATTGAGTATCAAAGGGTTTTTTTCAAGTCTCAAGATTAAACACATTTTGATTTAATGGGTAAATGTGTTAATTTAATGAATTCATTTGATTTATTTAAATTTGCCACTGACAGATGGGGGGGGCTCAGAGTTTTTATTTTATGCAAGTATTTATTATACTGGCCTATATGAAACCAAGTCATGTGTAGAAAGCACAACTTGTGGTTTATCTAATACATTATTTGTTTCTGTGGGCTCTGTCGCACTCTAGTGGCACATTGTTGTACTCACAGTTAAATGATTTCCTACAGCAGCCTGTTGACTGGAGATACAGACTTGAGTGCATCTGTCAAAACATGAACATAAATCTTTATTTCATCAAATAACTATATCATAACACCTTACAGAATTAAAGTGGAAGTATAATTTTTATGTTCTTTTTTTGAAGAATGATCTCTCTGAACATGCAAACCCACACATACGACACATAAAATGAAGTAGGAGAAGCCTATGTACACATGACAGATTTGTCTTTCAAATTGTACCCTGATAATGAATAAATACGATGCTGAGCACCTGTCGAGAGCCTAGGATAAAGTGGGATTTCATAAAAAATTTAAAAAACATATAAGGTAGAATAATTAAAGGGGGTTAGTATGTGTTGTACCAGCATAATCTGTGGGTACACATAATGTAATCGATAAACAATGAGCCCCAACTTCCTCCGCCTGTTTGGGGAGGTTGAGCTGAAACCTATGAGGGACAAAAAATGACAAAAGTATAAATAAATAAATAAATAAATGTTGGGTGAAATGCATACAATAATGTATAAATAAATACATAACTAAATAAATGCATCAATAAATATATAAATGCTGAAAACAATACATCAATGAATAAATAATAAATACACTTTGTTAATGAAAAAGGCTATTTATATATTTTTACATGTATTTATTCATTTATTAGCATATTTCTACAGTTATATATGTATCAATGCATACATTTCCACGGACACAGAAATACATAAATAAATATCTGAATATATGTATTTATATATTAATTTTTATATGAATTGTTGCATTTATTTATATATATTTATTGATGCATTTATTTAATTAATTAATTATTTATACATTATTGTATGCATTTCTCCCAACATTTATTTATACTTCAGTCATGTTTTGTCCCTCATAGAAACCTGGCAACCCGTGCATCAGGCTGCACAGAGTCACCGGAGAGTTGACAGGAACAACATCACTGCTCTGAGCTCACATTATTTATGGATTGCCTCAGTTAACAAGAAAAGCCTCAGTTTATATTGCCAGTGAATGACAGTGAATCCAAAAACATCAGGTCTTACAACAACGAGATCTACCATCTGTGTAAGTCTGAATACTTGTTACTCATTGTTACTGTGAGTTTATCAAAGTGTTAGCTAAGTTGGCTAGCAGCGCGGTTAGCATGCTAGCTGCACTGACGTTAGCGTCATGATGTTTTTATCTTGTTGAAAAACATAGAGCGAGCGACACTGAGCATTGTGTAAACACTAGCTGTTTTTAACTCACGGACTGGTTGAAGCTGGCGTTATGCAAGGTCAGTGTGTTGCTAAATGTGTTTATAAACCAATGTGATAAGGCGTGATAGCAGACCGTTCATTGACACAGAACACGTCGGTCGGTTCTAGCTAACGAAACGGTAAACACCGGACAGCGTGGGGAAAGGAAAGGCCTCCATGAAGGAGTTTAGTAACAAGTGGTAAGCTACGCAGAGAAGCAGTAACATGTTTACATCATTAGCTGCTCACTGCTGTCATGGGGGAGTGTGGTTAACTATTGTCAGAGAGGTTAGTTAATTAAACATTTGTAATATGTGTTTCCTTCTCTGGGGTTATGTAACTCGTGGTAAGGTGTTTACAAGTGTTCCCCAAGGTGGGACATTGTTTGTGTTGTCATCTGATTGTATGAGCAGAGGAAGGTGTCTTTTTTTTGCACACACACATTCAGGACACACATTCAACACTCCTACTTTCAAATCACTTATCAAAACTCACCTCTTTAAAAAAGCTTTTAATGTATGATTATGATGTATTTTCTGTTTTCTGTAGTTTACCTTTATTGTTGTTATCTTTATGATTTGTGTGTAATGTCTGTTAGTCTGTCCTTACTGCTGTTCTTTTTGTTTTTAACTATTGTAAAGTGTCTTTGAGTTTTTAAAAGCGCTCTTAAATAAAATGTATTATTATTATTATTATTATGGCACAACTTGACACGATTTAGTGATGCAAGGTAAGATGTGAACAAGTTGTGCCATCTGACTTAATATATTATCACCAGGTAGTTTAATGTTATTTCAATGGTTCCTTTTGCAAGGATGGCCAGAAACAATGCCCTATCCTAACATTTACAATATATGTACACCTTTTATTTACGTATGAGTTTACAATATTCATTTATTTAGAAAGGCTGAATAAAGAATAAATTATTAATCATGCAGGTAAACTGATGTCATCAAAATCTGGTACAGAGACTGAGGAGGAGTCAAAGTCTCATCCGTCTTAGTCCATCTTCTGCTCCACTTCTAACCTTCTACACACCATAGATGTTTTCATAGGGGGGTTATCTCACTGACTTTGGAAATTGTGGCCCTTTCAATCACAGCGTTTAATGTTGGAACTACTACTAGAGAAGGATTTGTGCGACATACTCTGTAATAATATTTGAGGGTGTCGTTTTTTGTAGTATTGTTTTGGACTGACAGGTGTTTCTATTGTTTTGTCAACCCCATTTATGTAAGGTAAGAGAGCATTTTTACCTCTCTATAAGATACACTAATGTTCAGCCTGCCACAGAAACCTCATCCTCTGAAATTATGACGCCTCGTACAACGCCTTTCTTTGTTGATCTCTGTAGGTTCAGCAAAAACTGATCATTGTATTCTACATGAAGGTCAGATTTATTGCAGGAGTGTTGTAGACTGCAGTAGTTTTAGGCACGTGAACTGGCAACTTATTGTCAAACTATTGCGTTTTTTTCCTCAGGCAGCTTTACTGTCCCCCTGTGTGTTTACATGTTGGTATTTTCCTCAGGTTCTTACTCATTATATTTGAGTATGATGATGGAAATTCATAAATTACAACTTCTTGCTTAGAAATGGGGATATTTTTGTATTTGGACTGCCAACATAACTTATTCACATTGGGGAGTAATGTATCAGGTTATCAGGAGTGGAGGAAACCTAACCATTGGATTTATATGAGTGACAGATATCATGCTCATGTTAAAACAGGAAGTTGAGATTTGGTTGGAAAAGAGTGTTAATAAGATCCACCAGGGGGAGGAAAATCGTAATGATATGCAAAAGATATTTAAGATGATATATATATATATATATATATATATAAATATAAAAAAAAAATCAGTTCTGGACATGAATGAATATCCTTGCAACAAAGAAGGTTGTCTCTGTGAAATTATTTAAGATACCACACCTTCAACAGAGCAAAATTGAAGGATGTGAGGCGGTCGTTCTCTAGAAGGATTTGGTGCAATAATGTTAAGAATTCAGTCTGAATATTTTTTTGATAAATTGTGTTGAATGAACTTAAGTTGTGTCCCGTTATTTGTGTTGAAGGCGAAGCTGACCAAAATGACATAAAAGCGTCACAGAGCCCAAACAGTCATGACCATATGGTGCTCTGGTGGAGGCGAAATGCTGACTCGCTGCGTGTTGTTCGTGAGTCGAGGATATCTCGCTCCACAAGGACTCCTGGCCTCTGTGGGACGGGCATCATTGGCACGGAGTTGCGGAAGCTCCTGGTGATGCCAGAGGAAGTCTTGTCCTTCTCTCTGTTTGAGCCTTGTTGGCACTATCTTTAGATATTCAAAACAAAAAAAAAATAAAAAGAGACACAGGAAGGTGGGTTACAGAGCTGACACAGGGGCTTGATGCAGAGCAGCCTGAGCAACCTTGGAGTTGCAAGTATCATTCTTGTGATTCAGAGGGAGTAAGTGCTGCTTTTTTTTAAACAGAGTTTAAAAATATGCTCAAAGTATTTGGGGAATTGGCTTGTTTTTTTGTGAAAGATGAATTCAGTCAACATTTTTAGTTGGTAAGGCCTTGGATTCAGACTCAGCCAGAAAGGAATTTCACTCTTTTCTTTCTATTTTTTCCTCAGGACTTTCAATATGCTGGCCTTTTGGACTTGAACAGCTTGATGACAAGTTAAGAGGCTGCTGTGTCTGACAGAGCTCGGATCTACAGAAAGGCAGAGATGGGAAACACAGCGACAAAGTTCCGTAAAGCTCTCATCAATGGAGATGAGATGCTGGCCTGCCAACTGTATGAAAGCAACCCGCAGTTCAAGGAGGCTCTGGATCCCAACTCTACATACGGAGAGTCCTACCAGCACAACACTCCACTGCACTATGCTGCTCGGCATGGCATGACACGCCTACTCAGGTCAGGATGTGGCTGAAATAAAATCAAACAAGAACTATACATTTTCATAGTCACATATTTATAGACTAGCTGCGATCAGTGTCAAAGACAAACTGAAACTGGAGGGTCAGTAAGATGAGGTACTAGTTTGTTGTTGACCTGCTTTTTGAAATGCTTTAAGGTATTACTCCTATTTCTAATGTTGCACCTGTTCAGAAAGATCCTTGGAGCACATCTTATATTCTTCAGTTGGCACTCTACAGATCAACTGGTGCCACTTTAGCTGTATTGCTGCATCATAATATAACATTTTTATATTTCGTCTCTATATGTCTCCGTCCCATCTGTCTCTCCACACAGCCATCTGTTAGCAGCTCTCAGGAATGAAACATGCTGTGTTTGAATAGGATGGGTTTCCAAGAGCTTCCCTTCCCATGAGCTACCAACCTCGCATGTGTTCGTTCTCACTCCTCTAAGGCGCTGTCACTTCTCCACTAATAGGATGCTCAATTTTGCATTCATACAAGACTTAAACAAAAGCCAGTAGAGTTATGAAATATGAGCAGGTTATATTTAAGTCAAGTGGAAGCAAAACAGGACGTGAAGGTTATTTGATAGATGGATGGATGGCTGTATAGAAATGATCCTGATGGTTCAAGGTTGAACTTGAAGGGACATTTTTGGATAATAATCATTAAGCTGGTGTGCAATTTTAACTTCCATGATGCTTAAAATGTCAGTGTAGTCTACTTTAAAACGACACACGTATTCAACTAAAATTAGTTACATTTGTTATTTACTTTCCTTTTCTGTTTTTCGGAAGAATAATAAAAAAAAAAAAAAAAGAGTTTGCTATTGTATTTAAAACATGCTATCATGGCTTACAAAATCTAAATATATAGTCTACTAGTAATTGCTGACCATGTTAGTGTCCATTCTGAACAAAGCTGACATTAAAAAATGAGTTATTCTTTGAAATCAACCTGTTCTTGTCTTATTCTTTCAGGTATTTTCTCCTCAATAAAGATGGCAATCCAAATAAGCGTAATGTGCACAACGAGACATCGCTGCACCTTCTCTGCATGGGGCCCCGGATCCTGACCTCAGAGGGGGCACTGCATCCCCGGATCTCGCGGCCATATGAAGACAAACAGCGTCGGGCAGAATGTCTACAAATTATCCTGGCATGGACCGGAGCAAAGCTGGATCATGGAGAGTATGAGTGTGCTGATGTGAATGCCACCGACAACAAGAAAAACACCTGCCTGCACTATGCTGCTGCCTCAGGCATGAAGAATTGTGTTGAGGTGAGAGACCAAAATCCTGTGGATATTTTTCAGTCTGGGCATATGCAAAATAATCTCAAGAATGACCTCTTGGCATACATCCAGTGCTTCATAGAAAGCCAACAAAATAACCCTGATTTTAACAGAAATTATTCAATAAAAAAAAAAAATACTCAGAATGCAAGCCTGTGTGTGGTGTGGTGCTAGATAGAGTCAAGAAAAACCCTGGGTAAGGGTGTGATGACTTCCCATTATGTTTTAACAACAGTCCCCTTGTGTCTTTTGGGAAGATACTGGGAAATCACAAAACATCTTTATTAATCCCTGCAGCAGGAAGAACCACAAAGAAGAGTTACATGGGTAATGATAACAGCTCTCTATCTGCCTGTTAAGACCTGACGTTAATTCTGAAATGGTCTTAAAGTATAATCCACCATAGCTGTGGTGTCCCCTTGATGATGGATTCAGCCATGCCATTAGAACTGACTGAAGATAGTCACATTTTTATCCACCGCATGGGCAACATTTTAATTTGATAGTTTTTTTTTTTTTTTTTACTGCTGAATGTTGTTATTTCTGTTTTTAATTAAATTAAAACTTCGGAAAATTAAGACATGAATGAAAGAAATGGGTTTAACAAGTAGTAGTTAAAATCACATATTCATAGAGCTAAAAATATGTATTTATCATTTGCCTCATTGCAGCTTATTTAAATTCTGCTCAGAAACTTAATTAACTCTTTTCTCTGCTTGTGCTTTTTGGAGAGTTGAAGGAGTTAAAAATGTATATGTGGTGCAGAACTGGTGATAAAGATCCCTGTATATTTGTAGGAATAGCAGGGGTGGGCATCCTACGTCTTTTTCTTTTAATTCACTAAGTTAGTGTGACCAGAAAACCATTGCACTATGTATTTAATTCAACTTAATTTGATTAGTATAGCCCATTAAATGTAAACAAATGTAAACTCAATGTGCTTCACAGAAGAGAAAAATAAACAAACACATTTAGACCAGAGTTATTAAGTTTATGTCCATCCATGCAAGTGTGCACGTCATTATTCAAGTCAATTTCTCCCTTTGTTTCCTCTTACTCAGTTCCTTGTGCAGAGAGAAGCGGACCTGTTTGCGGAGAATGAAAACCGCGAGACTCCATGTGACTGTGCAGAGAAGCAGCACCACAAGGATCTGGCCTTGTGCCTGGAGTCACAGATGGTCTTCTCCCTTGCCCCCGAGGCTGAGGGTATAGAGGCAGAGTATGCAGCCCTCGACCGGAGAGAGGTACAGAAAAACACGCCAAGATGAAGAGTGTACACAGCTTTAAGTTTGTCACGGTCAACAGGTGTCACCTACATTGTTATACCAGAATGCCAACCTTTACATGATCCCTCTGTACTGTGATAAAATTGGTTCTGAATAAGACCTAGAGTACAATTTCAAAAGTTTAACCTAAGACCAACATTCACCAATTAACCATATTCTGAAGGGTCTATAGGGAATGAAAATAAGGAACATATTTTGTACAGTATGTAGCTGGGATAAAGTTAAGTTTCTTCTTGCCTTTAGGAGATTTTTGTCCACATTTTGGAATCCAGCTGGCCAGCCTCCACATTTCAGATTCTTCTGTTAGACAAAAACAAACACAAAAATAAAGAAGTCTGCGATAAAGCATGTGACTGATAATCATCAGCCTCTGAGCTCATTGGGCCTGGCCTTATCATGGGTCAGCAATTGTCTATATTTGCTTTTAATGCTTCTATTGTCGTCTTCCAATTCGTCTTCCTATTGTCGTCTTCCAATCCCCCCCCTCCTCCCCCCCCCCCCCCTCCTCTTCTCCCCATCTCAACCCTTTCGCTCTCTCTACTCTTCATTATCTCTGCAAACCTGCTCCTTATTCTTTTTTTATGCCTTGCCTTCTTTAACCTCCCCTCTCATCCTCCTCTTGTCATTCTCCACCTTTCCTCTTCTCCTGTCTCTGTCCTTTCCTCTGACATGCCCTCCTCTATAGCTGTATGAGGGCCTGCGGCCTCAGGATCTTCGGAGGTTGAAGGACATGCTGATAGTGGAGACAGCCGACATGCTGCAGGCCCCTCTCTTCACTGCAGAGGGGCTGCTACGTGCCCATGGTACTATTAAACACACAAATACACAAAACACTATACCTCCTTGTGGTGGTCAAAAGCATTCTACATACATGACCACATATTGGAACCTGACAGGATTGTTTTCTTTTCAATGACCAGTTTAGCACGTCATAGTTTTTGTTTATGTATCCATGTGTTTCCTCTACACGCTCACCATCTGATAAAAGCAACAATGTCAAGAATAAAGTAGGCAGTTAATATTACAGTCCAAACTTGTACTTTTGAAGAGATTATTTTTTACAAAACTTGAAATATTTCTGACTTTGTACTACCTTTTTCCACTGTTGCCTTTTAAAAAAATGATTTTGCTTTATTTGTTGTATAGTCATCATTCTTTTTATTTCTGGGAACAGAAAAGCCATATCTCATATAAACTTCAAGCTACACTCCAGTGATTTCCTTGCAGTAAGAGATTCAAAAGGTCACCAGACTTTGTCTTAAGGTTTTGGTGGAAAGTGTGATTGACACACCACATGCTCTAAATGATATTAAAGAATGCTTGTCCCAGAGTTTCCCATACACAGCATTACCTGGGCAGCCCGCCCAGGTGTATTTATGAGCGCTCCAACTATATTTCTGACACACACAAGCGTGTGAGAGAGATAGAGAGAGAGGTCCACTGTCCATTAGCCCTCTTGCACTGATTGAGATGTAATGCTCAAAAACTGAAGCTTTTCTTGCCTTTGTCAGTATTTGTTGTGCTGTTGATGCTGTCATGCAGTAAGAGTTTAGGATGATACTTGTGATACGCCTTATCATCAATAAGCCTCCTCATACGCGGACCACCTGATGCGATAACCGAATATTGAGTAGAACGTTTCAAAAATAAAATGATCATTTACCCTTCTAATTTAATAGTTTCATGTGAACACTACACAATAAAACCAGAGTGCATCACTATGAAACAAACAGCCTAAATTAAGTACATGTAAACATTCTAAACAGATAATTAACAAAGAACACAGCACACTTACCAATGGTATCTCTGCTGTCTTCCTTTCATTGAATTCAGCCTCTCACCTCACTCCTGCTCTCACACACACCACTGACGCTCCTGTCTGTCAATTAGAGCCACTCAGCAGGTTTACACACCTGGCTCAGAAAGGTTACCTGACCTGTGCTCAGTGCTGCTCTCCAGTGTTCAATACAAACTTTGAATAAGGACTGACAGCAGATAACCTGATAGTTAATAATAAAGCTGCTTAACCTTTTAACACAAAATAAATCAAATTACATATGAACCAGTAAATGCTTTTTTAAACACATTTTAATTTTCTGTTTCTTTCCTTAGATTTTAACAAAACAATAACACAGGGTGGAAACTTTTAGTTACCCTAACAGACCTATTGATATTGATTTGTACCTAAGAATTAAAAACCAGTTAACAAGCTTTGTTTGGATTATGAGGTTAAACCATCTGCAGTCAAAAGCAAACGTTTTATAAAATGCCACACAATTCAAAAATACAGGACTAATGATTCAGTCCGGTCAGCTTCAAGTCTTAAAAACAGATTGACATTCCTGACAAGACATGGATCCAAGAGACATTTGTCACCAGTCGGCCACATCAGTTAAAGCCTTGTAACCTGGGGAGAGTGAAATCATTTAATTTAGCCACATTATTCATGTCCGTGCAGACATCAGTCACTTGGCCTGGATTTTCTAGTGATGCTCTTGTTACGCAGTCTTGGAAAAGTTCTGACTCACAGTGTCACAGTCTGGCTTTGATTTGCACTGCAGCCTTAAGCCACTCATTCACATAAACTAAGCTTATGTGCTGTGTGTGAAGAACCCCCAAACGTTTAAAATAGAATCCTTCGAAGCTCACGACCCACCTAGACTGAACTTGATTTGGATTATACAAGACTTCAAAAATGTGTCACACTTTGGGTTTGATTTTCAGTATTCCCCTTTCCTCTAATTCAGAGGACCAAGTGGCTGGCTGCTGAGCTGTGTGTGCTACATATTAGACATACTTTTGGGAGATTAGAGAGTGACTCCAGATTCTTGCTATATATAAGCACCTCTAGCATGGGAATGCAGTCTGTCTGTTTAATAGTGGGCGGCGCATTTCAGGATTTTTGTTAATCTCCTGGAGAAGGGATTCTTGGATTTATGTATTATTAATTTCTTGAGAAAAACTTTCACTAATTTCCACACCAACTTTTTTTATTGCGATATTATATATCGGTCTTGTTTAGTTTTCTTATCACAACTCTTGGTGCTTAGCAGACTGTCGGTTTTTCTGATTGGAGAATTTTTATGTTCCTGCTAATACTTGATATTTAAGACTAAATGTGAAGACTTTTAATTGCAGACTCCTTTTAATGGCCAAAAGCACGAAGATAGGGTCATACTCATTGATGAGTTGTAATTGAATGGAGATTGGAGGAAATGTTGCAATATTCATTATCTAAACGAGGCCATTTAGAGTCTGAGGCATTGGACTAGTGGTGAACATGTCTGGGGGCTGATAATGGCCTGATTGCACAGTTGACCGGGTCATAGTCTTTATTTGGGGGGGCTGACTTTTTTTGTCAAAGAAAATTTAGATTCAGACACAGTCCAGAAGTTGTTCAACATTCACGCTCAAAAGCTCTCAAACCTGCTCTTCTGCTAATGTGAGAGCGAGCAGCTATTCTACAACAGGAAAGCAGATGGCAGCAGGTCTATGCTGTTGGCTCTTTGAAAGGCTTAGGTGGTAGTGTTTTCACTGGAGAGGGATTTGTGTGGGCTTTGGTAGATTTAGCATTGTGCTTACCATTTCTTACAGATAATAGAAAGGATGATTTGAAACAAATGTTTTATGTTTCTTCCGAAGAAATGAGAATTGAGATGACAACAAGTCTGTCTGTTTCATCAGGCTGAATGGGAATTCTGTCATGTGTTGTCTTTGATTTTTTTTAATCATGTCTGCTTAAATCCCTGATTAATGAAGATTTTTAAAAATATCTCAAAATGAAAGTACACTGGGTCTTTGTGGTTTTTTTCAGTCCAGTGATACTATATCAGAGCACAGATTTTCAGAAGCTCTTGGTAACCGGGCTGGTTTTCTTATCACGTGGTTTAAAAAAAGTCTTCAAAGTTGTAAAAATAAATGTTGTTTTGATCTTTTTTTTTTCTTTTTTTTAAAGGCAAACCCTTTAAAAGCCAAACCAACCTGATTGCTTTTTCTTTAGATTTCTTTCTTTTTTGGCGTTTTGTGCATTTAGGGAGGGAGAGAGAGAGAGTTGGGGAATGACATGTGGGAAAGGAGCCACAGGTCAGATCTAAACCCTGGGCCGTATGTCTGGAGGACTACAGACTTCACACATGGGGCACGTGCACTACACCACCAGCGCCTGTTACCAACCTGATTTCTCTTATTATTTCTCATATTGCCACTTTTAGCTTATTTCTTATTTAACTCACACCAAACTTGTTTGACCTCTTTGTGATGTGTAGACATGTTTCTCATACAATGTGATTATTTTTCTCTTTTTGGTTCAAGCTGTTAGAATAAATCTCACTTTAACTGGACCTCCCCCCCCCCCCCCCCTCAGATTGGGACAGAGAGAAACTCTTAGAGGCCTGGATGTCGAATGCGGAGGAATGCTGCCAACGCTCAGGGGTCCAGATGCCAAACCCGCCTCCAAGTGGCTACAATGCCTGGGACACCTTGCCCTCGCCCCGGACACCACGCACCACCCGCTCCTCCATCACCTCCCCTGACCAAATCAGCCTCATGCCTGCCGACGAGGAGTCCTCCCTGGTGAGAGAGGACTTTGGGTTCCATTTGTTGATGTTTGTTAAATTGGCAGACTTAGAGGAATAACAGGAAAATGAGGCTGTCACTTTTTATAACATCAAAAATCCATTTAAATTACTTAGAAGTAACCCACCTTCCAACTCTTATTGCTTCTGCATGAATTGTAGATCCACATCATTTTAATTAAGTTTATTATTTAACCATACTTATCATTGAAGAAACATCAGATACAATTTAAACCACAAGATCAGAAGCCCCAGGGGGGAGTGTGTTTTCCTGGCCAAGAAGTTTCTACAGCAGAGAACTAAAAGCTTGCATTGCAGCACACAGACTAATAGTAACTGGCAGTGTACCCTTCAAACTGTACACCACTGTTTATTTAAATGAAGTCCTCATGGTGCCACAGGTTTATTGAACAGTTTTACAAATTCTCACTGCCACACCTATCTTTCTGCATAGTCCTACATTATTTTCCAGAACTTGATTACTTGCATACATTTTTTAGTTAATGCACACTGTTAAATTAATGAGCCAAAATGTTGGACTATCAGAATAGGTACAAATATATTTTTATTGTAATCTACTGTCTTGGTGTCAACATGAAGGATTTGAATATGAAAACCCCAAAATCTTCAGAGTAGAGCCCGGCCGATTAATCAGCCAGCCGATATCAAGTAACTGTCAGTATCTTGTTACTTTTATCGCAGATATGAGCCGATATTACGAGATTTATTCAGCAGTCAAAAAGCATTTATTTGAGTTTCATTGTATTAAACTAGCAGTTCTCTTTCACCAGCAGAGTGTGCTATATGGATTACATCAAGCATTATCACTCTCCAGGGTGCTGTGATGAACGCATATGCACAGTTACTTTACAGTTGTATTTATTCTTACATTATCTTTTACACAAGTGTTCGATAACTGCATTTGAGGGCTCAACACAATAAATGTGTATATTTATATCTATATTTATTTCTACAGATCAAAGATGGATCAAAGAAAGATATTGGTCAATGTATGGATAGTGGATTTTTCTCTCCCTAATATTGGTATCAGACCCAAAAATCCCATATCGATTGGGCCTCACTCCACATTTCTCTGTTCAGAGTTAAGTTGTGATGCTTGTCATCATGCTGCTCCCTTGATGGGCTGCTTTATTTTGCGTAGGGAGAACTGTTAATGTTTGTTCAGAACACATCTGCTCTGTAGCTGTCTGCTAATTGTTTTCACTTTCCAACTCGCGCTAAGAGGTATCGAGTGTCTGCGGAGTAACATTTGGACACCTGGTAATGTTTTTCAAAGATAGACCAATTATGTTTGTTGCAACAACTACATACTTACACCTCATGTAAGGTGTATTTTCAGCTGTGCGTACAGAATCTGCATGTCCACAAGGTCATTAAGGAACCATATTGACCCCCTGCTGCATGAGGGTCTGCACACCCCCTGTTTGATTGCACTCCCATTAACCTGACCTTGTCTGAAATTTCCAGATAATTATCAAACATGCTTGACATTTTCCTCAGCTGTCTTCTTTTGTGAACAGCTGTTAAGTTGGAAATTATGCCAGGAAATATGAGATGTCCTTTCTGCTGTTGGCAATTTGTCTTGCTCAACCACTCACTAAAGAAGATGGCAAATGAAGGTATCAAGTGAGTCTGATAACAATCAGGGAGTCCCAGAGGAAGACAGACACATAGAAAGGAAAGTCAATGTGCTGACTTTATACAGAATATGCAGTTCATTATTTATTTTTTCACACTGCAGTGGTATTATTAATAGTGAATTGTATTATACAATTAAGTTAGAACTTCAGCAAAAAAAACATAAAGGTAGAATTTCTTTGGCTATTAAATGGATGTGCTAGTTCATAATTATGATGGAAAGTTGATTGCGTCTGTAAATGCCTCTCAACAAAAGTTTTGCATTGACTCATTTTTGACTGGTTTTTGGCCCCTGGCACAGAACTTGGGAGAGGTACCTCTGTACATGGGGTGCACATGCTATCCGGTGCCCCATGATTTGTCTATTCTGAGGTTTTTTCAATCCAAAGTCTTTAGTTTGTTAACTAAACAGTTAGTAGATGATGGGAGAATCTGACAGACTTAAATTGTCAATGACTTTATGAGGAATCATAGGTTATGTTTGTGTGTTAATACATTTTGTTGTGGATCTGAGGAGGCCTAACTTGAACTGCACAGTGCCAATCGACCCAGCCTGCACAAGGGCCTGTTTAAAGGTTATAGTTGATTATATCACA
The DNA here is from genome assembly GCF_963930695.1 of Labrus bergylta. Taxonomy (NCBI): domain Eukaryota; kingdom Metazoa; phylum Chordata; class Actinopteri; order Labriformes; family Labridae; genus Labrus; species Labrus bergylta. Next base: position 5,709,554 of record NC_089202.1, on the reverse strand, counting down.
TGCTGCTCCTTCACAAATCAATACTTACATTGTTGAAGTACACTGCCTCCTCTATGTCTTTGTTAAGACTCAGTCTCTCACTGTAACAAGGCAAGTCATTGTGAGTGCATGTTTGTCTATAATTTTGTCTGTTTGTATCTCAATCATCTGGAAATGTGGGCTAAAACGTGTAATCTGTGAGCCAATGAGACGTCATGGTATTGGCCTGTTCCGGCCTTCGGCTCAATGTTTTGCATCAATCAATGACTACTTGTGTTTAGTTTATGTGCTCCGTCTTAATAACCTATTAAGACATATTTTCTTCCTTGTCAAGTCCTTCTGTTGAGTACTAAAAATAATTTCAATTATTTGAATATTTCAAGAGAATGGCCTTATTTTCAATATTTAAAGCGGTTTGTTTTTTCATTCACTGACTCACATGTCTTGTACTAGAGGACCTTTTCAAATTGCAATCGTTGTTTTCAGAATAGTTTTTTTTATGGAAGACTTTATTTATCTGAAGCAATTTCAACTTTGGCCTTGAGACTGATTGTATCTCTTTTCTTCTGTTAAACAGTGCGGCATCTGCTTGTCTTCCGTCTCAGTCTTTGAAGAACCCGTCGACATGTCCTGTGGCCACGAGTTCTGCAGAGCATGCTGGGAAGGGTAAGTCATGTTTTTGTTGCGCCTTCAGATTCTGCTGTCTGGTTTCCAGGTTCTGCTGACTTTGACAGTGTGTATGCTTCCTCAGGTTTCTAAATCTAAAAATCCAAGAGGGTGAAGCTCACAACATCTTCTGCCCAGCCTTTGATTGCTACCAGCTAGTGCCTGTGGAAGTCATTGAGAGTGTGGTGTCTAGAGAGATGGACAAGCGCTACCTCCTGTTTGACATCAAGGTAACATGATGAAAAGACAGAGACATGCACTAAACAGTGTTTTATGCTAGTTTGAGCCTTCTACACATAACCGTAGAAACACAAAAACAAAACACTTCTGGAGTTTAATTACCAGTCAAGAATGACCTTCTCTTTTTAGTGTTGAAGTCGAGATATTTACGCCCCTGTTACGCAATGCAAAGCCGCACACTGGGATATCAATATTACGCTGTTGTGGACACAATGTGTTAGTGGTGTGATGACAGGGGATTTTGTTACGCTGCTGTTGAGGATTCACAACCTGTAAGAGGCTTTAGTTTGCTCTTAACATGAAGAATTGTTTCCTTAGTTTTACTTTAACCACTAAAACCAGCTTCTTAGTTTCACTTAGGGTTCACTTCCCACCTGTGGCCTCTTTCCCGCATGTCATTCCCCTCTCTCTCTCCCTGATTTCCGACTCTATCCACTGTCCTGTCTCTCCATTAGAGGCACAAAAAGGCCAAAAAAAATAAATCTTTAAAAAAAAAAAAAGGAAAATAGAAACTGTGAAGGGGATTAGTGTACCAGTATTGAATATCTTTTTTGAACTTTGAGATATTTTAAGGGGATATATGATATGGGGAAGTGTCACACCCAGGTGAAAACGGTTCACTGATGGCAGAAACATGATAAATCAGTCATACTGTTCCCCTCACCAAAGGGCCCCTGGCTTTACAATAGGTTGTTGAATTACATATATAGTTTTTAAAACTCTTTGTACTTTTCTCTCAACAGGCATTTGTAGAGAACAATCCAGCAATCCGCTGGTGTCCCCAGGCCGGATGTGAAAGAGCGGTGAGACTGAACACTCAGGGCCCTGGGACCTCCACCTCAGACTCTCTCAGTTTTCCCCTCCTTCGGGCTCCTGCTGTGGACTGTGGAAAAGGGCACCTCTTCTGTTGGTCAGTAATTATTTAGTTAACATGAATGTTTCTGTAATTTTGAGATGATTTCATAGGTTTTAAAATTCTGACTTTTACCTATGAGATCATCTAATTTAATAGTAATTTAAGATCAACAAATGCAACAAAATCTTGAAATGAATGTGTTGATTGGTTTCATTTAAAGTGATATTACATGTTTCAAGAGTAGACATGTTTTTTGTCTTACAGAAGAGCCTTAGTGATAACAAGGCAATAAAAACAATGATTGGAAAACTATGAAGCCAAAGAAAGCTGAACAATTTTAAAATATGATTCACATCGAGTTGACTCAAGAAGGCAAACGTAGAGAGAATGAGGAATGAAAGATGAGGTATATAAAAGTCTAACAAAATTAAAAACTTAATTAAATGATAGATACATTCAAATGATATAAAAGTGTTTTGTGGACGCTACGATGTTCTATTGCTGTGAAATAAAAACAGTTTAAAATTAGGAGGACTCATTTGAGAGTTGTGTGTCCAACGCAGCAGCACACAGTAACTAGGAAACTCTGCGCCTTTTCAGGGAGCAAAGCGAGCGTCTAATAGCCCCTCCATCAGAGAGCTCTGAAGCTCTGTGGGGACCATCTCTCCATCGATTACTTCTTAATGACAGGGTGGCTAGATGGAAGTCTCTTCAGAGTAAAAGACGTATGACAGCCACCCTGGAGTTTGCCAAAAAGCAGTTTAAGATATTTGAGAGTATGAAAAAAAAAAAAGATTATTGAGGGAAATCGAGGTCCCAGCCATGATCTGATGATCTGGCTGATAAAAGTCTATACTTAGCTAGGCTAAAGTCAAACGCTGTACTTAATGCATATGTGCATTAAGTGTATTTTCATAAATGTTGAACTATTCTTTTAACTTTTCAAATGTTGTAGATGTTTTTTTTATATTGTGGATTTTGTATTCAGATTGACAAAAAATTATCTAACCTCTTTTAAAGCCCTTAATAAGAAAAACTTAGTATAAATAATTTCTTAATGGTACAAATGCCCTTATGCATCTGATGAACGTGCAGCGTCCGTACCCTTGAATGCCAAACTCCTGCACCTCTGCAGTTTGTTTGCAGGGGTATTCATTCATTTTCCATGTACACAGATTTGTAACTGCTCTTATCTCTCTGCGTGTGTTATCTTGGCAGCATGTTCAAGGGCAGAAGGGCCTAGATGCTGTGTAGTCCTCCACCTTCTGTCCTCTGTATTCATTGTTCTGGAGCCCCGCAGCATGCCCCCCCCCAACACACACACACACACACACACACACACACACACACACACACACACACACACACACACACACACACACACTGTTGTATTATGACCTCCACCTTTCTTTAACCGATTCCACATACCTCACTGCACTTCACCACACTATAGGGTTCCAGAAAGTGGTCGTCAGGCTCACTTGTCAGGTTTATTCAAGAGTTGAGTTGACATGACATTTGTTAATGGAACTGGATGCAGGCAGGCAGGACTTTTCTCTCCCTTGACATGAGAAGGGTGTTTGGTTCAAAGGCAAATATGTTTAATTGATGGTTGACAATTCTGACAGCCTCTGTGACAGCGCTGTGTGATTGGTGTATTCATCATTTGTCTCAATTGTATGTGTAGTCCAGACAGACTTGGAGCTTCGAACACGTCATTTTAACTGTCTCCTTCACATTTATCTCTCTGCATATGTTCCAGGGAGTGTCAAGGTGAGGCCCATGAGCCCTGTGACTGTGAGACCTGGAAGATGTGGTTACAGAAAGTCAATGAGATGAGACCTGAAGAATGTAAGTATTAACATAGTTATTAAGTGTATTTAAGAAATGAAGTTAAAGCTGAATTGTACTAGTGGGTAGATACTTTACAGCATTTTGACTCATAGTCAAATTGTTGAAAAGAATATAGTCAGAGTCTACACATTTTAACATCACCTGACTAAGTCTCCAGGCCAGGAGAATTGTGCTCAGCTTCTCAGGGTAAATTGTTCTCACAAAGAAGAAGTTCAGAGGTGTAATCCCCTCACTTTCCCTGGTTTTTTGGGTCGCAGCCGAGTGATTGATTTGGAGCTAAATGGTCTGGAACTCCACCACAGTAATTACAAACAGTTTAGTGCTGAGCCTATTAAAACCAACCATCTTGATGATAAATTATTATTTAAAATGGACAGCCCACTCATTGAAAGTCTGCATTGTTTATAAGCAGTAATTGGACTGTGGGTAATCTAATAGATGATTTAAGATGGTCCAAGTCACCCCAAAGTGCTTTGCCTTTGATGTGACTGTCCAAATGTAAAAGCAATTATTTTGTTTTGGAACCATTCTCCCCTTCGATTTCCCCGGATTTGGTTTCATCCTGGCGTTTCAAACAGCACATCAGAGGTGCTTTGATAAGAGCCAATTATTCTGTTGTATGTGTGTGAGTGAGGGAGGGGGGGGGTTACATGAGCATCTTGGGAGATGTTAACAAAAATAAGCAATGCACATTAGTCAGGCACGACAATTTCCCACTCAGTGCAGTGGTCTGTTTAGACGATCTGGTAATAGTCATTCTCATTCTATCTCATTATGCCCCCATTTGTTCTCTTTTAACCCCCTCCCCCTCCATGAAGTGGCTGGTGTGACCGAAGCGTATGAGGACGCAGCCAACTGCTTGTGGATGCTCTCAAACGCTAAACCCTGCGCCAACTGTAAATCCCCAATTCAGAAAAACGAGGGCTGCAACCACATGCAGTGTGCTAAGGTACGTTCATCCCTGTTTTAATAATTCACTATGTAATCAGGTGACTTTTTAAAATATCACAGGCAGCAACGTGTTGATTATATACTGATGAGGAAAAGATTCTGATGCAACAATTCTTTAGTGTTTGTCTTTTAAAATTTGAACTGCATATAAACGGGAACTCGACCTTTAACCTTGGGGATTGGTCACAATGATCTTTGAGCGTGGCAAGCAGATTTTTGGTAGGTTTAATGTGTTGTTTTTATTTTTGCAAAGAACCTGTAAGCAGCTTTCGGAAAATGTATAATTCTTCAATCAAAACTGCCTTTTACCAAAATACAGAATATGCAAGTTAACATTTGTAAGGTGCATGCTGTGTAGTAATTACCTCTATTGTCTGACACTTAACTATTTACACTTTTAGCATCTTCTTTCTTTTTGACTGCAGCCTCCTGGGTATTAATTGTCCTTACAGGTTTTATTAAACATCATAGTAAACATCAAAGTGGCACAATGTACGGGTAACTGTTAGGGGCGACTTGGTCTAAGCATGCGTATGTTTAGTCAGGGCCTGGCTTTTGTAATTCCCTCCCTGTACACAGGCTTTCATGGAGTTTTGGGGGGGGGGGGGGATCATGATCAGGGAAATTTGGCGCATGCATCAGTTTGGAAGTGCACAGCTAGCGATTATGACTTCCTCAACATCATGTAAAAAGCTACTATCAGTAAACCTCCCATGTCTTATGGGAACAGAAGATCTAAATGTATGACTGATCTGATATTTACTTGTTCGACAGGTTGTGGTTTTGGACTTGTGTATTGACTCTGCTTATTTAGCTTATTTAATTGTTCTATTGAGGATTGCTTTTATAATATTTAAACAATTAAGTATTTATGAATAGATGTTTTCACTCTAACATAACATTATTCTCTAGACTTGAGACAGTAAGAAGCTCTCTTGTTCTGATGAAATAGTATTGTAATGTCATTTGAAGATAAACCAGTCAGTTTTAGTCTTTATTAGATTATAAAGAGGCAGCTGATGAGTAGGGTTATGCAATTATTGTTATATTGTCATAACAATATAAGTATTTACAATAAACACATTGCAAAAGTCTGAATTTATTACTACAAATTACTTCATGTAAACAAGCAATACTGCTCACTCAGCACGTGTCCTTCTTCACTCATATGGAGAGCTGGAGCTGGTGGTGCTTTCGCTCAATTTCTATGTGGTCAGAAGAAGCTCAAGCTAGCTTTCTGCTACCCTTGGATTAACTAGTGGAAAAAACACATGTTGTGTGAAACATGAAGAACAGCTAGTGGGCACTGGAACTGTGTGAACAATTTTATCGCACATAGCAACTTTTTCCTCAAATCATGCAGAACTGCTTATGGTGATGCCTGGCTAATAGAAAATCCATCGAACAGCTGGAGCCAGTAGGTCCTGTGGTTTGTTGACAGCGTCTGTCTGTCTGAGATAGAAAAGTGAGAGTTATCAGGTAGAATTTGAGTCATGTTGCCTGTCAGGGTTTTTGTTACTACCACTGTGGCCGCAAGGCAGATATCAGCACAGAGCAGTCACATGACCAGGCTCCTTTAGTCTCGGTGACAGCCCTCTCAATGTCCCTGTTCTGGTTAAAGAGGTAGACTAGAGATTGAGATTAGTTTGAGAGAAATGGAACAGCTTTCACAAGCTGAGAGGCCACGCAGGGCTCAGCCTCTTGACCTGTTATTACCTGGTAAGAAATGGTTTTACCCCTGTTGCTTGGAAACAGGAGACTCAGTGTTGCCAAGGAGCATTTCTTTGTCTTTTCACAGCCTTTTCCTTCCCTCCGGTCTGGCTTCACAGTTTTTTATCTTAAGTCTCTCCATTTCACACGCTGTCTTTCTCTGTCTCTCTGTGCTTCTATTCATTCCGCCTTCCCACTCTTTCATTCTGTATTGATTTTTCTGAAGTATCATGTAAGCGTGGTGTTTTCAGGGTAACTCAGGTCTCAGCCTTTAGGGTTTTTGTGTTGCTCTGGCCAACTTGTCACCGACAGAAGCACATGTGGAACTGCTAGAGAAATCACTTAAACCCAGGTAGGCTGTGGACTGGAGTGGCTGTAGTGTTTTGTTGTTTTACAATACCCGATGGGACTTGGTGATCTCATATGTTGTCTGAGTGCCTTCTAGTGGTAGCGGGCAACAATGATTCACCACCACATTCAAACAGCTGCCTTTGTCCTCCTTCGAACTCTGCCAGCTGCTAAAGAAAAGAGAATTCTGGAAAAATGCATAGGTCTTGATTCCTGAGTCTAAGACATATCCTGCACCCTTTAATATAATTCTGTTATGATTTAATAAATAAGGAAAAAATAGCAAGGAATTGCTGATATTAAAATATGTTTTAATGTAATATAACTCATTCCTTCCTAATGATTTGAGAAGTTAAACAACAGCCGAGTTTTCAAATGTTGTGAATTTACTATTGTGGGGAATGGAGAGGGGAAAATACAAATGTAAACATTGTTATTTCAGGGAGTTGTAAAATGTAAATTACTCCAGGATAGCTGAACTTCACATTAAATAATTTTTTTCCAGTGACCACATGGCGAATGTAAGTCTTATGCTTCCTTCTTGTCTCTGCAGTGTAAGTATGACTTCTGCTGGATCTGTCTGGAGGAGTGGAAGAAGCACAGCTCGTCAACAGGAGGCTATTACCGCTGCACCCGCTACGAGGTCATCCAGCAGGTGGAGGAGCAGTCAAAGGAGATGACTGAAGAGGTGCCTGAAAATTTTTATTTAACATACAATCAAGAAGTGGAGTGGCAGATCATTTATTTTTCTTTATCTGTAGCCTTATTTAACCAACTTAATAATGAGTTATGTATAGCAGAGACTCTTACAGAGGAGTAGTCTGCCCACGTCTTGTGTGTCTGACTTTACACTGCATCATTTTCTTCCATTTTAAATTTGCTGTCTGTAGCCCAAACTGATCTTGACCTTGAAGTGACATCACTAGTGGCAATTTATAAAACCACAAAAGGATGTGTGCAACGTTTAAAAAAAAAAAAAAAAAACTTATTTTCTTCTGGACCTGTAAACAGACGATGTGAAAATGAAGGGAGTTCCTGGTTAGACACATTTAGCAATAATGGATTATAACAGCAGAGTGATTATGACGTTTATACATCTGATAAATACCTTTTTTCCCCACTGCCCATTAAATGTCATCTGAAATTGGCAGAACCACCAGCGTAGGCAGTCACCTCCTCAGCTATCAATGAATTGTCAATCAGCCCAACATTGATACTTACTTACTCTTTTGTCATATTAACTTTCACTTTGAGAGTAGCAAAACAGAGAATAGTAGTAGTATAGTAATAAGCCGGTATGTTGTTAAAACATAAACATACATACCGTATTTTCCGCACTATAAGGCGCACCGGATTATAAGGCGCACCTTCAATGAATGGCCTATTTTAGAACTGTTTTCATATAAAGGGCGCACCGGATTATAAGGCGCATAGAATAGAACGTGTTTACAACTGAACAAGGCTGGGAGATATTGTGAATATATAAATATAAATACGTATAAAACGTAACGTATAAAACTACAAAAACAAAAGTACATAAGACGATTTCCCCAAATAATAAATTATTTCTTTGACGTTTCTCTTAACTCTCAAAACGTAGTTTTATACGTAGTGCATTCACAATAACTCAACGTTGTTCAAACGTTAATGTGCATATTCACAATATCTCCCAGCCTTGTTCAGTTGTAAACACGTAAAAGAAACACAGTCTGATACCGCTAATTCAAACGTTAGTGCAGGGGTGCCCAAACAGTCGATCGCGATCGACAGGTAGATCGCTGACTGATTCTCAGTCGATCGCGAGATGTTTTGTCAATATAAAATACAATTGTAAAATAGAAAAGTGATTTCAATTTCATCTCATTGCACTGTTTCCCACACACGATACCTGTGTTGGGAGCCCAAGTATACTTCCGACCTGTGTGTATTTAATTTTTCATTTATTCATGAAATTGCTGCGTGCATGAGAGAGCGAGCGAGAGAGCGAGCGGGGGAGCGAGAGAGAGAGAGAGCGCGCGCAAGAGCGAGTGCAGGCATGCGCAATGACGTGCAGGTAAAACCGGGGGGGTAAATGTTTTACCAAAAAGTCATATATAGAAACTATGCCACGAGTATTAAGCGCATTTGATGAAGCTGCAGCTACTTTTCTCTGCTCCTCTCTGCTGTCATGACTGTGAGCATCGCGGGGGACGAGACACACCAACAAACAGCGCAAACGCACACGCACACACACACACACGCACTGGAGCGCCAGCCACCACGCGAACCTTTTTACTTTTAGTGCTACAGCACACAGTTGATCCGTGATCCGTACGGACCGAGGCGTGAACACACGTGACCCGGTCAAACAGTCGGTTGGACTTTACTCCGTTCACTCTCACCGTGTCTACAGCTAATTTAACAAAAGCAAAATCATCTCACAGCAGCCTGCTGTAGTCTGTATTATTTTTTACAGAACTCTCATTTATTATTTTCTGTTTGTTGTGTGAGTATTAAATGCGTTTGTAGGCTGTTGGTAAAGGCTATGACTCACTATGTGGACTGGTAGATCTCGGCAGACTGGTAACTTTAAAAGTAGATCTTGGTTCAAAAAAGGTTGGGCACCCCTGCGTTAGTGCATAACTCAACATTGTTCAGTTACGTATAACACGTAAAGCTCACTTTTTCAGTTCATTCCCCGTCCACGAATCCCTCGAATTCTTCTTCTTCAGTGTCCGAATTGAACAGTTGGGCGAGTACGGCATCCAACATGCCCGGCTCCCTCTCGTCATTATCCGAGTCAGTGTCGCTGAGCGCCGTGTACAACCAGTATGGATCAACCAATTAACCAATTGATCCATATATAAGGCGCTCCGGATTATAAGGCGCACTGTCGTTTTTTGAGAAAATTAAAGGCTTTTAAGTGCGCCTTATAGTGCGGAAAATACGGTATATACAGTATATTGTAAATTGAGATGTAATTATATCTAATTCTGTAATTTGTATAAGGGTTGTCACAATACCAGACTTTTAAACTTAGATCTGATTCTCAAAAATCAAACGATATCAATAGCTGTTCTGATAGCAAGGCAACAACAATAGGTATGCAAAATTGGGTAATTTCTTATTTTTATTTACCAAAAAAAGAACTCAATCACACTGTCCAAATTGCATACTTCTTGCATGCAGTTAAGATCGTGCTTTCTCTTTTGCTTTTTGCTTTTTAAAAAACATGGTATGAAAAAGTTTTGTAAATTTTGACAACCTTCATATGTTTAAAAAAGGTCCTGTTAGAGTGCTTAAACACTCCAAAAGGAAAGCACGCGAGTCCAATGAGCTTGCATAAGTGAAGGTAAAAAACATAGACACACACACAAACAGTCTTTGTCTAGTCTCTTCCCCATAGAGCCTTCCACAGTCTGCCTGCCTTCATCAATGTGAAAAGAAGTTCATTCTCAGCCTGCACGAGCGTTCCTCCCAATCACAAGTGCTGATTTCACCTGTGGCACTACTCACTTGCTGTGACTGCTCTCCACCACAGTAGCTGCACTTGCCTCTGTGAGGGGGGAACAGCATGCTCTGGAGTTTATTAACTGTGACTGGTGTCTCATCACGCTTTGCAGGCAGAGAAGAAGCACAAGAGCTTTCAGGAACTGGACCGTTTTATGCACTACTACACACGCTTCAAGAACCATGAGCACAGCTATCAGGTAAACAGGCCGGGCTAAGCCTCCCAATCATGTCTGCTTAGCATAGTCATGTAGTAACCGTCATGCTGTGGCTGAAACTAGTGGGAACGTGATCTGGTGTGAAACTAATACTTGACCTCATAGTATGCTGTAAACTCTGAGGGAATAGGATAATATAAAGATTAAGGAATGCTATGTCTAAATTCTGTCTCTAATATTTTACTAGAGACTGTCCTACTTTTTCACTGACTGAAGATTTTTGTGGCAGCAATGATCAGACACCACGACGCCTTGATTAAAAAACTATGCTGCTCCCACTGTTCATATATTTAGCATTTTCTGTCATTTGCCCTATTATTAAGACGGTCTCTTCAGAAGTTTTCACTGAACAATATAAACTAACAGCGCCTGTCTTCCTCACAATAGCTGGAGCAGCGCCTGTTAAAAACAGCCAAAGAGAAGATGGAGCAGCTCAGTCGAGCTCTGAGTGGAAGTGAGTCAATCTCTGTTACACGTGTAGACACATCTACTTCCAGCGCTCTGATATTGAGCTTTTATAAGTAGACAGGAAGGAGAGAAAAACACAAAGGTGTTTTAAGAATGGATTAACAGTGGGTATAGTTATTATTCAGCAGGCAAGACTATGCTGTGATAATACTGTGCAATGTGAGTAATCTTTGTTTGGAGTCCCCCGTCTGTACAGGCAATTACAACCGCTTTGGCATAGCCAAGTTTTTGTTTCTAATACACAACACTCAGTTTAAATTTCAGTCCATTCAGATTGCCAGGATGTTACTTACATACGTTTGGCTGGCAGCTGACAGAGAAATTGAAATGGCCATAACTCAGTGTTTATAAGACCAGCTCAGTTGGAAATGTGCACAATCCCTCTCTCTCTCTCTGCAGCCTTTGATATAGAATAAAGTATCTTTTAATACATAAAGTACAAGATGCTTTGATTCAGGATTCCTCATCATTTTGTCCCAATATTCTTAGATGTTTAGGTAATTTAAGCAAAAAACAAGAGATGTGTTCTGCAAAAGTGAAGCAAAACACTGTGTCGCTCTCTCATTCTCTGTCCTAGGGGAAGGAGGCCCACCTGACACTACATTCATTGAAGACGCAGTCCTAGAACTTCTGAAGACTCGCCGCATCCTCAAGTGCTCTTATCCTTATGGGTTCTTTCTGGAGCCCAAAAGCACAAAGAAAGAGATCTACGAGCTTATGCAGGTTTCAGCCCTACTTATTGAGAAAACAAAAGAGAAATGTTCTCAGCAGCTGCTTTATGGGCCATTAGAGATGTGGGACTTGAGCTTTCTACCTTCTGATTTTAATAGTCTGCCCTAGTTAGACCTGCACATCTTGGCTTTTAGTTAAGTATCTGCTCTTATGTAATTTATGAGCACTGATATAAATAAGAATTGCACTACCTGCTCTCTCTAGTGTTGTGGCCTTTTTGAATACGGTAAAATGAATTGGTAAGGCTCCCACAGGTCTTACAGTTTCAAAAACGTTTGTAAAATGGAAACTTTCTTAAAGTTGAGAAGTACACAGTCACCCTCAAAGTAGTTCCACTTGTAGAGACTTGTATGAGTCACATTGCCCTTCAACAACGCACTTTGGGAACAGATTCTTTGATTTGACAAAGTGAAACTTTTAAATTGTGATTTCATACTTGCATAAAGATGACTCACTTACTGAGTTTCCCTGAAAAATATCCCAGCCAGCTCTCTTTCTGCCCTCAGACGGACTTGGAAATGGTGACTGAGGACCTTGCGCAAAAGGTTAATCGGCCTTATCTACGGACGCCACGCCACAAAATAATCCGTGCGGCGTGTCTGGTGCAGCAGAAGAGGCAGGAGTTCCTGGCATCAGTAGCCCGAGGAGTGGCCCCTAACGACTCTCCTGAGGCCCCCAGGCGCAGGTAACTTAAGAGAAATGTAGGCTTTAATGTATAATCTAATCTTAGCAATGAAAAAACATTAGTTTAAAGTGATCAAAAGTGCCTAATTAGCTAACAAAAATCAGTAATTACTCACATCTCTGCACTTCTCAACAATCTGTCTGTCTCTTCCTTTCTTGCAGTTTTGCAGGCGGGACGTGGGACTGGGAGTATTTAGGCTTCGCATCACCTGAGGTAACAAAACAAGCCCTCATTAGTTTCACTGAAGGCTTGTTAGTTGAAATGTCAACTGTGCTGTCAAAACAACAACATTAACCCAACGCTTGATTTGATACTTAATATAACAGCCTGACACAGATCAGATTTTGCACTCGCATGCAAATTTCATTTTTTGGGATTTAATATTTGTAAACTTAAAGTGGAAGAGAGGAGAATACGGCAGAAATAATCAGTAATGTCTTAGTTAATACAGATCTCTTTCAAAGAGGAATGTTCAGACAAAAGTGATGGCTTGTTAAAAAAATCAGATTTCAGCTGTAGTATACTGTAGAGTAAACACCAAATTCAAAACCCTATAAGAAGTCATTAAACTTTGTCTGTGGACTTTTGTCAGTCATAATACTGGACTCATTATTTATAATGTCACCAATGCATGCAGCCAAATGACTTTATTGCTCTTATAAATTATGCACTTCTACTATACATGACGCTCTCACCTACAATCACACCCATGTTTACAGCTGATCAGTGGGCCTTAAAAGGTTCCTGTGATTGGTCCGACAGTTAATCTGTAAATAGGGAGTGCTTGATTTGATTCAGAATGGTCTAGTTATTAACTAATTACAGAAAAATAAATCATGATTGTTGTGTCATTTAGTGAAGCAGCCCTGCATTATACCTTTTCTATTAGTGCTACATTGGCTGTGTCAGAGCACTGAGAAGCCATGATGACCAACAGATCACCGTGTTATTCAACACACTGCAGCGAGCCAGATGGTTCAGTGTTCCCCTGTGCTCCCAGTCGGAGTGATGAAAAGCACAGCACTCTGGCAGACACCTAAGCAGGTTGCTTCCAATGATTGTGCATTAACACCGGGCGTTTATAGTTAACTTTTACAGTCATAAAACTGTCGACCACATAATGGTTTGATTATTGACCTCCCTGCTTTTTCCTGCACAGCTTGATGCACACACTCATTACTGGCATATAAGTCAATACATTGCAGTTTCTGTTATTGTTTAGTTTCTCGACTGCAGCAGTTTTTAGACGTGGAGGCTTTTCATCTGGAACACATTCACTCAGCTCAGCAGCTCCATCACTCCTCAGGCTCTCAGTGTCGCCTCCGTCTGAAGTGTTAAAAACACGACACAAATATGCAAATTGTACATCAAACTTCAGCCTCTCGGGTTATTGTGCACATCTTTTAACAGCATAAAGCGGGCATTTCCCTATTGACAGGAAAACAAATGACAAGATCAGTCTGCCAGTTTGATGAATGACTTGATGAAACTTCTTATTCTTTGCCTGCTCAGCACCATGCAGTCAGGCAGAGTCAAAGCTCTATAAAGCTTTAGTTTGCTTAAGGTTTACTGAGCAAACATTTCACTGCTGGACAAATATTGTTTTTATCCAAACCAAAGCAGCAAACTAGGAAGCTTGAACACATAACTTTGAAGCGTGTCTGCAAAAGACGCACAAAAAAAAACACATGGGGAAGGTTTTCAGACATCCTCGGCGGCTGTGTGATGTCTCTTTCTGTAAATGAGAGAAAGTTCTATTATACTGTATAAACACTAATAATAATAGTAGTAATAACACTTGAACAAGATAACAGAAATCAGTTCACATGATCCCGACAGATACTCTGTTGTCTGCAGATTATACAATCTTAAGCCTCTTTAAATTGTGTTACAGGTTACCTACTCCACTTTCAATTGGGGTTGAGCACACCAACAAAGTGAAGTAGCAATCAGTGTTTGAACAGGATTCTGACACAGTCCTATCTGCTGTCTCACATAGGGAATGAAAGGAAGTTAAAGTAGGAATACAGTCTGTCTCCACCTCTGACTATCATCCCTGTCAGACCTTAAACTGTGTTTATTTGTTTACTTCACTGTGCTATACATTTATCAATTCTTCAGAAAAATGTAGTCCTCAACTAACTGAAGAATATTCAACAGGTTACATACTGCATACAAGCTACAAGAAAAGATTGAATCAAGCTAAGGGCACTCTTCAACAATGTGGCTTTAAAAGAACAAATAATCAATGGCAAACTCATTTCACCTCCGCCTCCTCATCTCCTGCAGGATCTAAACAGAAACAAGGCTGCAATATTTTTATCGTTGTCAACAAATTATTTTGGGCACATTTATCTGTTAGAAAGTTCACAGTTAATGTTGCCACCAGATGCTGAACACCAAACCACCTTCTAAAAAAGCAGGTTTTTATTTGGGCCCCCTAATTAAGCGCCTCTGCCTCTCAGCTGCAGTAGTTAATGGGAACAGCATAGTAATAATCAAAGCCTGATGACACTGCCTCACAGGCACAGCTACAGATGGTCTGTGGCTCTTACAATGCCGGCAGATCACTTCATGGTGGGCTATTTTTAGAGAGCTGGAAACATGAAAGACAGTCGCTGACAGGCTTTTGATTACATGTGACTTGATGCCTTTTGCAAATGTATGAGATGATTGAATAGAGAATGTATTTTGATTATATCCCAGGGCATTTTTCATGAGGGAGAATAATATATAGGATGGAGTGGCCATGCATATATATCAGTAACTTTAAAGAAGTATTAGTTTCAACATTCAAAGACTGAGAATTAGAAGTTAGCTATACCAGTAAGTCTGCCCATTAGCTCACAGATCAAACAGGAGCTGAGTCATAGAGTCAGCTCGTCTCAGTGTATTACGGCGTTCTGTTCTTGATGGATTTAAGGTTCTCAATGCATCTTTAATCCAACTGAAACTCAGGCAGGAGGCTGTTTCTCAACTCAAACAAAGGTTAGCTTGTTAGCTCAGAAATGCGTCTCAAATTACATTCTTTTCTGGTGGAGGTACAATTTCTACCAATTAAAATAATTCTAAATTATCCCTTTCAATTAACCAGATGCTCATATGTACATATGTGTACACAACTACTGTACATGATGAATATTTGATTTAGTTTCATTCTTATCAGTGGTATCAAACTCACTATTTATAAATATTTTATTTTATTTTTTTAGTAACAACATTTCCACTTTGATTACGTATTCTGACTGCTTCTGAGATTAGTTGAGCATACACGCAGAACTCTGTTTTCAAACATCTCGTCTTCATGTTGCTTCAATTCCAATTCCCTTCCAGCGAGCGTGTGCTCCTCTCGTCTTCAGACTCGACTAAACTCTAATGAACGAAGGTTTGGTCCGGAGATGAAAGTGAATCATTCTCTTGGTGATGATATTTCCTGGGAAAGAAAACTCAGACCACATATAACACAAACTCTACAAATTCACCTATCAAATGTTTATAACAAAAGCTTTGATGTGAATCAAGGGAAATAACCAGAGCCCTCAGATCAGCATCACGTTGCAACTTTTCAGAATCAGAAAGCAATATGTTTTAGACTTCAAGCTGGATTGGATAAACTGCAGTTAGCTTATGATATATCTGAATCAGTAGATTTGTGATTTTTTTCTTTGCTTAAGGAGTATGCAGAGTTCCAGTACAGACGGAGACATAGGCAGCGGAGACGGGGTGACATGTCCAGTCTCCGTAGCAACACACCTGACCCCGATGACCCCAGCGACAGCACTTCAGGTATGCCAGAGGACAAACAGGATTATCCCTCTCATTCATCAGGTTTTTTCCCTCTGGGTTTTATGTGCACAAGTTCTTCCCTTATATCTGTGAGGTTAGTGAACTAACAATTTCTGGTTCTGACTGGTTTGTTTTTTGTGATACTGACAGTTGAGAGATCAGAAAATAAGAGAGCGGGTGAGAGAATGAAAGGTTGAGGGTGATTATCATGAACATAAAGTAAAACTTGAATGCAATGTCTACTTTTTGTATTTCTAGTAAAAATGATGAATATACTTCTCAAACAATTGATCCTCTTGGCTTCAATTTAAAGTGAACAAGATTAAGAAGCCAATATTTCTAATCCATGAGTCTTGTCTGTCACAGCTCTTCTTTGTTTTTGTCCATGTGGAGTTAAAGATGGACAGAGTTTGCAGTTTTGAAGCCAGTCTCTCTTGTGCCAGGAAGGATGAATTGATTTCAGATAAAGATTGTGAATTATTGAATTTCCTGTGAAAATGCTGAAGGCACAAATGCTGTCAGGTTGTTATTACCTCATCATTTTGCTGTGTTCACTGAAATGTTAATGATTTCCTAAAAGTGGTAATTAGCAATGGCTTATTGCTATCCACCTCTATCGACATTTTGTCTAATGACGGTTTTTTGACTGTGGGCATTTTTGTCAATTTCTTTTTTCTCAAAGACACACAGGACATTGGAGTTGGGCGGAGACACGGTCCTCTGATGGTGAGTGCAGTTACCATTATCACATCAGCCTTTCAAACATTTCTGTCCAAAGATAAAGTTCAGCATCAGTTTAGCTGAAATCATTTCTGAAGGACATTTTCCTCATTACATACTCCGTGGTTTCATAACACTAACAACATTTTTCTCTGTATGTAAATGTAATCTTTACAATTTTTCTAAGACTTCCATTTTGCCATTTTCCATTTTGCAGAACGATAAGAAAGATACCAAATAGAATCAATAGTTGGTGTTCAGGGGAGATGTTACTAAAGATTATTAAATACTGAAAAAACTTATACATGTAGTCCAAGACTAGAAGATGAATTCTCAAGGAGACTGGACCTGCCTTTGGTGTCACTATTCGATGGTAAAGAACAAACATTATATACTAAAAAAGTTTAAACAGAGTGCACAGTTTTGGGATGTAAAGACCTCCATTGTTGTGTGAAGATGATTCAATCCAAGTCAATGAGCTAGCGTAAGTGGGAAAAAAAACGAAAGTTTGTTTCCTGACACTTTCAGCAGCTGTAATAACAATAATCTCCCACTAATGCACGACTTACACTGGTTACAGTAATGTGTAAGATACTTCAGTTCTTTACTGTTTTCGGAAATGACCATGTCTTCTCTTGTATCTATATGTGTATATATATATATATAAGTGCGTATTTGTAAATGGACTGAGGCTGAGTCAAAGTCTGGATTGATAAAATTCTGAGAAATATACTTTATACAAAGTGACTATAAAAAATAAAAAAGACTACTACAACTGTAGTAGTTTTTTCTGTCCACAGATGGAGCTCAGCTTAATGATGTCTGCAATTCTAACCTTCTGCTGCTTTAACTTTTCTTGCCTATAGGTGTTACAGGTTTGATTTGGTGTGGAACTGCTGATCCGTATGAGTTCAGTCTGCAGTGCTGACACTGTACATTGTGTACTTTCTTGCAGGGTCTGGGTTCTCTGGATGATGATGACCCTAACATTCTTCTGGCCATTCAGCTCTCCCTCCAGGAGTCGGGGATGGCAGGGAACGGATCAAACCTTGACGTTCTTTCCCATGAAGCCTCACTTGGTGCTATTGGCACCTCCCTGCCGTCTAGACTTGAACAGAGTGCTTCAGGTGTAGACGTACTCCCTAGAGCTTCTCTCAGCAGCTCAGAACTGCTGGAGCTGGGAGATAACTTAGCCAGACTAGGCAACATCAACATCAGCAGCCAGTACTCTGCTGGTGTTCACACCTCTGTGCAGCACTGTGACACTCACCACCGGGCCTACAGGGCCTCTGTGCCCATACCCGTGGGTCCAGGCGGCAGCAACTCATCCACAGGCCTCTTCTCCTCTTCCAGTGACACATTAGACTCGACCACATGTGGCAGCCACGATCCTTCCTCCTCCTCTGCTTTAGCAGCAAATGCTAACCTGCTGGGCAACATCATGGCCTGGTTCCATGACATGAATCCTCAAGGCATCACCCTTGCCACCCCCTCCTCCTCTGACACTGACTCAATCCTCGGCACACTCCATGCAGGCGGGAGTGGGGCGTGCCTGCAAGATGAAGAGAAAACCGGAATTGATCCGTCTGAAAGCAGGAAACCTCAGGAATTGCTGTCAGACGTGGTTTTCCGCTCTCAGAGACGGAGCGACGTGGAGGAGAAGGAGTGTGTCGTCGCTGAGAGGCCGACACAGTTAGATCTGGTGGGCCTGGACACCACGGCACTACCTTACATGGCCAACCTGGATGCGAGTGGAGGCCAAGTGGAGCGGAGCTCAAAGGTGTGCCACGTCGACACTCCACAGTGTGACTCTGACCACATGCCCAGCAGCAGCTCCTCTGAGTGGGAGGAGCAAATACACTTGGTTTGAATTGTTTGGGAGAAGCTTCTTTTTTCTTTTTTTTTGAAAGGCCAAAAAAAACCCACTATAGATGACAAGTAGAGGAATTGTGTTGTAGCTATTAAGGTGGAATGTAAACAGAATGAAGAATGTGTTTGTTGGAAAGTCGGGGGGAGAAGAATTTAGACTCTAGCATTGCAATTAGATTGGCTTCCTCTTTTCACTGTATTGTAGGCCCTCCTGAAAGAAAGCACTAACTGAATGAGAGATAACAGTTTTGAAGGATATTCTCTATTGATTCAGTGATTGCTAATAGATATCTAAAGAAGTAGCTTTTTCTGAACTAATTTTTAAGGCAGATTTAGAGACTGAGTAGTGCACGTACAATATTTTTTCCACTGGAGTTAAAGCCTACTGTATGTGAAATAATCAGGTCTGATGGAGGTTTTTCATCTGTGCATACAAGCAGAATACTGTTGTGCTCTAACATTGAACCTGTGGGGTACAGGCTGGGAAGTACTTCTCACCCCTGTCCATTCATGCCTACTTTAAAGGTGCCAAACACTGACTAGCAAAAGCACAATTTGTAGTCACCCAGTGGATCCTTCAAAGCAAATTGTGCCTGCTTATTACAATCTCAACGACTCAGCTGAACTTCAATGTGAAAGTCTCGAGCCATATTCTTATTTGAGATTGCGGCTGAGTGGTATTGTCAAATCTAAAAGCTGTAGTGTGCTGTGTAAATCTGTGGTTCAGGACCACAATGGTTGTGTTCTTTATTATGTGAAACATTCTCACCGAACAATTGAGATTAATTATTCAAACGAAAAAGCTGGTGGCCTGCCTGAAAACATTTCAAAATTGACTTGACAATGTTTTTTATTACTATCTCAAGGCCTCAATCCGAACTCACCTCTGAAGGGAAATGTCTCTTGATCGTCAGAAACAAGGAGCGCTGACAGGCCCATAGGGGCTGCTCAGTGTCAACCAGTTCACTCCATCCTGAATCCCACTTTAGCTTCATGTTTTAAATGAATGGTTAAATACTGCAGCTGGATGTGAGTGTGACAGACCAGGAGACAGTGAGCAGTCTGGTTTGTATACAGCAGAAAATGCCGCTAAAGGAGATAATCAAGCAATCCCTTTCAGACTTGTGTGAGTCACTGTCATTTATCTCTGGGTCTTACTTAAGTGTAATATAAGCAAAGCCTTCGTTAAGCCCTGCAGGGGAGTGCGTAGAGAATTCATAATTGTGAATTGCATCTCGAACGGGGGGGGGGGGGTTGTTGTGTCTTTGTAACAGTTCTCTACATAGTTAGAGAAATAGTGCCTTTACTGTATGTCAATCACCATTATCCTTTTTCTTTTCACACGTTTCTCAGTGATAACTACACAGTATTTACAGTGTAAACTAAACAAACACCTATTACCTTAAAATTATTTCTCTCATATAGTGTGCAAACACAAGATATTGATTGTTTTCCATCTCAAGTAATTGTAGCATGAGGCTTTTTGTTGGTTCTAGTAGTATTATGTGATGGATAACACTGAAGTTATTGTTATTGTAGCCCTTCTAATCATGTTCCCAAAACACTTTAAAACATTTTTTTTATTCCTGCCCTACATTTTGAAACAGTTGTTTTTTTTAAATCACTCTATTGACATTGGAAAGAATTCACCTGCTCTTTGTATACTGTGTATTTGGCCTAAAGACACTAAAATTGAGGAAAGCTGCAATACAAAATAGATATTTATTTAAAATGAGATCCATTCAAGAAAGTGGATTGTGAATGACCAATATGAAATGAAACACACTGATCAGTGTTTGACTGTTGTGAATTAACTTTATCTGTACAGACTGATGTCTGAACTAAATTACCCTTTTTTTTTTTTTTTCTCCGGGCACACATTGAGCCACATTAAACCTGAAGACTGATTGCTTTGAAAGTGTCTTAAAGTTGTCAAACTGTGTGCCATAGTGTTAGTGGAGCTGACTCTGCTGGTGAATGTTAGTGGGTTAAACAGAGGAGGTAACCTGTGCATGAAAAGGGTTCAAGACTTCATGGAATTTGTACTTGTTTTGTTATACACCTCTCATGTCCAGGGGATTTATTTTAAAACTACATTAAACATTTTGTAACTCATCGAGGTTTTCTATTGTAAAGCAACTAATCCTTGAAATGCTATTTGCACTTTCATAGTCTATACTTGATACATTCCCTCTTTATATGAAAACTGTTTGATGTGCGATGCCAATAAACTGAGTTGAGTTTAAACATGTCCTTGATGTCATTGGGAAACAGTGCATACCATACCATACCATACCATACAAAAAAGACCAGAGCACCAACCTTGTTTCATAGCACTGATGAAGGAGACACATTGTCTTATTTAATGGAGTGAGTTCAGATTTTGGTTTACAAAAGTATTTAAGCTGCACGCAACTATCATTACAAGATATGCAAGTCCATCTGTGTTTCTCACTGCAGAAGATCTTCTTAAAAACAAGATTCAATTCAATGTTTTGGATAGATTCCAACACTGGAAAATAATGTCCCATTAAGAATAAAATAAACTGATTTGTGACTACATAACTACATCTTCCAGATAGTCCTGCAGAGCTGTGTAATGATACTAAACTAACAGTAGTGTCAGTGTTTCTTCAGGGAAGATGTCCTGAAGTTGAATGTTAGCGGCAGAGGCTGATGATATGCAGCAGCATGATGAACAGGGAGACAATGTCCAAATAGAGGTTCAGAGCAGCGAACACATACTCCTCTGGAGAGATTTCATACTTCTTGTGTCCCCCCAGGATAAGCTGTGTATCAAACACCAAGTACTGCAGAGAGAAGACAGAAAGAGATGAGATGCTTCAGCAATGACGTCTGAAAGCAGCAGCATTCGTGTGATGAAAGAGACAGGAAGCTGGTTACAAGAGTTCGGGGGGGAAAAAAATTGGGCAGTATTTCTTATCTTTGAGAGAGGGGCGACTGTGCAGATAAACAGGCCGTGTAAATAATCATGTAGTTGAGAGACGTGCAGCTGAAAATAAGTTGTGACTCGCTGCTGACAGCCTGATCAGGCCTGTGTGCACTCGCAGTTTGTTCCACCAGCTGACGGGAAGGGTCACAACATTTGCTGTTAATGCCAAAGGCAAGCAGAGAGGTGGCTGTGAAAATGAAGCCCACTGCTGTTAAGCGGTGCATAATTGAAATTAAAGGGCATGAGGACATTAGAGTCTCTCTGTACGCTAACTACCCTGACAGACAATAGAGGAAGGCTACTCTCCACTTCCATGGAATACTTCGACTTGACATTGAACCTTTTTTTGACGACGTTCTTCTGCTTAAAAATGTTGTTTTCAGCCCGTTTGTTTATCAAACTGTACTACAAAAAGCCATATTGTGTTGTTAGAGTCTGTGATAACTTACCAAAGAAAAAACGAGGGTTCCCAGGCAGGCATAGACGATGTAAACATACTGTTGAAGAAAGGAGAGACACAGTTTCACAGGGGCATTCAGCAACACAACAGACTGATTTATGATTATTTCTTCAACAAATAGAGAGGATTTATAGCTCTAAAAAGTCCACAATGGAAAAAGGATTTGAAATGATTTTGTTTGAGAGGATATAGTCTGCTTGTTCTGAATAAATATTTCAGCCTTATCAGTGAGCATGCCCTTTTTCCATAGTAGTAATTCCTACAGAAAAAAATGATTCAAAAGGCTGATAATGGTCACAAACAGAACGCTTTAAGAAAGCAGTGTTTATGGTGTGTTCCAGTCAATTTGTTGTGGTGTAAAATTATATTTTCTAAATCAGTGTGAGGCTCATTTGTCTGTTCTCTGCTTCAGGCTTCAACACAAACAGGCGCCTCAGATGGCAATGTACATTTAGATGCATCAGGCTGAGATCAGAGCATCTTTACAGTCTGCTGAGCACACAGGTCAGTGCCGGGACATTCTGGGGATAAAAACTGTGAGTCTGTATGGACTGTCTGCCTCTGTCTCAAAATTCATTTCAAACCTGTCCTCATTGCAAACACAGGTGTAAACAGCATCTTCTTGATCTACCTGCGATCGGAGGATTGCACAAAGCATTGCAAAAGACAAAAGGGTCCAGAGAAACACCCACAGGCTCCCACTTGCGGCAGTGAAGTCCCACTGGTGACATAAAAAGGGGGGGAAGAAGAGAGAAGAACAGAATGTGACAAGCCTCTAAAACAGAAAACTGCAGAACATCTCTCATTTACGCCCATCATCGCCATAAAAGCCGGGGCGCTCAAGGTCGCCTGCATTGCAGCTGTGCTGTGAGGCGCCACAGATTACTAAATGATGAAGACATATTGCAGTCCAACACACAAGAAAATCCTAACGATTCTGGATATAATGATGCTGGATAATTAATCAACAAGCTGGCACAGAGGATGAAAGGGGAGGTGACCTTTTGGCCTGCGTGCCCTTTTCACTGAGACAGTTAAAAAGATGGCAGGTACAACAGGAGAATCTCTAACACTGAGCACCTGAGGAGCAGTGAGCTAAACATGCAAGGCAGACTGTATGACATTTATATCAAAGTGACAGAGATAAAAAAAAAAAAAAAAAAATGCTCTGTGCACAGAGCTAGAGGTGGAGAGATCTGCAAAGTGAACGTGGATTTATGTTGATGGACGGTTTGCCTCCCCCCACCCCCTTGCTCCCTATCCCTCTTCCTGCATCTTATCCCATCTCTCCCCCTATCCCTTTCCAAACCCGGCACAGTCTAGGCCTGTGAAGGCTGTTTCGTCATGAGCCGGGGAGCCGGCTGAAGATTTCTGCCTTTTAATACGGCAGTTTTTTCTTACCATTGTAACTTTTGCTGCTTTGCTAAAAGTGCTCATGATGGATAGGAAAAAAAAGTGTTTGCCATTATGACCCCTCACTCAGCACATAAAGAGTATGCCTGGGGCTTAAGGATGCAGCCAAATCACAGTTCTCCCTATATACAGGTTAAACCTGATTCATACACCTTTTTTTACCAAATTCTCTTTAACAAAAGAGCATTTCAAATAGAAATATTCCATGTATGATCATTTTCTTAAAAGCTGAATTGAATCTAAGCAGTAGAAATTAAACGTCTGCAGCTTATTTAGATGCAATAAGTGGTAAAATATGTGAAATGCCAAACAGCATTTTAAAGATTTTAAGCTGCACTCTGCATTTGGACAACATCATTTATACTTGTCTAATGTTTTGCCCAACTGACTGTATGATTACATTTTTTTTCTGAATATGAGCCACTTATTGAAGCAGCACGTTAAACTATCAATCAAGTGATTCTCAAAAGGTCTGCTCACTGGTGCACATTGATTGTAGCTAATACAACATCGCAACATGTTATCAGCTTTGACGTTTTAAATGTCACACACAGACACACACACAGACACAGACACAGACACACACACACACACACACACACACACACACACACACACACACACACACACACACACACACACACACACACACACACACACACAGAAGCTTTTTTTATGAGAAAAGGGAAAAGATTGGGAACTTTTATGTAAAACAGTTCACAGTAAACACTAAACACTTCAACTTCTCAACTGAACAAAAGAAATAGCAAACTTTTTATTCACAAAATAATGGTTTGGATCTATTTCAGGGCTTACTTTTACTGCACAAAAAGCATCTGAAATCATCTCAGTGTGTCCCTGAAATGACCACTTTTGACTGTGTTTCCCTAATGAGACTGTTCATGGAGAAACAGAAAGACAAAAAAGAAAGAAAAGAAAACTTGTGGATTTAGCTAATAACAAAAGGCGGCAGGCCATTTCTGAGGTGAAGATTTATGGCAAGGGAGCCTTTGCCAGAATGAGGACAAGCCAGAGGTTTAAATTTGTCCCTATCATGGACAGCAGGAATTAACTTGATTGACAAATACTCTGATCTCAGCAGTAATCATAGTTCTGCCTGGACAGCATACACATCAGAGTTTTAAAACCCCTTTGCTGCTGGCTGCATTAAGCAAACACTGCATGAGGAAACCTGGCCAACAGCTCAGATTATCACTTTTCCCTCTGAGTGCACAGAAAACACAGCTCAAACTCTCTGTAAGGACTTTTACCACTGACTGCACTTTGTGAAATTTCACCTTTGGTTGCTCTGAAAGTGAGTTCAGAGTGTGTGACAGATCTTACCTTTGACTGCATGGCAAATACAGTCAAGGAGAACGACACCAGCGCTGTGGCCCCCACTGCCCACAGGACGGCTTCAGCATTAAAAAACCTGCAGAGAGAAATATAAAAAACATATATGCAGTGGGGAAATATGAAAATGAATGCACTCAGCAGTCAGAGTGCAAACATGGAGACGAACAGCAGGGTGTTGTGCTCCTCTGAAAGGGAAACATAACTTTGTTATAAGAAATGTCCTTTTTTTTTTATTGCATTTAATAGTCTGTATGTAGTGTTTCAACTATAGGGAGAGCAGGGACCACCCCCCCTGGATGTGCAGTGCATTATGCATTTCCTATTTGTATTTCATATCAATTATAATACAGCTTCAGTGATAGAAATGTCCCATAAATACGATAACTTCGCTGTTATGTTGACAGTCAGACTCTAAATAATGCATTTTCTGTCATAGAGAATAACTAAATCAGATGGTAAGGGGTTAAGGGGGACAGAAAAGTACTTGTAACGCTTCTTATTCATCTTCAGCTAAAACAAAATGTATTCCATGAGCTTTCTGATATAGTGAAGCCGCCATGATAACATCTTAGCAGGTTTGATGGCTTCATTACTGGAATGAAATCCGCCATCAGATACGGATCAAACCTGGTTATTATTGTGTAAATGAATCAGCATCAGATGGGGATTCATCCTTGGAAACAAACACTCACGCTGCAATGGATCCAAGCATCAGGCCCTCTGCAATAGTCTGAGGCACAGAGAGAGAGCGAGAGAGAGAGAGAGAGAAAGAGATGGAGAGACAAATGGAAAGTAAATACAAGACAAAAAAACAAGTTTGGAATAGAGCAGGTGAGCTGGGGGTTTAATTTGATGCCTGGCTGGAACTGAGTCGACTCACAAACAGGCCCAGGGCGATGAAATT
Organism: Labrus bergylta; assembly: GCF_963930695.1. Taxonomy (NCBI): domain Eukaryota; kingdom Metazoa; phylum Chordata; class Actinopteri; order Labriformes; family Labridae; genus Labrus; species Labrus bergylta. The sequence goes on along the minus strand of NC_089202.1, from coordinate 5,683,897 downwards.
GAAGGGGACTATACGGCGGACGTTGTTGCAGCAGGTCATGGCCAAGATGAGCACCAGCGTTACCGCCCTGTTTCACAGAGAATATAGAGTGTATCGTAAATAGCAAATAAACAGGCTATAAACAGCAGAAAAAATGACTGTGTTGGGTATGTGGAATCACTGAGTGCATTATTTATGCACAGTGTTGCTGGCAGCTCTTCGGATTGGGCGACAGTTTGTGATTCACCGCTATAGATTTCCATGAGCAACATTTTTATTAATGTGCCTCACAAACCGGGAATACAGTTTGGCAGTGAACAAATGGATTGATACGAGGAATCAGTGTCTAGATCTTAAAAATGTATGTTTTTGATGACTTACATCATAGCATAGGTAAACCAGTAGTTGTCAAATGTCCATTTTCGGAGATGTTCCCTGTTAGTCGATAAGAAAAGAGAAGGAGGAAGGGTTTAATAGAGGTTCTGTTTATTTAAACGGCTTGTAAAATAATTGTATTAAATATTAACAGAGGACAGAGCATTGTGCACAGGGGAGCTGAATACAATTTATGAAAAGGAATGACTGTAGAATCGTTCAGCTACATCCATTATACAAAACATATAAAGCTTTCAAATGACTGCGAGCAAAAATATTATGTGTGAGAAATGCTCTTTTATTATCTACCATTTTGTCTCACCTCACATATTTATGACGACTTGACTACTGGAGGCGTGTATGTTCAAAAGTTTTTGTGAGGACAGGTATAGTGCTACTGTGTGACTCTGGGTTCTTTTACATTTGGACAGACTGCTCAGACTGTGGGAGACTGAAAGGTGCCTGACATGGACTCGTCTCTTGTTTGAGTATGTGGTGGTGCCTCACCAGTAAAGAAAAGCACAGATGATCCCGACAGTCACTAACAGCTGAACCATCAAGATCAAGTAGACTTTTCTTATGAAACCTGAGCAGAAAAAAAAAGGACTGAGTGAGACAAGACAGGAAGAGAGATAGACAGGCAGGAAGGAGACAGACAACAACATCTTAAAAAAAATAAAAAATAAAATCTGCCACAGTGAAGGAGACAGTCAGCTGAGGTTGTTTATCCTGCATAACATTTCAAAATGCTTTTGTTTTCTCCAAACCCACATTTCATCTTCTCATTTAAATTGATTTGTGTTGCGTGGGAGGTGAGAAGCTGAGGCAGGGTACCGCCGCAGAGATCAGGAAAAACTATTTTCAATTTCAAATCAATTTCAAGAAAACACTGCTGAGCAAATGAGGGAGTCAACTTTTCTCATCCTTTTTTCAGCTCTGACAACGGAAATAAAAAAACACAGAAGATTCTCTCATTTTCTGTATCATCCTAATCCCATTTCTCCATCGTCCAAACCCTCACCTCTTCGTATGGCACCATCACTGAAGACGTTGTCCTCAGAGCCGTTGGAGTAGTCTGGTGGAGGAGCATAGTGCGGGTCACCTCCAGCTGCAGCCATGGCCTCAGGGTGGACCATGTTATCATAGGTGGTAGGAGGGGAGACCACCGCAATGTTCCCTTTCCCCACCTGGTCCATCACAACCAAGAACAACCACACAAGGGGTCAAGAAACCCTTCAAACAAAGTCATTGCTTCCTAATGATCCCTCTCTTCTTTGCTTGAGGAAAATCAGTCAAAAAAGTGTTAGCGAATGTTTATTTCAATGTATCCTTACATTAAAGAAGAAACTCACCAAAACAATACATCCTATATCAAACTATTTGATGATTCATTTCCTTCAGATTGATCGGGTGTGATTTAGCTACTCTGTTTAAGTAGGACATAATTGGACATATAATCTACACTGAATTTACTTCCCAAATGAGGCAGACAAAAACGTTTTGAAACAAAAACCAACCTGATAGCTCATCCCCAGGTAAGAGTTTTGTCCATGGTCCTGAGCGTTGTACGGAGGGGGGCGAGGTCCATAACCCTCATCACAGCTGCATTCACTCTGATCCATTCCTTTTTGAAAGGTTTTCAGATGTTCTTTTCATCTGAAGCACAAAACTGAGAGACAAGAAAAGTCAGAGTTACAGGTAAGTTAAGGTCATTCGCTCCGAAAACAAAAGCATCCTTTAGAACAGCATCAGCGCTTTCATCAGTGATGTTGAATTGCCAAATGGGGCAATGTCAGAGTGGAACAAATAAATGGGTAATTACAAAATGATGCATCACACAAACACTGAGAGCCATCCATGACTAACATCCATAATTATGGCCCTAAGCCTCCATTTAATAGAGCTGTATGTATATTTAATGGCCAAATAGGTTGTGGTTAATTGATCTCTTAGGAAAATTAGTTGTCATCAGAAAGACACACAGAGTCATTCTGTCAGGATTCTGTTTTAAATAGAGTGAAGACAAGAAAGGAACGGATTCATAGAAATAAAGTTAAAGTTAACGACATTGTCACAAAGTCAGTAAAAGAGCCTCCACCCAAGTAATAAACAACATCAGCACTTACAAATAGATATGGCGGTTTAAGCCATAAATAAATTAAACTCCCTGTAGAGTGAGTCATGATTTTCAACTCGTACTAATCTTCTCCCGACTAAAACTACATTTTACTTTGTGCTTCACTGTCTCAGCTTCAAACTTAAACAAGTGTTTAATAGAGCAAAGTAAATATAAATACATTTCAATGATTTAAGTTAGACTTACATACCAACATGACCCTTGAACATGACTCTCGTGATATGAAGAATGAATCGCTTTCAAAATATCCCCTGCTGTGTTACATGTCTTTAATAAAGTAATCAAGTGCTGTTTTACCCAAGTCTGTTCAGATAAATCAATGAATTACGCCTCTAATCCATTGTGTTGTGTCTTACCTCGGCTGTGACGGCCAGGAATCTGCCCTGCTGCTCTTCCTGTTGCGTCTCTTCCCCTTCAGGGCAAAGTCTACCTGCTATCAGCCAGTTCCCACAGAGACAGGACTTTAGCTCCAGGGGAGAGGATGTATCCCTCATTAGGCTCAATGGGATATTCAAATGAAGTTCTTAAAATGTCATTAAACCGACCAAGCTGCCTGCCACTTTATCAGAGCAAATCGTGTCCTCACCTTATTTCTTTCATTGATACTGATCTACACAGGCATTAAGAGCAAATTAATACTGTCTTTCACACATTTCAAAAATGGTATGCTTAAAATTTTCAATTTCCTGTAATGATATAGCATTAGGCTGCTGTGCGTGATACGCCTGATAAGTTTCATCCAGTATTAAACAAAAAGGCAAATGCTGAACATAATGGCAACCTGTGAAGTCCTGTGAGTCATGTGACCTTCCGGGTTCACCTTGGTTACACATTAATGGCAACCCGCAGATGGAAAGCATCCATTGATAGGCAGCAGAATGAATGAAGAATGCTGTGAATACAACAAAGCAAAGGGCTCTTGGGTATTGAGTCACAGCACAGAGAAATAGGTAAAGACACATTGGAAGTAATGTAGGTCAAAACAGTCTTAATGCTTCTCCATGAGGGATCAACACTAGAAGAGATCCACTACAGACTGAATCTATGAATGAATTACTAGTGCAGGATTATTCAATTTCTATCTAGTCCATCTATCTAAGCCCCTTCTTAGCCTCAATTACATTTGATTACACCTACATGTCAAAACATTTCATGTTTTAATGTTATATTCACAGGGACTATACTTCACTTTTTTAATGATGACATACTTATATACCTCTAGATGGCAGCTGGCCCATTTTCATGTCACAGATGATCAAATGGACACTCAGAAACTGCTTGCGTTTTGATTGAGACACAATAAGGCTACAACAGATTAATAAAATGGATTCTAAATTAATGGACAAGATATCAAATTTGAGTTTTCATGGTATACTGGTGCCAAAATCATAAATAAAATACACAGGATAAGTACACATCATGAAAAACTAGAATATCTACTTAGAGGGAGTTTTGTATGTAATTGTTTCACAGCAGCAGAGGAGAAACTAATTATCCTGTATAAAAGCAAACACTGGGGGGCACTATTCTCCTGTGCTTCTCCTACTAATTGCTGTGATTTGGTTGTGGCTTTCCCACTTCTACTGCTGCCACCTCCATACACGAGCAGCAGCAGCAGCAGCAAATCCTCCAGAGAGATCACTTAAACTGGATCAAATCATTCAACACCCTCACCTACATGTGATCTTTTTTGTTTCTTTCAGTAATGCTAACACAAAGGATTTCTTTTTTTCCACTTTGACAGCAGATATAAAGATTCATTTAAGACAGAAAAACCAAAAAAGTCTTGCCACAAAGCAGCATGAGCATCATATTTCAAAGGAAAGAGAGCTTTTGTGTGACAAACAGACATTCTCTCTCTGTTCTCTGCTGATTTGTGTGTCAGTCAACACGGCTTGGATTTATAGCGCCTGCTCAAATCTGACGAGCCCACTCTCACCTATTCATGAGATCTGAATGGGATTTGAATGGACGACACAACAAACAGTCACATTTGAGCAGGCAGTTGAAATCCAGCCTGTGTTGACACAGCAGCCAGAGCAGAGCCCAGAGTGAGGCTACGTTTAACACAGATCTGATGGTCTGACCACTGACCAAACAGCAGCCACACACACATGAAGCCTCACGGAGCAGAACGTGTGCAGAGCACAGAGCCGTGGACACAAAGTGATACATGCCATGAGAGGATGGAGGGAGGGATAAGGACACACGTAATTTGTTCTCTGGTGCAAACAGACAGACAGACAGACAGACAGACAGACAGACAGACAGACAGGACCTGTTCTCTGTCAAGGTGCAGACAGACAGACAGACAGACAGACAGACAGACAGGACCTGTTCTCTGTCAAGGTGCAGACAGACAGACAGACAGACAGACAGACAGACAGGACCTGTTCTCTGTCAAGGTGCAGACAGACAAACTGTAACAGACAGACACACAGGATCTGTTTTCTGTCTCAATGCAGCCCGTGACAGCTCTGTTTTGTCAGACTGACGTGATGCTCTTCAGGGCTTGTGGGAGACGGGATCACAGAGGGGAGTGTTCTGGTGTCAGAGGAGAAGCAGAGATGCAGCAGTCATGTGACTCTCTTTTCACCGCGTCCAGTCGTGAATTACTGCTTCCTGGTCACTCCGACCACAGAAGGATTTATTTGGAGAATTGAAGTGGTATTTCGTGTGGGGGGCCTTTGAGAGCCCTGGTGCAGGTCTGGAGGTCCGTGTCACTAGATGCCTCTTCATTTCTAATTTACAACCCTCCAGGAGCTGCTAATGCAGAGTTTCAGCAGGATGTATGGCTGATTGGAGACTTCCACAATGTCTCGCACTGCACAAGGGAACTGCAAGTGTTACTGTAAATAATGAGACACGCTGCACTGTGTTCCTTTTAATAACATCAGCTGGTGCAACTTTGTCAAGGAGGAAAACTATTGCATTTAAATGAACAATCCTGACACAATATTTTGACTTACTGTGAGGGTTAAATAGTGTTGCACTGCAGTGAGTGCAAGACAAAAGGTCCAACTGCAGTCAGCTTAACTCAATGGACATAATTAAGAGAATAAATGATTGTTATCCATTGTTGATTTAATATATTACATTACTGTAGCGGAGAGCACTAAACTGCAGACGTATTTATCTTTATTAGTGTCAGAATTGACATTAGCTGTGTCTACAATAAGCTCTACATTACTTAATTATAGAAAAAAATGATAGTAATCTCAGTCATAAGTATATAATAAGAAGCCTGATTGATTAATATCAACTGTCGCAGATATACCCTTAACCACATTCATTGATGGGATCCTGGAGAATAGAAATATTTTCATCTGCAGCTCTGTAACAATATGTCTGGAAAATAACCAAATTAAAAGGAAATGTGACGTCTATCTGATATCACTGTGGATCTTTGAAATGCATGAGCTCAAAGATCAGGTTTTTGAATAATGCTATTACAGTGAGATGCCAAAGCCAGCACATGTAACAAAATACACAGACTTAATAAGAGTAGTCTATTATGATGTGAACAGAACTTTAGGTATTAACTCTTAAGTATAACCCTGTGTCTCCAAAGTAAAGCGTCAGAAGCAAAGAACATCTTTTCAAGATCTCAAGGACTCCTTAGAGCAGTGTGGACATTTCTGACACAAGGGGATAGTTAGTAGAAATGCTGGTCCAACTGCTTTCTTTTCAACTTGAATTTTGTATTGTGCTTGCCTCACAATGCAACAATATGCCCTCTCTGTTGCCCAGCATTCGTTGCAAGACACTGACAACAAGAGCCTGCAGTTAACATACGCCTGTTAGGATTATGGCGTGTTCCATTTGATCTTGGAAGTCGTAAATTCTGATTTGCCAGTCTGACACATCATCAGGAAAACCCCCTGAAGTGGGAATTGTGACATGGAAACTCTGAGAACCTTCAGTAGCCCCAGCTAAAATCTAACATGTACACTATAGTGGTAAAATGGGAACTCATTCCTGTTTTTGTGCAATTAAATTAATCAAATACATAAATTGTATTGTGAAAGTTTATCTGTGGACATATCATTTTATTTTCACCCACAAACTATCACGTGTGTTTTTATCGCCTGGTATTAGCTAACTCAACAAAGGTACTCCTGGACGCATCCATTTTTATATAACATGATGCACTGAGATCGTGAGAGTGGCGCCCCATGTATCACAATTGTTTTTAATGTTCAGGTATTTTACCCAGTTAATCATATTCTGATCTTTTTTTTGTGGGAACAATAAAACACTGTGACGGATGATTAAGATTGACAGGGTGATGATATGTATGATAGTAAAGTCATGTATCACAGCTGATGTCAGTGTTGACGTCAGCTGTGAGACAAAGAGTCAGACAGCAGAAGTTCTTCTTCATCAGCATCCTTAGAAAGATTTCATTTATAAAACCTAAAGTTTTTTCTAGGAGAGGAAATAGATAAACTATTAAAATTCAGTTTTTACCTCCAAAAGACACCATCAAATTAACTTTTTATTCAACTCTAGATAAAGTTGTCGCCCTGGTGTGCTACTTGTACAAACAAAAACTGAAATCTGTCACATTATCATCACTGATAATAAAATCCATTATCGCATTATTCATGCTCATTGCAAACAAACTCCACAAGTTGTCATATGTTTGAACAATAATGAGACAGCTTAACAGAATTCAAAGATGTCTCAAGTTAATTCAGTCCACCACACAGTGCTGACCAGTGTTAGATATTTTCTTAAAGTATCACCAGCATCGCTAACTACTCAAATTCTTTTATCTTGTTTCCAACGATGAAACAGTGTCGTGTGAAAATGATTTTTATTGTGACAAGTCAATTTAACAAGCACCAGATGAATTATCCATTTTGTGTTTCTCGGACACGTCTGTCCGGACATAAAAATGTGTGTATTTTCTGAGAACAGGATGACCTGACATCCTCAGGCTGACTTTCTTCCTGCTCCAAACTTATCAGCAAACTTCAGCTGTTTCAATCTTTTACTTTTACAGATAGCATTTAGCCTCTGCCCCTGTGAGCTGTCAAGGTTGAAAGCTTTTCCTCTCTTTGTTGCTGTCTGTTGACATTTTACGCAAATCAAAAACTCTCCTCTTGTACCACATTCACCTCCAATCCACATCACATTCAGCTCCCAGGGATCCTCCCAACAAGCTCAGAAGAAGATCCGTACAACATTCATCCAAATCTCAAGCAATGCTCTTCACCCCTTCATCACCACTCCAGTGTCTAGACTCCAAGGGGGCATATTCCTTTTCATCTCATGCATCTCTATATGCTTTAAAAAGAATGAGGTCTCGATGGGGTCTAATCACAGCAGACTTCATATCTTCAACATATCTCCAATCTCGTCAATAAATTTGTTTGATCTCTCTTTAAGCCGCTGTTGAAAAAGGCCTCCCCTGATTGAACTGATCTTACCCTCAGCAGATGGATCTGAACACAATCTGACTGCTCCTTTTTCTGATGATTTTGGGATGCTGAGTTTGGGATGTTGGAGCTCATTTAGAGTGGAGTGAAGAGTCATGATGCCAAGAAAGGATTTAGGGAAAGTTTCTTCTGAGCTGCGGTAGTGTCTGACAGGCTGGCTACATGCTGCCAGGTCAAATATAGGCCGCAGCTCTGTGAAATCCCTCAGGGTCCAAACCAAGCGTCATGAAGGGAAAGTCTCCTGGTTCTTACGTGTTCCTGCTGCAGACCTGCAGACCTGTGGCGGCTGGTGACCCATAAAATTCAGAGGGACAGGCGGAAAACAAACCCAGGGCGTGATGATATTTTACACTATTGCTGGCTTATCTCTGCTTTTTTAAGTAATAGAACAAAGTATGTCATATGTCTTAAAAACAACATCATGTTGTTCAAATCTCCTGTGAGATGCTTTTCATTTTGTTACCCACTGTGGTAAAAGTGCTGCGTATTATCTCTTTGCTGACATGCTGGCTCAATTTTTGCAATTCTTTTTAACCAGCCTAAGTCAGTCCACTCTGATACCACTTCAACTTGGGCAAAATGCAGCAGCCAGACTCTTAAGACTAATCACAGATCTCACATTTCACCAGCATTAGCCACACTACACTGGCTGCCAATCTAAATCAGAAATTATCTCAAGAAACCTTAATTACATTTAAAGCAATAAATTGCTCAACCCCAAGGTTATAGGAACAACACGGTGCTGTTCGATGGCCACATCTGGCCCATGTACAGTATTTGAAACATGAGAACATCAGTATTTCACAGCTCAGCCCAACGTTTATATCTCTGAAACTTTAACCCCTTGCATCATGGATCGAACTCTTAGTTAATCCGACCGCAATCTCTTGGGGATGCCAATTATGAAACTTAAAACTAAAGCTGATTGCTCCTTTACTATCTCCCAGGCTTTGTAACAAACTACTCCCTGCCATTGAATCTCAAACTCACATTATCTACTGTGCCAAGCAGAACTGGTTACAAGCACTTAAAGAAACCATACAGAGATGATCAGCCGTGTTGTTGATTGTCTTGTCTATTTTTTTAGGTCATATAGAGACAACAGTATGGCTTTCTGTCTCTTTCATAACCAGTTTAAAAGTCCTCACAGGAGCTTTTATCATTATTAACTTATGACTTATTTGTAACCGATCAACCAGACAGAGTGGGGACAGCATTTAACAAGGCTGTGTGATCTAACAAGAAGCAGCCAGTGATCAACACCAGTGATCAACACCAGTGATCAACACCAGTGATCAACACCAGTGAAGTGAAGGGTTGTGTCTGATGATGAACACTGGATGGTTAAATCCAAGGTAGCCTGATATTTTACTGGACAAACTAGTTTACTTCCAAATCCAAATATTCTTTCCAGTAATGCGTTATCACAAGTAGCCTACAGGTGCATCAGGGTGTTGACAAAGAAAGGCTGGGTTTGACAAAGAAAAATAAAGTTTACGTACAAGTAACTAGCTAGAAAGTATACTTAAAGTAGATTGAAGATGCTGTGATGTATTTCCGGCCAACAAAGGATATAGCTTCTCAAATTCAGTTCAAATGGATGGAAAAGGAGCCATGTGAACAAGAGGGATAGACAGTTACTGTAGGTCCCAAAATGCAAATAAACCTCCAACCTGCTTTTAGTCACACTAGAAGCCTTTCAGCTAAACAAAGGGTGACACAGCACTCTGCAGCAATGCAGCACCCGCACTGAGTGTGGGGACAGCAGTGGGACAACTGAGGCATCTGCAATAATAATAATATAGCATAGCTCTCCCTGTCCAGATTCACTCTCACCATTACCTTAAAGGTTATTCAGGTTCACCACAACAAGCCTGCTGTTGCTTAAGCAAGTAGCTAGCTTCTGCCTGATTATTAACATATATATTCATATATAATGAATTTGAAAAAAGTTAACCTGGACTCCATTCAAAAGGTGACATTGGGGTTGTAAAAATTAGTTTGGAATTTGCAACGTTCTTTTCTGACATGCTACAAATCTATCTACTTAGAGTCTGTCACCCTCAGGTGTAGTATGGTGGTACATGTAGAGAACTACTAAGGAAATCTGGAAATTTTTATTGGACTGACGTCATCATTTTATTGTAGTACAATTGGTAGGGAGGATCTCCTTCTGTGGAGCATTACTTCAAGTGTCATGGTCACAATGATTTTTGAAAAATGACTTAAAAAGAAAAAATATTCTTTAAATTTGCTCAGACTTTGCTTTAAATACTGGTAAGTATAGTTAACCATATAAAGCAACATGGATTCATCAGACTTGTATCATGACAATAAAGATATTCTATTCTATTCTATTGATCGCTCCCTGAATGGCAGCTGGTCTCTCTTTATGTTTTCAAAAATAGTTAAGGCATCATAGAAAACCTCTGAACTAATGAGCCAGATAAATACAACGTATGTCTGAACTATCAGAATTCTAATGAGCAAACAGGCGAAGCTTGTTCTGTTGACTGTACTGAGATCTATTTAAAATATGGATGTAAATCAATAATCTGGCTTTATCAAGAGACAAACAAGTGTAAAGATAAAGTGTTATGATGCCTGAGATCACACTGTGACAGTCGCAAGTCCAACTGGCAGTCGATCAAGGCAATAGGAGTAAAGTTATTGTCAACTTGTGTAAAGAAAATGAAGCCATCGTGAGAAACAGTAGGCAGTCCAAGGACAGACGGATGTCTCATCTGTGGAGAGGCCACGCAGCCATTTGCTGTCAGATTCTCTCCGTCAAATACTGGGCAGAGAAGATTCAAGTTTGGGTCTTTTCTTCCCTGACAGAACGTATTCAAACTGAGAAAATGGATTTCACATAAGCTGTGACAACCACAGAAGAAAAACAGACAGCAACATTTCGCTGCTGGTATGGAGCTGAAAAGAGGAACCACTGCTGCCAACCATCCTGTGGTCAAATATCAGCCCTTTTCTGTTTCAGCCAGAAAGGCCGGCCTGCTTCTTATTCACAGCATTTGGAAGTTTAAGCATTTCTTTGTTTTAAAAATCATGATAAACTAATCACTTCTCAGAATACTTAAGATTTACAATCAAGTTTTTTTTTTTCCAACTTGGAAGGTTAAATACATGTTTGGTCCTTCTGATTTCCAGGGATAATACCATAGATATATTAAAACTCACAAAAAAGTGCCCTGTAGTGATGTTAAAAGAAAGGTCATTGAGTCTACAAAGGCATTAGGACTCATACAATCAGGGGCTTGACTATTGTCTGAAAATGCCTTTATTAGTAATTTGAAAGATTTTAGACATTTGACTTGTTGGAGGCACAAGATGGTAAGGTTAACCCTGGTGGTCTGGTAATTCCACAGTAACCTTAATGACATCCTGTACTGCAGCTGTTCAGACACTGTTAAAGCATATGTAGCCACTGACAGAACAACACTGCTTAAGAAGTAGAAGTTCCAGGCAACAGGACAGGAGTGAGGTTTTGATGCAGCCACAAAACTGCTCCAAGGTGTGTCAGGTATTTTCAATGTGCACATCAGAGAGCCATGAATTTCATATTGGCCAATTTTGACCAGTATGTTTTTTTCTTTTGTTGAAGACAGTGAGGATAAATACCAGACAGAGGACAGTTTGCTCTGCAGCAGAGCAGAGGCCAGAGCAGCTACAGAGCAACGTCAGCTGTTAGATATTCTTTTGTGCCATCAACTCTGTGCAAACTGTGAGGACACAGAAGAAGAGAACCTGCAGTGTCCGAGAGAAAAACCCTACGCCGTATTTTAGATTTCTGCTCTTGGAAGGGTTGTGTTTTTGTTTTTTTCCTGCAGGAAGAATACACAACCTCCAGGGTGATGCAAAGAATAAAACAGCATGTGTTTCAGAAGACTACATGGCCTCTACTTTTGGATATATATACAAGGACGGCAGCCAAACACACATTTAAATTGCTGTATTTTTTTTTCTTGTGTATGTGCAGTGAATGTTGAAAAGGCAAACAGCTTTTATAGGATGTGTGCTTACAAAATGTACTGGGGACATTTTACACACATGTACCTGCTTTACTGTAAATTTTATGAGTCTTTAAAGCAAAAATATTTAAATCTAAGATGTACTTCTGTCAAATCTTACACTATATAGGTCAACCTTTGTGGAAAAGCATAACAATGTCAAACAAACTGTATTGTCCACCTCATTGCTGTATGTTTTCCAGTTTTGCCAAAGCTACACAATTAGGACTAATTCACCAGATGAAGATGACAGAGTGGGCTATGTTTTCTGTTTTCATCACTCAAAAAAGCACAAAGGAGGAGCTGTTAAGGCTGCTCAATATGAAAAGGAAGAAACTGATGACATTGACTTTAAAATCATTTCCAAGTGACCTTCATTATCTGGCTTCAAATGTGTGAATCAATAGTAAATGATGCGAAACCAGAAAATGACACGAAGCTCTGAAATGACCACTTACTCCTTTGGACTGGTGCCACATACTGACAAAAAGAACTTGTGTAAGTTAAAGGAAACAAAATCATTAATTACTGTATTAATCAGTGAGCTTTGATTAATTGTGTGACATTATATGACCTGAGCAGAAGGAGAACAAATGTAAAAGCCAAGAGGAATCCAATGTCCTTGTGTGGGATTTGAAGCTCTGCCACAGGTCAATAGATGGGACCCTGGTTTGAATCAGATTGAGTGGAGATAACACATGTTCTTACAGTTTCTGCTCTGGTCCAAAGAGACGGTTCGACAAAATTTAGCAAAGAGCCAAACAGAAGTGGCAGCAGACTGCAGGGACAGTTTGGGTCATCCATCAAACAGTCCCTGACATCTGCAGAGAATGTAGCCGCCTCCACACTCCCTAACTCATACATTATGTCGCACACGAGCACCATAACACACAGCCATTATGTACAGTAAACAGCTAGAATGACAAATGATCACGCTGTTTTAACACATCAGTGATTTCATTTATCTACTTAAAGATAAAATGAGCCAAATTACGCACAAACAGATTGTAAACTGATGTGTTCTTGATTCCCAGAATGCAGCTGGGCCTTTGTGTTTTCATCCTATTCTGAGCAGGAGGGTGTCCAAAACACACAGCAAGTGATCCTTGACGTGAAAATTACTACGTACTCACACACAATATGTAGGGCCTGTCCTTTCACTGAGGAAAAGTTACATTCATGGTTTGTCAGTCACTTAGCACTAAATGGTGCTAAAGACGCGGAAGAAAACAAATCCTGTCGTGACATTAAGCTGTCCTTGAACTTGCTTCTTAAAGTTGACAAAAACCCCCATCATGCACAGCCACATGGACTCTGTGTGATGTTTAATCAACACAAGCCATCCTCTTTCAGAGAGAGCTGCAGGCTGGTACGTTATCATCAGCAGGAGACCATGTGCCTGCTTCTTGCCGAAAACAAATGTGCTCCATCATATTCTTAGATAGCATCACATGAGGATCACTTTCCCTCCCCTTTACTTTGGTTCTGAAATGAGTTCCACTTCCTGCAGAACATGCATGATTAAAACCCCCAAAAATGTCAAGGTCCTATGATTTATAGCACAGTCCTTTACTGAAAGGTTGTATATCATGACCAAACACTTTATCGACAAGATGAAATGTGTTTCTCCCCCTCCATGTGTCTCTCATAATGTCTCAGTCTAACCAGTGCAAAGAGCTGCCATCTTTTTCAAAGTGTGTCTATGTGTGACTGGTATTTTAAACAGGCAAGATAAGGAGCGTATTATCTGATATTCAAAGGCAGCGAGTCATGCAGTGATTAATTATTTGTTGTTTTTTATTTTTAAAAAAGAGGAATTTATATCTGTATTTTCAAAGTGCTTCTTCGTGTACCATTTGAACTATCTTTGACTGTTACAATTCCACATAGAGCCAATGACATATGTTTTTTGGTTTCTATTTGTATCTGTTAAAAAAAAATGAGTCCAAGAAAACAAAAGGCAGGTTGTAAGTGCTGTTCTATGGAATGCAGTGGACATGCATTCATACATTTTATTTTCCACATTTACAACTAATCTGTGGTTGTTTTCTCGAGATCTATAACAATGCTGGTTTTCCTGTTACAGCAAGCTTATGACAATGGTTTTCTCTAGATCTTGACTTATTTATCTTGTTATCTCGGGATAACAAAGCTGGTTTTCTGTTGATAACAAGATGACTTAGGCTGGTTTCTGTGATAAGCCAAACCACGCTATGCCACTTTGATCCGGCTGATTTTAACACAGATTTAAACTTAGGCCTTCTTTTTTTAAGTAACTGGACTTGCTACAATGTCTGGGTGTGCATACTACAGCTGCTCGGAGTGAAGAGGAGGATGACTAACCCACAGCAGCGCCAGAGACGGCACCCGCAGTGGCAGGAGCAGTCGAATTGACAGAGTTTTTTTTAATGGCAGTCCAATGTACCACATTTTGGTTTAATGTGATTCACAATGCTGATGTGGTTGTCCATGGAGGATGTGTGCCCCCCCCATAAGATGTTATTTTGCAACAACAATTGCATTTAATTTTCTCCTTTGATTAGAATGACGCAAATTGACTTAAGATTACATTATGTTAAAGATTTAACGTTAAGTTACAGGACCCACGAGACTCATTTGGAGTATCGATAAGCTCAAATGTTATTGATTATCATGTTTTGAAAAATGCGGTATCAGGTGTTTAATATAGAACTGGGTTTCCCATCCCTGTTCTTTGACCTCAAGAAAACAACCAGAAATCCCTCCTTATCAGGGGAAAATGCAGTACATAAAATACTTTATATAAATGCATTCATGTTTAGGGCTTCCGTACTGTTCAGCTGCCTCCTGAATAAAACATAACACGTGCTGTTTCAATTATAAAGCTAGTTAAAGACACACGAGACAAAGTAATCTGTTCCGTGGTGGGGTTTCTTTTCTCTAGATTTTCCTGAGGGAAATTTTTGGGAGTGTAGGAGTTTTAAAAAAAAACATGATGGCTGGTATTGAGACTTGAGAGCTGACGAAATTACAATAATGTGTTCTGTGTTTTTTAAACTGCACTCAAATCCTTCATTACTCTCATCGTTCATCCAGGGGAGTACAGCAAGCTTCAGTTTGATGTCTTAAGGATTTGCCTTCAGGGAGAAGGGATTCCCTTCAGTGGAAGTATGTCTTATTTGAAGGATGTGATTGGTTGGTGAAAAACCCTTTTGATTTTTCAAAGAACAAAGTAAAACACGTGTTGCCTTTTATTTCACATCAAACTGGATCTACTTCCTTCCTGTGTGTCACAAAGCATTAGAAGCTAATTTAGAAAATTTCTACGATGAATTGCTGCTGACAGGGGGGCTATTAAGTTGGACACCCTGTGAGCAATTAGATCAGAGTTGTCATGTGCCAAGAACAGCTTTCGTGCTCATGCTGGGTTTCTACAGTATATCAAGGTCATATCGATTTCGGCTCATGGTTGGCTTTTGTAATCCCCTCCCAGGTACTCTCTGATCTGCATGTCCAGACAAGAGTGGACAAGCAGCTGAGTAGTTGACTTTGTATCCATTTCCTTTTCTTACTGCCGCTTTATTTCCAAAGGCAAGCAACTGAAACACATTTTCAGCATTGTTTAGCATCTTATCAAACATTTAGCCTCCAGCTGTCAACTCCTCTGTCTCTGTCAGATTGAAGGTGTATTGTCAAGCTGTATTATGTGATTATGTCTCTGCAGCTCGATAAAAAATTATCTCACAGAGTACATCAATAGTACCTGTCAGGTAAAGTCATTGTTTCTGATGCTGATGTCAGTCATGATGTTGATGTGCAGTAGTAAATGTAAGAATCCTATTAGAACAACATTAGCATTGACAGGTTTGTCTCAGATCCAGTTGGTGTCTAATTCATAGGAAGAGGCTAATTCATCATTTTTACTCATTCATTTTCCTTTCAAAGTCAACAAGAGAACCTGCTGAAGTTAGAGTGCTTAGTAGATGAAACGGGGAAAGGTTTCTACAATATTTTTTGTCAGGTTTTTTGTGGTTGTACAGTTTGTGTTGAAGGTAAATGTTGTCACTGATAGAGATACAATTCTTAAGTGAGCTTTATTGATCAGGAAAGCTGACTTTATCATAGAGCTGTACAAGCAGGGCCGACATGTACCAGTCAGTCACAGCCTTGGTCAGGCTCAGCGGCATTTCTCAGGATGTCCCTGGTTTACAATAGGTCAGCCAAAACCCTGTATATGTTGACTCATGTATCCATAACAACCAAACACTCGTATTTTGGGACACAAAATTTTACTGTTACTGGTTTAGATTCCTAGCTTGTTTTCAATCGAAGAGGATGAAGGGAATATAAAACCCAAGTGTTATAGCATGAAGCTCAGGACAAAAACATTGTCAGATGTTGGCACTGGTAGTGGAAGAAGGAGAGATTTTACAGCCAGCTGACCTGAGTTCCAGAGACACACAGAACAACCACTAAAACTGAAAGCATTTTTCAAACTTCAAAGCTCAGTCAGATAAATAGAAGTATTTATCCATGTCCATGTCAAAGCCCCAATTTGTAACTTTTCAACCTTAAAATATTTGCTTGTAAGTCCGTCTAACAGCGTAATGACGTTCAACAGGGATAATGTTGTCTCTCCAAAGATGCAGATTTCAAGTATTCATTTTATGAGTTCAGTTTTAATAAGTTATGCTCTAAATGGGGTTTCATGCTATGACTGACAGCTGTGTTGACAAATGTGGTTCCTGCAGCGCTGTACATCGGTTTAGCAGTGTAAAGGAGGAACAGCGGGAGGAAACCTAATGAACACTAACACAGGAGCTTTCCATAACCTTGAGTGTCTGCTGACAAAAAAAAGTTGTTTGCTGGGTTGTCCTATATTGGTTGGAGCATTCTCCCCCCCAGTTGTCCCAGGTTTGAGTACGACCCTCGTCTTTAGCTGCATGTCATTCCCCACTCTCTTTTTCCAACATTTCCAGTCATTCCTCACTGTCCTATCTGAAGTAAGGTACAAATGCCACCCCCCACCGAAAACTTTTGTTAGATTGTTGTTGTTTTTTTGGCAGAGGTCACAGACTTCCTGGTGGCTAACGCTGATGCCAGTTTAAAATCTAACAGATCATTACATCTTACTTTGAGCTGATACGCATATTTCAGTAAATGTCAGACTATTGCTCTTGGTGAAAGGTAGCAACACTTATGCCTCTAAAAGCTTAAATCAGTCCCATCAAATGTCTAATATAGTAAGACTATCATGTTATATTTTGGATTCTGCTCATGGTTAATGATGAGAACTGCCTGGTAATTTGACATTTTGTAGAAAACTTGAAGTATCCACTCTGTGCTCGGAATCAACAACATTGATCCTGAACCCCCAACCCAAACACACACCCACACACACACTCACACTTGCACGTATCGACCTCAGATTAACATCGCTCAATTCATATTACCCAAAGACTTCCTGAGTCGACTGTAGGCCATTTCCCTGTGCCCATGTGATTTGACTGAGTGTTAAAAATTTATTTGGCTGAAATGGTTATGGAGGAATTTACATTATTCATCCACTTTAAGATTAAAAAGGTTATATTATATTAAACTATATAACTCTTCTAGCCGCTGCTCTGGGAAACTGTGCCACAGAATATTAAATCCAGGTCTATTTTCCGAGACATAACCTTTACACCAATTTCATTGTCACGAGCAGTAAAAGTGCTGCTACTATGTGCACGAATCATCAGGAATGAGGAGAAATGTGTAGATGAAATTAACTATATTTTTGTAAGTTGAGACACGCCATTCGGGTGACTGCATTTAAGTGAAACAAAAAACTGGTATTCACTTAGAGTTTGTTTTCCTTCCTCTACAGCTTCCCCTCATATCAAAACAGACCAGCACCCTGAGGATATCCGGCCAATGAGAGCATAGCGGCCCAAAATGGCTCATTAGTGAAAGACTGCAGAATGCAGAGAGACAGGCTAGTTACTCAGCTGACAACAATCGAGCATATTTGAACGAAAAGATCCATGAAAGCACGCACAACTCATTATGCTTCAACACGTGAGAGAAGAAAACCAACCACTCCTGCTTCTGTCTGTAAACACAGGGCATGGTGTTCCACAGAATATGAGCAGAAACCTATCAACAATCAAAACAGCTCCCTTTGTTTGATGCTGGGGAATCTTTGTGTGATGTATGACTCTGGCAGTGCTTACAACCATCTTGAAATATGTCAATATTGCTGGTTGTTGGTGTTTAGAGGGGTGATTTCACGGCACACACTGATGAAAGACGAGGAACGCTGCGGGGTATCTGAACATCAGAGACAGCCAGGAGCATCCCTTTATTGTAATTATTCATGCACCTCAAATTGATTTGTACAGCAGGCACATACCCACGCCACAAGACCACAAATGCCTCCATTAGCAGGGCAGTGAAATCAGCTTACAGCTCTAACCTGCTCCGTCAACAGATCTCTGTTGAGCTTTTGTAGGATGACACGGTGCAAACTGCAGCAGAAAAACCCAGAGCTGAACAAAAGAGGGGTTCCTCAAGGGAACAGAAAGCACAGCTCTAATGAAGCCCTGCGCTGTTCAAACAGCAAACAGGGGGTCATATAAGATTTAAGAAGACACTGCCATTAGTAACTTACACTGTGCATACACCCATTCTGAACAAACACCCTAAGCCTATTTGACATCTGGGTCTAGCACCAGCTTATATAACATCATCACCCTTTGAGTAAAATCTGCTTGATGAAGCTTCTACAAAACTTCAATGGAAAATCCTTCTGGCAAATATTTCTAAGCCATACATAAATCCCAGGCTTAGACTTTTAAGTATGTGCTTAACCTGAGTCTGAAGTCAGGCCAGCTCCTGCATCTCATGTCTTTTTATATTACAGGGCCTCTTCTTGACAACCTTTGCTTTTCGTCAAACTTCCCTGCATGATCTCTACATTATTGCAAGTCTGTGTAAGGTTTTTAATCCAGTTTGTCAGTGATGTTATCAAGACCACTGATTTGACACTTTCTACAATTTCAGATACTCTAATTTGCTGGAAGATTCTGATTTACAGTTAAGGAATAATGTGTGACTTTTTGATCCAGTAGATGTTTCCCTTGAGCACCAGCATTAAACCAAAACGACACCTCCGCTATTCTGAAGCCTCCGCTCTCCTCCGGTGGCACACCTCAAATCCCCCTCCACTCACGTTCGCACGAGGGATTTATCAATTAGAATGCACTATAATTAAGCACCATTAAGCGCAAGCGGCAGAGAAAAATGTCCTTTGCTCGAGCTGCAAATGCCTGTGGTCTGCATTGTTGTGTTAGCAGGCTAATGTTAGCACACTACGGTTAACTCATAGCTTCACATTGCACATAAAGTGACACGGAATGACCGTGATCTAAACACACTTATGTGACATCCAGATAAGCAGTGAGTAGGCTTTATATAAAGCAGCTTTAGTCAAGGACAAGAGAAAAGAAGAATATTTATTTTCTCTTGTCCTTGACTAAAACTGCATTGTATACGCAAGTCTGTCCCGTCCATGTAAACATGTAAACACAACTATACAGCTGACTGGACTCGCGCTCCTCACTCATTGTAGACAGTCATGACTCAGAGAGATATTTACTGGGGATTTACTTCATTTATGCTGTATTTAAGTGTAAAATGTCGCACATTCTTCCTTCAGGTATGATTACTTGAGTGATTCTCTTAGATATACTGCTGCATAGAAGTGTACCATAGAGGACACAAATACACACACTGTAGATGCCATGTTTTTTGGTGCAAAGGTCCAATTTCCCTAAAATGCTCCTCATTGATGTCATGCCTGTAGATAAGGAGTCATATTTTCTCAGTACTAGCTGTACCTCTTAAAATGACCATTCATCAAAATTGCCCACTCTCAACATGAAAATAATGAATAGGAAACAATAACTGTAATGCCCCCTACATGCAAAGTAAAGAACATTGAAATGTCATCCCATTTTGTGCCACTTTTCTGGAGTCAATTTCAGCAATTTGTAACCCGTGACAGTGATGGAGAGAGGGAGGTTAAATGAGACTGAAATCACAGCAGAGACAAAGGGAAGCTCATGCTGCAGTTTGATTGCTGAGATGGTAAAAGTCAAAAAAATTGAACAACTGCACTTCTTTATAAAAAGTACGGAGATCGGCTTTCTGCTCACATCAGGTGTTGCTCTTAACAAGGATTTTGGGGCAGCATGCATTTCTTCAGGCAGTGTCTACAGTGTTTTTGAACAGAGATAATATCAGGTTTTTTTTTGGCTAAACGGAGCAGTGGTCAGCAAGTGGAAAACTCATTAAAAACGTTGTAAAGGTGCACAAGGAAGAAGCAGCAGACTGAGTAATCCGAGCTGTCTTGTCTTCACTGCAGACTTTTCTTCCTTGACAAATAATGGAGCAGAGTGCGGACTTTCAAAATAAAGGCTACAACTTTTTGTGAGCTCTCTCTTAATAAATCAGAATAGCAAAATCGAAGGTCATTATTTGATATTTTATATATAAATTAAGGATTTATACATTGCTGATAAAGAAAAAATACAAAACATTTTTGATATTACATGACATTTACATGTGAAATTTTACACAACATTTTCAATAACTTACAAATGCTTTATTTTCATAAAAAATATATCTCTTTACAAAACTTTTGTTATATGTACAGATTCATATACACAGGTTTTTCAACAGGAAAAGAATTGTGTGGTACATTTAAAAGCATTCTACTCTAGTCCGAGGTGAGGCTGACTTTCCATATATAGTTTTTTTTCCATATGCTTTTCTCTTCTCTTCCATAAGAAATATGAAATCGCAAAATATATTACATATTGATAACACAAGACATCTTGCCAAAGAATGCCATCAAGTATCAAAACTGTATAAATGTACAAAATGTAAGAGCAATGACAGGAATCAACGTAGTGGTACAAAGTACTATAGCAGCAATTGCTATACTGGATCACTTTTTGCCAACATGCACAGGTATGAAACTATGAGCTGCTTTTCAAACACACCTCTTCATATATGACCATCTGAGCTGACATCACTCAGCTAAACCATTGCTAAATGTGCAGATAAGTTACTCTGATGTACACTTTTACTAATGCAACAAATGGTATGTCTTCATTAAAAACATATGCCCATACATTTTCAAGGCACTGCAATGATGTAGAAATGTGATGACAGTGTCAAAGTTCATTTTGAAACATGGATGGACTCAGATGATAGTAAAATACTTCATGTGGCTCATGTTTTAAGTGTGCAAATTTGTTCATGTTTTCTGTACATTTGTTGGCAGAAGCTGATGGTTCAGTAACAACAAAATTAAACTGTGTGGAACTGTGGGTGTCATAAAATAGGCCAAGACCAAGTATCTATCAGGTGCCTCAGAGTAGGAGGGTGAATCAGATATTTACTGACTAAGGCACAGTTTCCCAAAAGAATTAAAGATCAACAAACACTGCTCAGTTCATCAAGGGCCAGACATGATTTAGAAGTTGCATTTGGTCTGTCTTGGTATACAAGTAGGATAAGGTAGACTTTGTCAATTCTTTTTATAAACAAAAAAATAAATAAAGAGACAACAAGCTTCATCCTTCATTAGACTATCTACCGATATGTGATATTGATTTACCAACATCTAGGCTTAAATTAACTTCTGGGAAACCTGGCCAGCTGTAGGTACTGTGCAATGATTCTTCACTTTGTCATAAAATAATGAAGCAAGGTGATCCTACTTTGAAAGTCATGATATATACAGGGTCAAGGTTGGGGTTAATTCACTCCAGATTTTGGTGTTTTTGGGACAAAAAAATGATATCACTGAAAACAAAACAATCCTAAAACAGTCAAACTTAAGAAAAAATAAATAATTGAAGTACAGCCCAACCTAACCATAAAAGGTTCAGTGTGCCTCTGACTAGACTTACAAACTGCAGAACAATTTGAACTTACAGAACATTTCTGTCATAAACAAATTGCATACAACCTGATAACGAACCCCATCGTTGACTACATCTCTCGTGAAGAAAATGTATTGTTCTCAGAGAACCTGCACTGTAACAATAAAAGCCCTGGCTTTTGAAAGAGCAGTGAAAACCTTTTTTTTGGGCTCAGTATTTAAATCCCCGGCTGTACATTTCGTCAGAATGAGGTACCATCCAGTTAAGATATAATTGATCACATAACTTGGAAAAGTCTACAGCACTGATGCTATTCAAAGGAGGGCAGTTACTTTTCTTCCGTCCTTTCTCATATTCTCTCAAAACACATCTGCTTGGAAAATAGACTAAAGATTTCATCGATCGGCTCACAGTCAAGAGGCTCCTCAAATCCAAAAAAAGACAAAAAACAACAACAAAAACACAAAGAAAACAAAAAAGTGAGGGGTCTAGATCTGGGCTGCTTTCTTGAAAAGAAGAAGTAACATTTTTCATTTGGCAATGTGATGTAACCCCTCTATGTTTATACTTCAGAGCATAAAATACTCTATTTTATCTATATGCCAGAGGCTATTTTTTCATAAAGCCAACACTCACAGAGTGTAAAGAACACGTCTCTTCTCCATACCACGGGAAGATCTGGGAAGGTGTGGGACCCTCCCTTTCCTCTCATTAATCTTTGAGATCCTGTATACGATGGATTGCAACTGCAGTAAATGTTGCCGAAAGTGTGCTTTATATTTCTGAGCAATACTGTGTCTCTGTTTTATGTCTTCAGAAAGAGGAAAAATAGAAATGTCTATATATATTCATGTTAAGCAAACAAGGAGAGGTTGTATTCTCCCTCTGTATTCTCCTTCTGTTTCTCCCTCACACTATGTAGACATCAAACCATGGTGCAGATGGTGTTGAGATTGGGGTCAAAGCGGACAACTTTCCCCTCAGCAGCTTTTGTGTTTGTGTTGTACATGGGATTCTCGAACGTAGCCTGTCCGTTGTTGTTCTCGTGGACAGAACATCCTGTGTACTGAGCTTTATCCGTTTTCCTAGAGGAAACAAATGCAGGTATGCATATTAGCTGAGAGACAGTTACGCAAATGATTTCCCTTCCTTTCAATCCCATAAACATGTTTCCATTATCTTGGTGTGGGCAGCTGCAGCAGGTAAATGAGGCTGAATGGTAATTATTGTTGAAAAGATCAGTCAGAGAAGACCTATGCCAGTTTCATCTTACAAAATGTGAGCAGTATTTGCATGTCACAGGCTCTCCATGAAGAAATGTTCTGAGAGGTGTTTTATTTAAATGAAGACAAAAGCCACCTGTCTATACACAAGTTACTCCATTCTTTCAGCTCAGATGAATGTGGACATATTGAACAGCTCATCACATATTACATCAAAGTCGTGTTCATTAAAAAATGTCGAACCTATGCAGCTGTGTAATGTGGTTTGGATTGTAACACCTACACTGTTATTGCATCATGCTTTGAAGTCCCTCACAATTAAGCTACTGTTTCAAATGATGCACCTCACAGCAGTAAAGCATGCTGTGGATGGGGACCATCTGGCACCATCTACCTCATCTTGATGTAAATCTTCTTTGGTACATAAATCAGTCTCTCTCAAAACTTTTTGTTTCTAAACTGTGTTAAGTTATCAACATGGGTCCCATACATGAGACATTATTCTACTTTCTTTCTAACAATACGCTGATATGACAGCTACTACATTTAGGTTCTAAGCTACTATGGACGCCACAGAGGTTAAGTACATACCGTTGTTTGTAGAGATAAAACCCAAGGCCTGCAAAGATGAGGGCAAAGAAAGGCACTAGGATAGCAACAGCAACAGAGCTGCTGTTTGTGGAGGCGTTGGTTTCAGGGTCAGTGAGTGTAATATTCTCTCTCACGCTCAAACCTGGAACAAAAAAATGTTACATTTAGCCAAAGACGATGGCAAATAGTCAAAATAGAGAATGTGTTATGAATGCATATTTTACAATATCCATATATACAAAATAGCACAAATAAAAAGTGTAGAAACAAAATAGGAAGATAAAAAGATACGTATCATCTGAGGTTGACGATAATGATAATGATGATGATGATGATGATGAGGATGAGGATGATAATGGAGAGGAAGATGATCACACAGATGACAAGTCAAAGACGCGGCAGCCAGTTGATGTAGAAGACAACCATAATGCTCACACCGATAATGATCAGTGTGACTGTGATAATCGTGTTGAAGACAGTCATGAGATGATGACGACAGGAATGTTGAGCACAAAGAAATGAGGGACAGTAATGACGAGGGAATAATCTGCTTTATGCTATATGACAGCAGAGATGGATGGCAGACTGGCAGAATTAGGGACAACGCAGTTTAAATTTGTGTTTGCTATCAACACAAAGAAATCATCATGCAGTTCATTTTGTAAAGGTTGATTGTGGTCAGTTTCTGCATGGATGGAGACAGCAGATGAGTGACAGGAATATATAGCACAGTGTTATGTGGTTTTATGTTAACAGATGTTGTATTTTGTTGTTAACTCAAAGGCCCAACCAGGGACAAGAGCTGGGAATTAGTAATAGCTTTAAACTCTATGTTATATATTAAAACTGTGTTTTATCACATTGTCCTTATTAAATACATTCAAATTTAAAATGCAGGGGAGAGAGAGGAGATGACGTGTAGCAAAGGGTCAAAGGTTGAAATTGAACACAGGTTGCTTCAGTTTAGATAAGCCTTAAAATGGTTTTATAACGAGTTATAAATTAAAGTTGTCATTAAAGATTGATTTATTAAAACACAGTTTTGACAATATGATGACAATAGACGCTTTCATCAACAAAAAGAAACGTGTTTTAAAAATCATTATTTGAAATCTGATATAATCATTTTCTGTGTTCTTACAGAATCCCTCGTTTGCTCTTCACAGTGATTTTAAGTTAAGATTCAAGTCTTCATTACACTTATGTAAATGTACACATTGGATAACACTCAGCTTGCAAACTAAATGTAATGTCACATATCACACGCCTGCATACATTCAACTGTGATTTGCGGTGAACACATAGGAAGACACATACCAAGTCTCTGTAGTCCAAACTGTCCGTAGTCTTTACCCTGTATGAAGCCTTGGAACACATAGCTGCCCCCCTCAGGCTCAGCTGAAACCTGGAGGAGATAATTACACCCAGCTTTAAAAACAATGTGTTGTGCTGCATGACAGTGATCATATTTTTCTTGACACCTTAGAGCGTGATGTCTTGTCCACACCACATAAAAAAAACATGTATATGTTTTTTATGCACGATAATCACCACATGCCACATTCAGAAATAACACCTTTGTGTTTGAAACCTCTCTGTAGTGGAAGTAGAGTCTGATATCATTAGCTCATTAATGTGCAGTCACCTGTCACACATTATTATTAAGTGAAGTTTATTTCAGAAGAGGACCTTCGATTCAACCAACAAAAACTGTTCTGCAGTTCTTTCAAGTCTCTTAGATATCAGGTGTGTGTCGGAGCTTATTCAGCAAATTGTCAATGTGGGAACGCTCAAGTGGATCCTACAGGGCCCCCCCCATTGCCTATGATGTATGGCCAATGTAAATACATGGAAACAAAAACAGACAATGAGCCAGGAAATGACTACTCCATTGGCTGTCACACTTTCTTCTCATGTATTGTGTTTTTTCCCCTCTGTTGGCATAGTAAGTAGGATCATAAAAAAACTCATAATGAGAAAACATTGTCTTGATTCAGTCCAAAGAAGGCTTATTTTGGCTCTTGAGTAGTTTCAGCCCCATTGCATGTAATATTCTACGAGATAAATAAATAAACAAATGAAGGGTGAAAAAGACAGTCACAGTTTTTGGTTACTTTCAAAACATCATTGGCCAGCTGCTGTAAATTCCTGTGTATACTTACAAATCCATCCATTGCCCAGGTCTCATCAGTAATCCTGTTCAAAGAGCTGTGGGCCAGGGCTCTCATTTGGTACAGCAGCAGCATTAAGCGTGCCTCCTGGCGCTTGTACACTCCTACAAGGTGGAGGACGAGAGAGAAAATAAGAGGTGGTGAGAAGAATGAGATGAGGGGAAAATAAAATAAAAAGAATCAGAGAAAAGTTGGAAGAGAAAACAAAGAAAAGTGAAAGACAAGATGAGAACAGATGACAAATCATCTGAGGGAGGAGGGGAGGAGATGAATGACTACTTGAGTGGGCAGTTAGTCAGTCAGCCCAGACTAATACATCCGTCTTTAAAGCCAATAGTTAATTTCCACTCTCATGCATGAGATCACTTAGAGATTGACTGATTGACACGAGGCACCCCCAAAATAAATGGAAGTGGCACACACAGGTAGTGAGAGAAGGAGAGGGGAGGAGGAGGGGAAGAGGTGAAAGACAGATGATGTACAGATGACTCACCAGAGAGCAGAAACTCCATGCTGCTGTCTGTTAAAGTTACATTGACTTTTCCTGTCGTGGCATTAAAGCTTGTGACCGTCAAAGTCATTGGCTGTTTCTGGCCTTTGTAATCGTAGGAACCCTTCCAGACGAAATCAGGGGCAAAGACATCGTCTGGAACTTCAGGAGAGAAAGATAAAGAAACACTTAAAATCATGCAATTAACCAACAGTGGCTAACATGTATATTTTATAAAGATACTAATTAATACCAGTTTTATTACATTTAAATGAACGCTGAATACTTGAACCCAGACTGCAAAATGGAAATACAATTTAAAATGCAAGCAACGTATCACTCATCTGATAGCAGTCTCTTCATCCCATTTGAATATTATCATGCTTCTTATATGCTTTGACAATCCCAATTAATGATAATTATGTACATTCTGCAAGAGATAACTCTGCGCTCCCTGCAAACTTGTCTTGACTTTTAAGATCATATTCAACTGATAAAACTTTTTGCAGCATTTTTGAAGCGCATCATTATCCACTGATCATTATTGACTTGGAAAATACGAGTCAATTATGTTCACTAAAAGGTTACTGTCTTCAGCAAGTCCCTGAACTTAACCTGATAACAGTCAGAATAATTACCGTGTTTTTACTACATCCTTTTCTGTTCTCGTTGGCAACAACATGTGAAGCTTTTAGAGGTGGAAAGGGGAGTTAGGTGTTATTATTTTGCGACTCACTGAGCTTGCTAGCTTCTTGCTCTCTAAATTTAGACTGTTTTCAGCGAACACTTAGTTACCTGTATACAGGAAGAATACTGCTCTAAATGGCAGCAGTAAAGTAGAATGTACTTGTTGATCTCAGACATACAATGAAGAAGCCATGCTATTACTTGTTCCACTGACTGGATTTACAGTCTACAACCATGCAAGCTGCTCTGTGAGAGCTGTTCTTCACTATAGTGTGTAGAGGTACAATGAGCTTACCAATGTTAGCATGCTAACTTGTTCAAAATGACATTGCTCTCATGCAACAAGTTACCATTCTAACCATCTTAGATCAGCATGACAGATGGATAGTTGCTAAGAAGCCAAATGCATAAAGTACAGTTGAATAGTAAGCCATTTATTTTTCTAGTATTTGGAAATAAAATGTATTCATTGTAATAAATAAAAATAATAATAATAGAATAAAGTAGGGGGTAAATAAAATGGACCTGACAATGAAAAGTCAGAGAATCATTAAAGGTATTACAATTTATCCTGAGGGGGACTTGAAGGTCAGTCATTAATTGTCAGATCTTGTGGTACTGTGACCCAAAAGAAGGGTTGTGTAAAAATGGACATAAGCACAACCAGGTAACCTCAATGAACTTTAAAATCTAAAATAATGAATGCCTTAATTATTTTTAATCACATTATTACAATGCAATTTTGTCCTTTTCAGTGTTCCGTAATTAATCCACCATAGCATCTTCCTGCAGCTAGAGTGATGGAAATAACCGAAAATGCAGTGCCCTTGAATGCCTCATTTAAAAAAAAAAACTCTCAAACAGCTCTGTTGACAAGTCAAAAGTACTATCCACCTCGTGACATTCAACTTTTTTACTTGTTCTTTTCATTCCTTTTCACATGGTTACGGTAAGTTAAAGTTGTAATTTTTGATCTACTGGAAGTTCTGTATTTTATTTCAAAATAAAAGCAGGTTCAATCCAAACATTTAGTAAATCAAATGTAGCTTATAAATGTAAAAGCATACATTTGAAATGTGATTGATGGAATTTCAAACATGCAATAAAAAATTAGATTAATCATGGTTAACTATTGAAATTCAGCGATGAATTGCAATTTTAAAAATGTATCATTTGACAGCCCTATTATGTAATACTAGTAATTACCCAATTGCACTTATATTTGACCATTTTTAATCGTCTGCTGTTACATTCAATTCTCTATTAAACATTTATACTTTTTATAACAGATAAAGTTAAACACTTGACACTTTAAAAGAGAGGTAACAGAACATGCAGTATTTCATGCAAATGACACACAGCTTTTATGCTAATTCACCTTCCACATCTTGTGCAAGTTCAAAACTCACCATTTATTTTTGGGCTTGGTGTCCCTGGTACGGGTTTGACAGTTTTCTCATGTGATTTGGAACCGACTGCAAAAGAACATAAATATGTATGTCACAAAGATGTAGTGATAGACAGCAAGGCTTCACACTTGTAGGATGTTGGAAAAGTATTTGCAACATGCCTGCTGCATTAAACCTTCCTTCTATTTGTAAAGATCTCTGGTGATACGGTTCTTACAAACTCTGAGAAATCAGCACACGCTAAAAGAGAATCTAACCGGGTATGTTGCAATTAGCTGACAGCACATCAACAAGGTGTGTCTACCGGGAACATCACAGTAACCACAGTGTCTCATTATATTTGATTAACTTAACTATCAGGGAATAGTTGAGCAAATGTCACAGAAGACAGATTTTGAAGTGCATAGGGTATTCACACATGGTTACACTCCTGTAACCCCTCTGCTCTCCACCTTTACACACCTGCAAATCTCCCCTCAGTCATTTTTACTTTTCCTCCTTCTGCCAACTCTATCATCCGCCCCCACACCTCTGCCAACCACATACCTCTGCAGACAGGCACCTTGCCAGTCCAGCTAGCGTCGGAGCGGCAGACCCGATGCTCTGAGCCCCCGGAGAGGAAATAGCCTGGCTGACAGGTGTACACCAGAGTGTAACCGTAGGAGGGCAGGTCTAGACCCACGACGTCGGCGTTGGCCGGGCTCCGCGGCTGCTTGCAGGAGTGAGCTGAAGAGGAAGCAGAGGGCAGACACATTAGTACAAACACATCTATCTACACACACACACACACACACACACACACACACACACACACACACACACACACACACACACACACACACACACACACACACACACACACACACACACACACACACACACACACACACACACACACACACACACACACACACACACACACACACACACACACACACACACACACACACACACACACGGGGAGACAAATACACACAAGAGCAAGAACAGATACACAGGGAGATAATTAAGCACTCACTTGGGGGAGAGAAATGGAGAGGTTGGGGAGGTCAGAAAAAGAGGATAGGAAAAGGAAGCACACAGATTTTTAAATTTAACTGAGTCTGGGCAGCTATTAGGGAGCATGTTGATACTTTAGTATGTCTGATTTCTTTCTAATATAAAAATGGCAACCTGTGGTTTGGGAGATACACTGCTCAAATTAAGGCGAATATGCTTTGAAAATGAGAACTGAATTTAAATCAAATAATTACTGTTTGCATAATTATAAAGCATTAACCCACATCCTTGGTTTGCATTTAATCAGCAATTTGAAAACTACTCATAATCTTCATGGCTGGGACCAAGTAGACTAAACTCACCAGCGGCCTTGCAAAGCATTGCTTGAGTGATGGCATTGTAAATCTAATTTTTCCCGTTATGAGTAGGAACATGTACTTTAGTTTGCAAGGTCACTTGTGAACACTTGAAGCACATGGCTGAATGAAATAGTTGGTCAATAGAAGGCTTTCAAGTGCCCACCATTGCTCATTTCATTCATGTGACTTACAAAGAAAGTGGTCTAACTGAAAAACTTAACTTAAAAGGCATTAAAAAATATGCCTTGTTGGTTCTGGAGTTTTTCCAGACTCTGATTCATTTTTGACCTTCTTGGCTCAGAATTACTTAGCTTATCAAATTACTCCGTCTCAGAAAGCAGAAAGGTAGTGACATGCTAATCTCAGACAGCGCTGAAAAGCTTTTGCTGAATCAGAAACTTGAGACAAAAGCTGTTACTGCTCTGTTGCCAAAACACCCTCTGCTTATAGAACATATTAAATATGTTCATTCGCTCATGAGTGGGTTGAGTATACTTAGTCTAATTTTTCACATCAACAAACCCAACAAAACAAAATATTATGCAAATCACTTCGCACCACCAAAACACAGAGGGGTTGAACATTCAGGCTCTGAGGCGTCAACAATAATGTGAAAATAGCTAAATTATTTTCAGCTTGTGAATGAAAGAATATGTTGCCAGATGTCAAATGGGAGACAGCTGCGACTGAGTCAAAGCTCCAAATGGGTCCTTCATGGTGTCTTAATGGCATTAGAGGCAGTAAGGCGGCAAACGATGCCAGGATGAAACCCAGTTTCTGGGCTTTATAAAAGATCAAGGTTGGTTGTTCTCCATCTGAGTACGTCAGAGGTGGGACGTAACAAAGAGATACTTTATTCCTCTTCTTAAAGGAGTCATGTATCCGTACTCCATTTTCCAGCATTTTAACAAACCTTTTAGTTTTACCCCTACATTTTAACAGAGTTAAAGTTATCATTTTTTAAATTTCCTTTCACAATATGTGTGGGTTTCCTAGGAGCATTCAAAGCTGTCAATGAATCATGCTACATTGTTTATAAAATTACAAAACCGAGGGGTATCGTTAACTGATGAGAATATTGCATTATGTGGGGTAGGAGTAGCGGCACCCTTCTCTGTGACTAATGGATCAGGGTAGAATTCTGACACCTCTCCAGTTTAATTAGTGTATTGATGATCTGAATGTGTGGTGGGAGATATACTTCATAAACACCTGATGTATGCTTATGACTTAGCCATCTTGTCACACTATATGCTGGCCTACAACGACTTCTCAGAGTCTGCTACAATATGACATTAAGATTGAAGGTAGAAAGAGTCATAATGATAGTAAAAACACAAACTTAGTGTGGTCGACAAAGTCAAATATATGGGATACATTATCAGGAATGCAAACTGTATGCACAAGCTAATGTAGGAAGTTTTCCAATGTGCGCAGTGTGTTAAAAAAGAGCTTTTGAGAGCTTACTGTACTCCACATTATACTGCTCAATTGTGGTGTAATTAGAGTAAAGCTAAGATGACGAAGTTGCACGGGGTATATAATGATGCATTAAGGATTTTCCTCAAATTTCCAAGATGGGTGAGTGCAGGTCATATGTTCATTACTAATAATGTTCCCAGGTTTCATGCTGTAGCTGTACTGAGAATTTTATGTACAAATTTATGTTTTGATTGTTTGATTAAAAAAATGAAATCATATCGGTGCTTTCTCAGCCCACACTTAGTGACACAATGTATTCCTTTGATGACTGTGAGCATGTGAACTATCCTTTTCTCATTGTATTAGGGTTATGCTTTTTTATTCTGATATGGACGTATGGGCCTGAAATAAAGGATAAAGTTTAGTAAAGTGAGTTTAAAGCTAAATGTAGCTCAACACTCTTAAGAGGTATTATCCATCATTTGTAGTTTTTGCATTACGACACACCGCCTTCTCAAAATGAAAACCATTTATTTCCCTAAACGGAAGGGAAAATAATGAAATAATCCATCATTTATTGGCGTGTCTCATGGTTATTCCATTGATCAAGCACATAAAAGGATGTCTAATAAACGAGATATCTGAATCCAACACAGAGAAGATCGAGAGACATGGATGAAAGTTAACCAGCCATCTTCCAACTAGCAGATTCAGAGCAGCAAGACATTTCAACATGGAACAGATTAAATGTTCATTGTTCTTTTTTTTTATTTGAAGTAACACATCATTAAGTGTGATATTCTCACAAATAGGAGGTGAGGTCCAGTTTGCATAGAATCAGCCAGCAGAAATGTCAATGGCTACTTTTACCTTCATACTGTTCGCACACATCAGATCTTCTACTTTTCACTGTTACTGCAGCACAGAAGTTGACTCAGTACTTCAATTTCTTTACTGACAATTATTTGCACCTCTTAAGTCAATAAATAAGTAAAAGCTTTGAATGTAAACAGGTGCATGAAGGTTAGAGTTGCATGCTTAAATCCAGCAGTGAACTCTTACCTACCTTATAGCCAGTGAAACACGGGGGATCAGTAAATAAGAGGTTTTTTTAAGTAGTTCATAAATCGTCCTTGAGGTAATGTAACGTGTTAACTCTTTACACTGCAAGGTACAAGAAAAACTGATTTGTAGAGTAAGTTGTAGCTATAAAGTCTTGGGACTGAAATAAATAAATAATAAATAATTAAATTATTCAGTCAACCGCCTCCTTGCTTCCTGAGCACCAGTCTATGCAACCCATTTAAAATGACAAACTGTCAGGCCATGTCCAGAGTGGTTGTCGAGTTTGTAGACCATGAATGCAGAAGACACTTACAAGGCCAATGAATTGTTGTATCAAAGACATGTCATATCCTTCATCAAGTTCCGTTGACAGTACCGTGTTTATTTACACTTCAAACAGCACAACGGCTTTTTCTCTTGAGATTACATCAGGCCTCAAAAGACACATTGGCTTCTTCTGTCACACAACAACATGTAGTGTTCTTAGTTCAACTTGGTATCTCTGATAGAGACAGACTGCATTAGTTAAGGCCCCAGACAGATAGAGACAGATAGAGGCAGACAAACAGAGACAGCCCTGCTGATGGAGGTCAGCCAGCTACAGACAGAAACAGCAAGGGCACAATAAGGAGCGCAAAGTTAACTTTTTAATTGTAACAGTGTCTTCTTCTTTTCTTTTCTTTTCTTTACTCGTCATGAGTTTAGTTTGGTAACTTACACAGTGTTAACACTGGTAGTCTTTTATTCTAAGCTCAGGCTCAACCAAAAACCTCCTAAACTCGTTATACTTGTCAGCATGCTCAGAATTTCAAATGTTTATGCACTGAGGCACAACACTGTTCATTTTTGAGCTTCAAAATAGTAAAATGAGCTGGACTGAAATGTGTGGGTTTGATATGTGTAATGCACCCATAAGCACAAGCCTTATTCAGATAGAAAGGTAACATGACTGAGCTTCAGTTAAATTAAACGTGACTTGTCCATTGCATCCATTACATGGAGTGCTGTGTTGATAATCCCTTCAGGTTTTTGCTTTCAGCAGCAGAACAAGATTGGTTGGCTTCACGTGTAAATCCATTTTAGGGGCTTCACAGTAACAGAGGACCATTTAATCTTTGAGATAGGTGTTTTAGAGGATTTATTACTGTTTTGACCGAGGGTCAACACGGAGTGCTGGATCCATACAAAAGTACTCATATTCAATGCATACACCTAACCACTGCTTCCCCCCTATGTATTATGGGCCAGACGGCCCCTATTTCTGTTTGTCCATCTTCAGGGCCGTATGAGCAAAAAATGTATAAAAGAATGTTTTATATCAGCAGAGTTAACATGAATTCATAGTTTTATTTCAAAGCAAAAGTACACACTAACCTTTTGGTTGAACTTTTATGGATCTCCATTTATGGATAACTTTACTATCAAATTTACATGAACTAAAAATAGTGGCAGTTATATAAATCTGCTACAATGTTTCCTCATGAATTTATCTTAAAGGCTGCCAGCTTGATGCAAGAACAACTCATTTGACATGTTACATGCGGCTCTGTATGCCTCAGAAGTTTTTTTTGTCCGTGGTTTGTCCAGTGTTTTTTAAGTTTGTCCTTTTTTATTTTTTATGTTTCTCTCTATCCATAACATAACATAACATAACATAACATAACATAACATAACATAACATAACATAACATGACATAACATAACATAACATAAGGAGGGTTTCTTCCTTGTACCAGTATTAAGATTAAGCTGAAATCAGTGCTTAAATAAAATACAAATGAACTATATACTTGTTGTTTCTACAACTTTCCAGTTAAAGTAGTTATGTTTTACAAAGTTAAAGAATAGTTTTGCTTCCTTCTAAACACATCCTCAGATTTGATGCGTCTGGTTGAAAAAAGGTGATTTAAGGTTAAAGTTTCGGATCAAATTGAGATTTTATTCATAAACGTTTGGGCTCCTAGTTATCCGGTGAGCGTCAGAGATACATGTCTTTAGTTTAGTTGCAGCAGTAACAATGACAGCACGAGGGCAGAGGAAAATCAATACATTTTTCAAACCACCACAGGCGATGGAGCAGAGCCAGAGAGCAGCTCCTGACACACTGCACCCTCAGCAGAGACAGACAAACCCGATGTGGAGACTGCACCTGCTGAACCGAGTGCGTAAGGGAAGTTGAAAGCTTCAAAGCATTTTGCTTCTAAATGAAATCTGGACTGGCAGTCAGACTGCCATCTCAGTGGGCAGCTTTGAAACACGCTGATGTGAAATGGGTATAAAATATGTTATTTTACATTTTCCACTGTGAAAGTATACGGATGCTGTTTTGTACACAAATCCAGAATAAAGGAAATACAGAAAGCTCCCAGCACAGGACATTTGAACTGAAGTGTATGCATGGGTATTGTATAAATTGATATAGATAAATTGTATCTATTGTTCTACTCAGCTCACTTTTTTATTATAAAAGTATTTTAAACATTTTTTATTCATTAATAAACACATCTTTCAACAAGGTTTTTGCATTTAATACAAAATAACACCACCAGTAAGAAAATAGTTGACCTGTTCAGAAGAATACACTACTGTTATGTCAAACTGGCTGAATGTCTATGTAGAGTTTGTTAACATACATTGTTTTTTTCAGTTGATGACCGTCAGTTCTTGGCTTCCATAACCTTTTATACCGCTCCAGACATCATGTTTAAACATGTAGCATGGCACATTTGACTATCCTCAATCAGCAGTGAAGAACGGATTCGACTCCTGATCTCAGCCTGTGTCTCTGCTCTGCCCAGCAGCAGCAGCATGCTAAGATGCGGCTGATAAAAACGTCTTATTTCGACCTTTCAAAAAGCAATGCTACAATTCTTCACATATATTTCCATAA
Source organism: Labrus bergylta (assembly GCF_963930695.1). Taxonomy (NCBI): domain Eukaryota; kingdom Metazoa; phylum Chordata; class Actinopteri; order Labriformes; family Labridae; genus Labrus; species Labrus bergylta. The sequence goes on along the minus strand of NC_089202.1, from coordinate 5,648,720 downwards.
TAATGAAAGTTTCATTAATATGCATTAGGTTTCCTCAGAGGGGAATCAAGACAACTGGTTGTTGATAACTTGAAAGTGACTTTAAGGAAATTAAATATCAAAGATTATAGTTCATCTCCTCAGTTAGTGGTCCTTTTTTCATTTCTGTTGAATTATCATGTTTACTGGTATTATCTTTTGGCCCAGAGAAAATGTGTGTTTCACAGGACAGGGCTATCACCTTCACAGACTTTGACAGGTGCATGCATAAAGCAGAGTGGAAGAGACTGTGTATGATCTACATGTATCAATACAAATCAATACAATAAATCATTAAGGGGGTCACTGGTAGTCTAGTGGTTAGAGTGCGCGCCTCATGTACGGAGGCTATGGTCCAACAAGCTGATACCCCAGGTTTGATTCCAACCAGTGGCTCCTTTCCCTGCATGCCATATCCCACTCAATCGTCCCTGATTTCTAACTCTATCCACTGTCCTATCTCTAAAAAAAGGCATAAAAAGCACGAAAGAAAATCTTTAAAAAATTTAAGTAAATCAATAAACAAATAACCTCCATGACTTCTTGTAAGACTATCGTGTATTTTAGTGTTAAATCTTGTGTAAGAATGTAAAATGCACGCTATTCGGAGTGCAAATGACATTGATTGTAGATTCACTCAATAAATTATATCTTATGTATGCAGCTTTTTAAAAAGTGAATCTGAGAGTTCAATAAATGTACGAGCTGTGCCTACACACATCCCCACATTGACCCCACTGGTTTCAATAAGGGGGGTCTACATATTAGAGACACCTCATGGCATAATGCAATACAATGAACAGGGCAACAAACTACAGCCTCTAAAATGACCTTCAAGATGAATCAACACCTGTCTACAACAGAAACTGAAAATGATTACCCTCATGAATGTGGGATTTAAAGAAATGATCCCGTAAGATGCTACTTTAGTTTTAGCTAAGTGAAACTAATAAACTGTATGATGGACAGCATGATGCGCATATTCATGGCTACACAATCTCTTTAAAACTTCCTCCTACTAAACACACTCTCACAATCACACACACGCACAAACACAAATATAATGCCTCGCTGCAGAGTAGAACTGGCAGAGAATTAAGGGAAGGTATTACCATTTCTCTGCTCTCTCAGCACCAATGTCTCCTAGACATTCAAGTGGATGTTACATCTTGGGGTAGTCATGAAATCAAGATTATAAAATATCATTCCAATCCCCTCATCATCAAGCAATTCTGTCACTGACAATATAAACTGGATGTTCGTAGCTAAATGCAGAGTAAAGGGAGATTTGAATTTTGAATATTCTAATATAGTGTATATGCTGTATCTGAAAGAGATGGTACTGGAAACTCAATAACATCACAACCTTAAAGGACTTGACCTTAGAAAGCGACTCGGAGAAACAGCACAGATTGGTGTTGGTCAACAGGTCAGGTGGTTCAAACACAGTGACAGTAATCACAGTCAACAGCTCTCTCTCAGAATGATGGGGCTGCAGGGTGATTGAGGTGCAAACTGCAATCTACTGAGAGGTCAAAAGTTATGGCAGGAATAGGTGAATGAGAGAAGTTGAACTGGAGGAAGACCGACAGAGGGAGAGGGAGATTTGAACAAAATAAATTAAAAAAACTCAGAGAAGCCAGCAGTAGAAAAAAACAGAGAAAAGATGACAGAAGGGGAAGTTAAAAAACAAAACAAAGAGGGTGATATGAAAGATAAAGCCAGAGAGAGCATGGGCGAGCAATCACTCACGGATACAGGTAGGCTGGGTGCCGGTCCAGGTAAGATCAGGCAAACACAGCCTGGTGGTGGATCCTTGCAGTAGGTGTCCCTGTTGGCACTGAAAATCCACTCTGCTGCCCACCTGGCCACAAACAGACAGCACACAAAGAGAGAGTCGATACACTGATGCAAATGCCAATAGGCTCCAAGCATCAAATCTAAAGAGCTTTGAGAAAATACGGCAGATTAAAGTTTTTTTTTCTTCCTTTTTTAATGATTACTGTAGTGTGTGGAGGCAGATGGAGGCTATTCCTAGAGGCGATGGCCCATGTGCCTGTTCTCAACTGATGTACAGACTTTAGAAAGTGAGGGAGCTGACTCCATGGTAAAGATATAGGGCCATATGACTGTCCAATGTTATCTGAATAAATGACTCATTTTGAGCAACCATCCCATCCCAGTTGACCGTTTCCACACAGTGTCGTCTTCACAGAACTTTCTTATTCGGCGCTGTTACCTATTCTTAAAGTTGAACAGTAATGCAGAAAATGCATGTCTTCAGCCATTACAAGCACTGAGCCACATAATAAGCTGCCTCTGTGTTCATGTGGGACACATTTCATATCAGAAATTCCACTGAATGTTGTCGAAAAATTGTTTGCACTTAACTTGAAAGTGACACTTTAAAAGCAACAGGGAAGAAATCAAATGGAAAACACTGGCTGAAAGCATCTCAAGGGAGCTACTGAGCACACCAACGATCATGATATCAACATACTTTATGTCTGATGCATTTCAGCAATGCTCCATTTAAACACGCTTGAATAGCAAACATTGCACATTACTTTTGATCTATACAGGAACAATGTCTATTCACATACATAATGGTAGAACAATTCAGATGCTTTTCCTCTGTGCAACCGCCCGCGATGGATACAAACCCGCGTCACTGCATACACTAGCTCTTGCACACACATAACATCATCCAAAGGAATAAATAATGATTCTACCTGGGACAGTCATTGGTAACTTTCCATTTCAAAGAAGACTATATACAGGTAACGCGATAGAGCTGCTTTGTGTTTACACATATCTACCTCTGCCTCTGAGGGACAACAGACAGGCTGCTTCAAATATTGATCACTTGGAGATTTGTTGAAGAATGGAATCATGTTAGTGGAGTATATCATAGTACAGTATATACAGTAGTTCAGGATAATCAAGTCCATATTAAATCAGATATGCTGTGATAGTTTAAATAAACCTTCCTCCAACTAGAAAGGTAATTTCATCAGTCCTGTTTGATATATATTCTCTGGCACACATTCCTCTCAGATAGGGAGCATAGCACCATCCATTTAAAAAAATGTCCATTACAGGTTTTTCCTCATTTTACCTTAAAGCCTGTAGTGTAATTCATGAAGCCGTGGGCAGGTGTCCCTGGGTTTTCACAAGAAGTCCTCGTGGGCTCTGGAACAAGAAATCATTGTCATGATGAGCAGGGGAATTGCAGACGAGCAAAAAAAAGAGAGAACATGACAGAGGGGCAATCACTGATAATGACGAAGCAATTTCTCTCTGGTGTACCATGTACCAGAGGACAATTACTGAAGCCACATGCAAACATGAGCAGAATTACCCTGACATCTTTAGTTTCTTTGACTATGAATTCCTTGGCTTTTTAAATATTGTATTAAATATAGACTTATGAGACTTTTAATCATTGCTGAGACAGAGAGACATATCCATTTGATCACACGTTTCTTGGGCCATTAATATTTTCAGCAACACTCTGCTGCAAATATAAAAACCACCCCTGAGGTAACAATATAAATAATGTATTTCATTCTTGTGAATTAGTTTTGCATTCGTGCCAGATGACAATCCACTGATTGTAGTTCACCTTCAACAGTGTTTAGTTATTTATGATAAGCTGCTCAATAGAACCACCAGAGAATAAAAATTCACAAGATTAGTTTAATAAAATGCTCTGTGTTTTTCTTTCATAGACAGCAGAAATACCTGGCATACATCCAAAACATTTCCATCCTAATTCCCAGGTAACCCCTAAACCAAATGTCATGATCAGTAAAAATAAATTGTGATCAATAACGTAATTGCAAAGTATAGAATTAAAGTTGACTGAAATTGTATACCTTGACCTATTTCTAATGTGGATTATCTGAATGAACATACAGATTGATCTCCTGATTACCTATACATCGAGGTTGAGCTCCACTCCAGGTGCCGTCGTCCTGGCACATGCGTGTTGTTGATCCGACCAGCACGTGGGGGGCAATGCAGCCAAACATCACCTCAGACTTGAAGATGAAACTGCGTCCTTCCCTGTGTCCTTTGGCAGGCAGACCAGGGTCTCCACAGAATTTGGCTGCAGGGGCAGAAATGTGGATTATTGCTGACATGATAAACTGAGGGCCAACACATACAGAAGAAACGGCTCGCATATTTCCTGAGTTGTTCAACAGCACTGATGCCCAATTAAACTGGCACATTGTACAATTCAGAAATGCATCTCTTTTAACCTAATTACACATAAGAAATACGGCAGTAGCAAGTCAAGTGAAGGGAGCAATACGTTGAATCTACAGCATTTAATTCAGAAATAATAAATAGCGTGAAGCGCTGCAGTACTCTTACACGATCAAACCATGATGAACAATGCCTGCAGTGATTTCCACTGATACCTTGAGCTTCGCCGTTTTCTTTAACATTTGATGTGCTTTTTATTCTGATTAATTTAAGAAACTTACTGTAAAATGATTGCCTTTCTACATTATTTGGAAAGTCTTCATGGACAAAATTATTCAAATTGCACTGACATTTTACTTGTTGCACTAATTCCTCAAGCAATTTTGTATTGCATGTGGGCAGATGCATTGATGTCTCAGTATGAATTGCTCTGTCTAAACACTTTTTTGTTTCTAGCAATCAACCTTGCTGGAGAGTAGTTGAAGTAGGTATGTAAGGATTCATCTTGGCAGCAAAAAGAGAGTTGGGGGGGGTCACGGCACTCAAGTTTAGATCAAAAATAATTAGCAAGTGAAATATTAAATTCTCTGACAGGGCCTTGAGGTTTAAACAACTGGAGCCATCTGCTGCCGCTGTTGCTCTTGTATGATATCGCCTTTTTAATAGGACTCCAGCCTCAGCCTCAGCAGATGAAACTCTTTGGATTTTCACTGCTCTCTCTTTCAATTTACTACTTATATTCATCAATTCAAATTGACTGGAATAATTTGGTCTCAGTGGGCTTGATGGGAAAAGTAGTGAGCCATTGAAAAGTATGCCAATGTGCAATTCTATCTATCCTTGATGTATATACACCCATCATTCCACTATAAGAATGCTGGAGAGTGAAAGTCACTTATTAGCTGTGGGAGGTTCAAAAATGCTCCATGTGTGAGAGAGCACAGGCGATGCTACAGTAACAGCATTGAGTCACGCAGCCAGAGCACTGTGGGATCAAGTCAATAATCAGGCAGGCTGCTTCTCCAGACCTGACATGTGCTGCTGCGTGGAGGGTCTGCAGACAGAGATAAGTTCTAGCTTGCTCTCCTCCTATAAGTCAGGAACCATCAGGGGCTTCCAACAGCCAATCCTGACAGAATGGATATCTAGTCAAAGAGGAGATTAGAATCCAGCTCATGCAGGAATGGCTGAATAAAGTCATTACAGCAAATACTGTTATCTCAGAAACAAATCCTTTTTATTCAAAGACGTATCTTCATCTGGAAAATATGTTTGTTTATACTGTAGGTCCCATCTGAAAACCATACATTGTGACTTTCAACCCTGCAGCACCAACAGCTTGATTGTGTTTGATAGGACAACACATAAAGATGCAAATGTTGGGCTAGATCTCTAGTCACTTTTCAAATGACTTTGTAAGACTTTGTATTCAGATGGCTTTTTTTAGAGGGATGACAATAACAGCCAAACAGGTGACATGCACATCAGTCATAAGCCTCAAGCCGCAGGGAAATAATGTACTGTTTTATGGATATATAAGAGAAATGGCCCCAGGCCAAGCAAAGCTCAGCATCTTTAATGCGCCCATGTGTGTGTGTGTGTGTGTGTGTGTGTGTGTGTGTGTGTGTGTGTGTGTGTGTAGGTGGATGGGTGAAATGAAAAGAGAAAGAGAGCGAGAGACTAGTCTAACTTTTCTCCCTCTCTCTCTATTTCTCCCTCACTCTCACAGCCTCTCCTCTTCCTTGATGAATTATCAATGCTTTGAAGTAATCAGTATGCAGAGGCCAGATTCAAAGTTGGGATCACAGTCTCTTCCCTGCAGACACATGAACGAGCATTCCCTGACTCTGAATTTTGCTGCTTGCTCTGTGTTTCCCATGTGTTGTGGAAGGGGGTATGATTATACATCTTAATTCTGTTTGTCTTCCAGTGCTTAAAAAAGTATTCATGTTAAAAAATGGACACATTTCCTTTTGCAGATGCAGGGATTCTTCCGTAGTATTACCGAGCTGTAGTTCAAGGAAAAAAAAGTGCTGAGCATGAATTACAATCATATTTCTAAATTGTACAACAGTGTCGGCTTATAATAGGGCTAATAAATATAAAGGTTAATTTTGCATGTATGGCACAACCCAAAGGAATGTTATTATTTCTCCTGTTAGTCTCATTATTTTGTCTCTAAATGGGAAATATCTGCAAGAGTATGTAAAGCCTTAATTAATGCTTGCAGCATATCTTTATATTTGCAGGACAGAAGAAAACTGCCCTTTGAGCATTTAGAGTGGGGGTTTATAAATGGATGCAGTCTATACAGTACTGGTTGGTCTGACCAGTTGGCAATGACACTAACCAAAGACTCACCTTTTAAGAATGACTTTGCTATTAATAATCACTAGCACCTATATAGCTGCTGCAGAGAGTGCTGTCCTGACATTTTAATGCATAGATAATGGCCCTTTCTACACCAAATATGAGCTCTCCTCCCCATTGTTCTATTTTCTAGACTCATTTATTTCCAAGTAAACCTTAGTGATTTATCACACACTTGCTTCCACTTCCAGTACTGTAGCAGAAAGCTAGCTTTAACAACATGTTTAGGAGGGCAAGGTTTATTTAGAGTAAAAAGTAACTTATTGATCACACTAAATGATTTGTATTGAACAGGGCCCTAAATTTGAGTCCATTTTGCACTGGCATTGGACCCATGTGTTCTAGGGCGTACATAATGGAGCTATTAAATGTAATTACTACATCAAAAACAAACCTCTGCTGAGACACAATAAACACCATGGTTACATCATAGGCATTAAGGTTACTCACTCACATATCTGCAGGGGGTGTTTTGGGATTGCTGATGTGGAAAAATGATTTTAGTATGTTGAGGTATTACAATGCCCATCATAATAAAGCAGGAGGTAGACATGCTTCATTTACCAAGTGGAACCTTATCCCATTTATGTCCAGATGACATTTTCGACCCATTACAGCAACTCAGGACCAGAACAAAGATAAATCAGTGCATCTCAATAAAACAGGCAATTGGTTACTTAGTGTTGCCAAAGTAGATATCTGGTCATAACACAAAAATGCAATCCCTTACATTTAAGCAGGTCATGAATCAGACAGCAGTGTCTACTTTGACTTACATGATTACAATGAACGACTGCAGTGTGGCCGTTTAGCAGAGCAATGGCTGTATGAGGTACTCTTCTCCTACTTGCATGGTCACAAACACTAGCAGTCTGTCAGTTGGAATTCAGATACTAAATACCCAAATGGGACCATGTTCGCCTGAATGAATACAGCTACAAGCAACCAAATTATTTCATTAGCATAAATAAAAATAAAAAAAACCCCAGGAGTGACTAAAGTTCTTTTTAAATAGGCTCGGGGGGTGAGGAGGATTTTTTTTGGTAATGATCCAACATGTGTTCCTTAAATGCTATAAACGATCTTATTTCTCTGCAATTCATAAACTCTTGCCTGATGTCAGCGATCGCCACAGTGTGGTTACTTTTTGCTCAAATTATGCATGCAGTCATCTGAAAGCAAAAACTCTCAGAAAGAAAGATCCAATAATCAATCCAGCAGCGATTCAACAGATAAAACAAAAGGGGCTGCCTAAACCCAACAGTTGAAGTGGAGATGTTTCAATGCAGCACAAGTCACAAAAAAACAACATCTTTTACAGTCCTTAGATTTTTCTGCATGAATATATTAAAGTGCCATTTGTTTTTATTTAACTTATAAGTGACAAGCATTCAGAGAGAAACAAACGTGAAAGTATTTCATCCTACTTGAGATTTCATTTCTGTCTGACTGATAAAATGCAAGAATGACTCTGATGACAGTGAGATACTCTCGAGCAGTCATGCATCCCAGGGGTTATTAATATGCTTTCAAAGATGATTCTGAGGAGGTCTTAATGCAGAGAGGAGCATTAGACTCCCCACTTGTAGTTTCACTCTGTGACTTTGTAGCTATGACTCCAGGGCTGGGGGTCAAGTCACTTTTCATTTCATCAAAATGCAAATTGATAGTAACATTTAATGCACGGATGATGAAATATTTATTTGTGTTTCGTATGAACAAGGTAGATACAATGCCCTTCTCATGCTCAGCGTAGCTCGTTTTTCTTTTTTAAGGTAACCACTGGAGCTGTTTCTAGGATTAAGAACAAACACTGCTAATGACAAAAGACCTTGACTCTGCAACTAGTAGCAACACTTACAATCCCTGTAGTGCATCTCTGCAAAATGTATACTATTTGTATCACAATACGGCTTCTCCACCCAGGCCCTGATGCTAAATTCAATGACTTATTCATGACCTTCAATCTTTTCATTAAATTTAGATCTACTCTTAAGGGGCGAGCAGTGAGGGGGTAGAATGGGATTGCTACAGAGAAAAAAAATATTATTGAATATAAAGTGTGCTGCATGTATGAGACAGTTGTGCAATAACGTGTAGCTTTATTACTATTAAGAGACCTATTTAAAAAATTACGTTATATCAAATGATACAAAATATTTATCTGCTTGCCTTTATTTTTTATAAAAGTATTAGTGCCCAGGTCACCCCTGCAACTCTCTGGAACCGTGTTTGGTTCTCTGTTCAGTGTTTGGACATAATGCAGCGCTGTTCAACAGAGTCGGTGAGGAGAAGTTAGATAACGTTACTATCCTTAAATTAATGATTGTTGATGAATGCAGACATGGTGAGAGTGATGGAGAAAAGTAGACACGATAGTTTGTCACCAATGATTGAGACTTCACTTGGACTACAGACCATAAAGACAGACAGCAGAGGAGCATGAGGCAAACACTGCAGGTATAACAAACGCACTTAAATCTCACTATGTTGTTACAAAAATACTTAAATAATAAATCTCAACTTTTTGAGTCATAAGGCTCAAGTCCAAGTGAAGTCACAATCATCCAAGTTGAGTTTTTAAATCCTTTATGATATTGTCAAGTCGAGTTTAAAGTCATCACATCATCATGTGACTTGAGTCCACACCTCTGCCTCCAAATGTTTATAAATATTTTCAAAATTAACAGATGAATAAGAAAAGAAGTAACATGATACCAGATTTTATTTATGAGTCCAACATTTCAACTATCAGACGTTTAAAGGGGAGTGGACAAAAAAGTAACCCACTTAAGGAATAAACGTACCAAGACCATTTCTTTCAAGAAAACATCATCTACCAACCTCCATAATTATTTCTATATCTATTTTTAATTTCTAAAAAGGTGACTCACGCAAACACTGAGGCAGGTCTCCGTTCCACGTTCCATTTCCTGTGCAGGTGAGCACAGCGGGGAAGGACAGCTCATAGCCAGGTAGGCAGCTGTAGCTCACACTCGTACCCCACTCCAACACTGAACCCTCCAGAAGGCCGTTGGGGATGGGTGGGGGTGTGGGACACGTCACCACTGTGGGTTGAGTGAAGAAAAAACAAAGTTGATAGTGATCATCTGAGAACAATCAATGCACAGAACAGGTACAGTCACGTTTGACTCACAACCACTGTTGATGGATAGAGCAGAGCCAGAAACAGCATAAGGACAGCAGATCTAGCAAAAGCCAAAGGAATATTTTAAATCTAACACGAAGAAGACCTACGATAAGGAAAAGAACCAGCAGCACATACGTAGGTCTTTCTCATGTTGGAAACAGAATCCATACATTTTTACATGTTGTACAAGTTAGGGTGTGGAACACAAAGCATTGCGAATGAAAGAGAAATTTTAACTTTCAATAATTTAAATAAAACATGGATGCTACAAAAAAATCCTTAAAAACACTAATGCCTTCTGTGATCTTAATAAAACAAATGAATATAACTCAAGCATAACAGACCTTGAATAAGACTGGAGATAATTAATAAGATTTACAAGGTTATGGCCATATCCTGTTTTTATTGGATTTCAATCAGAATGTTGAATGATAAAGGTTGTACTAATGGAACAATTGAGAAGTTGTGTAATAATGTATTAACATTGTGAATCACCTGCCTACCAAATTCATTCTCACAGGTTTTTCTTGTCTTTTTAAATGCAGAATGGTAACATATCATAACCTGAAGCACCAAAGCACTGCTTCTTTTCATGGCACAACAGGATTGAAAGTTAGCTTTTCAAGCAGGTTAAAGATGAATATATTTTTTTCAAACTTATTTGTATACGGCATGATTCAAATTATGGTGCTATTTTACAGACTTTTGGAGGCAACAGAGGTGGGACGAATCAACCATTCAGCTTCATGTGGATTAAGGCTGAGGGAGAAGGTCTGTAGCCTGGAGAAATGGTCTATGTTTTGACTGTGACTGTGTGGGATTTTTCTGCCGGTTCTGTTTGGAGTTTACTGAATAATTTCTGTGAGAAATGAGGGGATATCTCATGTCTGTGTAAGCCATAAACTTTCTGCTCAACAAATGTCATAAATAAATGCATAATAAAGCTCAGAGTTTGTTCTGACACACTTGAGCTGAACCCACAGGGAACCAGATGGGTTTTAGGGATGTGAATAAATTATAGCAGTTGTTTTATACCATTACTATCTTTCCTCAGCACCCATGATTTTCCAGTCTCTCTTTCCTTTTGACAATGTCATGCATGCACTTGAAACACTCGAACAAAGATCTGCAGATGATATTGGGCTCCATCCAAACCTTGCAACTGTCTGGCAGGAACAGAAGTTTAGTTTACAATCTGGTTTCTTAACCGTCATGTTAACAACATGACGCTCAAGGTGTTGGGTTTTGACAATGCAACAAAAGAGTCATTTTCCATTCAGAAGCACATGACAGAAAAGAGACGGCTGCAGCCTTGTGAAGGCAGACATTACAGACACCTCTGCTTGTCTAAGGTACGTGGCCTAATCTCAGTCTCCACACTCACAGACTTTGAGGGGCATTCTTGCTAAATTTGTCAGGGCTCAGGCCTGCTGCATGGCAAGTCTACATGTGTATAAGGACTCTGATTTGGTATTCCCACCACTAAATTGGTCCCTTTACTGGATTCACCATATTTGCAGACTTTGCTATGAGTTAAGAGCTGAATTGGGAATGTGTATAATAAGAAGGCCCACCACTGAATAAAAACAAAGTAAGCCTTGACAGCAAAGGAAAAGGAAAATGTTAATTATCTGTACGTGACACTGCAATATTGGTATTGTTAAGAGGACAAAAACCTAGATAAAACAAATATAAAAAGCTGCAACCTGGACACAGCACAACTCTGGGGATACCTGACTCTGGGACTCCTGTAATTCAACCTCAGCTTTTAAACCTTTAACCAGTAACTTTCCTTCTGTACATACTTAGAGAACATTACCTTTTTACATCCAACCAACTTGGAATACTTAGTACTGGAAGTCATCATGCTGGTTTTTATGCTCACCAATGAGTCAGAAATATTTCACTAATAAGCACCTACATGTATAGGAGACATCAATTATTAGATCAGTTAATTACAATGAAGTGAATAGCTCTGTGTAGTCTAATGTGACAAAATGTTAAACTGCATATTTGGTAACCCTCAGCTTAGTAGGTTATTTCAGTCTGATAGCCTGTTTTAAATGCTAAAATGTAAGCTTTGTTGAATTTGAATATATCTGCATATTGACTAAACACAAAACGCGTTACTAAAAAAGATTAAGACTTACATTTTACTTGTTGACAAAAATGTTTTAAAAATAATAACTGAACATAGCTTGGGAATAATAACAACAAGTTTGTAATATAAGGTAATCTCATAATGGACAACTTTCTTGCCTTGTAAAGATTGTTCGATTTTTCTTTTTTTATCTACACAACACATTACAGTATATGTGGAGCATGACACTGTGGGATATTCACACATTCTCTCCAAGGTGTTACTGTCTTTTGTGCTGGGTTGGCAGCAGATCCAAAAAGATTTCCATGTGGACGTGTTGCATCGGTACACAGTATATATCCTTTAGATGTATGCTATATTAGGAAAGATATTTAGGCCATTATGAATACTGAACAAAGTATCAGGCAAAGGAAAGTCAAGTTGCAATCTGTTTTTAATGTTTTGTTTTGTAATGTTCTTTCTCCAGGAGAAACAAGTTCATTTGAATTTGTTCTCTTTGATCTCAATTAATTAGTAACGCGTGCCTTTAATTTAGTATTTTTTAGTGCTGTTGCTTTGGAGCCCGTAGAAAAATCAAACTCATTCTGAAATACATAGCTAAAATGTCCAGCTGGATGCTGTGAAGTGAAGAGTTTGTTTGGGTGAGTATGTGTGTCTCCATACGGTAAATCAGTGTGAGAGGCAGAGAGAGGGAGAGGATAAAGAAAGACGGAGGAAGAACGTGTGTGAGTAGGCAAATTACACTGATTAGAGGAGTAGGCCTACTAATCCCATAAGCACTGCATCAGAAATTACTTTAAATAAATCAAAAAAAGGCATGGGTGGCAGATAGAAGAGAATGGGAAGCAGAGAGTGTCCCCATTTTCCTAAGTAGTTCTAAGCAGCATTAGTGCTTCTTAGCTGAACACGCCAAACCTGGGATTCAAACTGAATCCTTGCCGGGCGAGGCTTAGGATGTGTCATCAGCGGTGTGTGTGCACACCACAAACTAACAGCTCGGCCTGATGCACACACACATTACTGTAAGTGTAAAATTATGCACAGAGCCGGCACACGTAAAACCGCTTTGTCTCTTTTAGTCTTCCCCTCCCTCACTGGGATATCAGCTCATATCCCTGCGGCACATCATCCAGATCTTTGACAAGTTGACAGATGTCCCACATCATGAGAGATTCAAACTGCTCACCCTGACTGATCTGCTGCACCTTCAGCTTGAACCCAATCATGCAAAAGAAAAAAAAGCAACTGATCTTATTGGGAAATACATTATTTCAAGTTTCAGATGCAAGAAACAGTAAACAGATACAAAGATTCTATAAAAGATTTATTTTGGGGCTTTTTATGCCTTTATAAGAAAGACAGAACAGTTGATAAAGGCAGAAGAGAGAGAGAGAGTGGGGAATGACATGTCGGAAAGGAGCCACAGGCCGGATCTGAACCTGGGCCACAGGCATCCTGGAACTCCTCCTCTCTTTTGACTTTCTTTAATTCATTCAGCCAGGGAGAAAAGAGAGTGCAATGTGGAGAGTAAAGCGATGGAGGTGGTACCCTGTGGCTCTCTGACTGATGCACTGGTCAGTATGAGATTGTGGTGATAGCAAATCAGAAAGATGTGCAAGAATCTGTGCCTATACTGACATGGGAATAACAGTTGTATAACATGATGCCCCCATGTGATTGTCAGAATTCATGGTGGTGTTTGAGTGTGTGTGCGTGTGTGTGTGTCATGAGTTAGGCTAAGCTCAAGGGTTTTGCTCCTCTCCACGCCACCCCCATTAAGCACAGCAGCATCGAGGCCGAGTGCCTGAGCTGTTGCTGAACTGTCAAGGATTAGAGCTCGGAGGTTGAGAAATTCACACACTTTCATACACACGTGTGCCCACAACTTTTGAGTGTGTCGCTCCACAGTTCTGGGACTGTCCATTGATCCAACAGATTCAACAAACTAAGGAACAGGGCAAGTTAATAATGAAGCCCACCCATGCAACATTACAAATCTCAGTGTCAGTTTGGACTTCTAAGGTACAATAGAGCTTCATGAGGGCAAAACGTGTGTGGCTTAAAACCCCCTTTTCCCTATTACATGAGCTAAGGAAAAGTGATGACATGGACTACCTCTGGGTCTATAACAGCATTTTGGACACCGAATATAACTAAGGACAAAAAATAAAAACACAGCTATTACATAACAACAATAAAGGTCAACTGGCTTTATGTTTTTACAATCTGTGATACTTGATCCCCTTTACATGAATTGCTCTATTTGATTGTATATAACATTCTTCATTTCCATAGCTGTGTATGTCTTCTACCTGTTTGTCTGAGTGCATGTTAGTATCTCACAGTCTGCCTCTTTTTCTCTCTTGCACATTTCATTTTTACTTTCCCATTGCTCAAGAGGCAAATACAATGCCAGCTTGCTTCTCACCGACTGAGGCAGCAGCCAGAACAGTTCCTTAGCAACAATGAGCCACTGTGTGCCTCGTGGGCTCCTTTTCCTGGTGTACTTTTTGAACTGTTCACTGCAAAAGTTAATCTTCCCTGCAATACTTACTTTTGGGTTTCGATGGCAGACATGCTAATCTGTGCCTCCACTCGAGCATAATGAATCATGGAGTGATGCGGTGCTGATGGGCGTACAGCAACTCGGTCCTCTAGGTGGATTTTTCAACTTTGATGTTAATCAAGCCCATAGAGTGCCCACAAACTTTTAGAGAGAGGGAGCCAATGATTAACTGTTGGAGTACAATTAGAGGGGTCCTTGTTGTAAGGAAGAGGACTTGTTGGCCATCCATCATCGTGTGTCAATGGAACTTTTAGCTTTGGCTTTGTGCCAGCACAGGTGCAACTTCTACATTCAAGTGTGGGTGAAATGACGTTGTGCGAGATCAAGGGCTCTGAAAGTGATTTTCCCCCTTCTTTTTCTAAAAGCCAGCTGAGCTATGACGTCTCTAATCCGGGGACTTGTAATTAAGGGATGCACATGGACATAGTTAAGAAGAACAGATTCAAATTTTATGTAGTGTTTATGTTGTTGCATGTTTAAGTACTTAAGCATAAATGCTAATATAAATAGATGCATTTGCATAAGTGAGTGTTGGCGTCTGAATCACAGTCACACGGTTTTATTCATCATTTGCACCTCGTAGTCAGCACACTGACGTGTACAATATGACACTGTCTGACCACAAAGAAAGTTCTGTATTACCTTGCTTGCTAATCTCAATAGATCTCAGTAGTAAGCATATACTTCATATTGTATGTGTGCAGACAGCAGGCATGCAAAGGTTGTTACAGCATGGCCTGATGGTTATCAAGGTTGACTGTCTATTGCAGCCCGTGTCCAATGCAGTCTATGTCAGTGTGCACAATTTGTGGTGAAACTAACCTTGGCATGTTGGCATGGAGCCACTCCAGGTGCCGTTGTTGGTGCAGGTCCTGGTGACAGTGTTGTCGCCACCAATCATCACGTACCCTGGCTGGCACATGAACGTCACATTCTGGCCCACAGTGATGTCATCACCCAATCGAAGTCCATTTGCAGGAATACCGGGGTCGCTACAGGTGATCACTGTCATTAAAGGTCAATTATAAAAAACTTACATTAGATATCATCTTAAATGGTGTTGATGAAGAATACATAAAGCATGCTGAACTGGATTTTGGTATAAACTGTACATAAAGAATGAAGCATCAACCTATTAACGTAGATTTTCTGTATTCCCCCACAGATGATTTTTACTCTGAGCATTCACTTCATAGGTTGAAAATGGTTTTGCTCATGTTACATTTGATCCCTTGCCCCATTATGCCAAAATGCATTTGTTATTTTTGATCAAAGGAAGTATACAAATTTGACACAAAGACTGAGGGCTGATTTATAGTTTTCCACTCAGCATTAATAATAATCCTCTCAGCCACATATCAGAAGTATTAAAAAGCTTTAAACAGCAGAGCCAAGTACATTTGTGAATGACGAATATGGCTAACCAAACTGAACATTAGTCAGAGTATCTGCAGCTCGACCCACAATCCTTCACAAGCAGTTCATACTTGTTACAGTGATGATTTACTGAACGAACGCACATTGTACAACAGACTGAGGTTCAAGTGAAGCAAAGAAAAACTCAAAAATATATATTTGTTACTGAACAAGTGCTTATTTTGTGGCTCTCGTTAGTAACTTGTAATTGCTCCATCTAGAATTTAGTTCAAGCTGTCAGCATTTGAAAAAGAGGGTTAAATTTTTTGTATACAAGTCCATCACAGGCACATGAAACTGTAAAGACAACCTCTTTAAGATATGGCAAAAGAAAGAAATAAGAAAACCTGTCTTTCTTGAACTGTATTTATTAAATTAAATGGGTAATAAAAATGATTTATGCCAAATATGTAGACACAAAAAGACATTATTTCATTTAGAAGGCTTGATAGCAACCATATATATTCAAGTGATTGATCAACTGCATGAAAAAAAGGCCAATGGACACTTCTGCACATAAAAGATAAAAACGATGAAAAATGTTTTTGCTTTGTGTTTGTTGTGATTCATTATCCAGTTAACCTCAATAATCATCATGCATAAGGCCGCAATCACACTGAGACGCGAAACTACAGGCGTGGCTGCTCATAAAATGCCTCAAAAGCGCGTCGGGAAAAACAGCGTGGTGCGTCTGGAGCCAAGCTGCGTGCCCAACGGGACGTTTAAATGTTAGAACGGTAACAGAAAAGTGGATTCAAACAGACTCCGAGCTCTTGCCGTTGCTGTCCTATTGGATGAGGAGGGGGGGAAACAAAAAATAACAAGAGATTTTGGGTTCATGATATACTGAACAAAAGGAAACAGTATGGTGAATGCCTCCATCTCTACGTCATACACACATCAGTCTGCAAGTATGTTAGAACATAACAATAACAAAAAGGCTTCTTGTATGTTTTAGTAATGTGAATATAAGAAACATTGAGAGAGGTTGATGAAATGGTCGTAGTCGAGTAAAACATCATCAGACAGAATCTATTGTGCCTGTTGACCTAAGAGTGACGGATGCCTCTGTCATTCATAGTAATCCTAATTGCAACTAACTTGTGTTTTTCTAAATTTGAAATGAACCACTGTTGTTATATCACGTTGAGATATCGGTTTGTTTTTTTCTTGGTCTAGGTGAGAACTCAGAGAAAATAATTATCATGTTGGAGAGCTTCCCTCCCCCAGTAACTGTTGTTCACAGTCTTTTCATATGCCTGTTTCTTGGCTGAGTGTTTTGCTGGATGTATTGTCAGGTCTTAACCTAAAGCTATCTTGGATTAAATTGTGAGTTTTTAGCCTCTATTTGATTGCTTTTTCATAGCCCTTGTTTAATCTTACAACCCGTATTTATGCCTGCTTATTACAGAATCCTTCCTGACTTGTTCAACTTCATGTAAGAAGCCAGTTTGATGCATATGGCTGTCCGTGCAAACGCCTCCTCCCTTAAATCAATTTCTGTTTGTTTATTACTAGTTGCTGCCAAGGACTTCAACACTTGGACATATTCATCATCGCTGGCTGAGGCTAACTTTTTTTTTATCTTGACAGGAAACATCTGAGAGCTTCTGGTGGGTACAGAGAAAAAGGGAAGTCTTGACACTGCCTCCTGCTTGCTCTGTAATTAATCTAATTCACCATGTATCTATTTTCAAAATCAGCACAAAAATAAAAGCCTGACAGGTAAGACAGTGCAGTGCAGATAAGCATGTGAAATGAGACTAATGAGACTATCTGTACAGCCTTGATGTTTGTGTGATGGCTGACAGAGGTGCTCTGGTCGTTTCTTGTGTGAGTTTTCTGTTTACTTGAAGAAATATCATATCACTACATCCTCCTCCACACCCTGTTTCTGTAATCTATGTGGTTAAATTACAGGGCCGTGAGGACTGGTGAATTTGATCTAACTGTAATTTTGGACTCTTAATGCACAGTTGCTTTCCTTTTAAGAAGATTGTGTTAAAAATTAGCTTGTCAGACACATTTATATATTTATATAATTATTTATTTATTTATTTATTTTTATAATTCAAGATCCCAAGCAGGACAATCTGTGTATTTACTATGTCTTGTATAGTTAGCACAATGCTGGTTTGCAGTGTCAGTCAGGTGTTTTTTTTACCCCATTCCATCCTGAGTAAGACTTAAAGTACCAAATTTGAACTTTGAACAGATTCTTCACTAAGTAATAAAAATATAGCACATGGAAAGTTGTATGAACAAATAACAGGTCATTTTGTTTGGGTGGATAATGGAGCCATTTTTACATGACAGGATGTTAAATACATTTAGAACTGGTCACAGCATTTTATTATAAAGAAAAACATACTGTGTGAAATCTCTGACTAAAATGTCATAACAAAGCACTAGAGGTGTTTTTTTAAACTGGTCAAACCTTAAAAGCTGTTCATCAAAGGAAGACAGACTGGTATTCCTTCAACATTTTCATTTCATACCTAAAAGTCGTCTGCAAACACCACTGTGAAGCTTATCCATCGCATAGGTGTTACAGGGGCTACATGATAATGTCAGAATGCTAACATTATTAATGCTAACATGCTGGTGTTAAATAATGATATAGATAAAGCCACTACTGAGTGCAAAAATCTGCAGTTCCTCGACTGTCCACTTGAGGCTGGCTCAAAAAATCTTGGAAGTCACATACACACCCATATTAAAATGCTAATTATAAAAGCAGAAATACATGTTTACAGGCCTGTTCAAAACACTATTTGAGTCTGTAAAATTCATGTCTTTAACCGCACAAACTGTGTGGTATTTGAGTTGAGGATAAGAGTTAAGCATTACTAGGGGCATTACTGATATGCCTAAGTTGGTGTGCTGTAGGGCAGGAGGCCTTAGCTCCACCTCTTTGCCTGTTACTGAGAGACAGCATTTTCAATATGACAACCACCATCACCTTCAACAAATGGTTGATGTCACTGAGACTACTTCCATGTGTTATACAGTCTATGTGTCCAAGTATTGGAAGAACTTATTTAGAATACAAGTTAATATGAGCCACCTATATCCTAACCAAACACATTATCTACATATAAGCATGTTGTCTTCCTTAGCATTAGCCAAAAGCAGAAGACATACAAAAGATGTCTCAAAAATTTCAACTGTAAGTAACTGGAGTAGAAGTGGAAAGTGGAAATGTATTTTCAGATAAAGAGAAAACAAATGTGTGTGCATGAGTGTTAATATTTACACATGCCTGTCTTTCTCTAGGAGTGAAAAACCCAGTCAGTCAGCACAATGCAGAAAAGCTGCAGGCTGTTGACTTCAACTACTTAACTCTATGCCTTTTTCTATTCTGTAACATTTACTTGCTTCCAGGAAAATTGGCTACTTGGAGAAATAAGGTTAAGAAATCAGAATACAAAAGAGTTTACATGCAGGGCAATAACCTTCTCCGCTCTCTCTTTTTCCCTCACTTGATCATATTTTTAGACCATGCTGACATATTCCTGATGTGTTATGATGCTGCACAGGAAGAGTTCAACTGCAGGACAAGATCTGTAGAGTAGAAGATAACATAACTTATGCAGTTTATGTTTCAGTCAGCCTCTCAATGAGGTGTTTGCAAGACCACCACTGCACTGAAGATACTCAACTAATTGTTTAAATGAGATAACTGAAGAAATTAGGCAGACCTAGTGAATTATAAATGCACTAATGGGAAATGGGCTCTGAATTCTTCACCCCAACCCAAATACCTGTTACCCAATATCCACAAGAAGAATCCAATACCACTGTGCTGGCATTTAAAGTAAGAGAGAGACGGCAGGGGTCAGAGAAGAGGAGAATACTAAAAACTGTTGATATAAATCAAGTGGATCCCAGCATGTAACAAGGCAAATACTCTTCCTGAATGATCAGTGTTTACTGTTTATTTCATAAAGTACTTTATGGCTTTACTTCACAGTTCACTTAGTGTTAGTCTTAGTTAAGTATTTTCCCTAGGGCACTTCTTATAATTCACTAATTCCTTAACATGCTCTATAAATCTCATTTATCAAACATCCAGAGGTGCAAGAAGGGGAATAAAAGGAGAACTCTTCTAGCTCCCTCCCCTTGAGAGTATAGTGTGACTTTGATCCGGAGACCTACCTAATCGATTACCTATGATCGGTGAAAAACGATTACCTCATTAATGAAGGCACTCTGAGCCAATTCTGTCCTCTCAACTGTCCATTTAAATTCAATGTAAAGTGACAGAGTGAAGTCATAGAATACTAAAAGATGACAATAAAGCCGTTTTCACATAAGCACATCTGAAAATATATCAAACATTTCAGGAGTACTGCTCCTGAAATGTGGCTGTTAACATATGCACCTCACAGCAGGAGACTATCCCTGTTGGATGGGAGGGGTGGGGGGGTCTTTTGAGTCAAGACATGTAAAAAAAAGCTACAGAGTCCGCTATATGACGCTATAATGGGAATATATGCCTTTATATCAATGCTTTGGTTAGTTCAACAGAATCACAATGTCAACAATAGAGCGGAGAGGAACAAACCAGTCAACAGAAAAATTAATGCAGCAAGTTAATCAAGTTCACTGGGATCATAGTGATCGCGTGCATACAGTCTGTGCACTGTTCACAGGATATAAACATCATCACCCTCTCCCACTGGTCAGTGGTGGATTCTTTGGATTATATCCTGCTGCATTCTCACATCAGCTCACTTGGACTTTAAGCAGAAATAATACTAGGGGGCTGACAGTAGAAACTCTGAGCTGTTTGGGTTCCCACATCCTGAAAATATCAGGAGTTTTCAAGAGTTTTCTGCAAGTGTGAAAGCCCTTTAAGTTTGGTGATGAGCAGGCTTGATTGTAGGAAAAACGGGCATGAAAACTATTTGGCCTTTGATCATAATTATTCAAACCAATTTTCAATCTTTTTATCTTAGTCCCTCCCTCCTCGTGGATATCTCTCCAGGGACTCATTTCATTCCAAAAATTGGAAATTATGCCCGTACCATTTATCTTTTCTTGTGATTCAATAACAAACAAAAAGGAATGAATGAGGAAGAGATACTATGGTGATTTTCAGAGGGAAGAACAACGTGTAATTTCCTATGATAGTCATCCTGGTGCAAATTGAATATAGATTGGCATACTTCTTAATTACTGCATGGCTCATTTGCAGAGATTCAGACAATAAAAACTGTCTGACAGTTCTGACGCTTTGCAGTGAGAGTGGCTCAAAGAGATTTATGCACTATTTGAGATTTTAAACCCTATTTAAGCACCACTGTTCACCACTCAGCAAAGCATGGAGCAAATCATCTTCGGTCCTGTTTGTGTTGATTCTATTCGGAGGGATTGATCTGTCTTCGATTATACATTATATGTTTAATTTAATTTCAGTCTGCATCACATAGCAAAAAGAACGGTGGCTGATTCAGTCTACTGTAGTCCTCTGCATTTATTGTGACTGACATGCCTGGCCATGTGTGACATGTCAGTAACAGCTCAACATCAGGACAGCACTCTGCTCATCCTTGACGCACTCATAACACCCACTGACATCCTGATCTTTTATGTCCTATATGTTCATTTTTCTGTTATTTTTCCTGAATATATCAAATTCTTCGGCTGCCAACATTGGTGAAAGTGTGACTGAGCTAAATGTGATCAACCAATTGAATTGTATACTGTCACATTTTTCTGTTCACAGCAAAGCTATAATTGGGACTATGTCTGACCGCAGTGAGCAGACAATGCATTTCTCTTCTTTTAGTTCATAACAAGAAAACTGTGCAGCCCAGTGACCTTTTAAGAGATTCCACCAGACCGAGAGACATGACTCCACTATTCCCTCATGTTTGTGTGCATATTTAACTCACTTGTGCAGTTTGGAGCTGTGCCAGACCATGTGCCATTTGCCAGACACTGGCGTGTGGGTGAGCCGGTGAGGAAATAGCCTTCAATACAAGAATACACGATGGAGTGGGAGAAAGTTGTGCCATCCACACGGGAAATTCGGCCATGGGCAGGTGTCACAGGATTACTGCACTGTACAGCTGCAAGAGATGGGAGAAAGACATTAAGAGGTGAAGGTCAAAGGTGTGAAATAGTATTGAATTTTCTATTTTCCATATCAGTGATTCACCATTTGAAGGCTAGGAGCCCCAAAGGTGGCTGCAAGATGACTTCTGAAGGTCTCAAGATGATATAAGGGCTTTGAAAAATATATTCTTTTCCATATGGTGTGAATAGAGAACCTGATGAATATTTGTAGGTCTTAATCTACACCTTGTTGGTCATTGGCTTGGTTTCCCATCATGAGCATGTGCTTTACATCATGGCATTTGAGGAAGAATTGTTTTCCTTCAAAAGAGGCTTTAAACCAAACCTGTAAAGAAACACTGATCCATTCAGCATCACAGCTTTATTTAGAGAGTCCAATGAGCAGAGCTGATGCTGCGTTTGACAAATCCCTGTTACTTTATTGAAGAGTCATTAGTAAATACTGTAAAGTCAGTTGTCAAGTCCCATAGCACACTCATGGTAATGCCAGTTAGTGCTGATGGAAAAAAAAGAGGAGGCATGTGGGAGTAATGTCAATAAAACAATTTGCAACCGTGCTAAAAAGACTCAGGGTTCATCCTAACAACAACATACTTAAAGTCATTTAATTCAACTTCATAATTAATAGATGTAGAATCCAAATATAATTAGGAATAACTTTCACCTTGTATTTTTGTTTTTACAATATAAAGCAAAAATATAAAAACGAGCAAGCTGAATCTCCTGCTTAGTGTTTCTTTAGATGTTCACTCTCCCTGGAGTAGAAAGGACATTCTGCAGTGGACTGGAAAGTTTGGCTTTTATTCTAGGCATTCCTTTAAAACATTTCAAGAATATGCCAAAGAAAAACAAAGATTAAAGAACAAGAAGGGAAAGAACAGGGTTTCTTTCATCTCTTTTGTTCTGCTCTGAATAACTTCTGATTATGAAACTGATTGCTCTAAAAATCACCTAATCACCTGGAAATGGTAAAGTGTGTTTCTTGTAAGAGACAGACAAGTTGTAGGTGCACACACATGCCATTCACACACTAGACACATTCACACATACACCGACACACACAGGCGCAAACGTTTACTTAGGCAGATAGCTAAACACAATGGGTGCCACAATGCTCACATTACTTGATTGTAAATGCACACACAAGCATATTCAAACACACACACACACACACACACACACACACACACACACACACAAGACATATGGCAAAAATAAAACATGGCCGTCTCTTTGGCTTCCTCTTTATTAATTCAAGGCAGACATGATGACAGAATCCCAAAACAGACCTTGATGGTATTGTGAGATGGATATTATTAAGCTTAATATCCACAGTGACTGTTTTCCAGGAACTATAAAAGGCTGTAGATAACGGATGGATGGGCTTTAACAGTAGACAGGGCTTTAGATCAGACACAAACAGCACTGAAACTCATTCAGGCTCCAGTGAATTTATGCCCCCTCCTTCCTGAGGTTGCTAAAACAATCTTTAAATCAGGAATTCTGCAGGGAGATGGAGAGATAAAAAGATAGGTAGGGAGAGAGAGCGATGTGGGGTAAACTGAGGGGAGGTAGGGTAAGGATGAGCAGTAGAGAGTGAGAGAGGGAGACAGAGGACTTACAGATGGATGAGTGGACAGGGATGGAGAGACAGCCACACAATGAGATTAAGATGGAGAGACATCAGGGAAGAAGCGAGTGAAAAAGGCCGACATCAGGGACCATGAGGGATTGAGAGAGACAGCAGAAAGAGACAGAAAAGGGGAGACACATGAGAGATGTAATGAAAGGCAGACATACAGAGAATCGTCAAAGGGGACTCTGCATAAAAGATGACACTGGCACTGTGCCAAGATGGTGGACAGTAGTGAGAAAAGGAGAGCAGAAGTAGTCAAACATGAGACTCAATATCCGGTTGACCCCTGGGGGTAATTTATGCAAAATGTAGAGCTGGCATTCTGTGAACTAATATCTTCAAAATCCACAATGATTCATTTATCACAATCCAAGAAGAACTTGGCTTTAGGTGACTAGAATTAATGAATTTTTTGGTTGAAATCTGGAAGCCTGTCACAGCACCAAGAGCTGGCAGAAAATACCAGACTGCAGCAGAGAGATAGTTATCCATCTGGTACAGTACAGTGTTTGTGAGCTTTGTAATCGTTTGTGTGTGTGTGTGTGTGTGTGTGTGTGTGTAGGTGTGTGTGTGTGTGTGTGTGTGTGTGTAGGTGTGGATGTTCACTCTAGTCACATTACTTATGCACATAAGCTCATGTGTTTTATATGATGTGTGAAACTGGGGACAGATAGGGTTCAAAATGTTTTGATAACAAAGTTGATCTTGATGAAAACATTATGTTAACCTTTAAAAAAAGAAAAAAAAAGAGTCAGAACATTTTAAAAATGTGTCTTGAAATTGAAAAAGAATTGTGTTCAATTCACCTTTTTTCCTGAGAAGTTTTCTTGAAATGAGTTAGACTATAAAAAGGTGTAAACTGCCATGATTGACAGCTCTGTTGACAAATGCTGCTCCTGCATCAGTGTGTGCACAGGATGAGTGCACATGAGTAAAGGTGAAACGATGCAAGTAAATGTAACAAACACTAACAGAGAATAACATTTACTTTACATAACAGTGAGTTTCTGCTTCCAGAAGATTCTGTTCTGCTTTCGACTGGACTGACCTGAGGGATCTTTGCCATTTAATCAGGACGTTAAATGTCTTAAATGTCTAGCTCACGTGGTGTGCTACCAATACCAGAGCTCTTCCAGCTGAACCCTACTGTACAGACTGTGGCTCCAAAAGAATGTGTCAGCACCTGTCATATGAGTACTTTGTCTTCACTTTTGTACACAGGAGGAGGTTGAGATGCATTGTCCATTTATACTACCAATTTTGTGGCGCTCGCTTAATAGTTTTATTCAGAACTTTCACCTGTTATCCATTTGATTTGTTTTAAAACCGGGTTATACATGATCCAGATAAATATATAATATCAACCTTGGTACATTTTGAAGGGTCACTGCAGTAATGTATTTCCATTGATTAATTTGGTTACAAGACAAAGATTTCCAAAGGATAAATCCCTAGAGCACTGGATCCTACTTTTCCTATGACTCAACTAAATAGTGTATTTTATTCACTGCCATGTTATGAATGGCCATCTGTTTTAAACTGCCTTCAATCAGTTGTAGTCCATGTCTTTATGAAAATGACTATGAGCCGCTGTTGAGATATTTGGGCTTATATTTCACATGTACAAAACAATGATAAAACACAGGCTGATTTTTGTTTCACTAACAAGTGAACTACTCTGTATGCAAGAGTTGATGTGGTCGTGTCCTAGCATCAAACATAGCAGCACTTTGAATAAAAATACAGAGTCTAGAATGAATTCATAATCAGGTCATGAAATAGGGATGATATTGTAAAAGGACAAGTAAAAACACTGATTACTGAAATACTGAAATTCTGATCCAGTATTCAGTGCTGGCTTCTGGACAGTTTCAATATTTATTTATTGGGACATTTGCACTAAGGATAAATAGGTGTTGTGGTCTGGTACCCTTCC
Source organism: Labrus bergylta (assembly GCF_963930695.1). NCBI lineage: Eukaryota > Metazoa > Chordata > Actinopteri > Labriformes > Labridae > Labrus > Labrus bergylta. The sequence continues at coordinate 5,623,230 of NC_089202.1, read as the reverse complement.
ACATTTAACTATACAACTCTTAGTATAACTGTATGAGTTTTACTCTCTCTCTGTGTGTGTGTGTGTGTGTGTGTGTGTGTGTGTGTGTGTGTGTGTGTGTGTGTGTGTGTGTGTGTGTGTGTGTGTGTGTGTGTGTGTGTGTGTGTGTGTGTGTGTGTGTGTGTGTGTGTGTGTGTGTGTGTGCGCGCGCGTGCATGCGTTTGTTTGTGCTGCCTCTCTGCATGACTCCAGTACACTCCTCTCCCACTGTTACTTACAAAACATCACAGACACATTTAAGAGATCTTCCTTACGTTTGCAGAACGGCTGTCTGCCTGACCAGGTCCCGTTGGGAAAGCATATCCTCTCTGCTGAGCCGTACAGCGTGTGTCCCACTGCGCAGGTGAAGCGCACCTTGCTGCGCACTTTGAAGTTTCCCGCCTCCCTGCTGGCATGGGCAGGAGTGCCAGGATCCCCGCAGGTGTCTGCCATGTCGCCTGCATTGGGAGATAACCAGACAAGGAGCGATGAAAACAAAAAACTAAAGATGACATTCACTTTAAGTGTCTATGTGTGTGTTCACAGATGGGACCTTTTAAAATGGTATGGCAGTGAAATATAACCCAGTGTTGGTGTAAAGCTGTAAAGCAGAAGGATGATACAGAGAGGACTTAGACTCAAACTGTACATCTTTTGAGCCCTCCAGGAAGCAGCCATAAAACACACAATGCACCAATGAGCAGTTGTCACAACGCCAACAACCTGGAGGACCGATACGTTTCATGGCTTTGACACCAGGAGTTTTCTGTCCATAAAAAGAGCGTGGCCAGCATTAAAAGGCAACCAGCTGTGGTTATGAGAAATGATGAATACAGTTTGACCTCTGAAGCTAAATGCATTTTTTATTATCATGAATTATCCTTCCTGTCTTTTCTCTTTTGGAGGAACATACAATACTTTTAGTATCTTGCACTACTTGTTTTGCACACCTATGAATGATCTCCTATAAAATGAAGCAGTGTCTCCTGTAAATTCTCCTATCATGTCCCCATTAGAGCTGATCCTGTGTGGATGACAAATGGGACTTGTTCTCTGTCTGAGCCACTGGAAAAAAAAAAAGAGGAATGACAGTAATGGCATCAGCGTTCCATGATGACTGAACATTTGATGTTGTGATAAACAGCAAGCGAAGCTGAGTGGTGTAAGGTTAGGATGAGTTCAGAGGATGGGCTCTTTTGCATTACAGGGTATCTTCAGAGCAGAGGGAAAAGCACATAACACAGAAAACACCAGCCAGCACTTCCACTGACGCAGATTCAATTCTCTAACAGATATGACACCAAGAGCAAGGAAAGAAAGGAGCAAAAAGTTCTGCATCAAAAGCTAAAATATCACAAGGAATGAAATAGATTGACTGACAAAGCAGACAAAGCATACAGACAGATAGATAGTCTACTTTGTACCATATCTGAAACTGGGGCTGTACAAGTTCTGTGCGGGTGGTCTTTGTGTGAAGGATCTGTGCTTTATTGACTCTGAAGTCTTGTTCCTTGAGCTGTACGCACACACTGCATCATTCACTGTGTGCAAGACTTTGTCAACAAGTCCAGTATCACTGCTGATGTTAGCTGGTCTTTTAAAGAAACACTTTAAACACTCTATCGTCTACATACATTACCTGGGATAACCCGTCTAGAAATCAGATTATTCATGTGAAAGGCTAAGAGCTGGTGCTTGTTTATTTTTGCACAAGGCTTTGGTTAACATTGAGTGTGAGTTCATATATGAGCAATGTTGCCTACCTTTGCACTGCATATATGTGTGTAAGAGTGTACTTGATACATGTGGGTGTTTATACTATCCCTGCCACTCTCTGCATGTATTTACATGCACTTTTCTTTACAAGTGCATGTTAAGTATGTATACTTGTGCGTTGCCTGTGTGTTTAGATGTCCACTTGTGTGTGTGCTTTACTGTATGTGTTTTCATGTCTCACAGCAGCTGTCGGTACTTCATTAGTCTCCTTCGATTAGGTGAGGCGGTCCGGCTCAGCATGCACTGTGACAGCTATAATCTCACTAATTGGGATGGTGGTGGATTTGGTTTGAATCGGAGTTAATGTCTGTTCACCAAGGCTCCCTTTGTGGGGAAATAATAAGGCTTTCAACTCAGCCATGCAACGTATGGGGACAAAAGGGGAATGGCTTGGCAAGCAGTTTTAAGCCCTGTCTTGCTAATTAACAAAGGAGGATGGATGAAGGGAGCATAGATGCATGGATGGATGGATGCATGAACACTGGCCTTGACTTCTTAGGAGTTTATAGTCTAAATTATTGTGTTGCTATTGGTGATGAACACTGAGAATTCAAATGTGCAATTAAATAAATCCCAGTCCCGCTGACAATAGACTGTGCAGCAAACCCCTCTGCAATGTAACTTTAAAAATGTTGCAGAAAGCAAATGGAAAAACTAGGTGCTAATATGTACACTTTCACTAATTTAAACTCTCCATGCTTCATCACTACTTCAGTTCCTGTTAGCAACAACCGGTGTCCAGCTGTGTGGTTCTAATTCTTCCTACAGCTGTAACAGATGTTTACTGCCATGGGTCTGGATTCACCTCTTAGTGATGAACGGGTGTTTCACAAAGGAGTCTGTTTTGCATGATATGTTGCAGATTTCATAGTAAACAAACGCTGAGTGATACCATTTAATTTTACAATGTGATGACTGCATTTACAATCTAATTACCATCTCCAAAAAAATACAAATTTATCAAATCTGAGTCCCACACCTCACAAAACAGTCTTATAATTATTAACTAACATCTGTAAGTTGTTTATTTCAGGCTATAAATGCATTTTCACTAAACCTGTTATTTTTACCTTTATAAAACTTTTGATTTGGCCTTTAAATAAGTCACAATGATTTTTCTTAAGCTCATGAAAGTCAATGCGTCATTTTCTGATTAAATTCTCTCGTCACTGACCCAGGAGCATTTCTGCTGCACAAATTCCTCCACAGGGGTTTCCTCTCTAAACACCGAGTGCTCTTTGACAATTTAAATACTCTGGAACAGATTAATGTTGGCTTTACTTATCTCACTTTTACACTGATGGCTTGATGCTGATTAGGTTTAGGACAAGTCAAATTAAATGTTCCAAATGTCGTGTGGTGTTAAATGTTTTGAACAGATAAAAACAAAGTTCATTAGCTGGGTGTCTTCAGATAAACAGAGGCATCAGAGCTCATGCTGCTTATACACAGCTCAGGATGAGTGATTCAATTGAATATAAAACAACATACAACAAACCATCACTTTCCAACAGGCTCATTTGTCATCACAACAGGGTGCTGATCAAATTATTTCAGTAATAGATGCCAAATTGGTTTTAAGGAGTAGGTGATGAAGAACAAAAAGGGTTTCAAAATGTGTTTTTCTGACCACAAACATTAAAATGACATGCATGATTAGATTCTACAACATATCATTTCAGCCTAAAAACAGTTATTAGGCTGCACGCTGTGGCTCATTATGATGGCAAGAGCAGAGGAATATACTCCACCACACCATTTCCCCTTTGCTTTGCTAAACTAAGAACAAAACATTAAATTAAAACTTAAACTATGAGATCGATTTGAGCTCCTACAGTATATGAATGTGCATCTTCTTACTATTCTTCTTGCCTTACTTTACTACTGCTTCGCTACTCTCCAACTGTCTGAGTAAATACAAACTATCAAAGGAGAGTAGAGAGTTCACACTCCGTTTACAGGAGAGAGAAAAACACCGTCACACAAGTGTGCTTACAAACATTACTTCTGGGCCAGTGAGTTGAACAAACTGAGTGAACATTCAGTAAAGGGAATCCAGTGAAAGGGTCAGGAATGTTTAAATGTGATGTGAGAAAAGAACACGGAGGGGATTAATGGGAAAAGTTTGTAGTTTGGCAGACACAAACCCACACACATGGTTTTAGCAGGTTTTCAGAAAATGTCAAGAGTATAGTTTGCAACTGTGTGTTTTGAAAATTGGCCACAAAAAGTTGTGTTGTGACTTTTGTTTGTCCAGAGTCTGCACTTTGGTTGTGTCAGACCAGATGTGATATCTTACACTCAACTGATTGTTAATGTGGGAAGCAACATTTGATTCTACACATTCATTGGCTGAGGAGAGAAGTCTGTGCTCCCTATTACTACTCCAACTGTAGCCAAATACAGATACTTCATACAGTATACACCACAAAAAGACCTGTTCTGTTAAGTGCTCAAACTTGCTAGTGGAAATTGAACAACAACGGTCTAATATTTTGGGAGGTACGTATCATTGAAATAAACCTGTAAGAGCGCTTTAAAGGCTTCTAGTTTGGGTCAATTACTGGTAAGCTGCCTCCATACATTTCAGCCTTGTTGGAATGGAATAGTGTAACGTATTTCACTTGTTCCAGTGATTGGATGGTACTTAAGGTCACCCGAGCATATTCACATCTTGGAAAGATTGCTTTTTCATTCAGTGCCCCTGATTCCTGGAATGTCATTCAACACGTTTTTGATGAAGACTCTTCCCTCTTATGCAGGCCTTAGTAACGGACCATTGTGCATTAATTTGTAACTGTTTTTAGCTGTGTTGCTGGCTGTTTTCTGTATATGGTATATTTTCTTTTTAGCTGATTTTCTTTTTTTTCCTTTCCTACTCGCTTTTATTTGTGTCCCTGCTTTTACGCCTTGAGCTCGACTTCACTGTAAATGAGGGAAACCTCAGTGTCTTCCAAGTTAAAATAAAGGTTTTGAATTGAATTGACTCAGTCGGGATGGTAATTATCATGTGTGTGATTGTTTCCCTTGAACCTCACACAAGAGCTAATAATCGCATGCATTTTTGTTCTAATCAAATAACCCATTAAAGCCAGGACTCCCACATGTTTTCACTATGTGTGTAAGTGTTTACTGTGGAGCCTGCTGTAGGGATATAATGCTTTCGATGTTCGACACTCTAATCAAATAAGAGTTGTATGAGTTTTTGTTTTAGTTCTATATTTCAATGATTTCACACTCACTTGTTTCTGCAGAATCAGTGTCCTGATTAGTCTGTACATTGCAGACATTGATGTAAACCCTTGACTGAACTACTTATGACCATGTCTTCTGTAGAATATAAAAACATTTTAGTATCTCATTTTTAAAGCTACAGGCATCAAACACAGAACTATATTAAACTCTGCAGTACTGGGGTGATAGTAATCATAGACACAGATATTTCAAAAACAGCACACATAAACCAAAAAACTACAGCTAGCTGTGTGGCTCATTATCCACTTGAGATTAGTGAGAAAATAGGTCAGGCTACACACAAATCTTTCCAGTACTTTAGAAAACCTCTTAACAGGAAGATAAAGTTCAATAGAAAGTGTACAATAAAATAAAAAACACAAGTCTTTAGCAGTATATTGATATCGTTTCAGCATTTGTTTTTATCTACCTGAGCAGTGAGGCAGTGGACCACTCCAGTGTCCGTTCAGCTGACAGGTGAGTGATGAGTCTCCTATGAGCTGGCGGTCTCCAGTGCAGGTGTAGCGCACCGTGGAGCCAAAGGTGAACTTCTCCCCACTCATCACTCCATGGGGAGGGGTACCTGGGTGGCCACAGTCCACCTCTGCATGACAGAGCGAGGGAAGGAAATAAGATTGAAAAGGTGAGTGGATGGAGGGGTTTGTGTTGCTTCCCAACACAGACACACATCGCCACAAATGCCTTAATAGCTTTCAATAAGCTAATATATCTATATATATATATATATATATGCTAGGCTAAATATCTTCACATTATTGTTATGTAATTCACATCCTTGAGAGTCACCTCTGCTGAAGTCAGTGAATATCCCGTCATAATGTGCTGATGGAAAACATGACAAAAAAAACACACACAGGTTGATCTGCAGTGGTGTGAGCTTTGTATGTTTAGGTAGTTTGGTGAAACTTGTGTTGAAAAAAAATTGATGGATAATTACTGTTACTCACTCAGAACTGACTTCATTGCCGTGATAATATTTCATATAACGAGAAAAGATTAGTTTTAATTTTGTATCTAAATTCAACATGATGCTTATCAGATAGTACAAGGATTTGATTTTTTTAATGTTATTTTAAAGTTTGTTGGAGCTTTAGTAATAAGCTTAGACTTGTAGTGCAAAGTAAGTTCCTGTAATTTTGGAAAGCTAATTTATTAACAAAGAGTCAGTGACGCCTGTAGCTGTGAATAGAGTCACACACTCCCGTGTATCTCTTTAATTATCATTCTGTTTGATAAACTAAATGGGGGATGCGTCATCTCTCTACCATGAAATGAAATGCTTTGTGAGCCTATGTGCTCAATGTAGAGGTTTACTTTAGATCACTTCAGCAGAAATAGGTCATTACCGTTGGCAGTCTCAAACAAAAGTAAAGTACATGATGAGCCAGGTGTTGGTGAGCAACATGAAAACCTCAGATAACCCCTACTGTTCATGGATGGTTATATTTTGAGCACTTGGTTTAGAGGGAACATTAGCAATAGCCTGAACAACTGCTCCTGTGACAGTTTCTCCATTTCTAAATTAGGAACAGTGCTACATAACCATATGCTACTAGGACATCAAACTACATATTGATGCTCTCAGGCAGTGTGTTTGGCAACTTGCACCATTTTATTTAAAGAAGCACATGAGGACACAAACAAGTGTGTGAATACTCAGTCCAGACTCAAAACTTTCCCCCCAATGTTTTACTTGCAACATGTGTCCTCAACGTATCGGCTGCTGGTTTGACTCCTGGTCTCTGCACTTTGATGCACATCTAGCCCACTCTCTCCTTTCTCTTAAACTGTCCAATCAATTAACACAAGAAGGCAACACAAATCTTGAAAATAAATAAATAGATAGATGCATGTATGTTTTCAATCACAAGCTTCAAGACCTCTTCAAAACAGATAAACATATGTTTGTGATAATGAAGATCCGCTTAGGGTCTTAACTACACTGACTCCAATAAGGTCATTTCTGGAATGAAATAAAGATGGCACTTTCCAAAATGCTGTAGGAAAGGCCCTCAGAAAAATCGACAAACCATTCGGTGATGCCATCATAATCACTTACTTCCATTATAATATCTATGCCAGACATATAAAAAACCTTAAAGAATCTGCTTGTAGAATTTAGCAGCACTTATGTTGAGGGAACAGTTTGCAACCTGCTCCTTCCAACCTGACTCAGCAAAAACCTTGAAATGGCCTTAAGGCCAGTTTGTTCATTCTGGGCTACTGTTTTTAACATTGTTATGAAACATAAGAAGTCCTGTTCTGTCTGTAGATTTAAAGATCTCATTCTAAGGTAATGGAAACAAAATGCTTATCTTCAGTTAATTAGTTTCTCTTGAAACCAAGCTTATGTATATTGAATTCCATTTCTGCCAAAAGACCTAAATCTTACACACTGGAACTTTATTAATAACAAGAATATTTAAATGATACAGTTGCAAAAGGTATAAAAAAATAACCACTGTACCGATGCATTCTGGGAGAGGTTTGTCCCAGTGGCCCTCCGGCTGGCAGGTTAGTACTGATGACCCGAACAGGTAATATCCTGGGTTACAGTCATAGAAGACCACGCTGCCAAAGGTGAAGTTCCCGTGCTCAATCTTACTCTCCCTGATAGAATTGGCAGGGATACCCGGATCTGTGCAGTTTACCACTGGAAGACAAGAAAGAAATACATAGGATCTCATGAATTATTCACTCTGTTTAATCATGATAGGAGAGAATTCATACAGTAGCATACTGAAAGCAGTCCAATTAAATTCTGATTGCTGCAAGGATATCTCAGAGAGGACAGATGTTTTCATTGTAATTTCAGGCAAACTGCTGTTAGAACTCCATGGTCACATTCCTTTTAGCAGATGAGGTTTACCTTTCCCTTTATTTCTTTTGACCTAAGTGCAGTCATATAGACTCCATTCAAAGAATCAGTATGTTATCAATATACTCTTTTTTTATATGCATGCTTTGTTGTTGCAATAATGGTTTCATACAAATACATTTCTTCTTGTTCTGAGGAAGTAATGGTTTTAGAAGCATTTTAAACCCATATTGTGAAAACTGTTAGTACTAATATCCCTATGCATAAGGTTGCTATGGCAAGATACTCACAATGCACATCAAACCACCACATAGCAGGAGGTGGAAAATAACATTCATTCTTCACTGAAATATTGTATTATACATAATGTATGTGATGCATTGTACAGGGTACATTCATATATTCAGTTTATGCGTTATGGCTTTCTATAATTGACTTTTTTTATCTACTGCATGTTTATCTGGACAAGAGGCAATCTGGCATGAATTATTTGACCTCAACATAGCATACTGAGATAAAAAAATAAAGACAACCCTCAACATTATGAGCACCACCCACAATCGTCACCAGGGATCTGACTTCTCTTTTCTGGAAACTATTAGTCCTTTTTCTCTGGTTCGAGCATCATTTGCGTGGATGCAATCTGTTAGTATATGCACATGTGAGTTATAAATAAGTCTTGATATGACCTGAGCAGTGGCTTTTTCTGTTTCTTCTACAAAGAGGGAGACAAGTGAGTCTTTGCTATTTTTAAAGCACTGCCAATCATAATAACAACCAAGGCTTCCTCTTGGAAACAACAAAAACAAAGGCCCAGTTATTGTCACAAATTCAAAGCAAACAGTCAAGAGGCAGCTGAAATCTCCAAAAACGCAGCTGACAAGCTGGTTGAAAGCTGAGAGTAGCTGAGGGTGAAATTAAGTTCAGCGCAACATCACATTAAATCAATATTGCAAATGAGCAAAAAGCTGGCTTAATGTAAGAACATTTCAGTGCAAATACATATTTTGACAACAGGAGTCATGACAGTTAAATAAGATTTTATTATTTTGATCTTTTACCAGGTCTGTCTCTGCAGTGCAAATTAAAGATGGGAAAACTGTGTCTCTTCGCATATTTCTGCCAACAAAACTCATGCCAAGACAAGAGACATTTCTAAATGGGCAGAGCTTGGCAAATTTAGCGGGGCTGACAAGGTGCAGAAGAAGAAGACCTAATTCATATAGTATAATGTTAAATAATTTCTTCTTGTTTAACTTTTCTTAGCCAGCTGAAATCATATAGACTTTTCCAACCTTTTAAGTACAAAGTTGTTGTGCCCAAGTCTTGTAATAGTGGAATATCTTTCCTGAAAAATGTATTGCTAAGTTAGAATTAGTTTAGGACAACAACAAATGTAATACAAAAAAACCAACAAAACTGTGTGGATTGCTGCTGATTGTAAACACAGCACTAATGAGCCGTACCTGGGCAAACTTAAATTGGACACAACACAAACATAGCCACCATCTGATACAAACAGTAAGATGTCTTCGAGATATAAATGTACTGAGCTCTCTTGCTTTCAAAGTAATCTCCCCCTGCAGCAAATGTCCTGGTAAAAACTGGCTGGAAAATTGCAGAAACAATTCTCCATTTATGCTTTTCTTTCCATACATCCCGATGCAAGCTCATTATTACGCTTTTCTACGCTTTGTTCTAAGATAGTGACTTTTCTTTTTCAGATCAATAGATATGTGAGCATTACTTTTGTCCATTCTGCACCTGTTTCTATACCCATGTATGCTGACAGTCACTAGCTGCTGATTCCTGAATGATCACAATACATCTGCTGTTTTCTAAATTATTCTGTTATCCTAGCTTGTGATTCCTGTTCCAACCCTCTTGCTGGATCTTAGTTGCGCTTGCTGGCAGCTACCTGCTCCACTGATGGCTAGCCTGATTCACAGGAACAGAGCGAGATGGAAGTAGCTCCTGTAATCAAACATTAACACACCTTTAGTTGATGTGATACACCAAAGTAGCCCTCTTCAGAAATGATCACATCAGATGGTTAATGAGATGCAAAATAATGTGACAGAACTGCTAGTCCCAAATTATTGTAGTACATTCTTGCTTTCACGTTCCCGTCTGTCTCACCTCCTGAGGCAATGTGTCCGATCTGAGCCACAGCTAAACATGCTGGCAGAGACGAGCAGCTTTCCAGTTCAACTGTCAACATACATCAGCTTCCTGCTGATACTTTGTCAGTCTAGCTGTCAATCATAAATCCATTCTCCCTTAGCTCAGTGGCCGGACTTTACCTCTGCATGTCGGTGGCTGCTGGCTCCACTGGCGGCTGGCCTGGCACTGGGCTGTGGAGGGACCTTCCAGGGTGTAGCCTTTGTTACAGGAGAAGCGCACCATATCATTGTAGTTGAAGCCATCCCCTATGGTGCGGCCATAGATTGGGCTTCCCGGGTGGCCACATGTGACAGCTGAAAATGACACACATCACCCGGGGATGTGTCAGGAAGCGGGAGGCAGAGAGATGATGATGGAACATGAACATCAGCAGAGAAAGGGTACAAACAAAAAGGTAAAGAGGAGATGAGAGAAAGAGAGGGGTAGAGAGAAAGAAAATTCAATAACAATGATCAATAGGTGATGTACAGTGACACCTACCATAGGAATACCATTATCATGTAATTAACCTCAGAGGACAACCCGGGGAATTAGGAAGCAAGGCATTACCTTATCACAGCAAGGTACACAGCATATTTCAGTGTATCAATAGGTGAAAAGGACACTGACAATCACATTATGAAGATAATTATTACTTATTACTACTGACTTCAGTGCTAAGTTCTAAGACTTAAAGGATGGGAAAACATTCATTGAAAGCATTAGCTTTTCTTTCCCAGTAATACAATATGCAAAGCATCCTTAAAAAGTGATCAAATTAAAAGCCAAGATCCAAAACACAATTCTCTCTGTAAGCTTTTGTTTTCATTTGAACATCAGTGTCCATGTTGAGAAATTCTGAAATAACCAAGCACACATTCACTTCATCTCTCTTCAATTTAACCAGGCAGTGGAAATTGTTGTTTGAGCACTTACATATACAAACTGGGAGGAACCCTGACCAGATGTGGTCCTGCTGGCAGATCCGTACTGAGGAGCCAATGAGCCGGAATCCAGGGTTGCACTGGTAAACCACTGTGTCTCTATAACCAAAGTTTTCCCCGACAACCTGCCCGTTAACGATCTGCTCTGGAACGCCACAATGACCAGCTGTAAGATAATAAGAGAAAAAAAAACAAAGTACTGTCAACATCTCTTCTTTTGCTAAATGTTTGTTTCTTTCAACAAGATTGTGACAAAAGGAAAACTTGCACATGACAAACACAGTACATGACTTGTAGTGTTTGTTCTTAATAACACTCTGTGGTCAGAAGAATAGGCAGCGTGAAGGTCCTTTTTTTCCAATAGGCGCCATGTATTATGCATGACTCACAATGACTTAACTTAATCATTCCTGTGGTGCAATTCTTTAGGTCAATAGAATTTGATAATAACAGCCTACAGAGGCATTTACTGAGCAACGGATGGTAGTTGCAGGGTGGAGACACACTTTTGATTGTGTTTTCTAGTTGAATAACTTTGCATTTTGACAACTGTATTATAAAATGAAATGAGGATAATGGTGATTTAAAAGGTCTCGGAATTATGATGCTGGCGAAAAAAATTAGTTAGCGCATTCACAAAACACATTGAATTTGAAAAGCATTTTTCAGCATCATTATCTCTGAATATTCTTCTAAATTCATACTGGCTTCTGCTTAACTTGTGTTGAAAACTCAGCCCTTCTCATCTACAGTAGACAGAGACGCATGTGAAACTCTTTAAAATCTGTGCAATACGTTCATGCACATGATCGTATTACTTTCAGCTACAATAAATCCCTTTTAGAGAGAAGGAATCTCGCTTAGATTTCCACTGCCACATAAAACATGGGAAATTGCCACTGACTGTGAGTTTGATTTCCCTAATTCAATCCTGCACCCAGAAACTCAGCTGAGCATTTTACTATCACAGTCTAGTTGACAAAGGCCAAATTCTCTGAAGATAGTGCTGAAGTAGGCCACCATACTAAGAGGTCCATGGCTATGTTAGCCCTGACAGTCTTATAACAAGATAGAGGTGCTGGTCTTTTAATGAACTGTACTAATCTGGAGTGAAGCTTGAAGTGCTGGTGCCACAGGGTTGATGAATAGTCTAATGCATGTGCTGGAGAATCCGTCACATTGTGCTGCTGTGTGGGTTTGAATGCAGCTCAAGCAATTATGTATGTCTCATTTTCTTCCAGCACAGTGCAGTGATGAGTCGTGGTAAGCTTGGCTGTAGCATATTTTCCTGTTTATGTATCTTTACAAAAGCTTAAGGCTTTTTGGTACAAGATGGCATATGTTTTGTAGATTCAGTCTAGGTGTGGCTCTATATGGCCCACTCACATTTAGCAATTTTAGAAACACCACAACCCCCTGACTCTCAGGCTATACTGCAAAATGCTCGAGTCAACCATAGGACATTACTGTAAGTGACATTTCACAACTCTCTGTGATGTCAGAAAACATCCTGATGAGTGTCAGCCTAAAGGCAGTTCTGAATTGTAACATACCGTAAGTTATTAGCACAATGCCAGAACTGCATAACAAAAAAAACTGCACACATTTTTTTATTTTTACTGTTATTGGCTGTATACACTCAGCAAAAGAGCCAATTGTAGATACTTTTTACTTCTGCATCTGGTTCTATTCTGGGCATGATGACCCAACCATAACAGCTCATATTCTGTCTGGATGGATCGTCAGCAGTTTTTGACCCAGGTCAAGCCTATATACTGTAAAGTAAAAGAGATCATTTAGACTGTGCTTACCCAGGCAGTGAGTCTCCATTCCACTCCAGAGGCCTGACAGGAGACACTCTCTAACTGTAGATCCGCTTAAAACATAGCCAAGGTTACAGCTGAAAATGGCCGATGCTCCAAAGGTTGTTTGGGTCCCGATTTTTTTCCCATTAGGAGGAGTGGGCACATCACTGCAGGAAATGACTGCAAATAGATAAGGAGGATAGTAAAGAGAAGGGAGGGAGGGATGATGGAGGCAAAGAAGAAAACGAAAAATAAGACAACAGGAGAGTGAGCGAGAGGGAATGATAGAGCAAGAAAGAGGAGACAGAAGTTGGCTTACATCTCCAGTCAATAGGAGAGGACAGTCATTAACACCCATCTTACCGACCTTAATGCCATAAAAACATGACCTGTACTATTTCATTGTGAGGATAATGAAGATGTTTGTCTTTGTCCTAACATCTTTCATCATGCTGGCTCGTATCTCCTTTGCTAATACACAGGCTATTCAGTTTTTATGCTACCTAAAAAGCAGTTCCCATGGCAGCATAGAAAAGATTTTCCTGCAATAAACAATATCCAACAGAGGCTGGGACTGAAAGACGTGAAGAATACAAAATCAAGCTGCTGATTTAGTGGGCTGTGAACAAAATATTTTTTTCTGCATTGTTACTATCAATGAATCTGGTATGAGGTGAGTCAGAAAATAGGTTTTGTATAAAAATATATAAAACACTTTTGGTTCCTTTCACTGTAATGCAATGTCAAAATATGAATTCCTTGGAAAAATTATCTTTTCAATTATGCTCAATTTAAAAGTCATCTTCATTTATTGATTTGAGATATCTCTAAAATTGTGACAGTTTTGTCTTTTTGCTGCAGTAAAAGTTATCGGTACTTACTTTTACAGCGAGGCCTTTCACTCCTCCAGCTCCACACCCCGTTGGACAGGCACTGGATATGGGCCGGGCCAACACGGTAGTATCCAGGGTTGCAAGTGAAGATTATTTTAGTTCCATACTCGTAGTTGGAGCCATTGACGATCCTCCATTTTCCGTGGTCAAGAGAGAAGGAACTGAGACTTGGGCACATAATGACTGTGCCCAACAAACAAACAAAACAAAAAAACACAAAAAAAGAAGAGAAGGGATTGGTTGGGGAGTGGACATTATTAGTTTTTGGATTATTCAAATGGACTGACTTCTGTTTCAATTTCTTCTCTTATCCCTTGTACACACAATGCTAAGTCAAAACCTACAAACCTATGTAACCATCCAGCAGTGTAAAGGAAATACAAAACTGTGCAAAGGAATTATAATCAGGAAAAAAAACATTAAGTCTATGTCAAATGTAAATCGCAACTTTTCTGCAGTAACTGTAAACAAATGTTTTTCCACAACAAAGTTGTTCATAGATTGGCACTCTCTCAAACCAAATTAGTTTCAAAACAAACTGTTTCCTTTTTTGCCGTGAGTACATATGCAGCTGGGAATAAACACTGGTCTCAATAGTAAACATGTTGTCAATCACTCGTTATGTTGACTGTCACACTGTGGGGAGTGGAACTGGAACTATTATTCACCATTTCATATCTCTGTGTATTACTCTACCAAACAAGTCAGTGATTTTCTAATAACACAGCATATCCAGGTTCTATTGGGACTGCAGTACTCATTTGTGTCCTATTACAATGCAGGGTATTGTTAATACCCTGCACCCTCAAACCTAAAATCACTGCCTTCTCCATAACACTTCATCCCTGATCTTATCTCACAAATTCTCACTTTCCCTCTCCTCAACCATGCTATGGCTGCTTGTGGTTACCCCATTTCTTTACCTCACGCATCCCCCCTCCTCAAGACCCAAGGCCTTCCTCCCTCTAACATCCTTTACTCACCGATGCATCGGGGTATCTTGTTGTGGTTGCTCCAGGTGCCGTCTGGCTGGCAGACTGAGGTCGTCAGCTCTTTGGAGGAGAGCCGGTAGCCGCTGTTGCAGAAGTAGGTCACCCGAGTGCCGACGGAATAATCAGCAGCTAGCACACCTCCGTTCACTGGTGCACTGGGCACACCGCAAGACACGGCTGCAAGAAGCAAGATGACGATTGTCGACTCACAGGTTTATGCACAGTTCAGGACACATGCAAGCATGGTTTGCAGAGGCGGCTGGTAGGCACAGACATGGCAGGCTAACAAACATTCACTTTAAGAGTCACAGTTTTGGGAGCAAGTGTAGAAAACACAAGCAATACAAAGTGTTTAATTTACAATAGCTGCTCTTTGCTAATTACTATGTTAATTTTCCTTCAAATGGTTACTAAAAGAAACAAAATGAAAATAATTACTCAAATTTGATACCAAACATCCCTGTAGAATTCTAACAACAGACCTTATTCATGGCAGACACTTTGACATGTCACAGCAGGGAAAGAACAGGTGTAGTTAATACCATTAATTTGGACTTCATTCTGTTTAGTTGAGCCGGTGACAAAGCCCTGGCACTGTGCATGCTACTGAGGCTGGAATGGTTTACTTACTAGAACACTTACTGGAAATGAGCCATCATTAACAGAGTTGCACCTGTACTTTCTCTGCTTTTACAAGACAAAAAGTCACCAAGAGGGTCACACGTCCTAATTTGCAAAACAGTACGCCAACCGGCACAGACTACATTTATTCTGTTATCATTTAAGCAACTACATCCACCTAATGCATTTATAATAAGGATGTGGGAACACATCTGTCATGTCAACCCTTCGTCAAGTCATTTTGTTACACTGTATATATTATAGGCCACTGGATCCATAAAACTGCTCTTTAAATCTCCTTGCTGGAGAAATCCTTGAAAATATTACATATAGGATTGGGCCCTGGAGGATGGAAGTAATCCAACACTTTGCAGAGTGGTATGACATCAAAATGAAAGTCCTCCATAAATCTTTCAGGGATTTAGGAGGTTTTCTATGTTAAATAAAAAGTTATTCACTGACTTTCAATTAGCTAATCAACCGAGTAACTCTTGGTTCCTCTAACAATCTTATTTCTGTCATTTGTCAATAGTTAGAGCACAAAAAACTCAAATGACATATTTAATTAGGAATAACTTATTACATTTTGTACAAGAGTTCCAAAGGTAACTCTTCCTAACATTTAGATGCTCTCTACGACTCCCACACAGCACTCTGTCCTTGCTCCAATGCAGTCTGAATCTGGGTTATGATGGCCTCAGAGCTCAAACACATAGACAGCTAAAGCTAGTAGGTCTCAAGGTGTTTATCATCAGAGCTAAGGCAGAGGGAGAGGATAGAGTGGGGAAACCAACATCTGCAGGGCCACACTAAATGAGAACAGTCATGCAAACACACTCGGTTGATGCACGCTGTGAAACATCAAAGTTAGGAATCTGCCAACATGGCCCACAGCTATTACACTGGCCCTCATCAACCCAAGAGAGAATCAATCAACATTCATTTGTGAGTACTGCTAAGCCACAATCTAACAGATAGTGATCATTAAAGCATTAAACACTTTTCTATACTGCAGACAGAAAGTTACAATGTGGGATAGTCATCTTCATCACAGCTTATAAGGTCAGTGGGCCTGAGATTTAAGAAGATCAATTTTCTTTCTGAGATGCATGAGCAACAATGATAGATTTATATGATTCATTTTCTAGACCTTTCCAACAGTATGGATTAAGAAAATAAAGGATTGGATAAACTGTAATGGGATCTCAACCATCTAGTGGACAGCAGATGGGCAACATCTGTATGAATGCTTGAGTTTATGTGCTCTGAAGAAGCTGTTTGCAATTACCAAACTTGACGGAATTTATCACAGGTGGGAAGTGTTTTTAAGTCTCTTTAAAGTATATGACATACATATTTTGATTTAAATGCATTCTGATAAAATGCAATCAAGCTCACCATATGCTGCTGTTTGCTGCTGTGTGAGTTTCTGTGCAAGTGCATGCAATCGTAAATGCTCACATTTCACATGATGTGCGCATCAAAGAACCCAATTAGTTGAGTGAGTCCAAACAGCAGCAGACACTGCATGCTAATGGCAAGTTAGCCAAAGTAATTTGAAGAAGTGGAAATTGACAAAAGAAGGGAGGATTGATTTCTGTTCCATTTCCACCTGACAGAGTTCTAGCTCTCAATCAGGCCAGATTCAGTTCAGCTGCTACAAACACAGGAATAGAGCTCAGGCTGAGACACTTGGCTGCCTTAAGCGCCTGCCTGTCTGCCTGCTGAGCGTGGGGCAGAGGCAGTGACCAGAAAACCAGGAAAGAGGCAGGCTCAAGTAGGAAATAAAAGGCTGCCAGGCCCGATGTGCTCACCTTGACAGGCGGGAACTAGCGCGTCCCAGGTGTAGTAGCCATAGGAGGTATTCTTGCACACAGCTGAGCCCTTTCCGATGAGCTTGTACCCCCTGTCGCAGGCCCAGCGCACTACGCTGTTGAGATGACCCCCTGTCTGGCTCACTACAAAGCCGTGCTGTGGGGAGTCCGGAGTACTGCAGTACATGGCTGCAATAGAAGGACAATAAAGGAGCAAGGAGAAGGAAGGGGACATGAGTGGCAGGGAGAGAGAAAAAGGAGACAAACAGGAGAGATGGTGAGAATCAAATCAGGACAAGGAGTAGAGAGCAGCAGACAGTAACAGTGCAAGAGAGACACAAGTAAGGCAGAGAGAAGTGAAAAGGATGAGAAGGATGATAAGGATGATAAGAAAGCCCCTTTAGAGTCAGAACCTAGGGAACATGTCTCTTCACAGTAAGGCTCCATTTTAAACGCAGAAAGATAATGAGGGAAAAGGCCTGAGGAGTGTCACATCTATTAAGCACGCGGGCTGCATGCCACACAGTAAAGGAAGTCCTCAAAGTCACATTATCACTATTCCTCTTTGGCCTATAGGCATGCACGTTTTCCATTTCACTTTAACACATGCATTTCTGCTGTATCCTCCAGTTATTTGTTGCATTGCCTTTCGTTCCCTCATCTTCAGCCCATCATACATAAAAATGTTCATTTTGATTTCCAGAATAGTAGCACCAGGCAGCTGATAGGACAGGAAGATACAGTGGAGGGATCTGAGTCTTACAAATGCTGTCAAACATTGTTTAAAAACCAGCATGACTGGGAAATAGCAGGGATTTAAGATGAAAAGACTCACACCGGAGTTTAAGTCAGCTCCTGTTCAAGTCAATCAAGTCAATGAGGAGTTTTCTTTACAAAATTCATCACACCGACTTGCTTTCACGGGAACACTCTCGTGTATTAAATATAACGGCAAGACACGGCATGAAAAATAAATGTCTTTGTGCTTTTTCCATTATTATTGATGCATTTCGATGGAAGAAGATTCCCTCTGCTGCTCTTGCTTAAGCCACTTGCTTCATTAAATAGCAAATTAAGAATTTAAAAACCTTTTTTAAATGAAGGAGTGCAAAGTGGCATGGAAGCCTGCTGTGACTTTGTTACTGCCTCATGGTTTCTCTGTGTGAAAAAAAAATCCTCCTGTTGGGAGCTATTATCATTCTTGTGAAAATAAAAAGTATTTTTCTAAATTAACGGATATTAAAAACTTGATGAATAATATCCTGAAACAATCATAGCACACTGTGAGAAAAATCATGGGGTCACATATTCACAGTACTATACAGAAGTTTTAATGAATATTTGCCCCTATGAAGTATTAAAACTTGTTTAATTCAAGTGTCTGAAATATTTATGGCTGAACCCATGACTTTTATCACTTTCCTGTAGAGAGACCAGTATACTCAAATTGCACTAAAAAGAAGAATATTATTATAAGCTGGATACATACTTTGATACTCACCCACATATCTGATGTGGAAGCCACGCCGGTTAGTGCCGTGGTCAGAGGACCAACGCAGCAGGAGCTGGTGGCCTGTGGTGGTCAGGTTGAAGGGTGTTTCAATGTCACCGCTGAGTGAGGCCATGCTCTGGCTGTAGATGTTAGGACCTGACACAGAGATGGACATAGACAGAAACACATGAAAAGTTTCAGAGAAAGATCCAGGTTAAAGTCAAACTCAAATGATGGCAGTTGCAGTCATTAAAGAGAGGATTATGTAGCGAAACATAACAGATGTGCTAGTTTGTGTTAGTTCTCTGGATTTTTCTGACAATAACTGGATTACCCTCATTAAGAACCCACCATCAAATATCTCCAAGATGTCAAACTCTTTCTCTGTCTGGAATAGTTCAAAGTGCAGAGTGATGTTGTAACCCTTCTCCACATTGATCAGCCAAGAGCACATCTGGAGATTTGGGTAGTTTTCAGGGAAGCCTGGACTCAAGATCACCCCAGTTGAGTCAAAACGCACCTCGTGGGCTGGACATTGGACTGGAAGAAAATAAACAGGAGAGAGAGAGAGAGAGAGAGAGAGAGAGAAGAAAAGATGGGGGCATGAAACAGAAGAAAAGAGGTATAGGCAAGATAAGGTGAGGAAAGTACCGTCTTCCCTGTCCACATCTCAATGCAACACTGTGACAGTAGGAATTACATTGAAAGACTAACTAGTCCTGAAACAATTACATTCAGCCCTTCTTATATTGCACCCAGGGGCTGAGCTGGTAAATCTGTTGTTGTCACCATGCTCCCCTGGTATCAATCTATCATATAATAATAATCAGTGGGTGAGACAGCTCACTTTGTATGAAAAAAATGGTGTGCATTTGTGTTTAGACAGTGTGTGTCTGCTTGTGTGTGAGTTTATTTTGTATTGGCTAAGAGTAATGCGTTCATTTCCTGATGTCTGGCAGCTCTGAAATAAAGACAAGTCTTTTTATTCTTTCGTTTTCTTTTTCTGCCGGTAACAGAAGTTTCTCTTTTGGGCCTCTAGTGAAGAAACATGACACATTGAAAAGGTTAATGCGAACAACTGTTCCACATAAAAAGGTCACTGGAAACATTCAGACATGTATCAAGAAAAAAAGGTGTAGGAGAGAGTTGTAACACAAAGCAGGATGAATATTCCTGCAAAAGTTTCACCCAGAACAGCCTTTGGCTAAAACAAAGTAACAGGCAGAAATGATCTGCTTACAGTCAGTCGCTAATCTTCAAATGCAAAACAAAAGCCCTGTGTGGGCATCAAGGTCAAGAATATGTGTACATGGCAGAATCCATATTTAAAGAAACACTGTACAGTATTGAGTAGGGAGGCCACATCTTATCTTGCATTATTTAGACAATAAATGAATCAGACACATTTCTTAACTACTGTGCCAATGCCTGGAAGTTTGTGAAAAACATGATCTCTATTGTTCAGTGCTTTGTAGTGTGAGGACTTTTCCTGATGACCCGTTTGTGACTTTTGTATTTCTAAAAGCAGTTTCATATTTCTATATTCCCAACCTCTTTGCTTTCTTATTTTATAATGTGCTCTGTGATTGGCTTATAGTGTAGAACATTTTTAAACATGACTGACCTGCTTCCTGTTAGACATGAGTTAGTGCTTACAACCAAAATAACAGAAAATGTACACTTTAAAGTGAAAAAAATAATAAAAAGGTCATTTTAGACCTCATATTTTCAGTCTTTATAAAAAAAATCGGATTTTTTTTAAACAGACAAAATTTCCCCAAAGGAATATAAATCTTACTTATTTTCATGCAGTTGAGAAAATTCATAAAAAACAAGGTCTGCAGAACTGACTTTCTCTGGCCCAGTAAAGACTCTCACTGGTGATATGCTAGAGTTCAACAATGAGTCTTCAGTTCATACAGTTACATCAATTCTCAGGGCTGCTTCTTCAGCTCTGTCTTCAGTAGGGACCTCTGCTTCTTCTGATGCCAGCGGGAATATTTGTCATAGAGCTTGCACAAATTCAGTTTAACAGAAATGTATGAAATATGTGAGTAATTGCTACCAACAGCTGCTAAATTAAATTATATCTATATATATATATATGTATGTATGTATTTATTTCTCACATATAATTCCACACTGGACTTATCAAACAAAAGACTGTTCCCCTTCCTAGCAGCACTTATCACATTAGACAGCTCTAAGATGAACACAATATGACTCACTTGACCTGATCTAATGATGTGTGTGAAGAGCCGTCTATCTGGTGTGAGTTTTTTATTGAAATAATTGAGCCCCGAATACTTTAAATAAGCTGTCGTTGCTAGGAAACAAACACAAGTGTTCCAGTAAGCAGAGTTGAGGCTTAAACAGTTTTACCTTAAATGTGAGGGTGAAGTGAATTATAAGAGGAACAAATAGACACTAACAACAGTTTCAGACATCTCAATAGTAGCTTTGTTACACCATTGGCTAATATTGGACCATGATAAGGATAGGAAGCTTCCCCGAAATCAGACCTTATCTCTTCATATGCGTTCTCTTTTAGTACAAATGCAGACATACAGTATGTATCATATTCGTGAAAATAATTAATCATTTCTTATTTAGATTTAACCAATAAATAGAATCACATTTTACAGTGACAACCATTATTAACCTACCATCTTTCCAACAATGAGAGACAAGTCTTATAATTCCTTTTGCAAAACCCGTCTGTGTTTACTTTTCTAACTCAACACCAACACAATGAACACAGGAATGATAACATGATGGGAACAAATGCAACAAAGACACCATGCAATAAAGCTTATATTATGAGATTTAAGATTATATAGAGAAGATGTTGTTGTGCAGAAAATGTTTTTTATTGCGTTTTCTGACACATAAAAATCAATGGCAATGTGAAGATCAATGTGACAACATTAAATGGGTTTGACTCAACCTCAGTGTGGCAGATGGTTTGCCAAGCAAACAGAGCAGTCAACTCAATTGTGGCTCTATCCTTGATCAAAGCTACTGCATAACCTTCCTCATAGGCTTTCTTATAAAGACAGAGCCTGGGGAAATAAACAAAAAAAACAGGGGTATTTGGGGGGTGAAATTGCATAGCCAGGCAAGGACATTTGAGTGTTATCTTAAAAGACATAAAATGACAATTAACAGAAGGGTTTACCGCACAAACACAGCAGAATGAGGGGGAAATGCAGGAGAATTCTTCTTCTGCCCTATCGACAAGCTGCCGACAGAAAATGCCCTCTTTACAAGCTTACTGTAGCAGTCTCTTGAATGTGAGCAGCAGGTCAACTCAAATTAAGTTCAACTTTACATGTCCCAAGGAGAGCAATTAGTTTCTCCAGAGTGGTGGCACAAGGACATAACACATCTAACACAAGAAAATGTAATGAAATCTTGAGTACAATAATGAGGTGATCCAGGAAAATGTCAAATAATAAATTACTAACCCAGAGGTCCTGAAGTAGTCCTAACAATGCCAACGTAATGCTCAAGGCTGGATATTACGAACTCTTCAATTAAGATATAGTATCTATGTTGCCTATTTGTCCAATAAATAGTTGCATGATTGAAACGTTCTTACTATTACAGTACTGATTTTACTCTGCAGTGTAATATGTTTTGTAATACCCCATAACATTTCAATTGAGTGCAGCCTTTTTATGAAACTAATTTAATCTTTCTTCATATGACTCTTTTGATAAACAGCAGACTGGCTGCTAACATATCCATCTATAACACATGACAATGAAGACCCTTTTCAGTAACTGACTTTCAAATACATATGACAGTCTTTGCTGTCCAATGTAAATATATTTAAACTCATCCCATTTCCTAGTATACGATTGATTGCATTGATCAACCGAAAAACAGTGTTGTGTTCTACACACATGCCGTGCCCGTCCAGCAGCTTAATTTAGTCCCTTAAATGAAAGCTGTGAAATCACTTCAAATACAATATGTGACTTGTGGATGACAGAGGCTTGTTGGTCCTGGCAGAGCTCTGTGTAATACATGAGAAGGTGAGCTGGCAGGACCAACGCAACATGAGAGCTTGAAAAGTGTTCTCTCCTCTAAAAGCCTGCCTGCCTTGGCATGAAACCAATACAATTATTAAAAAAAACTATTCCTTTATTTGCTGATCTGCAAGGTTGTTCACTTTCAGTTAATAAATGCATTGGAAGACTCTCACTGTAGTTCTTTTTTATTTACAACCTAGGTTTAATATTATTGTACATGTTTGTCAGACAGATAGAATGCTGGTATACGAGAAGGCTTTTCTACCATCTACTTTCTATGACTCTTTACCCAGCACTGTGTAACAAGCTAATAAAACACTGCATGACTTCATATCTCTTGTGCTTTCATAAATTATTAATTTTGAAAAATAGCAGATAGGCCCAATGCAGCAACAGCAAAAGCAAAAGTTTGCCCTGTTGTTTTAAGCTTCTAAAATGCACTCAGTGTTTCTCCATGAAAAATGTGATCACAGTTTTGTCTCTTTTGACATTTTTGCAAACACTTACAAAGCTATTTACAGATTCTTTATCAATCACGTATAGGTATATTATTGTAGCATATTGCAGATTCTGGATTCCCTTTCAGTTCACCAAGTGTTGCCTTCCCTTTCTGTGACTTTCCATTAGCTAAACTGAAAACAGCCAAATTCTTACTTGTAAGAACAAAACAATGTCAGCCACAAAACTGCTTCAGGGGAAGAACCAATATATCAAGTCAGACATCAAATAATAAAAGCCAGGGATAAGCAAATAGGTTCCAAATCACTAGTCCTATGCGAAGATGCCTTATGAATGCAAGCTTCGGGTTTGTCGAGTATCTGTCATGCCTTGATCACAAGTCCAATGAGATTACTCATAGTTTCTAGACATAAAAAAGACAGAAATGCTCATCAACCAAAAACTTGTTGACAATGGACTTGAGGGCACTTCAAAAGATGCCTATCTGCTGGGAATAGAAGCTTTTGAAATGTCTGCAGCAGAGATGTATTGCCACGACAGGCAGGCTGATGGCTTTTTTTTTGGTCCAAACAAAATCTCTGAAGCAAACGACACACACACTTCTTTTTGTTTTAAAATCTATCTTCTGAAAGGACATGGGTTTGTAGACATTTTACATCAATCACAATGATGGGGCAATTTGAGCAGACATTCAGGGGTAAAATAATCTCCCTTCCCTTATTAACCCCGGCCTTATTCTACCTCGCTGCATTGCACTTGTCGATGTAACCTGCTGATCGGTAATCTGTTTCACACTGATCCTCCGCAGTCATGGGTTTGTTCAAGTGGAGCACATGTCTATGATCTCAGGTCAGTAGTTGTGTTCCCCTTTGACACTGAATAAATCACAACAGAGATGCTGTTTGCCTCCAGGAGTCTGCTAGAAGGGACCCTGCTGCCAGTCTGTTAAATGATGCATCAACAGTGCAGGCTCCTGACTACAACCAACCTTGGCAGAGTGACATCCACACACATACAAGAACTGGACATATGAACACACATTTACACGAGTAGCCCTACGTCAAGGTACAAAAACATGCATAGGGTCTCATAAAAACATGGCCATAGACTCAAACTCAAACACTGAATAGAACCAACCTTGACAGACTGGTGGGGGTCCATCCATCTGGAGCCTCTCTCCAAGTCGACAGGTCAGAATCTCGCTGCCCACCAAAGTGAAGCCTGGCAGGCACGAGTACCGAATGATGTCCCCTATGAGGTCATTGACATTCACAATCACACACACACGCACATACACACACAGGAGTGGACATGAAAAACATATACATCATTTAACAAGCCACCAAACACAAACACAAACACACACACACACACACACACAGACAGAAAAAAAGCCCCACAGAGCTTTGTCAGTAAAAGCCTTCTCGGTAGCAGCACTTGAAACGGTAATCAACAGCACATTTTCTAATGAAGATTGACATCCCTTTATCTAGCACAAGTACTAAAGGCACTTCATTACATTACAGATCTGCAAACACATGCCACACACACACACACACACACACACACACACACACACACACACACACACACACACACACACACACACTCTCTCTCTCTTATGAAATGTGAATTACGCTCAGAATCAAAGATGCAAAGTGAAGCAGCCACTAGCCACATTATTTCCACTTCTGAACACTAAAAACACAAACAGCTTATATGCAGAGCTAATTAGCCCTGCCCTTAAACTCTTTTTATTGCGGGGGGCATTAGTAGATGGAACATTTCAAAAGGAAAGAAAGATGAGAACAAGGTAGAGCATAGAGCAAGAAAGTAAGAAAAAGAAACAAACAAACAGCACCTGGCAGATGGAATGAGACATTGAAGGTTGTGAAAAACATCTGTCAAGTGGCAGAATTATGGAATAAATTTGCTCATTTAAATGTATGTATGCTACCAACAAAGCTGTTTCAAATCGTGAAATGGACAGATGGAGAAACAAACTCATAAATCAATCCACACAAAGCATACAAGCAATGGATGAATGAAGGATTAAACCTACAAGGGAATTAATTATTCAATAAAAGGCTTAACACAGTTTTATCTTTTTCTTTCATCCATGGCTTTCCAAGGAAACAACTGCATGTCTGGTGCAATCTTCCTTTTTTAATATGCACTGTCCCTAGCTAGTAAACAGGAAAATAAAATAAGACAAACCTATTTCAAACTCGTCATCATCAGTTAGGATAGTAGCGTTGGCAACAGGAGGGGGGGGCTGACATGTTCTCAGCTGGTATGCTGCAGGAAAGAGAAAAAGGGATGATATCTGCAACAGTTCTATTGTGCTACCCAAGTTATAGAGACAACTGAAAGAGCGAGAAGAGAGAGAGTGAGAGAGAAAGAGAGTGTATACATATTCACTTACACACGATCTCAAATTCAATTTCCAGTATCATATAATTCCATGCATCACTTTCATGATCATCAAAAAAAACAAAACATTAATTTAGTTGAGATGGGGGACATTTTGTTAATTATTAAAGGGGGGATTTTAAAGTGAAAACACAAATGGAAATGTTTTATTTATAGGAAGAAAAATGAGAAAAGAGGTCATATAATGAGTCATTAAAAGGATAAAATTGAAGGCGTTCCAGTAAAGAAACATGGTACAATTATGATCCTCTGTTCTTTTGTGAGCTTTATTACTGCAGCAGGATTTCAGCAATGTGGAGAACCGGAGATCAAATGAATAGGGGTCAGTACAGCAGTCTGGAGCAAGGTCTTTACTTAGCTGGAATCAAAGGGGAGGTTACCGTAATAATGCAGCACAAAGAAACCGCTGGTGCTGAAGTCGCTGTGGAATTTGATGAGGACCTGATTGGCAGTGGTGGACACGCCCTCCTGTACAGAGCTGCCGCTGAACTGACCGATTTGAGGCGAAGCTTGATCGGGCCCATCCCTGATACAGAGAGAGAGAGGTGGACAGATTTAGGATGTGAAGGGGTGAGGGGGGAAAATATAGAAAGAGCTTAGCTGGGGGGGAGGTGGACAGAAAGTGAAAGAGTGTTTTATATAAGTATGAACACCACTTTTGACCTGCTTGGATCAAACAACACAACTTGTTTAGTCAGAGCGGTATAGAGACAGCAGTTAGGATCTGAGAAAGAAGTTTCAAACTAAAACACTTAGTAAAAAAAAGAAGTGGTGGAGCCAAGAGCAGAGCTATGATACAAAATAGATCATGGGGAATAAAGTTTTATAAAAATCAATGGTATACTGTAGAAATCTGCAAAGTCCATAAAAGTTATTGTGACCTCTTTGCTCTTGTGAAATCTTTCTTTGAATTTAGATGGATGGTTAATATTTGGTACATGATTTTGGATAATGAGGGTGTATCCCTATAGCTAGGCTTAAGCCCTCACAAACCTGGAAGGATCAATGCCACAAGAAGAAAATATATGGACTCTTATCAAAAACACCTAAAGCACTTCACCGAATAACATGAAGTATGAGGAACTGTATCCCTGGGAATTTAAATTTAATTGAATCATAATGAACTTTTTGTAGAGTAGGCTGTTATCTGTGAAGAGAGTGTATAGTACATTACTGTGCATGGTCATTTACCACTGGTTCAGAGCCATGTCTTAACTTCTCACTACACTAAGTCAAACAAGTCAAACTTTCTTTACATTAATGTCATAACATATTCAAAAAGGTGAACTGATTTGATAATAGAAGTCTGTTTGAAGTTGGGAAAAATGTCTACAGACTTCTCCTGGCACCTAAAATAACAAACCAGATACTGTACAAAGACAAGAGGCAAGGGCGCTAACAGTCATTGACATAGTTATTGGCATGGGTCCAGTGGAGGAGGAGCTTCACCCTGGGGAGCTGACGGCCCTGGATGTTGTCAGCTTGACACATCTCTTGGACAGCTTCCATCTTTGGCAGTTTGGGATGTAGCCTCAAGTGAGAGAGTTTAAGTATCTAAGCTTTGTTTCCAAATGAGTGGACAATGTAGAGTGAAACTGACAAGTGGTAGACTCCTCAAATGTCATGTTAAATATAGAGCTTAGCCTAAAGGTAAAGTTCTCAAATTACATGTAAAAAGCTGAAACGAGCTGCCTGTGCAGGTCATAGAGCTGAAGGGAGCTCAAAGAACAGTCGGCCTTCTGTGCTACTGCTCCTTCCAAATAGAGCCATTTGAGCTAGTCAGACAGCTAATTAGTCTCAACAGGTAAGCCCCCAGCATGCTTATATCTTCAAGCTGGAAGTGGCTGAAAACACATTTATAAAACAAGACAGTCAATATGACAATACACATTCTGTGTGATGACTTGTAACAACCAAAAGATCAAGGGTTTTCACTGAGATTTAAACTTTTTTTTCCCCATTTTCTCCCTGGACGTGAGATAATCTAAAAATGCAAATGATCTAGAGCCCTTGGAAAATATTACAGCCCTGCTAAAAGTCAATGTGACCAACAAAGGGAATAGTCTTCTTCAAGCTGAATATGTCTGGTTCTGTTTTATTTGATTTATTTTCATTTAAATGTGACTTGTGTGCCCTTTTGGCCAGATCTCCCCAATGTGACAGTTTCTTGTTCAATGATGGTTAAATAAAATGTTTTAATAAAATGTAACTTATTGAGCTCTGACAACTTCCCAAGAGATTCCCTACACTGTTAATATTGATGTAGATGAACACTTAGATAAACATATTCTAACTCTGGCATGGCAATTAAGAGGAAATCATTAAGAAAATTGATAAGGACTCTTTCATTGCAATGTTGAGTTTATTGGAAAACTGCATCTTTGTTATGATGTGCTCAATTTTTTATCTGTCATTTAATTTGCTTAATTGGACTTTTTTTTCATCTGGTTTTCAGCTGGGCTATATAAACTGTTCATAAATGGTTTTTAAACTGTATATGAAAGCTGCTATCACTGGGGACATTTCTCTATATCCTTCACACATGGATGAAAGATAGATGAATGGTGGTGGTGTGATTGTAGACCTTTTTGCAGTCCATTTCCGATGCATGCATTAGCTGCTGACAGCACAGAAACCAGGAGCAACGCTGCTAATGAGAGCTGGGCAGAACTTCCAAACCTCAGTAAGAATGTTGCTGCTATATCTGTGTCTGAAATAAGTAGCCTGGATGAAATGCATAACATTTTTGGGTAGAGCATGCGGGAACAAACTAAACGCATTTTTCTCAGGGGATATAAAAAACAATTAATTTGAGAAGACAACAGTGTTCTTTTATATATACAAACGTTCCTTTGGTTCAGGAGAAAAGTTTTTCATTACTGTCACTTTCAGGTAGCTCCAGGGCAATCCACCTGAATGATCTACACTAAATTCTTTTAGTATATGTGGGTACCTTTAATATCTTATATATTTTTAAAAGTCGCATTGAAATCTAGCAATCAGCAAAATAGGAGATGGCAGTCAGACAGGGAAATGAAATGTAACCATCAGGGGACATATTGTTTATGCGCTATTTCATTGGAAACAGTAGTGCCAGGAGCTCCCTCCTCCCATACTCAGAGTGGTAGCCCCAGATGCTGGAAGGCATTTCCCTCTTCTATCCCCCACGAGGACAGCTTCCTGACTGCCTGAGGGGTTTCTATACTTCAGAGAGGCTACAGAAAGGTAGGAGAGACAGACAGAGAGACAGCTGCTGGAGTGACAACAAGCAGGTGGTATCAAACAGTTTATCTCTGTTCAATTCTTCATTAGGAGTTTAAGTTTGTACTGACAAACAGACATCCAAAGTACCTCAGAGCTCATGTTTTCCTCTTTCTACACAATTCCCTTCTTTTTATGGAACACTCACTGGAGAGCTAGAGTTAAACATCTACCATAAGTTTAGTGGGGAGGGGAAGAGGGACACTTGTGACACAGACTTTACTTCAGTCTTCTTTATTTCATCACACAGCATAATCTTTTTTTCTTTCAGCTAGGGGCTGTAAGGAAAGTTGTCAGGGGTAAAAAAAAAATGAATCCACAGAAGTCCAGACAAAGGTCAACACATTTAGATGGCTGCTGGCTTCTCTGATACAGGTGTCACATCGAAAGCTGTGAACAAAGCTTGTTCAACTGGCCTTTGGCTTTATGTGGTTTAACGGTCCCAACATTGTGTGCAGCTTTCGAGTTTGCCTTTGAAAATACTTACAAAACAAGATGTAATCGTAGAAATCTTAAATGATGTCCAGTTTTTCTTGAGTAATGAAAAAACTTCAGTTGTTAAACCACACGGAAATGCATGAGATATGGCACAGACTTAGGTTATACTTTGTGGAAGACTGTTTGGAATTATTCAACAAATAGTTATTAGTTAGGATCCTGTAGTGCTTAAAAACATTTTTCAAGAACAGTGTGTATTGAACTCTATGCAGCTCTTTGTAGTAAAAAGTACATTTGGTGCGTGCCTTAAGCTGTTGACTGATGAACAATGTCCCACTGAGAGTGAAATGTCCACTTACCACACAGTGATGTAGTCGTAGATTGGCTCTGTATTGATAACAGAGAAGTTGATGTAGATGCCGTACCCAGGAGGCACTCTGACCATCCACATGCAGTCCTGAAAGTGTGGATACTCGGCTGGGTGTCCAGGAGAGTAAATTGTGCCGTTCATGGATGTTACATTCCCTCCACAGAGAGCTAGAGGGAGGGGAGAAACATCAGAGAGGCTGAATAAAAATAAGACAGTATTCCGCTTTTTATAAGTCATGTCATAAAACCTGCATTTATGGTTGTGTCACCACTAGCCTTTGACAAAACAAACCATAACTTTGTGTTACAGTAATAGCTTATCATTGAGATACTAAGGAGTTGGGGATGCTGGATACACCTGTTAGATAAAACAGCATGGGAGGGATGCTGGTTTCTGTGAACACTGAGGTGTTCAGACACTTAACCTCCCCCGTCATACTCCATCAGAGGGAATGTGTTAAAATCTGACTTTGAACTTGGAAGTCAAAGCCATAGCAGTGCCCTCAGGATCAGAACAGGGCTGTAAACTAGACAGGGACAACACTGTATCTACAGAGCAAAACAAAACTATTTAACACTCTCTCAGATAAATAGTGCACTCTGTTGTGGACTTGAAGCGTATGCTGCTGCTGCTTCACTTAACTGATGGGAAGAGAGCCGTATTTTATCATCCCTGAGCAACATCTGAGGAGTCCGAATGAAATCACAAGAGAGGCAGCTGTGATTAGCTTTCTAATAAAGATCCACACATGCTCTGTATGGCTTTGTAATGTGCTGTATCAGTTTCTAGTTCTGAAAATGGTGCATTGTCACTGGTAAAAGGGACTCAGATGCCTTAATGTGTAAGAATAAAAGACAGGGCTATAAGCACCAATATTCTTCTATTCAAAATAACTTCAAAGACCTTCTTTCTATGGAGTTTTGTTGATGGAAAAAGCATCTTCGTCTTTACTTCAGTCAGCTTCTAAGAAAGCAGCATTATTTTCTCAAGGATCTTTATGCACACTTTAAATATTTTCTTCATGTGTTTGTGGAAAGAAACTTCAGACAAATATCAAAGAAGAGTTTTTTTATGACTAATAAATATATAAGTTGTTGACAATGTGCCTCTCTGTGGTAATATTTGGGTCTTGGTAGTGCAATAGTGAGAAACATCCGGTGCTGCTTTTTGGTACATTCTTTCTGCACAAGAACAACACAGACACACAAATCCCATTTTTCTGTTTCTTTAAAAGGCCCTATTCAGTCACCTTCACAGCGGGGGACCGGGTGATTCCAGTTCCTGCTGACTCCGTGCAAACATGTAAGAGACGCCTCTCCGAGCAGAGTGTAACCTGAAAGGCACTCGAAGGAAATTGTCATCCCCACGCTGTACTCCTGACCGATCACTATGCCGTTACGGAATGGTCGTGGGTCTGGACATCTCTGCAGCTCATATGCTGGAGAAAAACATAAAGACACAACATAGTCCTTACTTAAGAGTTATTTTTCCACACTGATTTAAAAGTAAAAAAAATACACTATATACTTTTTTTTTGATTCAAGGATGCATTTTTTTATTTTATCCGCTGATGTCCTCATTGGTTTATTTCTCCTTACTCTTCAGCCTTTAGTAATCTTATCACCTTGGTTAAAGTGTTTCATTCTGAATTTTATTCTCAATCTTCTTTTACTTTTTGAGCCCTTGCACTAATCTCACTCTCTTTTAACTTTAATGAAGAGGACCCGTATTTTGCCTCTCACCCTGGTAGACAGTGTGGAAGCCTGGCTTGTTCTGGGAGTAGTCGCTGTGAAAGAAGAGTGTAGTCTCATGGGTGGTGCTGAAAAGAGAGTTGGGCACCACTGGGCCACTGAACCGATCAATCACTGTTCCCGTCTCCAGGTTCCCACTGCGGACTTCCAGATAGTCATGAACAGGCTCTGTGGAGAAGTTCAGAAACTGCAGATGGATTCCTAAAAAGTAGAAAGAAAGAGGGTTAATCTAGGAGATTAACTAAAGATCTCAAACTAAATGCAAAGCAAGAACAGAGGAGAGGAGAGGAGAGGAGAGGAGAGGAGAGGAGAGGAGAGGAGAGGAGAGGAGTGGAGGAAACAAAGGATACAGGAGAGACAACAAAGCTAGCAGATCAGAAAAAGACAAAAAGGAGAGAAAAAGAGAGCAGAAGAAGAAAAGGTGGTCAGAGGGTGGGATGACAAACCGAAGCCAATTGGGAGTTGAACTCTCCAGCTGCAGTCCAGGCTGCTCTGGTAATTCCCCGGGAAGCCTGGGCTGAGGATGACGCCGCTGAAGTCTGTCATAGAGCCGCCACACTGAGCTGGGGGGAGACCAACCAAGGAGAAAGAACATGTCACTTCTCCACACAACGGCTCATTGGGAAAACAAAGAAAAACAATGACCAGGGGGTGAATATGGAGGGAGGGCAAAGAGCTAACACTTTGTGTTTGTGGGGTTTAGTACACGCATAATTGTTTTGTGTGTATCAAAAGCAGTAAGAGCAGCGGTTCTGTTTGTGCCACCTGTGCTCTTAAGTATGTGTTTTTATGCTCTTGTGTTTAAATGCACGCTGTGGAAAAGGGGCGGCTTTGTGGGCGAGAGAGAAAATGAAGTGCTGTGAGTGGGCTTTATGAGCTCAGGGTTGGGGTGGGGGATATGGGGGGTGGAGGTGCTTATGTCACTGTGTTTGAGCATGTCTGTTACATGTGCAAATACATCTCTGCTTGACTGTGTGGATTATGCTCCATGAAGGCATTTGTGAAGAGATACGGCATGCTTCTTGTTTGGTGATGCTTTAAATTAAAATTAATGAGGTAGTCAATGTTCAATACAGCACCACGATTTTGCTCAGCTGTGGTTGTGATTGCTTAACCCTCCGCTTGCAGCACGCCACCTCTCTTCTTTGACTATGCATGTAAGAACATTTCCGCTTGTTGAGAAGGTTACACTCTTCCCCTTGTCTTACATAAACACCAAGGTGTAATACAACTATAGCCTCAATGTAAACTACAGGTTATCAAAAGTCCTTGGTCCAATTGCAACCCCAACCAGCCTTTGAGTCAAATGTTTGGAATGCCATTTCTTTGGGGACTTTTAACTAATGGCAGAAAGAGAAAAGCAAACCCAGTTTAATGGAGTTACTGGTGGTAGAAACCAGGTTGACCTGTTTTTGTTGTGAAATAAAAGAGAAGTGAAGAAGAGAGGCACTTTTTGAGGAGGTTAATTTGTTCGTACAGGAGGTTCTGCATACAACCGTAAAAATATGCATCCTGTCAAGACGTTTTCAGGATTTAGGGAAAATCTCTCAAGAGTCCTTCAAATCGGGGATCTGAAGGTAGTAAAAATGTCAAGGAATGTCTGAATGGTTCTTCTGATTGTTTAAGTGATTTTTTAATGTTCTATTCTAATGTTTCCTTTTCCCTCTGTCATGACACTTTTGATGTCTTGTGTGAAGCACTTTGAATTGCCTTGTTGTTGAAATGTGCTATATAAATAAACTTGCCTTCCCTTGCCTTGGCTTGTACAGGGGCACGCGACCACTTTGATGTGAGTTTATCTGCAACATAGTGAGTACCGATCGTGGGGCGTGAAGGGTGAGCGTATGTTCTATGAACGAGCGAGGAGTTGAGCTAACGAGCAAACACGCACATCGACGAGCGGGCCTGTCAACATTAAAGCTGGGATTTATGTCTGCAGTGAACTGTGAAAGCCACAGGGAAACAACATTTACATGAAGAGCCCAAAAGTCAGTCTATGAATTTGAAGGCATGCATTTCCTCATTTCCATATTAAAAGTGTGTTACCACTTGTGTTTGCGTGTGCTTGTGTACATGTGTGTCATTGGGGGCAACAGAACAGCGAGGCGTCAAAAGACAAAGTGGAGTGGCTCCTTATTCATCTCAGGAATCCATCACTCTGGCATCAGAGGAAATGTCAGGGGAGAGTCAGGACTCTCTTCAGGCTTATAAGAAATCGAACAACACACCAAGGTGGTTCCGAGCCTTATTGATTCTTAAACTGAAAAGGAATGCAGAAAATGCACAATCCACACCCCCCAAGCCCACCACGCCACAAATCACCCCCTCTCTGAGCTCACGATGAAATTAATGAATTTACGAATACAATAACAAGTCCTCTCTGAGGCCAACAGTCGATCATGTGGCTGTGTTTGAGTATAAGAAACTGGGGAAATTGAAATAAGAGGGAGAGGAGAAGACAAACAAGAAAAAGTCAAAGAAACAAGGTGAATGGCAAATGACAAAATACAGACACTGACTGTGTTTGATGAAAGAAATATGGTTTTGTTGTCTACATTTAGAACATTATTGAAATCTTATATGCTGGCAATGTCAGACTGCATCAAATAATACATTACCTAAACACAGAGGTACGGGGTAATTCCACCTTCTGACGGGCCCAGGCATGCAGGTAATATATGCATTACCCTGTTCAAGAAAACAGACAAAAACAATAAATTCACCACCTCCTAAATCATGAGCAATAAAAAAAGAAAATAAACACCAAGAGATCAAACCGACAGGTGCTGAAGTCCGCGTCTGCCTTGTGGATCAGTGGAATTAGTGAACAGTCAGATTCTTAGCTTTTCAAATCCTCTTTTCAAGGTCTTGTGTGTAAATATCAGATGGTATAAAGAGTAGGAGATGGACCTCTTGCTGCTACTTG
Source organism: Labrus bergylta (assembly GCF_963930695.1). NCBI lineage: Eukaryota > Metazoa > Chordata > Actinopteri > Labriformes > Labridae > Labrus > Labrus bergylta. Next base: position 5,588,964 of record NC_089202.1, on the reverse strand, counting down.
GGCAGCGAGTGTACCACCAGGGTCTGACTACAGAGAGATGTGTTATAGCCTGAGAGAACAACAAGACACAAACATCCTGCTTACAGATTTGTTTTTTTTCTGAAAGAGGACTAACCTAAAAGTGATGAATATCACAAGTTTATCCCATCTACAGTATTCATAGCACTGTTGATGTTTGATCCAAACTAAATTTGTACAGTTTGTTTCCTGTTGCCAAGATGCTTGCAGAATGCACATAAGTACATTCTTGAACCAGCACGTACACCATACTAAAACCCAAATCAACAAAAGCACGGTGTGTATGCAGAGTTGTATTACAAACAGATCTGAACTCAAAAGACTCTCTTTTGTTTCCGCAATGGCCTCCAGCCTATTCCTGATGTTCAGTTACTGAGCCTGAAGATTTTTGTAAGAAGTTAGAATTTGGTCCAGAGAGAATGTGGAGAGCAGAGAATGCACAAACCAAGAAGAAAAATCGGTGAGGGATTAGTAAGGCGATTGTTAACACAATCCATCGCCCGTGGCGTTGTGGAGTTCTACAGCTCAAAATGCCACAGCTACAGAATCTTCTTGAAGAGGATTGGAGGAACTTAAAGCTGCTTTGCAGACACACACAAACATACAAGCAGAAAGACATGCGAGCAAAGTACACACACACACTTGGAAATAAAGATCCAAGCATAAATACATGGACAGTTCCCCACACTCGTGCATCAGCATGTTTCTTTCCAGATCTCACTTTTCCGCTCACTCAAACACAAATGTCATCAAAAAAGCACTCGGCGGGTCTTCCTTGACAGGCTCATCCTACAGGGTTTTCCCTTGACATTGTCACCCCAGGTAGGTAGATATGACCCACTTATCAGGACTATCAGATAGCCGTATATCTGCTTTAAATTCACTGCATGCTTTACATACCTGCAGAGAGAAGCCTTGATCACACTGGAAGGATACCATGTCACCCACAGTGTAACGGTCGCCCACTCTTTGGCCGTTACTGGGAGGCAGCGGCTCTGGGCACGAATCCAAACCTATTGCTTAGGACAGAGTCACAACACACAAGTGTGGACAGCAATTATTCTTCTGCACAATGTGTGTAAAAATCCCAACCTGAAAGGACTCAATACATGTGATTTATTTGAGTTAATGGTTAGGCATCTAGATTAAATGGCAACATTAAAATTCAGCACCTGATATCTATGAAGAAACGCAAATAATTAAATTATAACCAAACCTTTGAACATGTAATTACACAGCGCCTCATTTCCATGTGCTCATAATTGAATAATAATTGAGTCAGTCATTTTTCCTTTTCCCTCTTCATAACATTTACAAACTGGGACAAGTCACCGAGTTATTCTACTGTTGGCTGTAATGGCTAAATCCCTCTGACTGTGGACTGAAGCAATCACTGTGAAATTACAAAGCAATCCCTGAAGTATTACTTGAGAGGAGCATAGAGTTCCTTTGGAACAAAGTGATAACAGTGACACTTGCCAGGTATTGAGGGGCCTGATATTGTGTTCTAATGACTTAGAAGCCACACTGATGCCATCTTTGGATCCTATTAAAATAGCCTTTTAGAGATAAATTTAAGCCGGAGTCACGTTAAGTCGGAAAAAATCAGCTTAATGTTTCCAGGGTGTGACTGGCATATATACAATGTATTCAGATCTGCAGTGAGAGAAGAAGAAATTGCAATATGCACATAATTCACTATATTACTGATAAACCCCTTCTTATGTTAATCAGAGAAGAGTGGCTTTAAAAGAAAACATTTCTAAGTTTTGCAACTGACACAAGCCATCGGTTAGTAGGACATTTGAATGCTTACTTTGATGCATAAATACAGTGTTTATTAAAATTGGCTGCGCAGGCTGCAAGGGTAATAAATAAGAAATGGAAGAGAGGGGACCTTTGTAATAAACTTCACACAAGTCTTGTCCTTGAAGTGTAATTAATATGCAGGCCATTGGGCGAGTTGTAGTGCGAAGGAAGATATATAAAAACAGCAACAACAAATAGTCCTTCTCCTCCTTTGCGTAGGCACAGATAACACATGCCAACACCACTCAAGTAAGGAAAATACACACAAAGTCCCACACAAGCCCACTCAGAGAGTTAACAGGTCCAAACAAGTAGGTGGGTGGACAAACGTAAACATTGCAGAAGAAATTGCCACAAAAGATTCAGAACAATTTGTAGGCAACTCTCAAAAGTGTGGACTTAGGGGGGAGGGGCCACTTCACTCAGCAGCTAGTGAAAGTTAGAGAGGATATTTGTGTGGGAGGAAGACAGTAACCTAAGACACACAAAGCAGGAAGCAATATGAGAGCAGGAAAAGATGCAACACCTAGATAAGAGCTTCTGCATAAGGGGGTGTATACTTGATGCTGTGTGGTTTGTATATGCAGATTTAAGTATCACTTTGAAATCTCAAATGTGAAATGGAAGAATAGATTGGGTACTGAATTGATTTCAAGAAGATTTGATGTCACATTTTATTATTTTATTATCCAAAGAACTATTTGGATTGTGAAATATTCCTATACACGACACAATGACAACTGCTTGAAATATTACAAGCACAAGACAAACATAGCTTGTATATAAACACGCACACACGTTAAAAACAGCATCCAAAAATGAATCATACCAATTAAATCATATGGAATTATAGACTAAAGCCAGTGCCCGTGCCCGTGTTTACCAGTCATGACAAAGTGAGAAAGTTAGAGTCCAGCTCCCACAGCCTGAGGCAGCGTGCCAAACTTCGACTGGGTATGGATAGACCTTTGAGCTCTGGTCAGGTTAAACGTGAAGGCCGACTAACAGAAGGAACCGTTTCCTGTTGCGCCCCAGATGGGTTCCAGTCAAACTGTCAGAATACTCATTTTGGCAAAGACTGTTGTCACCCTGCTGTGAGAAGGTCGACAACCAAACTGTTCCTGAGAGCCAAACTGCGTCTGGAGAGAGTCCCGCCCTTGTCAAGCATGTTTCATACTTTTAACTGGATGCTCTTGGTGATTGTATCTAGTCAAACAAATAACAGTTGTCTGTGTCCAAGTGTAGCTGATAGTTTCTTCTATTCCTTGTTTTAATTGAATTTGTGCATTTCCATAAATGTAATTATTTCTAGAATCACAGAAAACTTTAACTTGTGAAGAAACAGCAAGTATTTAAAATTCAAGAAGTAAGATGAGTTTGTCTTAAAAAACAAATAAAAGATAATCATATCTACAATAGCAGATGCAGAAGCAGAAGCAAACACGCAGGTCACAGGGTGAAAACAAGTGGAAAAGAGGGTGCTTTGTAAGGATGTAAATACACAAGTTGAGAAGTGGCTTAAGTTTACAAATCAGAATATGTTGTTTATATTCTGTGAACAACACAGGAGATCATTTTCTTCAAACATTATATCTGTTATGTTTTTCTTCTCATTGTTTACTTGTGTTGAAAAGTAGAAATCTACTTAATGACTTTTAGTGAATTCAGATGAAATGTTTAATCTGTTGAAGAGCACAGCCAAAGGTGAGCCAAAAATATGTTATTTTAATGTGTATACATTGAGGGCAGCAATATTTTGTTTAATAAATAAAGGAAATGATGAATGTAATATGTTTCTGAAAGGTATCAATATGATATCCATCACATGTCTCATCATTAGGTTGTATAAAAGGACACTAGAAATCAATGTCTGTGTTAGAAAAGCCACTTTGCTGATACCTTCAAGTGACAGCTTTGAGTCGGGAAAAAGCCATTTAAGTGCAAACACTTTCAGATCCTATTTTCTATTTAAGTGCAATGCATCGATTTAAAGAGACACTTAGCTTGGAAACCTAACCTATCCTATGTTCCTGTTGCTAGTGTCTACAAAATATAAGTTCAACTGAATGAAAGGATCGTATGCGTTCCTCCTTCAGTTTTTGGGTAGCTTTTTTTTTTTTTTTTACAAGAAAGACTCATTTATCCAACCAACTGCTTGAACTAATTTAAAACAGAATTTATAAAAGTTTTGATGAATAAAAGAAGCTGTTTGTTTTTTTTGTTGTTGTCATTTTGGGGGCGATCTTGGTGATGCTTGTGAAGGTATGTGATTTGACCAGACATGCAAAGAAATAATGTTTCCTAGGACCGAGAGATCCAAAATTGCACCCTGCATCTCGATCTGCATAAATATGTCTTCACCCTGTACCACCCCTCCCAACCTGATAGAAAGATCACTGTTAAAATACAAAAGCTGCCAGCATGTTTCAACATGCATCCTTTGCCCTACAATTAGGTAAGAGACCAAAGAGTTGCATAGTAGAAAGTACCTGACACGTGGTAGAATGCCCACAGCGGAGTCATTTTACACTGAATTGCAATGTACGTTTCCCCAGCACATCATGGAAATGGTTTACTATTGGACAAGCAAGTGGTGTGAAAATATGTTAGCCTTTAAGTCAATAGCAAGCAAGTACAGGTATAGACCATAGTCTTTAGTTATTCTTCAAGGTATATATAAATATAAATTTATATTTATAAAAATAACGTTATTCACCACTTCATGGACTGATCAATAATACTATCTTTATTATGCTTTGCACATTCCAGTTTCATACAATTAGCCCATAAAGTCCTTTAAGTATTGATGTTGAACTAAGGGCTTATTCGGCCAACAACTTTCTTAACAGACTGTCTAGAATTGATTCATTTTGTTGTACTCACTCAATGCAGCTCATGCGGAAATAATAAATGCCTCAGCAGACTGCAGCGGTTGAAGCTTTGTGTGGGATTTTGTTTGGAATTCAAACGGCCACATTGCCTGTGAGAACACGCTTATTTTGTTTTCAACTATAGCATACTGTCTGCCTTAGGAGAGCTGGTAAAAAAAAAGCGCTGGGCTGTTAAGAAGTTTTACTGATGGGTGGTATACGGGATTTCTATGAGTGGTCTCAGTGGACTGCAACAATCACCCACAGGAAACATTTAAAAACAGATGGTTGACTGGCTGGGTCCGTGCCAATCTCCCCTGCCTCTTTCTTCCCTCTGCACTCAGAGCGTTAATTTGTAGCTAAGAACTGGAGTGTGTGAAAAATAAATGGGTTGTACTGGCTAACCACAGGCGCGATGTAAGATACAGCGATAAAACCAGACAAAAAAGAGGTTTGTAATTTGATCAAATAAATGTAGAATCTGATCTTCGGTCAAACAAAGTCATCTTGAACATCAAAAAATATGAAACAGCAGAACAAAAAAAAATCTGACAAGCACTTAATGAGCAGTTTCACAGAGAAGCAACATGTCTTGATCACAGATTTAAAATGGTTTGCCAATAGGCAGACAGTAGAAGCATATGGCAGGTAAGCAAACAAATAAAGCATGAATTTCAAGAGGAAAAGTAGGAAGGGGTATGAATGAAGTCTGGTTTATGCAAAGCATCAGGGGATGCACATTACCAGGGCAGTAGTGGCAAAGTGTAAGACAGTTGATAGGACATTTTGAATAAGAGACATGGCACTGAAGTGTTTCTCAGCAGTAGGTTGAAGTGGGGGGGGGGGGGGGGGGTTTGTGCAGAGAGGAGAGCTCCCACAGAGAGACAATGCTACAGAGCGAGAGGAGGCTGCTGCGGAAACGAAAGTCTGACTGTGAGAGACATGACTGCAAAGTCGTTATCAACATTGGCGTGACGCCCGCGGACTGACACGACTGACAGTGAGGACCGACTCGGTGACAGGAATGTTTTTTCGTGCATCTTTTGTTTTGTCACACATTGGCGAGAAATTGTTTTCCTGAAAATGTTATTTCTTGGTCGCTTTATGCATGTGGGGCTTAGTTTGATATTTTAAGCAGGCCTCTTATCACATCCTTTCCTTGTGTGTCATGAACATCCTCCCTTTTTACCATTCCCTAACATTATGGAGTTAATTTCTCTCCCACTCTTGTGGTCCTTGTGGAAGCCTTTTCTCACTGCGCTTGATGCACTTCTCTAAAAAGAGTGACGTAGGTCCCCCTAAGCCACACATTTAAGTAAGAAAATTGCTTTGCGTGGGTGAGTAAGTAAGCAACAAACTAGCATTAAGGCAAATGTGAGTAGGAGATAGAGAAAGTAACATATTAAAATCAATGGAGCCTTAGAAAGACAAAAAAAGAGGAAATTACCCTGACATTAAAAGAGACAAGGGAAAGTGCATGGGATGTAAATAACAGTGGGGAAAGTGGTCACTGAGGACTGTATTATTAAATATCTGCAGAAGAGCTCCACATGCATCACCCGCAGATCAGCACCCCTATTTTCATTTACACCATTCTTTCAATGGGACGACTTAGTAAATCAGTTGCTCCTCTGAGACCAACTACACTCCTTGAATTTAAGTGCTAGGTAAATGTTTAGCATGCTTCTTGGAAAAGATAGCCCTAAGTGAATATCACACTGAGGGATGAGCAAATTTAGTACCAATGAAAAAAGGATGTGTGTCCAGCAACTTCAGGCAATGAGAGTACTTAGAAAAAAACGACACCATTGGAGAATATCATCCCAGAATGCCAGAGAAGCAGAAACAAAAACTGAACACAAAAAACACTTCCTCTCTAGTTTCCTCATTTGTACTCTTTTCTATGTCCACCTGTGTCACCTAGAAAAGCAGTCCCTCTTATATCTTAAAGCCATGTGCAGCAGCTGGAACCTGGTGGCAGACGGACACAAAGAAAAACTGACAACCGACAAAGTGACAAGCAGCCAGACAAGCCTTCTCTCCTCATACCTGTGTATTCCAGGTGAAAGCCAGCAGCAGAAACACTGATGTCAGACTGGAAGGTCAAGTACAAGTTGTTGGACGTGCTGTTCAGAAGCTGGGGAATAGTTGTACCTGCATTACACAAAAAGTGATAACAGTTCAAAAAATATTGTCAAGTACAACGAATTAAATAATGCATACATTTTAATAATAGGAAATATAGATGAGAACTTCGATTCAGTTATAACATTCCCTTTGTTTTGTAAAAATACTCTCTGGATTTATCCTCTTTTTAACACAAAAGTCAAACTCTGTTGTGGAAACTTTCAGCAATTTGATAACCTTTCTAAATCTAAACGGTTCAGTGGAATTCATTTTCAATATAAAAACTCAAAAGTACCTCATTAATTAAAGATCAATTAACCAATTATGATTTCAACACAGCAGGCTCATTCTTAGAATCTCAAAGTCAAGAAAATATTGCATTTCAAAAGTGTATTTCTTTTAACTTGTGTTTCCTTGTAAAGAGGAGGAGTTAAGAGATATCAGACTTTTAAAATAAAATGATAGTAACAGGAACATGAGCGTCCTCTGTACAGTGTATTTCTCATGTGTAGCAACACTTAGGAGTCTGCGATCATTTGTTCTTTTCCAAGCGTATGTATGTCTTCTGAAATTTACATGGAGGCAGTTATTTGATTCATAATCACCTTCATCAGCGTAGCCCCAGATACAATTCACTGCTTCCCGTTTGAAATGTCTTAGCCTTTTCACAGCGCATGCTACCCTACACCATGTGAGGCAAAATTTAGAGCTATAACAATATGTTAAAACTTTTTTCCCCAAAAATGAGATATCCATCACTTGATAAATTGGACATCTAGTCCCATAAAAATGATAGCTGATTGAGAGTAGTAGTCATAGTGGAAGTCATTAAGCTTCACTACTCTCTCTGATGCTAGAATTCAGCATCTAAATGGATGCGATGGCTTGTTTCTAGTAGGTTACCATGTGACAAAAGCACCATTTTCATTTGCAGGCGGCCTAAGGCAACACAGCATCTGTGAAACTCCAGACTGAAACAGAGTGTCATTATGAAGATGTCTAATGCAGAGACAGGAATAGTGTGAAGGAGGGGGATACTTTCTACTTCTTTGACTTCTTTAACTGGTTTTTAGACAGCGTTCTCAAAGGACATGCCAAATGTCATCAGCTCCATCACCACATCTGTCTGCTGCTGGGGCACTGTGACGGCTGATTGAAATTCAAGAGGGAGCTGACAACTAAAATTTAGTTGTATCACTTTTACCTGAGTAGCTACCGAGCCTTGGAGCATTGCCATCAACCCCGTCAAAAAAATCAAGCGAGTCCCAGTTGTGCTCCGTGGCGAAGGTCACAACTTGAATCTGAAAGGGGAAAAAAAATCCTTACTAAAAATATAAAAGAGAGTTCTAAAAATACAACAACAAAGAACAACATGAATCTAATGAAGAAGCAAGGTTTGTAGAGTTTTTTTTGTAAGACCATGAATTAATCATCTTTAAAGCTCTTGTCATTGTGCCTCTTACTTGGATGCCAGCTCCCTCAGGAACAGAGATTTTCCAGGCACAGTTCAGATAGTTGGCGTATGGCTCTGGGTATCCAGGAGAGAGGAGAGTACCTTTGCGTTCTGTTAACACGCCGCCACAGGGAACTAAACCAAGATAACAGAAAGGTTAGGAGAGAGAGAAAAAGTGCTACATGAGAATGTGAAGTCTACACGCACACCTGCAGAAAAGGTGGGCAGGGGTTAGAAAGAATCAACCTTGTCAAAGCATCATCAACACCAACTGTTAATGACCGCTTTAACATACTCTTGAATCCACATCTGAAACATAATTTCATGTGCTGTGATTTTACAGACTCAGCTGATTTTAGATTGTGGCAGAATTAATCACATCTTTCAATAATAAATATGATTTCTCTCTAAGCACACCTTGTTTGTAACATATTTATCAGGCCTTTTTGCTCTCAGAAGAATGCTAAATTGCCAAGTTTTGTTGTCAGGCACTGTGATACATCTGAGTATGGGATAAAATCAAAATGAAAAAAAAAAAGGGGGGGGGGGGGGGGGGAGGAGAGAAAGGGCAATAAAACCTACAATTTCTTTATTACTTTTCCGACAGGGGCCAATTTGCCTTGTATGCTGGCTACGTTCTGCACTCAGTTTGGCTTCACTTTCTTTTTATTAAAGACTGCGGTAAGCCAACCTTATACACCAGAAACCTTTGGATTATGACACAAAACAAAATACAAATAATGAATTTTCTTCCTATTAAAACACAATTATGCTGGCTTATACAAATCAAATGATGACCTGTTAAGCTCATGAGCTTTTCCTCAACACAAACTTTTTGCTTGATTTGCTTTATTGAGACTTTTTGTTCTACAATCAACAGCAGCATTCTTTGTGGCAGACATCTGTTCAGTCATCACATGTATTTCAATGCCAGCATACTGCAGGAAGAATCAATGTCATAGTGTAAATCCATGCTCAGGGGATCAAACTCGTCTCCTTTATTCCTTCTCTGCTTTCACTCCTGATGCGAAAACAAGTGTTCTTTAGATTTAACTGCTGATTAGAGAAACAATACACCGCTCCTCTTTAACATCCAATCAAGTAAATGGCTCATCAGTGATATTCAAGGTTACTTTGTATTTGAGTGAAGCAGTTCTCCTATAAGGCCAGGAGCAGAGCTGTCAGTCAGGGCGGAGGGGGTCCTTCAGAAATTCACCAGAGAAGAACAATGTGTTCTCACAATGAAGAACAATGTGCTATTTGTCAAGGACAAGGGTTTACCTGCAGGTCAATGATAATCACAGACGTCGGAGGCTGAATGTGCTACTTAATCGAGAGAAAAACTTAAGAACTGCTCTAGGAAAAAGTAGAGGGAAAGAAAGCAACTTTTTGCAGCTATCAGCTTAGCATAATTTCTGACTCATTAATATTTTACAGGTGATCTCCACCCTCCTACACATGATTGGAGAATCACACTGGAGTCACTACTCTGTTCCTTTCAGCCAGAGTGACATATTGAGAAAATGACTTCCCTCACAGATTTAACAAAAAGTAGAAATCACACTTTGTTATAATCACTGTTTTAATAAGGTCATCTTTAACTAAGACAATGTACTCCTGCTGAAGGACTGAAGGAGGATTCTTTGCTCGGCAAAGAATAAAATAAAGTTAATATATAAGTACTGTAGCCAGATTCTATCCTGTAGAGACAATTTGTTAAATTACAGTGTGAGTAACAGAGTAGACTTTAATTGTCATTGACCTTGTTTTACAATTAATCATTTTCATCTGACTCTCTAAAATCCCTTTTATTTTAAATTAAGTGCCCAACATAGAAGAAGACAGTATTCAAATATTTATGTTTTTCATCATCAGATGTTTCTCAGTTCCAACCTTCAAAGGTGAAACAAACATCTGAGGAATTATTCAGCTATATTAAGAAAAGCAAAAATAGGTCTGCTCTGTTCTGGTCTATAGAACTTAAATTCTTTCAGCATGAAACCACAATCTTGACAACAAACAACATTCCCACTCACTCCAGGGAGAGTACCCACTATTTCAGTCTAATTTAACAGCTCCTCTGAGTCCCCTGAGCTGTCAGTTAATGTAATTGGTCGAGCAAGATTAGAAATCATGACACTCATAAAAGCTTGAATGCTCCACAGCCATCTCAATCAGTGGCAGGCTCATATGTCAGAGTTAGCGCAGGTAGACAAGCGTGTGGGACGACACACATTATGAGACACTATTTAGCACCATCTGATACGTGGGGAATTTACAGCAACTTTTAATTAAAAGTGTTTTAATCAAGATGTCAGAAACGTTTTGTGTGTAATTTGTTGCACATTAAATGTATGATTAAAGTATAGGTCCTACACCTGCATGTCATACGAAGCTTAATCTTACCTTTTTTGAAATAGCTGGTTAATTATCTGCAAATGATATCATCAATAACAGCGCTCTTTTTTCACGTGTCAGGTTATAATTGTGTTTTTGAACAATATTATTCAGTTGGTTAAAGAAAATATGGATAAGAGTGCATACTGAGCAAAGTAGAGCACAATATCAAAAGCTATTCCTTAAATACAAATAGCTTTATGTATGCGGTTAAGTGTTGGGATTTTTTATGTTTGGGAAGGATTGGTGCTGGGGGTCTTCCTTTTTTAATTACCGGTTTAATTAATATAAAGTGTCTTTGTAACATAAGTGTACATAAGTCCACAGTTCTGGCGCTAAATGCTCTTTATTACAGGAACTCCCAAAAGCAGCATGACCTAAAGAGCAGCTCATCGTGCTCCAGATAGGACCTGTGGCCTGGCCTTCCAACACAGCCCCACACTGAGACTCTATAATTGGTCCTAGGAGGCTATTTTGAAAAGCAACGATACACCATTTAAAATCCAGCTCAGTGTGACACTGTTTACTTGTTGACACCTTTGGAAAAAAATGTTTAAGCCAACAGTGAACCCGTGGTGTGGGCATACAGAGTATGAATCATTACAATCTGTGGGCTTATGTAATATCAGTCATGATTTTCTACAATCAGAAGTAATTGAGTTTGTGTGTGAGAATGAACCACCTCGCTCTCAGTTGTGCCGGGAACAATCCAGCAGAAATTGTGCTCATCTGTCATTTTTCATCACATTTGACTTTCCCATTTTTCAACTGTTGCTCACTTCCCTGCTCTAAAGGTGACAGGAGATCATTTTTTATCAAGAAATTTCACCAATTAAATAATAAACAGAGGGATTCATATTTCATGTTAAGTTCTTCTATTTTTGAAAGCTTACAATTAAGTCAAGTTCCTTGAAAAAGCGAAATAATTCATGTATCAAAGGCAACTATTCTCCATGCTAATTAAATCACAGCAGAACGTTGGGCAAGCAAAACTCACAAGTCAAATATTCTATTCAGCAGCTTTGTATTCTCTAAATCGTAAGCAAAACAAGTGTTAAATGACGAGGCCAGGTCAATCACAGCTGAACGAGGAGCTGGAAATGTATCACCTCAAACACAGGTATCTCACAGGAGAGCAGCTTCTGATGTCGTCATATCCCATAAAGAGGGTCTGAGTAATTGAGCATAGTGTTTTTGTTGAAGCTTCCATGAAACGACATCCATTATTCTGGACGAGAACACTGCTGCTGGGGGAGATGCTGCAGCTAGATTCAATCTCAAGATAACAATCACTGTGTTTAAAATGGAACCACGCATGCCACCGTTATTCCCTTTCCAATTGGCAGGAAACTTGGATGAACCCTGGCTTGAAATTCCCAGCACTCACAGGCTGAGACTATTTACTGGCTGGCACAGGGCCTGACTTCAATAGATTTCTCTAAACTTCATTTTTACTTCTTTATCTCCCAGAGGTAGACATGTGGTAGTCGAGACGAGGAGCATGTTCTCCTGCATGTGTCTGTGTTCGAGTGCCAGCGTGTGCAGACACGGCAAGTAAATCTCTTCCTTTTTATGAATGTGAGTTTGTGTAGGTCTACATGTGTCTGCGCAGTTATATCTGTGTGTGGTTCTGTTATTGCTTCCTGAAGAACGGTGTTGAACTAGATGCTAGTCCCCTCAGTAGAAGGCTTGCATTGCTGTCAAAGCTTCTGTAAATATAGGAGTCCTGGATCTTGTCCAGCTCCAAGGATTTCTGTCTCACTCAAAAATGAATCAGTTGGGGCGCTGGTGGTGCAGTGGTTAGTGCGCGCGCCCCATGTGTGGAGGCTGTAGTCCTCCAAGCGGGCGCCCTGGGTTTGAATCCAACCTGTGGATCCTTTCCCGCATGTTATTCCCCACTCTCTCTCTGCCTGGTTTAAAAACTTTAAAAACATTTTTTTTAAATAATCAGTCTTTTGGTTCCAATACAGACATATTTTTGATGTTTAAAAAACAATTTTAACACTTCATGGAGTTCTTGTCACCTGAATAACAATATTATTAATAACTTATTCTCTGAAAAAATATTTGGTATACATGTATTATGTAAGACCATAACCCTACATCAGTGTGGTTATAAAATAAATGGGCTTGTTTAAAATTCATTACACACTACGATTGCTAAGGGTGTCAGACAGATGAAGAAGAAGCTGAATCTCAGTACATACAGTAGCTCCATAAAGCTGAATGGAGCTGCAGATTCAGATAATAACTAATTTTAGGTACAAATGTACTATTCAAATCTTTTAATGTTAATTAAATAATTTAATTTAATTTAATTTAATTTTAATTTGACACATTGTTCTTATAAAACAATTATTTAACACTTTAAGGGGCTGTTTCCATTTTGTTTTTTTTTATCTGCGCCGCTGGCAGTGCTCACTAACTTAATTTCAGAGCACTCCTTACTGGTGCTTACTGTTGTTAGGTTAAAAAGTTGGCTTATGGCACTTTAGCTTCCTTTGGTAGTGATTGCAAGATCTGTTTTTAATTGCTATTTGCTTTGGTCGATTTAATTTCACCAACGAAGAAAAAACAGAAAAACAATGGAATGGAATCCTGTCCTGTCCTGCGCAGCGTTAAAGATGGAAATGATACCCTGAAAAAGACCAGTCATGTTATTTTCTCCTCTGCCATTGTTTTTGAAAAAGTTGATATCATGAGTACCCCCCTTTCTTCATTTTTATTGGCCAGTGAGGGAGAAGCGACATTGGCTTGCACAGAGGTGCTCCAAAAGTTAAACTATTTTTAACTGAGAGTGCTTTGAGCACAGGGACAAAAACAGCTAAGCTGCACTGGTTTGTAAAGTTAAGGAAGCTGCCTGCACTAAAACAGCGTTAGTAGACACAGGCCCTTCAACCTGCAGATTTATATAGTGAATTATTAAGCTAGACATTATTGCAGAGTATTGTATCATACATGTAAATCTCAGGCTCTTTTGAGATTGTATGATGTAACTGATGAACTGGTAGCTCAGTGTTTACTGAATGATATATATTACGAGGAGGCCTGCTTTAAATCATGGGCTTAATCTTTTATCATGCACTTTAATGTCTCAAAATACATTCATAATTGTTGCCCTTTATAGTTTTTTGTCAACTCAATTTATATTTCGGAAGACAGGATGTTAGAATTCACTATAACTGCAGGTTCCTATTTTCATTGGATAATTAACATTAAACTGAGTGTATATAGTACCTTAGAGGCTACATAGAAAAAGTTACCCAAAGTCATGTTGCTGTTGGACATATTTACTTTACACTTCTATTTATTTTCCCATTTATCTTTGAGGCACAGGGGCCTGAAATCCCTCGTCTGGCAAGAAAATTTATGTGACACTTTCTTTTGCTATTTGTCCTTGCCTTTTTTTTCCTGTCGGAACAATCAAGAGCAGAAATAGGCGGATGCTTTGAAATGGGTGACACACATCAGGATAAGTAATGACTAAGAAAAACAGACACCCATCTCTTTGTGCACCTGCTCCTTCTTTTTGGATCCGTGTGAGCATATGTGTGTGTGGAAGGTGTGTGTGGAAGGTGTGTCGAGGGTTGGAGGACGAGCACGCTTACCGACACATGTGGGCACAGTGCCGTTCCACTGAGCCAGGGCATTGGGCACGGCCTCACACCTGATGGCGTTGGAGCCGTGCAGAGTGTAGCCTGGATTGCATTCAAAGAGTACGGCCATACCAGTGCCAAAGTCGTTCCCTATCCGCTTCCCGAAGCGGGGCTCAGGGACCGAGCTACACTGAGTGGCGCTTGTCCGGGGGACAGCTGGGGATAAGAAGGGAGGAAAAAAGCGTGAGAAGAAGAAAGACAATGACAAAGAGCGGTTGTGGGCAGGCTAGGCAGGAAAACAACAGGGAGAAAGAGAGATGGCAAGACAAAGGAGGCAGAGAGAAATGGTAAAGCCCTTGTGAATCTCCTCGCACGTCATTAGTCACTCTCGTCTGCTTTGCCAGGATAGGCTGTTTGACTCCACAGCCTCCTGCTCTGCTCAGCCGTGCCCAGCCACGGCCAATGACAATCTGCTGAACAGCCCTTTATGTGGTGACTGAAAGGCTGGAGTGCGGTTTTTCCAAGGCAAGTTAATTCAATCAATGTACCGAATGAGTTTCAACATAAAGATTCTGGATGAATATCAGAAAAAGCAGCCTTACCTTGGTAAACGAAATGAAATCCTTTGGCTGTTTCTGTTCCGTTTGTGGTAAATTTGAGTGTTATCTTGTTTCCTGAACTCAAAGGGAGTGTCTCGCCTGGATTTCAAAATCAAAAGGAGACAACTTATTTAGATGAAACTGTTAACCCAAGATAACATTTAACCAGCAGTTAAAATTGACATATTGACATAGACATATCGACCAACACAGTTCTGTTAGATGCAACAAACAGTAAGTAATAAGCAATTTAAAGTGATCTGATCAAAAGTGTATCATTTTAATAGCAGGTCTGATGAATTTGCATGTCTTAATATTGTGTCCTAGTGCAATCAGGAAAGTGTGAAAACAATTTACAACAGCTTCTTTATTTCATTAGGAGTTTATGTATTGTAATCATAACGTTTTATGTATCATGAATTATCTTTCATTATATCTCCATTACAGAAGAGAAGTGGGAAAATATCTTCCACCTCGACAGAAAAACCTGTAAAGTTTTGGGATTTTTTACATTTGTTTTGGAGATATAGCTGTTTGATTTGAGAGATGGATGAGCTGTCTTTCCTGCAGTGCAGAATGATGTGCTTGATAGAAGTACTCAAGCGGTTGAGGTTGTAACATAAAGGAAATAAGACTGTACACTGAATAGATTAGTTTAAATACCTGAATGTGATCCATATATGGAGGAGAGAAGTGCCGCATCAGTGGAGGATCCATCATAGATCTCAACGACATCAGTGTTCAACGTCTGGAAAACCACAAACTGACCGAACAGCACTGCAAAGAAAAAAAGAAAAAAGCAGGTATGTCACAAAAATGAAGGTGGATTTTGTGGAAATTAAGCCATTGAGTCCATTCACTGGGGGTTTATTGTCCCTGTAAGGCAGTGCCATCCCACGAGGGGGCACAGAGACATGATAGGGAGTGTGGCTGGGGGGAACATCTAATGCACCCACACATGGACTATAGCTAGGCATGCTGTCATGGTATATTTGCAGCCGTGAAAATATTTGCAGACCTTTCTCGCATTGTTATATCACATATTATGTTGTATCATAAAGGATCACCCTTTAAGATTCATGAACTTGTGGATGATTGATCTTCCTTTCCATGTAACCCTTGAATGCATGTTGCACGTCTGTATGTTCTGAAGTCTTTCTTATAATGCATCATTATGAAAAACTCAAATACTGTTGTTTCAACCATATAGTCTTGTTATTGCTGATATTATTCTGCACTCTCTTAGTTTCGCTACATCATTAATAACAAGCATCCCTACAGGAGGCTCACCTGTTGTGATATGATGTCAGCTACATGTGCACAAGACAGCGAGAGACAGAGAGAGAGCAAGGGAGAGAGAGCATGTGAGAGACTGCAGATGTGCCCGAGGTCCTCACAGCTCCGCAGGACTACGGAAAAGGTCTGTTCTCCCGGCTGCTCTATCAGCAATCAGTATGAAACGACTCGACGGTCTCAGGGACCGTGCGCGTCGTGAGCACCGTGAAATGAATCATGTTTTAAAAAATCTTCAAATGAGCTTGATGAGCAAAACCAAGAGTGCAGAATCACATCAGCAGAGAGATGGAGAGAGAGAGAGAGAGAGAGAGAGAGAGAGAGAGAGAGAGAGAGAGAGAGAGAGAGAGAGAGGGAGAGCGATAAAGTCCGATGTCCGTACATCCCTCTTGTAACAGCTGTTGCTCTGTGCAGTGACATGTGCGCATTACCACAAAAAAAACAACTAATCAACATCTTAACATTAAACATTTAGTGTTTTTCTAAACATTAAGCGTTTAAACGTTTAGAAGTCACACCTGTCATCTGGACTTTGTTGATTACCATGAAAACATCCGTTTTTAAGAGCAAGGCAAGTCATGAAAAAGCTGGGTAACAACCCACCCTGAAGAAGGCAGTGCATGCCGCTATGCATGGGTCGTTACTGTTCCCAGCTTTTTGATGACTTGCCTTGTTTTTTTTTATTTCTATGGTAAAATAGCCAATTTAATAAAGGCTTTTGACTTTTTCAGAAGAGTGCCTTGGTTTTTTCATCTTTTTGAATTTTTGAGCTTCCCACAAAGGGCACTTTCTCCATACTTGGTTTGAACTTCCGAGCACTCCAGACTCTTGTTTTTTTGGACAGACAAGGTCGACTGGATTTGTGCTCCAGTGATACCATGTGTGTGTTATCCAGTGTTAACAGTGTGTGTGTGTGTGCATGTGTGTGTGAAACACCAGAGGTAAAATTACAGCCTCTATCTAGCCATGTTGCACAGGCATCTTGTGAAAACACATCTTACATGCACTTCTTGCTTTGTCTCTGTCTCTCTGTTCTGCCTCTCTCTACTCTTCACTGTCATGAAGATGAGCCCATTACCACAATGTTTATTTTTTGTGTGGAATGTCCAGTTAGCTTAGATCATAAGTGTCGAGCTGGAGCATATGACTCAAATGCTACTCTTATTTAGAAATGATAAGAACATTTCATTCACGTAGTTTCAATTGTGTATAAAGTGGTTTGAAACAATTCATTTCACAGATTAACAGTTTCCCTTAACACCATTATTGCTTAATCGTAGAACGAATAAAGCATAAAATACTGTTCTGCTTTTGACAAATGGGTTTAATCTGAGAGAAAAAACATTTTCAGCTTAACTACTTAACTATGTTTGGCTTCAACAAGCAATATTCTCAGCCTTTACTCCACTTTTTTCGAACTTATTTTGGTGTTTACTCACCAACTACTTAAATCTCCTCACTCATCCCATTTGTCTTTTTCCACCCACACAAGACACACTCACCTACAACTCTGATCCTTTGCTGCACAAACCAGCTTGCTATATGCTTTCTGTGTCTCTCTCCCCGTGTGTCTGCACTGTTTACTCTTTTCATCAGTATCTGGTTTTATGAAAATAGCCCCCCAAAAAATAAAGACAGTTTTTGAAGTAATTCACATGCTGCAATAATGTATTCTTTTTACAATAGCATGTGAGCTGTGGGTAGAGTAGGATTTTTAAAATTCAAACATTCGATCAAACAGTAACATTACTGAAAGACATTAGGGGTGTAAAATGTTGATAGAGTAGTTATTGATATTGATATATAATAAATTGAATAATATGACACTCCACAGACAGATAAAGCTGCGTTTAAAAGATGAATCTGAAAAGAGGTGAAACTAAATCCTGCACTTGTGGATTTTATATTTGTTAGTTGATCTGATTAGTCTTGAAGAATGGTAATTATCACACAATCATCGTATCGTGAGAGTATCTCATAGTGTATCGCTTTTCGAGTTAACCCTGTGATTACCACCCCTAATTGATACCAGCCAGCTGCATGTAGAAAACAATGGAAAAGGAATGCATCAAACAGGAGAGGTCTCAAGACGATCACTGCATTTGAAGGAGGATGTAATAAAAGATCATCACTGCAGATCCTGTGTGGTTGTGAGAACAACAAAAGGCAGGAGGTAGGGCGAGAGAGTTTCCTTCCATTTACTGGACACAGATAGAAATAAAGAAATGCTTAACTTGTTCATCAAATGCTTCACATTGAGAAGAGTAGATTTCAAACGAACAGCTAAATGAAAGACAAGGTGTCTTATGACCAGTTGTAGCTTTCACAAATGTTTTAGCTTCCTCCTCATGCCTAAAGGCAGAAACACACAAGGCCCGCCTGAAAGGTGAAAAACAAATCTGTGGTAAGAGAGGGAATTGCTAAAGGTAAAAAAAAATGGCAGCATATGTTTGTCCTTCTGGCTATGAATTATGGAGCAGCATCCTGTCATCTCCGCTTTGTAGCTGTACGAATCTTCTCTGGCATACTATCTCATAGAACACCACTGTAAAAGCCATATCACATAACTAAGAAAGCCACAGCAAGAGGGAACGAGAAAAAAAAACAGATTCATCAGCCCCTAAAAGTCACTTGAGAAAATGTTGAAATTTATGTCCTAAGAGATGGTTTGACTGGCCCACTAGTTGAATAAATGACAGGACAGAAAACATGACGTAGGCACCAGACGTAGGACATGGTGGTTTGAGTAACATCACGTGTTCTTATAGTAAATATACTTCTGTCTGACACAGAACCAATCAAAAAACACAAAGCCAGCAAAGAAACGACCAAAAAAACTCCAAGCTCCAGCGAAGTAATTAAAACAGAATAAAAAGAAAAATCCATATGCACATGCAATCATGTACGCACATTATAAGGTGTTTTCACACAGAAGCAGCACAGGCAGACCTGTTTCTTCAACTATGGAATAGTGAGAATGCCTATGGCTGAGCCATAGGTGAGACAGCTCACTGCTGTTGTATTAGCATACCAACGGCGTGCGCGCACACACACACACACACACACACACACACACACACACACACACACACACACACACACACACACACACACACAAACCTTATGCATTGGCACATGCATACACACTAGGGTGTGTAAGTACAGTGTCCCTCATTTCTGCCTCTAATCCAAAACCAGCCATGCATGACTCCAATCTGCTCCTTTGCTGTAATCACGAGATATTAAGTCAATAAATCATTGTAAACTTGTTACCTAATTTATGCAGGGCTATGATGAATCTTTTGTCCTCTGGGCCTAGTCATGGTGCTGTTACACAATGCACTAGGACAACGGACAAAATGTTCATGCCTTCATCTTCACTCTGCTTTACCTGTAATCAGTTAAGACACTTTAATGGTATACCTCTTTGGGTATTAGATCAACACTTCAGAGCATTTCTGTAAGTCATACAACAATGCCTGCTGGACTTAAATAAGGCAAAAATAAACAATGACAGTTTGTTCCACTGTTGTGTGATTACTAAAGCAGTCATTTTGAAAAATGTGTTAAGAGGCTGTGGTGCTGCTACTGTCCTTAGCGGCTTCTATCACATATTAATGGGTGCAGGGGACTATTTAAATTAATCATGTGAGTTAAGTAATCACTCCTGGGGGGTCATACATTAGAGTAATTTAAAGATAATGAAGGTGTTGCAATAAGAGCACACTCACATGCAGTTGACACTTTAGCATTCACTTCACTTTGGAAAATATAACTAGCAAGAGTTGCGCAAGAATCTTGTGCTTCAAAAGAGCCCAAATTCTTGAAGGAATTTATTCAGCAAAGTGTTGGAGCCCCACTTCTTGGTTCATTCTGACTCAATACACACACTTCCTGCAGCTATTTTCCAGCACATTCGCACTGTGAAAAATCCCTTGGCGCCACATCTCAAAGGGGCTCTTCTGGGCAGGGACCTGGAGAAAGTGCAGGGAAGTGAGGTAAATTAAGATCACTGTCATGTTCCTGGAACCATTTTGGAGTGATGAGTGCTTTTTTTGACAAGGTTGCTTTAAAGTATCCATTTGTAAAAGTGTAGACTGTGGCGATGAACGGATGCACCTGGTCAGTAACAGTGTCTAAGTATGTTGTGGTGTCTGAATAGTGCACAGACCGCATTAAAGGAGTAATGTGAGCTGAAAAAACAACTTCACGCTGATAAACTACAAGAAACCAGCTGTGGCGTGTGAAGCAGGCAAAACCATTCCACAGTATACTTCAATTTCTGTGCCTGGTTTTCTTCTTCCTTTTCATTAATGAAAACACGTTTACATTAAAAGTGCTTATTCTATGACTTACCGAGTTGGATTTATGCTTAACAATTATATCTGACGTGCTTATTTATGCTTAATGTTCAGTAAAACCCTTAATGGCTTAATCATTTAGTGAACAAATACATGTGACACTTTGCTCAGTTTCACAGCAACGACAGCACACATGACATAGCTGTGATTGTCCAAATCTTTCACATGTAATAATATAATACTTTTAAAAATTTATAGAGGAAAATACCTGTTTTTTGAACAGGAGCGTTGTGACAGCATGAAACAGTTTAATTCCTGCTTCTTGCTTAAAGCAGTTATTTGCAAATTTTTATTCAATGTCCTCCATCCCCATTAACATGGGCATTATCAATCAAGTCTAACACTTTCAAGCAGAAAAGTGGGACTGACTAGTGTGTATGCTTTTGCTTTTTTAATGTCCACCTTTTCAGTTTTTTTTTCCTACAATATACCTGCTGATGTAAAGATTTTTTCCCCAGTGGGAATACAGGAGATGAATGACTCGGAACGTAAAATCAATGCTGTGTCCAAACTAATGTCAACATAACGGACAAATCAAAATGTTATTGTCCAAAGCAGGTTTATTTTTCAGTCAAGATACGCTTTGTTTATACCCAACAGAAACACAGAGTAGACGAGGGTGGAGAACAGAAAACATATCTAATGACTTCCTGCTTCTGCCCCTCAACTATAAACTTTGTCTGCTCTTTTTAGTTTCCATCTCACTTCTTCCATCATCCCTGCTTTTGGGATGGAGTGCTTTCCCTGTCAAAAACAAGGACATGTGCTGCAGATAGGATCATTACAATACAGCAGGGAAGAAAAACAGCATAATCTTAGAGAGAGGCTCTCTCTCTCTCTCTCTCTGTCTGTCCTCCCTCTGCTATTTGATATGTCTTCTGTAGAATGAATGAGAATGGCCTACTGGATCACTTGTGTGTAGTTGATTGATTGTAATATAAGTGTTGTTCACTTGGCAGGAAGAAAAGTTTCCATAATGCACGGTCAAGGACTTCTTTATGTGTTACCTTGCTCACACCTACACTGGTTGTAAAAGAAAAATACTGTTGAGTTATATCTGCTTCAAGAGGCTGAGATGTTGAATAAAAGGAAATGTCTAAAATGTTAATGGTATGTTATTAATTAAATGCTAGCAAATCAGTCTTCTTTTAGATTGCTTGAAGGTTATGTCTTTTACAATGGTGTTATTTTCATCGGTATCCGGACATTTTTTTTTTTTGTTCAGTCAACAGACAAAAAAACTCAGCATAACATAAGACTTTAAGTATTAACTTAAAATGTGTAAATCCAGCACATAGCATTAGACATATGGATGACCATATCTTTTTACTGATATTAAAGGTATTCAAAATATCAATAGCTATGAATCACCATGACAATGTTAGTTGAAAAATGTCTGCACCACTCAGTCATAAGTCAGTCCGGCACATTTTGTTCCAGACCAATATGACTTATGATATTTCAGTGTCCCACTTACTACAGAGACAGACAAACCTGCGGTGAGGTGAGGCAACTAGAAGCTAAAAAGAAACCATTACCTATGCAAGGGACCAGTCCTTCCAAAAACATCTTCATGTGACAAGTTTCAGAGAAAAATATGATTTATTCATCACATATGACACTGCTGTCCTGCTGGAATACTAGACTTGAAATTAAAAATTCAAGGTGCTAAGACTATGTGTTAACATACACTAGTGGTATTATTGGATTTAAATTATACTCTGTGCCACAGAACCTTGCCAGCACATCAATTCTCCTTGTTGATAAAGCAGTTTTTGTGCAGTATTTATCTAAAATGGAGTATTAAGGTGAGATAAGAGGCTTTAGTTCTTAGGTATCGTGTGGAAGCTAATCAGTGAAACCTGACTGCCTCTGCAGGTCTTCTCTCTTCCTCCCTGCCCTTGCCAATGTCTGAAAGGTCTTAAAGTGATTTTGTGTGATATCAAGCAATAAACATCTTTCAAGTAGGTCCACCAACTTTGATTATTCCAGAAGAAAAGTGCTTCAATCACACTTCTCTGAATCTTTAAGGATTTGCTAACTTGGCTACTTCCACCAAGATGTGTTGAAGATATCTGCATCAGTCACAAATTCACCTTAATCGACCTGTGACAATCTATGTCTATGTCTCCTGAATGTTTTTTTTCTCATCTGCCATCAGGTGACCTTTGCAAAGTATCCATCTCCTGACACTTGCTTCCTATTAGGTTATTACTCCTGTGATTAGCTACCTACCCAGCATTTGATCCTCAGGGACTCATCAAAGGGCTTGTATGAAAATCCATCTCTTTCCACTTTTATAGCCTGTCCTTTTTATGGCACAGTGCCATCATTAATGTTTGTATTTTTTTTGTACTTTTCTGCAATGAAAAGTCAAAATGTCTGGCTTTATTAAGGGCAATAGGGTTTAATATCTGCCTTATAGTGTCAAACACAAGAACATTTTGGTGGGGGGTCAGGTTTGGCTTAGTCTGTATAGCAGGTTTCCAAACAAATCCTAGCCTTGGCCCTTTGATGCATGCCCCCTCACTCTATCCTCCCTACATGTCCTGCCACTCTTTAGATGTCTTGTAAATGAAGACAAAAGCGCCCAAAAATGTAATCTAATCTTTGTTGAGCACTCACAAAAATTCTGTGATTTCCATTCAGAATTTTCTTTTTTCAAAATGTACTGGTAGT
Source organism: Labrus bergylta (assembly GCF_963930695.1). NCBI lineage: Eukaryota > Metazoa > Chordata > Actinopteri > Labriformes > Labridae > Labrus > Labrus bergylta. Next base: position 5,565,762 of record NC_089202.1, on the reverse strand, counting down.
CAAGCTTTCTCTGTCAAAGATTTCCAGTAATGGTTAGTTTTTGCTGAAATTTTTTCACTCATATACTCGTGTCTGTAAACTGCTCATGTGTTCATAACCCTTTTCTCTGCTGCCATCACATCTACCTGGCCGTTCTTGGCCATTCAAGCTACATTACCGGATTGATTAGAAGACATAACAAAAGAGTTCCTTCAGGTACACACAGTCGAGTAAACTATCCTTTGACCATGTTATAGAAAGTAATTTTCTCAAAATTCCACTTATGTAACTACAATTTAATGCAAGACCATTTTTGCATATAACCACTGCATCAGCTACATGTGCCCAAAGGCAAATCATGCAGAAAGCCCAGATAGGGTGTTAGATACACTCACAGCACAGGCAAAAGCAAAAGGTAAGGAAAATGGCAGCATATGTTTGTCCTTCTGGCTATGAATTATGGAAGAGCTAACTGTCATCTTTGCTTTGTGGCGGCATAGGCCTTCTGAGATTCTGGGCTGTGACAGCATACACAAGCCTCATTTACAGAAACCTGAGGGATTGTATGACACATATATTTTTAATGACCCATTATCACAGTGAAATTGCATCAGCCCCGTTTTGGAAGGGAGTATGCGGCTGCACCTTGGCAGAAGCTGCATCCAGTCCATTAGGCTTCTATCTTGGGTAGGAACTCCTGTCCATGGATGGAAAGCAGTAAGTACTGGTCACTTCAAGAGAGAAGGGAGCGGAGGATGAGATCAAGGATATGTATCAAGCTTTTTTACTTCCAGTCTGAGCTGAGCTCCTTTTCCTGTTCTTGTTTTTTTAATCTTTATCATCTTTTATCATTTTGTAAAAATTCAAAAAGTGTAAAAAAGTCTTCAAGGTGAGCTAGCAGAAAAATCATATCAACTTGCAAACCTGGCAGTGAAGTGATTCATGTGAATGGTTGGCAACGTCACATTGGAAAGGGTCACACTTGTTACCGAGACATTCATAGACAAATGTACCTGTTGAGCCCAACACAAAAACACACTCTACAATACAGCGGAGCCTAAGAAGAGTTCACAGTGCATATATGGCTAATCACACTGGGGGATAGTGTGTACGTTAAGTGGACACAGAAGCACAAGATAACGGTTTTTGTGTGGGATGTAGCAAGTCATGTACTAAGGTAGCTGCGGGCAAAATCTAACTCTCCAGCGAGCATCACTGATGAGTCAACAATCAGCCTCGAGGGTCAACGTTTTTATGATCATTCTCAGCAGCACTGCTTCTCTCTCCCTCTCGTCTCATCCTCTGTCTGTCTCATTATAATTCTCTCACTCATTATCACTCTCTCCATCTAACTTGTTCTCTCGGAGACTTTTGCATTCAGCCAAGATCTATGTGCCTGCTTCTCGTGGTTAGACTCACTCCCTTTACCTCTCGCCGTCTCCGCAGTCTCTCTTTCTCACTCGTTCTCTGTCCATCTTGTTACAGCACAGATTTATTACTGCAATCTGTCAGGGCTCCTGACTTGCCTCCTGACACATTCTGTGGCAACCAATATGCATATGTCGCTGTTAGTATTATATAAACACATACACTGGAGCTATAAAAGCCCTTGGCAGATAAACAGAGGTGACTGAATGTCATGTCTATGAAATCAAATTCACCATTGACTAGTTATGAAAATCCTTCTAGTGAGAGGGAGACCTAATCATGAAATGCAAATTTTGCAAGGTAACTAAGCTTAGAAGTGTGAAATGAAGATGGTTATTGATCTGCTAAGAAACCTTGTTTAAATAAGGTCCAGAGTTGGAGGATTATTTTACAGAGCTTTAAGAGTTTGTTTTCATATTCAACTTAAGTCATGTAATGAGACTTTTGGGTCTAATGTTCATTTTCAAAGATGAGCTGGAATGTTTTTGAGATTTGGAGTTAAAACGGTTGAAACTCACTAGAAAATACATTTACGATACGATTCAAACAGCAGAAGCCCATCTATCCTAGAAAAAAACATACTCTGTATACAAGAAATCAAAAGGAGGGTCCTGCTAATTGGAGGGATATGGCTCACCTCTGAAACCATCAAACATTCACAAATGAGGCTTCACAGAACAAACAAATCCTCAAGGAAAAATACAAACTACACTTAGTTGGGCCAAAAAAAAATCTATTTTCCCTTGCAGTACGGTTTGGTTTTATTATTTGATTTGAAGTTGAATTTCAGTCCATATTTTTATTCTTTTTCTCTATGAACAAGTGTAAACAATGCCTAACTTTCACTGTCCTTGTTTTAATGTAAGAAAACCCTCCCATCATAGCTATATACTAACTATGATGTGGTGTAAACATGAGTGAATTCCTGTGGGGTGGTGTGTATCTGTATGTTTACAAGCAGTGCCCAAGGCAAAGGTTGAGTGCCATGAATAATTCATCTCTTTACAAAAGTAGCAGAGTTATTGTTTGAAATATGACGACAACCATTATTTCTGACAGAATAATTAAACATTAAAGGGCAAGACAGATGCACTTGTACCTTAATGACATCTGAATGGTGCAAAGTAAAATAAGCTATGCAGAGAGCATACCTATGACTGCTGAGCCATACCAAAAAAAAATGATGGCTCACAAATGAATAGAGGCTTTTTACTAACTGAACTCACAGGGTGATGTAAGCACTGGTGGTTTACTTCCAGCACTTGTTTCATTATAATTATTAAGACCATCAACTCAAATACAGTGCATAAAGTTTTACATGAACATATATGCGCACTGGGCAGGAGCAGAAGAAATGTGAACTTCTTTCTTATAGGACAAGCAAGTCCTGTGTGCAGACAGAAATGTAATTGTATGATTGAGGTGATGCTTGAGGCAGTATTGAACAAAATTACAAAGAGGTGTATTAAGATGTTATTGATGAATGTTTAGTATGTACATTCATTATGTTGCAATACAAGGTTCAAAATGCTGCATGGCAAAATGTGGTTCAAAGATAAGCATGTGCAGGGAGGTGTGCACATATCCAGTCAGGTAGCAGCTTGGGTAGAATACTCTAAATACATAGAAACAGTATTGTGATACCAGTAAACAGAATACAACGACTATAACCAACCCATTATTAACATCCCCAAAACTTTGAAGCCGTCACAATATTCTGCACTGACAACCCGTCAAAGAAGCTTTAAACACACAGTGTGAACCTGTGCTGCTGGGAAAACTACAGCAGATCACAAACCAAAGGAAGAGAATAGATATTATGTCATCAATTTTAACCCATTATGCAAAAATTCTAAACGATCAAAGTTGTAGGTAACAACTTGCACTGCAAGGCCTGACAGTAACATCTTCACCCCAGGCAAGATCTGAACTACTGACAACCATTTGATTTGATCTGGTTTCCCCTGTTGTCAACCAGTTTCCACTGTCATATAAGAACAAAAAAAAAATACAACAACAAATGAAAAATGCTGAATTCTCGCCTTGGTAGAGGCACCGAACCAGAATGCTGCTGTCACATTTATTTTTTCTTGTACAGAATGTACTTAGACTTCCTCCCCAGTCAGCCAGGTGCTCAAGCATTAAGAGATCCAAATCTGAAAACATCACTAACTGCCGTGCTCTTTCAAAAATGGCAAAGCAGGAATTATTATATAAAGGGCAATTTTTCTTTTTTTTTCACAACCTGTGATACAGCCCATGAACTGAGCACATCGCAACAATCCACACTGCAATACAACATCCGGTTATCTTTCAAAAACATTTTAACCATGTTCATTATTTCAAAAATAATGATCATCAACAATTAGACATAGCTTCCGTATATTAACCAACGTTTATGATTTCTGGCAAACAGAACTCAAACTCTGCTGGCATTGAACTGACATGAAAATTTATCAGATTTTCTAGCAATACCGGTACTTAAAAGCACACTTTAAATATACTCTTCAACTCTGTTCAGCATTCTGAAAAGACAAGCATGCTTGCAACATATCATGCTCGCTGTTACATGTATATTTATACCAAGGATTGCCCTTGTAGCTATAGCTTGACAGCAACGGACATACATCCACATATTACCGCAACATGCGCCCAACCCAGGTGTTAAAAAACCCTCAGGTCTTTGGACCAGACATGATATTTCCAGCTGACCTTTTACTGCAAGTTCAACCAGGTTAACACAGTATCTCAAAGGCTTAAAGTACACTATCGGTCAAATCGGTCAACAACACACTTGTTTCATACTCCACCCTAGGCGCTTAAAAGTTTCAATTACCTGTACACTGGACACTGAAATGTGATTTCTGCTGTCACAATGCCTATAGGCCAGACTCAGACACCAGACTGCTAAAGAGAAAACAGAATTTGTCTTGTTCTAGAAGATAAAGGCACAAAAATACTGGACTCTACATACCTAACAAGGACTCGTTAGTAATGTATTTAACCTTGGATGAATAATGAAAAGTAAGCACTGCAGACTACAAATAATGTAATATAAGTATTACGGTAGCAATTCACTGTGCTGTATAAAAAGTTGATGGCTGGTTTCTGAGAGAAACCCCATACACTGTACTGAAATAAAATACAGATTGAAATAAAGTCAGTTTTGTCAACTGTGCTCACTAAAAAAACTCTGGTAGCTTTTCTTTTTCACTTCATGCAATATGCTGTGTTACGATGCCATTATTAGTTCTGGCTTTAGCTTTGATATTAAAGATTCATTTTAAACAAATCAAACGAGGAATGCATGCTTTCGATAATTCAGGATGTTCTGCAACATCCATAGTATCTAGAGTAGTAGTCCCAACATTTTCAATTTGCTCTACCCAGACTGTAAATCCCAGGTGCTTTGTTAGTTACTACTCAGAATATATTTCCCTCAAGCCACGCCACAGCAGTCTGCATCATCAGTGGGACTCTTTAGCTTCTGTGTCTGCACTCTCTGGAATAAATTCACAGGCCCAGGTGGGAATGTTGCTTGGCGACTTCCACAGTCCATTAAGCTTTTGCAGGCAGTTTAAGCAAAGGCTGCATTTTTATGCAATATTTATTTTTTTTAAAGGAGAGAGAGAGAAGACCTGTGGGTTCCCGGACTAGTAGAGCAGTGGGAGATGGCAACAGAGGATGTAAACTGTCAGGCTGGATCATCACACAGAGGATTAATCTGTGTTTCATAAGCAGACGGCTTTATAGAATAAAAAAAACTCAGCCTACGGTTCCAGCAGCTCTTTATGACTAACATGGCATATTGAGCAGAAGCACATCAAGGTTTTCGAGAGATCTTTGCTGAATTATGTATATACAGAGGTGCTTGGATAAACTGAGCATTCGCACAGATTGCCCAAAGCCCTACATGCTTGACCTTCCTCTCAATTACCTAAGGTACAAAGCATTTTTCATGTCAACACTATCAATGTTTTGTTTTTCCTTCATCCAGTTGTGCTTTCATGCCTCTCGCTGCAGCCCAAACACTGCAATTCTTCAGGGTGCATCTAACTCATACAAGAGAGCAGGAAACAGCCACAAGAGATGCAGCAGACCCAAAACAGTATGTTGGTATAGAATTCTAACATGTTTGTATTGATTGAATGTGATTTCATTGGACACACAGTGCAGTGAGGAATCACAGTGGCTTTCACCGACCTTTATCTATCCAGAGAGTAACCACAGGCTTGATTTTCTGCCAATAAAGTTGTCAGATATGAAGTATACAAGGATGGAATATTAATCTAGCAGCACACAAGCATTTAACCTGAGTGTCAATAGCTGTAAACATCAAACGTACTAATCAAAACTAACACTGGTATCCATGAAACACCAATTAAGCACAACAGGGAAATGAATTATGCAACTCTGAACATTTAGCTTGGCAGTACTCTTACACTCCAAGCTAGTCATAGGTGACAAACTGCATTTCTTCACAGACAATCCTCTATCCTCATCATTAACATAAACCTCCCAGAAAACACAAACAATTATATCGCTTAGCCTCCTACTCTTGCTTTTCTGCTGCGACTAAAATATTTATGTAGCCAGACCCCACATATAGGCAGCAATTAAGGTCACTATGAGGAACAATTTCTGCAACTCTGTGAAAATAATGCTGGAATTTCTTACCAAAGTCCCCAGGGACGAAGATGTCATAGACACAGATCTGGCCTCGGGTGTAATTATGTGGGTAGTTTGGGGACAGCACAGTTCCCTCTGAACCTGTGAAATGACCTCCACAGGGAGCTGTGGGGACCGGAGAGAAAGCAACAGAGAGGCATGGTTAAAAAAAAACTTGGGAAAAAAAACACCTGACAATACCTGGGGAAATGAGGTAATAAAATACAATCAGCAAATCTGTTTTAACGGGCACAAGTGCACAGGTAAGCAGTTCGTATCACAAATGAGATCAAAAGTCACATTTCAACTTCAGCTGCTGACATATTAAATTGTGGCTGGCTTACAGAAATCATTTCAAACTTGAAAGACAGTTTAGGGACATTTTTTGAGGAAAAGGGAGTTGCAAGAGAACAGAAAAGTACAGCTGAGTTGTGTTTACATTGTTTTAAACCTAAAGGGGCTATAAAAAAGAAAAAAGTTTGATTTACCTTCAAACTGTGTGAAAACATGATAAATCAACAAAACGCACAATCACAAAAGTTCCACATGCCTGTGACTTTAATCAGCCCATATCACCCAGCAGCATGTTCAAAAAAACATCTTGGGTTCAACTTTCAACTACAACAGGCTTTAAGATTGTGTACATAGCAGATCCAGCTACTCTGGTTTAGAGATTTATGGATTTTTTAAATGCAATCTTGATCCAATAAAAGTTGATTAAAAAACGAGGGATGCAACATGTCTTTGAATACTACCAGCTCCAAACAAAGAGTATTGCTTTATTTGCATCATCATCACAGTGTCAACAGATCTTAAGACATGCGACTTGGTTAATCAATATAAGCCGCGGTCTGTCCTGCACATCTCAAGAGTTCTATCTTAAGCTGTCAATGATGTACTTAATTTGCCAATCGGCTATTTACCACAGTTGTCTAAGATCTCGTGGACTGAGCCATCGGGTGGGGGAGCCTCAACTGTAAACAAGCACATACTCATTTTGTTGGAGGGAAGCTGTCACCAGCTGCTCTGAACCTCCTGTGGCCAACACAATGCACATGTCATTGCTGTTTCAGAGCACAGGAGAAGATGAACAAAAGTGAACGGAGGCGCTTATTTAGAAAGATGGATCAGCAATTTATCCACGTTTGGTATTTGGAGTAGAAAAAGGCATGTAATCAAGCATATGTGATGACGGCAAGTGGGACTCTAATTCAGGCTGATTTGTCAGACAGAATGGGAGCCACATAGTCGTGGTGGGTGAGGAATATGAGACTGCTGCTAGTGGGAAGGAGGGCATACTGTTCTGTCAATCACCAGCAGGTGAAAGCAGCAGCAAGAGGAAAAGATATGCTTTAATGACTCCTTTCTGACAGGGGAGTGTAGTGGTAAGGAGAAGTGGGCACACTGCAAACCCTATCATTTTGTGTTCTGAGTGAGACAGATGGGTAGAAATAACCCGGATGCCCTAAAAAAAGCATGGCTTATTACTGTAATCTATATATATATATATATATATATATATATATATATATATATATGTGTGATGTTATAGAGAATCAGGTTGCTTTCGGCTTTAAGAAAGGTTAGATTACCCTTGAAATCTATACCATCTATTTCTGTTTTATTTTGTATTCATTATTGATGGTTGCATTTGGCCTTTTGTTAAAATGTGTGAATGCTGTATAATTAAAAGGCACCGGTTTACATTTGAAGGATATTGACTTAGTCATTCAATCCACTCCTTCAGAACGGCATCAGAGCTAATGGAACTGTCACAGCACAATAGGACTAATCTCATAAACTGAATGTATTGGACCAAATGCTAAAATGTAGGGAGAAAATGCTTTTAATGGAAATTTAAAATAGGAGCATTGAATAGTAAGTGATTGATACCCATTGATAGCATTAAACTTGATGCTCCCTGACTAAAATTTAGTTACTGATTAGCTGATTAGCTGGTTAGCTAATTATTACCTGATTAGCTGGGATCCAAACAAAGAGAAAACTCAAACATATCTTTGGAACTTGTAGGCATTTGTTAATATGAAGTTATATCTTTGATAAGCTAATGAATGGTTAATGGCAAACAGACAGACTGTACTTATAATTTCTCTAGTCTTCTGACCACAAAAAAGTGGTTTTACACTACATGTAACATTCACCTATTCACAAATATACATAGACTAACACATCAGTAGATATTATGTAAAGTGCCCATCAGTATTAACCTTTCACAGCCATACGCATTCACACGCTGATGGCTATGGAGCTCAGGAGCAGTCAACCTTCTGATTGAAAGACGACCGACTGAGCCACAGCCACCAAATACTGACCAATAGTAGAGACCCTAGGGACCAGTATTAGCATGTCTATTAAAGTGTGATTACTGCTGGCCATTAAACAGCAAATAATAAAACAGGATTCAGTCTTTTCGTCAATAACTAACTTTTTAAAAGTGGACTGCATGTTTGCCTGTATAGGAAATATGATCAACTTCAGCTAATTGCTGAATAATTTGGAGGGTCAGGAGCTGACCATATGTTGTGGCAGCTGAAGCCATAACATTTAGCCTTTAGACTGTAAAGTTATCAGTTCAAATTTGGTCTCTTAGTAGAAATACTAAATGAGAGTTGCTGATGGACCTTTTAGCAAAGCACATAACCCCAGGGCTGTTCAGTGAAGTTACAAAGGTGCCAACTGTAAAAGTAATGAATAGCTCCCTGGTGGGGGAGCGGATGCCTCTGTTCCCCACTGCTGAAAATGAGAGCTGAATTCTAATTCAACCTTGGCAGATAAAACCATTTGAGTAGTATTAAAAATGGTGTAATGCTTCTGGAGGGAGGAGAACTGTGTATTTACCTCGACACTCTTTACATCTTTCCACCCCTCTCTAGTTGATATAGATCATGGAGATACTAAAAAGAAGTATGAAATATCTACTCCTTAGACTTGCCTTGCAAATAAACATTGGGTTTATTATGTTCTTAGGAATAACTGAAATTCTACAATAACTACAACCATGAAATGGACTTCTTTTCAAACAGTTCATGTCAACTCTTTGTGATGTCAGCTGTTCATTATTCAACACCAGGATTAATTTAAACATTAACTTATCCTGCACACTAAACAGAGTTAAACAGTGTTAACACACTGTAGCGTTCATACTTTCATTTATACGTTTATTTTATTTGATAATATGCCTCCTTGTGAAGTCAGGGCTTTGCACATTATGAACGTATTATTGCTGCTTCTTTCACCTACTATTTAATTGGAGCTCTTATGTATGGCTTTAATAACAGAAAATGCAGGTTTGATGTCACCCATTGGTTTGTAAACTGCCTTAGTAGTGACATGACAACCACTGGTAGCCAGGCATTCTTTGTATTTCTCAATTTGGGACCATATTGAGAAAAAATAACATTTTATGGTGTTGTAGAAGATTTCAAACTAACGACTGAGACAACAATCTCATTAGAAAAGTGTTTACTGAGTTAATGTATGAATTTAGAAGTAGGTTTTAGTTTACCGTCACAGGGCCAGATTCCATTTAGTACGTTTGACTTTGTGAATATTCAATATGGGGCGTTTCTGCCCTAACGTGCAAAATACTGGGAGGAGAAAATGCAAACAAGTTAAGTTAGTACACGCATTGTGATTTACCAAACCTGACAAAAATTGCAGTGATTGTGACAGTGTCTGTATTTAACACCTTTGAAAAGAACGTGCTAATCCAGGAGACCAGTGTTACACATAACAGGCTGCTGTTATTGAAGTTAGGAGGAGACGTAGACACAACAAAGGAAGACATAAAGATCGCGTTTTTCCCCACAAGTGTTTACATGTTTCAAATTACATGTTTACATGTTTTAAATTTGATTCAATATTGTAATCTTTAAAGAAGAGAAACACCACGATTAAACTACAGGCTATTGTTGCCATAGCCTACAGCCTAAGAAAACTGAACATTCACAGCCTCTGAATTCTAAAGAATTTCAACATTGACATTTATTTCTTCCTATTTCTTTTCGCCAACATTATATTTTAAACTGGGGATTTCCTTTTTCTCGGGTTGCACGTCTTCCCCCTACACTGTAGGATGCTTGGATTGGGGGACCTCACCACTGTTTGTACCCCCGTCTTCGATACCTTTTTCCAGGGCATTTATGTCAGATCAGACACAGCGCTGGCCAGCTGTCTGGTGCGCAACAACGGCAAGTGTAGAGCGCCCGGTCCACAGAGGAGGCAGCTCGCACATCCTGCGCAATGTATGTCACTTCATTCTTAAGATTAAGGGAAGAAAAGAGAGGCCCTGTTTAATGCCGGTGTTTTCTACAAATTTCTTTGTAATATTCAGATTTAAATCCTATAACTCGAAAGTATTGTGCGTTTATTTGCCTCTCCAACTGATACCTATTTTGCGCTTGCAGTCGTCCTGCTTTCTGTCCAAACTCTCCATGACGTAAACCAGTAGAACACGCAAAAACCTAACTTATTATTACCGCCTCCACAAGGTTTGCACCTGTTGTCATTCACGCAAATTGTCTTAGTAGATCACCCGCAAAACGCCCACCAACCAAACGTGCAAACTTTTGGAGTGAACACACAATTTAGTACTCTTTAATTGGAAGCTTAGTAAATCTGGCCCTTACTGTACTCCCCCTACTGGCCATTAGTAGGAATGCTTGACTGAGGCACTTCTGCATTAGCTTCACGTTTACAAGTCCTTGTTCACTTCTTATATTCAGCCAATGGTTTAAGGACTTTGTTTTTGTGGATTTATAAGATGATCCTTTGATGACAAGAAAAACTACGTGCACAGGTGGATTTTGTTGCTACCTGTAAATATTATGCTTCAAAGAACAATGTTTTGGTCTTTTAGAATTGAAAGGTTTCAGAAACCCTATTTGGCATCTTGGGGTGTATTAGAAATAACACTTTCCACATAAAGACTTGGAAGGCTAGGTGCAAGGAAACGTGATATCCTGCTTTTCAAATATGTATAATTAAATGCAAAAGCAAAAAGAAACACACATATGACACAGTATCACACATTACTTTTCATTGTAACTCTGCTTATGCTGCAGAGATTTAGATGTATTTTTATAAATTTATTTGATAGACTAACCAGATGAGTGCTCTTATTTATTTAATATTTTATATGACTATGTTAGATGAAGAATTGAGACAATGTTGCCCCTGTTCTTATTTATATTTACTATATATATATATATATATATATATATATATATATATATATATATATATATATATAGATAGATACACTGTATATAAAATATTTCTCATCTATTATACATATTTTTCTTTCAGTTTGCTTTTCTTGTATTCAGTGAAATGCGTGCATGCACTTCAAATTATTTTAACAGTGCCCAGTTCTGGCATCACATTGTATCATATTATTGACAAAACAGCTGGAGTTCACTTCTCTGCTACCCAGACATTCGGTTAATGTGAAAGTGTTGTCTCTCACCTTGACAGCTTGGCTTGGCTCTATCCCACTCTGGCCTCTTGCTGTTGCCCATGACACATGTCAGAGTGGAGTAGCCCTGCAGCAGGTAGCCAGCCTCACAATGAAATGTCACCATAGAACCCAGCTTGTAGTCAGTACCCATTCTGGTGCCATTCATCATATTCCCTGGATCAAAACACGCCTCCCGCAGTTTTGCTGCCAGTCAAAAAACAAAGGTTTTAGAACAGTGACTGTCCAAAGTGAGAGGCATTTCTAATCAAGCAGAGACAGATTCAAACAGTTATACAGGCTGCAAGGCTGCATAGAATTTAACAAAACTGCTTTTAAAAAGCTAGATTGAAAACAAAGTGGAAATGGATATGGATGAATAAAAGGCTATACACATAAGCGGGCATCAAGAAAACAGTTTGTGTGTAGGCTCCAGCAGCAAACTTTAAAGATGTTTTCTGCCTAATACATTTATATCTAATCCTGCTACAACAAAAAAACATACTGCGTGAACATGCATATAGAGGCCTCCCTGCATAGGCCTTCAGAGTACCTTTGTATTCCAAATGAAAGCCGGTGTAGCTCACAGACCCATCACTGCGAAATGCCAGGTACATGAAGTTGGAAGTGCTCTCAATCTTCTCAGGAAGTTTACTGTCCTGGAAACTGCCAATCAGGTGAGACGTGCTGTCTGACCCATCGTAGATGTACAAGAAATCGTAGTTGGGCTCAATACTGAAGCTGTGACAAGTAAAAGAAACAGACAAATAGGAGATAAAACAGTATTATGTTGCCAGGTCTGAACCACCAGATTGTACAGATTGTATGAGATTTTGAATGCATTAGGGTTTCAAAATGAGAGTGTACCGCAGTGCTAGAAGTGAGTCATGCCAGGCGATTTGTTTTGCATCTCCAGACAAAGAGATAAAAAAAGATATCTCCCCCAAGAGGTGAGAAGAGATTAAATTGTTGTGACACTACGCTGGCACAAAATCTTCCCAGACGGCAATGGCAATGCAGTGTGAAAAGATCGTTTCATATTGTAGTGCTGTATATCAAATCACATGCCGCAGTGAGAGAAAGAGCAACTTTGTTTTCAAAATAATGAGCGCGGTTTATGACAAAAATGTAAATAGCTTGGAGATAATTGCATTTGAGTTGGATCAAGGCAACTCCAATTTTAAATCATAACTCCATCCTTTCATTTGGTATCCCTGGGAGACAAAGCCGCATTGTGCTAACTCTGTTACATGTTTGTTTTGAAGGACAAAGTTGAAACAGAAACATGGTGAATTTCTCTTCACACCTCGAGGAGAGGTAATGTGGGTGGGAATGCAAAAAGACCACTGCTCGTTTCAACCCCTTCATGAAATAACTTTAAAAAATGTAACTCAACAGTCAAGAGCAGCTCTAACCATGAAAAGTGCCCTGAGGCATATCTGTGAGTTTCCTTTTCCAGGATTGCTGCAACATGCTAAGACTGCAATTAGTAATGTAAAGCTTACAGTGCGAGTATCACTCAACCTTAAAATGAATTGCAATCATATCCAAGTTCTGTCTGCAATATACCGGAACTGCATACATCTAGAAATCTTGTTTCACAACATTTCAGCTAAGTGGCAGAAATACCTGCCTTTTGGCTGTTTAAAGAGGGACTGCTGCTTCCCCCTATCTCCCAACACACCTGGACTCAAACTCAGACCCTGTGCTTAGCACACATGGCCACCTTTGGTCAATACTATGATGTTATAGCTGGTTCCACTGCAGAAAGCAAGCAATTCCACATCAGAACTTAAGCCGATGTGCATCCACTAAAGACTGACTCCACTCTGTTTCAGCTATGTTACAAACACTACAGGTGAAGGGAAACCTTTCATGTACTAAAATGACAAAACATCAGTTTTCTCTTTTTCTCCAGAATCATTTACAAGAACCATTGTTTATATGTTCAAGAAACAATCAGGTTATGATTTGTTTGTAACAATTGTTAGAAATAACTTTTTTGATAAACTGTTAAAAAAGTATCAAACCGTTGTCCTTTCAAATGTATATTATGCAACTGCGACTAAACAAGCCAGTAGTTTCACATGTTATCCAGCATTGAGGACAGCCAGGGTTTTCCTGTTTGATGTTTTAACTGAAACCAAATGAACAAAGTAAAATAGACACTGTTGAAGCTGAAATTACCTGATGAAAGCCAAGGAAATGACATAGTCAGAGTGGACAGCAATAAGCCAGTCACAGTCTTTGCTGTGTGGGTAGGGGTTTGGGTAGTTGGGAGAGAGGATGAATCCTGAAGATCCAGTCACATTTCCACCACATGGAGCTTGAGAGACAAAAAAGGTGGGAAACAATGTGAATAAAAACGACGCACACAATCATGACTAAAATAATCTTTAACTGACCTGCTGCAAACATTTTGGACTGAGCAGAGTTTAGTTTGAGACGGGTATGAAATGAGCATCTGTAGGTCATTAAATATAATTGAGCCCAATTCAATGACCTTTGTGAACCTCTATCAGCAACAACCATCAAGTACTGTGGTGAAATAGTGTCAAAAAGAGGGTATTAGAAAGACTACGCTATTACTCCGCTACATAATGATCAAAAGAGCAAGCTTCTGGTCCCTTGTCTTACCAAGGCATCGGATCTTGCTGCTAGATTTTTTTTATTATTTCTGGTGCAGCCGTTAAACATTGTAATTGACGCTTGACAAGTCAGCTGTGCACAGAGTGTAGTTGCACATCTCAAGTCATAAGATACAATAACTACAGAAAACAAGCAAACATGACACTAAAAAACATGGAATACCAACATATTAAGATGATCTAAGAATAAAATTATAATAAATCTGGTAGCACATTTGTGCTCTAGGACTTACGGAAACTGAATAGCTTAAGTTTTTGTGTTTTAATGCCTCTGTATGTCAGAGGAAAGTCTTTGCTCTGAAACTTATGGCTCAACAAAATACTAAGCTAGCTGTCACAGACCCCACATAGTGGTGTGAGTACCACACTGATGAGTGTTTTAGTCTTCATTGATGTGGTGACACTTACTGTGTAAAAGGACAGCTGACATTTACTCATGCAGACTGCCTTCTGGTGTCAAAATATTATGCTGAGTCATTGTGTCATGTAAATGGATTGAAAGATCTAAAAAAAAAAAAAAGTAGTTGGCAGGGACTCCAGTAAGAGTTTCTTATGTGTGATTATTTCTAATTGACTTATAAAGTAATTAGTAGTTAAGCTCTAATAAGACAATGTGTTGGGAGACTGTAGTACTCATTCTTTGACTGGCTACTGAAGAAGTGGGTATATCCACACAATAGCTGGCAATGACTCAAACATTTCTAAAGAGTCTTGTTTATCCTACACATATTTTAAAACCTCAGCGTGAGAGAATTAAAGTCTCTGCTCCAGCCAGTTAATAGAAAAACTCCCCCTTCCCCTCATCCTCTCACCATCTCTCTTTCACTCTGATCTTTACACTTCCCCCCTCCTCTCCTTTATTTCAGAAACACCTCTCTGTCCCCTCCATGCATCCCCCCTTCCTTCTCTAACTCATACTATCTCCTGCTCACTCACCGATGCAGCTTGCAGGACTGGGCTGCCAGTAGTATCTATTTTCCACTTGGATGCAGGTGATTCTGCTCTCCCCCTGCAATTCATATCCCGGATCACAAGAGAAGGTCACAGAGTCGCCAGGCTCCCGACCTTCCCCGTTGCGACTGCCGTTCATGGGAATACCTGGATCTCTGCAAGCTGTCGCAAGTGAACCTGAAGGGCAAGCACACGTTATTCTCACATAAACATGTGCATGCAGAGTACCAAGTATCAATAAACACAGGAGATACACAGATATACACACAGAGTTTCATATCATATGGCAGACAGCTGTTGGGCTGGAACTCCAGCTCAAATAGAGTTAGAGCAGGGAGCAGATTACAGACTGACATCAGTCAAAATCCTGCCGTGTTTTCCTAATCAGGTTTCCTAAACCGCAGCTGTGGAGCAGCCGAGAGCCAGCTGAACGATCAGCTAAAATCTGATGGATTCTTCAAATATTCCCATCTTGACAGACTCCACTGAAAGATTTAACTCAGTTAAGTTTATTGCAGAATTTTGGTGTTGGTGCTTTTTCACAAATACACCTTAGCACATGTAGAACTGTTGAAAATTGTAAAATGAAAGGCAAATCCTGTAAAATAAATACAAGATGGCATACACAGCACAATATATCATTCAACATGTGGATGTGAAATAATCAATCAATACAATTTTACATCCATGAAACATAGATGGTTAACATAGCATAACTTTTGTTGGAGCATGGCTTTACATTTTAATATCATGTGCAATATTCCTTTTCCAAATGAGGTTCCACATACAATATTACTGATCCATTACACTTATTAACAACCATGTGCAATATTACTTTACAGTTGCTATGTTGTGCAATAATACTTTTAATTATTATTACATCCAATTACATTTAATATCACATTCCATCCTAAATCAATTATCTCTTACCGCTCTTTATAACTGCCAGTATAACTATTCCTCTATAACGTCATTATATTTCTACTCAGCTTTCTTTTGTTATTTATTTTACTTCCGTTGCTATTCTATTTGCGGTACTATTTTGTTGCATCACTACATTGTGATCATACACTTTTTTGCTTTGTGTTGCTCATACTTTTTCCTGGAATTTTTTAGCAACTTGGCACTCACATTTACTGCATATAAAGTTTTAAAATCAAAATGAAACACATACAAAATGAAACACATACAGCTTCAAACCTGGCATATACTTTAATCCTCCAAATACATTTATAAGCCTTAGTTCTATGCACAAGACTGTACCGTTCATCGAAGGAGATTTGCAAAAGTTCACTGAACACATCCAGCCTTTTGGTTCAGAAAACCACTAGCCTTAGGCAAACTGCATATATTACTATACAGTTTCCAAGTGGATTCCAACATCAAAACAGTGTGGTGAATTCAGATAATTGATTTTTACATTATGCTGCCATGCCAGTGTACTTGAAGGAAAATGAAAACATTTACAAATTCATCATAAATGGCATGCATGAGGTGTTATGGAACTGCTGTACTCTTGTGTTTGGGTTTTTGAAACTACTCATCAGCAGAACATGTCGACTGCATTAATATTAAAGCAGCAAACCTTGCACAAGAGACTGATGGAAGCCAACTGTGTAATACCTGGGAGTTTTACCACTCACTGACACACGGGTGATTATATAAAACACAAAGATTGTCATGGCATGAGGAAATGTATAAATTACAAGCTGCGCTTTAATTAAGTTCAGTGACTTGATATCAATCAGGGTTTTACTCCTTTCTTACTCAGCAGTAATAACACTGAAGTGTGCTGTCACCTCTTAGGAAGGTCCAATAGCATTTAATCTAAACAGAGGTTTACAAAAATCCCTTCAGATAAGTACACATGATTAGAAAACCTGGACCTTTACATTCATATAAGTTGAGTTTAATGCCTGATGTTTTTCAACACCGCTCCCTCTGTAACAGAATACAAATGTGCATACAGGACACAGAATACTTAGAAAGACATACTCACTGGAGAAGTCAATGGCAAAGCCAGACTTGGTGATATAAAAGTCAGTCTCAAACTGAATGGTTACAGTGTTGAGAGTGGAGTGGATCCCCTCGGGCAGCAGAGAGCCGCTCACCTCCCTCAGAGACATCTCGTTCTCAGGAGGCCCGTCCCACACCTTCAAGATGTCGTGGGAAGCCTCTGTATCAAATGCTAGAAACTGAAGGCTGGAAGAGGTGAACACATAATTGTTACTTTGGCCCGGTTTGGCTTTAGTTTAATTGAGTCTATTTATTTCTTTGCATTTAAAATGAGCTTTTCTCTGTTTGAACAAAGCTCACAGATGAGCTCAGGTTGTATGGTTTATTCAATTATACTTGGTTGAATAAATGATGATTGAGTTCCTTTGCATCATAATTCTAACAAAAACTGATGTTCTCAGGAAGGCAAGCAAAGGATGCTGAACTTTGTCTGGATTGATCTCTCCGCTGAGAACAATTTAATCTTACACAGGGTGCTCATGCTTTTGGGCACATCAGTTCAGATTTGGTATCATTAATCATTTTTTTCCGATGCAAGAGAGACGAAAGCACGGACTTATCTACAATCTCATCATGAGATGTCCTGGAGGAGCTCTTCTGACAAAGAACGTGTGGCTGACTTTATGAAATCATACCATGTTTACTTCTACCTCTAAGCCCAAACGGGTTTCATTTCATAGCAATACTGGGCGCTCACAACCGCAAAAAAAAAGAAAAGCCTTCATGTCCCAAGAAAATTCCCCTAGGTGCTGTCACATGTCTACAGAGTCCCTGTCCCAATCATTGTAAAAGAAGCTGCTGCTGTGGGCTGTTTCTCTTGATGACATAGTTGAGATTTTAAACATGAACTCCTCTACAGCTTTGAGTTTTACAATGTCGCTGTAAAATATCTTTTTGGATGTTTTGATCGTTAGGATTTTAGTCAGGTCAACTAAGCATGACCTCATGTCATTTCAGAAGTATTTAAAATCAGATCCATGCAGCTTAAGGCAGATTCATTGTGTATAAACTGTATTTTTAGGATGGCACAAATCACATGCCCTGTAGTTTAATCACATCAATCATCCAAGTGTCCAACCTTGCTTTTGTTAATATGAATGTATTCATTACATACTAGTTACTAAGACTTGTAATTTAAGACCCAGCAATAGGTATTACTCTCTTTCACCCACTTCTATCGTGAGTAATGATGCTCAGTAGAATTTGCATGCTTTGATAAATCATTGCAAATCCTAATTTAAATGTTCTTAATTCCATTGTTTTTAAAAAGTTATAAATCCCAATGATAATTGAAACTTGCGTTACCTGACAATGTTGCCTGAGTTCACCTCAATGGTCCAGGTGCATCTCAGGTTGTTGTCGTAGGGGAAGGGGTACCCAGGAGAGAGGATACGCCCTGTAGACTCCCCCTTAAAACTGCCCCCACACTCAGCTGCATGCACACAAACAGAAGAACATGAAATACATGAAAACTTCTAAAAAAGAAATCTCACTCAAGAGGAAATATAGACACAAGCACACACAAGCAAACATTCATAGAGTATGGTAAAAGGGGGGGGGGGGGGGGGGGCTGTCAGAGCCCAAGTTCAGTGTGGCTACAATGAGGACTAATGAGCAACAGTGTGAGCTCGGCTGAAAATGAACAATTTTCCTTTTTTTTTTTTTTTTTTACAGATAATGGGACTGCAACAAGGACTTCCTGCCTGAGCAGAGATACTCACGGATGCAAAACTTGTTTTGACTGTAAGTATGCCTCCTAATGATGTCATTAATTAACTTTAAAAAAAAAAGATTGTGTCCTGAGAATAAATAGACTGAGCTTTGCTCTGCAGGGAGGACACTGCAACAAATGTTAATGCCTGAAGGAATATCTCATCATCCAATCTATGTTGTCTCTCTCCTGGTTATCCTCCTGCTATCTGTATTACAGAACAAACAGCACTTAATTAATAGGAAAATCGCATTAGACTGCCACAGTGGTAGGCTATTATCAGTATAATAACACTGGGCAAATGTAGAAGTCCTTGACAGGAGCCAGGCTGTAACTCAGTGAAATGCCTTTTAACATTCAGCTCCCAGATACTATCTCACTATCAATACTGTCCAGTTACTGACCCAGCACTGTTAAACAGCTAATCAATAGATTGATTTATCTTTTTATGTGATTGTTTTAAAAATGCCAGTATACCAGAGCAAAATACACGTTTCGTTGAAAAAGGCGCCGGAACACAAAGTGAATATGGTGCAATTCTGCCCACGTCCGGAAGTTGGAAATCATTTTTTAACCTAATCCATCACTGCTAGACATCAGGAAACAGACATTGCCTCCCAACACCTTCCAGACTGTAGCAGCGTGCAGGTAATAGCTTTATCATTTCACAGTCTTTCCGCCTCAGCATGTTCTGAATATGAAAGTACAGCAAAGACTGTACATCATGCTCGTCACTCAGTCTGATTTGAACACTTGGGTAATTATGCCTTGACTTCAGAATAATGCTGATCAATGGGATACGAAAATGAAAAATTATAGTCTGTGAATGAGGCACAGTCAGTGAAACACATGGACAGCTCCATAGTAATTAAGATTGCTTTACTACATTGTTCTTGAGGAGTCTTTACAAATAGTTCTGCATACGAAACAGAGAGATCAATAACTCACCACATAACCTCAGAGCTGTTTATATTCTCAATAACAAGCTGTCTATTTTCTCACAACACAGTTCAATTAAGGAGAAATCATTTTGTATAAATCCTTGGGATTAACACCTAGCTGGGCATTGTTGATGCTGTGCCTGTTTGGAATATCAATGTATGCTACCAACAAAAATTAGAAAAACAGAGATGGATTTAGCTGAGATATAGAGTGTCTAGGACCAGAACCTGAAATCGAGACACATACAGCCAACAGAAAAAGGAAGAAATAATTACCTATACATGATGGCAGATTGTTGTCCCATGCCCTTCTCTCCCCTGTCATGCACTTAAGTATGCCACTGCCATGCAGGGTGTAACCTTGGTCACAGCCGAACGTGATGGCACTTCCAGCAAAGTGACCCTGGTCACTGACTTTAAAGCCAAACTGCGGCACCCCTGGATCATCACAGTGGGACAGCTCAAAACCTGGAAGAGAAAGATTAAAAGACAAGGAGTGGAGAAGGATAGAGAGAGAAATAGTTGAGTGACTATTATAACATGAAGAGCATGAACTCGTACAAACACAAAACTACTTGTCAGCATTTAAAGTTCATTGGAGAGCAGCCATTCAGTAAACCAGTTCCATATTCCCATCTATCTGCAGGGTAAAGAGGTATTGATTGAGCTTTGAGAATCATTTCCAGCAGAGCGCAGATGAGGCCCGTGTCTATAGACCCACTATATTACTTGGCAGTAAAAGATTCTTTTTGAACAGAGCGAACAATTAGATGGTCACAATTAAATTGTTAATGGAGTGTGGACATTCACAGCGATTGAAAAAAAGGTCACACACTTGTAACACTTTGGGGCAATACTAAAGAAATAAAATAAACAAGCCGCCAACAAACAAAATGGTACCATAACTCTGAAGCTCACTATGTTTGAACCTGACCCTGACTGCTAGATGTGTTCCTCTATTTCAGGTACTAAATGTAAGTGTTCTGCTATGCAGCAACAGTGGCCACACATAAACCCTGCAGAGTTGATTTATGGTCACTTCTCCATGCCCATGCAAGATGTTATGGTAGTATTACAAGTGTCATGCCCAGTATAAATCTCCTGCAGTTACTGCTCACATTTAGAAAATTACCTCGGCACTTTTGGTAGAAGAGTCATGAAAACATTATCAGATTTCATGTTCAGACGAGATAGAACTTTCTAATGTCCCAGCTCTTTGCCCTTATGCTGTTCATACATGGGTAACGCCTTCCCAAACTGAATAAGCTATTCATTTTAGCTGAAAAGAACAAGCAAAGGATGCTCTTTAAAATGTTTGAAGGTTGCTGGCTTACATTATGCCATTTATCTTGTGCACATCCCTGGAAAAATCAGAAATTTAAACTAATTACGTGCTACTTAATTACGGGTAATTTTGTAACTGAAACGGCAGCTTGTAATTAACTCATCGTTTCTCCTGAACTAATTGTAGTTGCATTTAGATGCTGATGAATGTATTTAGCTGTAAATGAGTGCACATTTATGATTAATTTCCTTTTTTTGCAGGTCTGTCAGGATGTTAAATCAAAACAAGAGTAATGCTGAAATGCACCCTAGTGTTTAAATGTTTTTATTTGAACCTGTTGGCACATTTGGTATAACTATCACAGAGTGAAAATTGCAATTATGGGCCCCATGACTGCAAGTTAGCCTGAAACTTTTTGGCTTTTGTACTTCATGAGGTAACACAGCACTTGGCATGATGCCATTCTCACTAAGTATGCTGAATTCTAACTTGGAAAAACCCACAGCAAGATAAAAAGAATTCAAAGCTCAATTGTAGGTGAAACACAAAACCACTTTAAATTGGACTGCAAAATGCAGTCTCACCAAAACATTCTCGCATCACAGTAATAAATTAGAAACAGTTAGCAACAATACACAGTCAGCAGGCCAATTAGCCAAAGCCAGAAACGAAACCCATCTATTACTGGTCCTGTTAGAGAAATGACCCAAAAATTCAATACGAAAACACACTAACGCGTTCTGTATGCAAAGGCACACACTATTAACAATGCATGCTCATCGTTAACGCACACAGAAACACAATGATTTCAAACATTCCCACCAATGTTTCACCTGTTTAAACAAAGTACAGTAAGGCAGGAATGGGCACTTTTGCAGGATTGGTAGCCAAAGGGAAAAAAGGGAAAAGGATCCACAAAGAGAGATGCAAAGGGACAGGAATGGCGCAGAAACACCATGCTGTGCTTAATGGCTACCTTGGCTGTAAACGACACAGTGAAGCAGGGTGAGGGTCAATTAAAAATTTCTTTTAAATTCTGCTACTTGAAATGGCCTGGCTCCTCAAGTGAGGCAAAATTCACTCATTTGGAAAAGCTTTAGGGCCCTCCTTCTCCAGGGAAATGAAATGTGACTTACTGTGGTATATGAGCCGGAACCCTGCTGCCGTTGCCTCCTGGTCAGAGTAAAATTCAAGCCAGAGATAGTTGGAGGTGCTGGTAAGGGACAGACCTTGCATCAACGTGCCTGTGAATGTGCCAAGGAGTGGGGCTGCTCCGTCTTTGCCATCATACACCTAACCAGAGACAGAGAAGAACATGATGGAGAGCTTTGCTGTGAGTATTTAATACCCTCAATAAAGAAGAGCGATAATATGAAGAATTAAATATTAATGCATAAGAAAGAGAGCCACAATTAGATGGAGCTATTAGTCCTGTATATCCTCTGTTTAATATGGCATCTCTATTGCAAAGCCAATGTCCTAAATAGGCTGTGAAAATGAGATTGCAGTGACCGTAATTCTCCCCATTGATTTGATCTTGTGCAGCTGTAGAGCTAAATTAACAAGGCAGGTTCATGTTAACCCCCCCACCCCCCCCAAAAAAATACAAAAATAATAATAGTTTCACATTAAAGTAGTCAAATCTAAAAATAGATAAATATTGTATTTCTAAGAGTGAGGTACATTGTTTTCTCTTTTATTCATAAAAAATAAACACAATTTAACACATTCAACATAGTTAACCTTTTTTTTGCTTCATCCCGTATATCTTTTGATCAACACCCCTTTTTCATATTATTTGTCGAAAAAGCTCCATTTCAAAAGTCCAAAGTACACATTTCCAGTAGTATGCCTCATTTCCCCTGATTGACAGTGAGAAATAACAAGAAATAGTCTTCTTAATTTTGTTTTAGCCTTTTTTCCAAGTCATCTCTAAGCATGTCTTTCCTCATTTCAGATGTTCACAAAATGACTAAGTCCAAGAGATTACCGTCTGCACAGCTCCATTAATAGAAACACAGATAGAAGGCCATAATGTTTTGTTAATTGAAGCATTAGAAAAGACATCTGCATCCCAAAAAGAGTGCTTTCCAGCTGTGAAGAGGCGACTACATAGTCATTTGCATCCAATCTGTGGTGCTTACAAAAAGTGTGAAAATGCCCTTGAGCAAAGAAATGTATCCCTTCCTTCCCAAAGGGATGATGATGCTGCTGCTGTTTGACCTTTGCTCCAGCTTTCAAGGCAAGACACTCTGCATTCTGCCTGGTGCTTCATCATAATCCCCTGTCAAGTAACCCATGTTGTACATAATAAAAGGCACGAGGACCTGCCTCATTTACTTAAACATTCATTAAATAATGACACAAATTGGATGACTTATCTCTTAGCTAAAGAACTGTGTTTATTTGTTGATTATCTGTTTTCTGTCAACAAAGAGGATGACGGCTTTGTGTCTTTACCTTGAGGACGTCACCTTGTGCAAGTTGAAATGTGCTGGCGGTGATGTTGATGCCTTTCCCTGTTTGGACCTGTATGCTGTACACACATTCATGACTGTTGTCATAGCTCATTGGATAGTTTGGTGACAAAAGAACTCCCTCGTTGTTGGAGACTGTTGATCCACACTCAGCTGAAAGAAGAAAAAACACACACAAAAAAAAAACATCAGTTACACAAAAGGAAATGCAAAGACAGACTCTCCAAGGTTTAAATCAGACTCTAAAATGACTGTTCATTGTATAACCTTAGCATTTTACTGAAGAGATAAAGTTATAATCAAGTTGTCTTTTTTGGATGATAAATATGGCTGATCCATCCATGTGTCCATCTTTTTTATTCGTTAACTATTGCAGTAATCATTATCATCTGGCAGTGACACATTGTGAATTACTGGAAAGATTATTAAAGTCTTGGTGAAAGTACATTACAGGTTCAGTTCTGAGATTTGCCCAACTGGCTTCTCCGCACCATGCCAGCACTAAACCAAAGAGGATAGCATTTTAAAATGAACTCTTTAAATCATTAAGTAAAGAGAAAACATCTGAATGGGAGCGGGAGCCATACTTGCTATGCATCTTCTGCATGGTTGATTTATCCCAAGTACCACGTGAGGCAACTTTTAAATTTATTTGCTATCCTTAGAAACAGGAGCAAACCTTCTTTAAAACTCATTACCATTTAATGGATGTCACTTAAAGGCATATATACATGTTTTTGCTATTTGTTTCCCCGCATTTTTATCATGTAAAATTGATGTCATCACAGCAGTTCTTCACTAACAGAGTAAACGCTTGTTACAGAGGCTGGGTTGTGCAGAAACGTGGAAAGCACTTCTTCATCTCAGGTCAAATGATTCCAGGCCCATGACCCAGACGGCGAGGAGGTGAATTGAAACCTGCAGAATGTAGCCTATATTGATGTTTCTTATACATTTTATTTCACTAAACATCAAACTTTAATGACAGATCCACGTCATATAAACATTAAAACCAGCCATTGTTTTATGTTCGTATGCAGTGAGCCGTTTTCAATAAGTAACGTTTGATATGATATAATATAGAGGACCAGACTATGAACTAATTTAATCACTGATGTAGAAATCAGAACTAACACAAAAGCCATAGCGCCACCAGTTTTCATTAATACCTTTGAATATCATGTTATATTTATCATCAAGTGTGATTTTTAGTTTTAATACAGAGGACTGAGCTGCAAGACGCACAGAGCGCACAGAGACATGGCGTGGCTTTACACATTTCGCCTTACTCAGCACATCTTCATCACCTGCACGTATTTATTGTGTAAATAATTCAAGTGTGGACATTAAGTCGGGTCATCTCTGACCCAGTCTCTCACGATCATTAGGCCTATCCTCATAATGAATCACAGAGCAGACGCAGTTTCCCATGAAAAAATGTGGCCAACAATCAAAAGTCGTTGTTCATTTCTCAAACCTTTGATTAATAATATCATAGAGTGAGGGAGACTGCTGACTGATGTGTCCTCTCAATATCTGAAGAAATCAGTGTGGGTCCCTTAAACATTTAAACATTGCGGATACACTCGTGTAATGATGAACGGCGTATGTTTTGGCACTAGAGGAGGGCTGCTATATGTAGCAGTGACGTGGTGTCATTCTCTGACTTTTGTCAAATTTGTGATCCTCCTGCTGCAGTAAACTACCGATATATCTAGTTTAGTTTAGTCTAGTTTAGTTTATTTGCAAATTTTTTGAAAGAAGAGTCAAACAGAAAATTAAAACAAATAAAAAATATAACACATGTGCAGGTGAGGTAGAAACCCCTGAGGGCTTATCTCAATACCTCACTTTAAGAGATTAAACAAAGTTAAAATAAAATACAGTAAAAATAACAAAGTAAAAATATTTACTATCACAAATGAAATTTAGTCCATTTTATCCTTCACCTCATTTACAAGCTCCTCCATTTCGGGGTCAGAAAGTTTTGTTTCTTCATCTAAACTTCTGGTTTTTGCCGCGATCCAGCGCTGGACACCTTTGCTCTGCCCCCTCGTTTGCTTGCCTTTTCATTCACAAGCTGCTTTGCATTGAGTGTTTATGGTTGAATGAGGGCGTGTAGAGGGCAGATCATGGGGCTTATCTGCAAGCGCATATTTCCAGGTGGATCGTGATTTATAAAGGGAACATTGCGTGCAGATGTCTGTACGAACAGTTTTATAAATCTGAATGATTTTGTGCGCACGCCATTTCCGGGTGTTTGGAGCATATACATTTTTAGTATGGATTCTGCGCACTTATAAATGAGACCCCTGGTCTCTGGAGTCAGTCTTTGAAACATGTAAGTCATGTACTGTAATAGAGGTTACATGTTTCTCAGACTTGCCCTTTGTATGCCTTTCAGTGTTAGAAAGGGTCTTCCAGGATAGTTTAAACCTAGAAGCTTAGCTCATCTCACGTCAAAGCTTTTAATTGTAGTCTAATTTAGTACATAATATTCCCCTCAGATGTTAAATTTGAGCAAGAAACAATTCAATCCTGACATTGCTAACAGAGGAAATCCTGCAGTACACATCCACAAACAGAAAGGAAAATGGAATAAAAGCAGCTGACCACGTACCCACACACCTTGGCAGAGGGGCACTCCACATGCGGCGGCCACCTCCCAAGCACACTATCTCCCTTGCCCCCTGTAGACGATAGCCGGTGTTGCAGAAGAATGCCAGTGAATCACCGATGCCAAACTTGGAGCCAGTGTGCCAGCCAAACCGAGGCGACCCAGGATTCTGACAGGGTTCAAGATTGTACTCTGGGAACAAGATAGGTTATGAAATAGTAAGTTGCAATTAAATAAAAATGCTCCTTTACCCATTACCTAACTATTACCTTCTTAAATGTAGTCTATCATTATCTGGCACAAATATGAAAGATTAAAACCATGAGAAAAATCAGTCTGTTCTCTGTTCTCTGCAGAGAAACTGAAAGTGCACGTTCAGCCAAAGAAAGCCAAATCCTACATGGGGCGATGAACATCTTTGCTCAAGAACACTCCATCAGGTTAGGATAAATGCCAAAAGTTTGAAGCCATGGTTGTCTGGATGAAGGATGGGCTCCCTAAAATCTGAAAAAGTTTTAATCATGGGCCTGTTGGTGGCCTTATCACTTGAGATGTAGTTGCAACACAAGGCTGCCTGATAAGAAAAAAAACTCCTGGTAACATTCGTCTCACGCTCTGTATTTGCCAGAATGCAGAAATATTATAAATATAACAGCAGAGCAGTGCCCTACTGTACAATGTGGCCTAACAGCATTGGTGAGATTCCATCAAAGGACATGAAAGGTTAGAAAATTAATTCTTATCAGGAAATCTATAGATGCTAATTACAGAGTTTGCAAAGACACACACATACACTCGCTAACGAAATGTTTGAATATTCATGACTGCATAAGTTATGCTTCACGTCAGTGAACAGCAGGCAAACATTTAGCCAGAACGCTCATGAAGCAGACCTTCTCGCTCTCTTTTCCTGCTTTGCTTTACCTGACTCTCTCCCTCTCTCTCTCTCTGTCTCTCTCTCTGTCTCTCTCTCTCTCTGTCTCTGTCTCTCTCTGTCTCTCTCCGCCCTCTCTATCAACCCCACTCACTCATTATCACCATCTGTCTCATTTCTTCAGTCCTTGGTCCCTGCATGGGGGGCCCATTATTTCCATACACTCCTCTTCCCCCTGTGTCTCTGCAGTCTTGAGGATACTGACCCACATGGGACGCTTTGATGATCATTCCCACCACGGTCGAACACCCGCTACCTGCGTGACCTCCTTGTCTCTTAATTATCCTTCTCTGATCCGCACAGCCTGAGACATGGGCCACCTTAAGCCTCCTCCCATTCTGAGCATCAAATCACTTCTCACATGTTTCTTTATGCACGCTTTAGAGAGGCTTAGCTCTTTTGAACTCATTATTGAAGGGTCTCTGTCTCTCTGTCTGTCACAGTGTCTCTCTTTTGCTTTCAACCCCTTCTACTTCACAACTCAATCAACCACCTCCTTTCTGCCTTCTACACAAAATCCATCCACTTTCCTGTTCAAAAACTCCTCTTCCCATCCTGTCCACACACCTACAGTACAAATACTCTTCCCATCCTGCCTCCTACAGATAGCTCCCAGTATGCAATCTTACCTGAGAAGGAGATATTGAATCCCTGTAGCGATATAGAGAAGTCAGAAATGAAGCGTAGCTGGGCCTTGAAGTTCCCGTACAGGCCAGCATTTACCGGGGCAGGCCTCTCTGAGCCGGTGAGTCGAGCCAGCGGCTGGGCAAAGCTGCCGTTTTCTGTTATCAGGAGGTAGTCATGGTGATCCTCGAGGTGGAAGGTGTGAAAAGTGAACTGAACACCTTAGAGGAGGAAATAAGAAAGGCAGATGTTAGAAGTTTCCCTGGAAAATACAAAGAACACTGATAAGAGATGTGGAAAAAGCTTTGGACAGAATATGCATTATGCATTGATTTGACAACCATGTTAACACTGACCCATAAGGTTAATAACTGGATTGGCTGTTTATTTTGTAGGACACAGACTGAGATTTAAGGCAACTCCCTCAGACTGATTATGTCTGCTTTAAATCCTAATTTCATCCTAATTTTTCCAATGTCACTGAACCAATTAAAAAGAGACTACATTTATTACAAATTTAGATCTCTGAAACCTCCTTGACAAAACACATTTTCTATTCATTAAATGATAAAATGCTTTAATCTGGGCCGCAGCACTAAAATTAGCGTACAAATGTGAATCCCACTTAATTATCATATAAGAAAAAGTGAACAAGTGAGGATCCTACATTTGAAGGAACACACTAAAGATAAAGATCTGATGATGATTTACATTTTTTCTCAGCAGACTGTTTTTCTATTTTAAGGTCTCAAAACACGATCTAACTCTGTACACCCTGCTTCTATGTTTTTATACTGAAACTCAGACCCACTGACAACATCTTTATTCCATACATGATGGCCAGTTGGCTGCTTTTCAGTACAATAAGTGCTGCCATTTTAGTGCCATCTGTTGAATCTGCACAAATATCACTCTATAATATCCTCCACAATTTGTTGCTCACTTGAAAGCTAAAGTCCCAAATGGTTATACTATAAATAACAAATGAAATGATTGATTGGGCCCCTTTAAGCAGTAATTAAATTACAGAGGGTAAAGGCAAATGATCAATTAATAAAGAGCCATCCCAAGAGTGGGCTGATGGAACATCACATTTTTTAATATAGTAGATAATGAAGGCGGATAATTAAGTAGCTAAGTTACATCGCTGCTATCCCCAAAGATTAATTTGTCTCGTGGTCAACAGTAACAAGATAAAAACTTACCCAAAAGATTAACAACCTGACTTCACATTAACAGCAAGAACTTGTACATTTCTGAATCAGAGCAGAGACTTTACCCGTATTTCATGTAGAACAGAGAAATATTTGATGATGCATTGGAAACAAAGTAAACTAAATCTTTTTTATGTTGGACACTTGTACAGTTTACTAAAGTATAGTTTGAGTTGACTTTTTAACCCGACCCCTGAACCCGACCCCTGAAGGTACTAAAAAGAGGACTGACTTGAACTTACTAAAGAAGAAACCTTTCAGAGTTTAAACTTTCCATTGTCTGATAAAGGGAACATTGTTCTTTGAACCTCAACACTATGAAGATTAGTTTATACCTTTATAAAGATGTAGCTGATCAGAAAGTCTAGCCAACTGTATAAAATGTAATGTCTCTGTACAGATTTTTCCTAACATAAAAGTTTAAGCTCTCTAAACAGACGTCTTTATGGAAGTGCAGTTTACATTCCACCATTAGACATCACTTTCAACACCAGCTTCATTCATGCTCATCAGGTTGCTAGTTGGACTGTAAATAAAGACAATGCACCAAAAAGGAACTCCTTTATCCTTAAACGCTGGCTACACCAGAAGCCACTAAAAGTAAGCCGATAGAAATTAGGATTCTAGGACTTCGTTTGTACTTAGATTCTGTGATTTGTTACATGCTGCCATTTTAAATCATATTCTGTAGGCTGAACCCAAACGGTTTGAAAAGCAGCAGATTTGTAAAGGCTCTTATATTATTTAAAAAATAGTCCAACATGTCATGAGGTTATAAGTGAGATCAGTGTCGTCCTTCCCTTCACAAGTTAAACCTTTTATATGAGAGAACATGAGGTGTTAATTGCTCCACCCTATCTGTTAATCACCTTGTTAAACTTAGTGTTGCAGTTGACTATGGTCAGTCACATCTATCAACTTTTCATTAATTGGGTTGGTTTAGTAGTGCTTTTGTCTTCAATGAATGATAACAATGTATAAGAAGGTCTGTACGAAATGAACCTAATAATGTTGTCTATAGGAATCTGCTGTGAGCTTAGTGTTCTAACAAAAACTAAATTAATATAAAGAAAACAACTAGTGCAAAACAAACAATGCAATGCAGTGCAAACAATGCACAAATCAAGAAATGTTTGACTAAGTTCCATTAAGGAGGCCTTAGTGACTCTATTGATGCTGCACTGTACTGCGCTGAGAGGAATAACAAGAAATACGATGGTAAACACGGGATGTTACAGGTAAGCTCAGTTTACTTTTCAAAGGAGCAGGAATGTCTCAAAGAACTGGTTTCTGATCAGAACACTGACTGTAAGGGCTGTGATAAGGAAGTTAAACCAATTAAATGACAAATAATATGTGAATAAAACTGAGATAGCTGTCATCTCTTTCCGGGTGAACCAGAGAAAGGTTTGAGCTGGTGATTAAATGTGTAAAAAAAGACAAAATGAAATATCTTTCTAACAGTGTATTAGTTATCAAAGTGAGGAATATTTAAAGCTCAGCTAAAAAATGTGAGGTAAGTGAGAAGTGCTGATAAAGAATGGCAAATGTAACTGAATTCCCAGATACCACAACCTCCTCTAAAAAGGGAATTCCACAGTTCATTTTTCAGAAGGTGATCTCCCTCTGAATATCATTCTGGCCAGTTGCCAAAGTTGACTACAGTCAGTGGATTAAAATGATCTTTACTCAAGTTAAATATGCTGTACATGCTAATTTTATAATCATAAATCCCTGTAATGTTCTTGGAATCCGTGGTAAAAGGATGTCGTGTTAATTAATCGTTTATAATTTGGCAAATGTCAGGCCTGCTGAGGCTGCGACTATGATAAGGACTATAAAAAAGTGCTGTCACTAAGGTGTGGCATGTGACTGTTCAAAAACTCTGCTTTTTTAATGAACAGTTCCTTATCCAAAAGAAAATGTGTAATTAAGTGTGAATTGTTTGCATACTTTTGGGGTTAGGAGAGGTAGGATTATCTTTCTTACCTTTTCCATGGCTCACTTCTACCGTCCACGTACAGTTCAGCGAGTTAGGATACAGCTCTGGATAGCCAGGCGATAAGATGATTCCTGCAGGTCCCCTGATATCCCCTCCACACGATGCTGAACAGAAAGACGAGATAATGACTGATAACTGTTGCAGAAAAAAAAGAAGATTGTAAATGAACCAATAAATCCTTCACCTGCATACAAAGGAGTTATTTAAATGAATAATGCATTCAAGACATATTACATCCTGTCCTGCTATTTTTACGAGTACCTGTAATTCTGCCAACACAAGGTTTTTTTTTCCCTCTCACTTCCTTCAAACCGGTCCTACTGCCAGCACAATAAATTATTCATTATTTCAGCTATCCATCCATATTTTCTCTTTCCTATGGTATCTAAAACGGAAAGGCACTATCAGTTCTTGTGATTTGAAAGCTTGTATTCTGAAATGAGCATTTTCAACATATTACGGTATATTGGTTTACTTTGGTTTTGACAGCTCAAGAATAATCCAGTAGCTAAGGTGATGGGAGTGTTGCCCCCTCAGTTTATTGGACTCTCAGCTCACGTGTGACAATTGTGATGTCCAATAAAACCTGAAAGCTGCTTATCTCATCAGAAATAGTTTATAAGATAAATCTCTGCACTGATTGGCTGCTGAGGACCCGGAGGTTAATGCCCGATCCGTCTGAAGGTTAACTCGTCTAATTGGATATTGTTCAAACCAGCAACCGTTTTCTCATGCTGTCATTGTGTTTCAACTAAAAGGTCATTTCCCATAAAGGGCACTGCTTTTTAAATAAAGCATTTATAAAATCTGACAAGCTTTGTTTTCTTTTTTACCTTCTTTCCTGAAGTGTATGTGTGTGTGTTTGTGTGTGTCTGTGCGTCTCTGTGTATGTATGTCATGTGTGTTTATTTGTGTGTGTGTTTGCCCTAAAAGTGACGTTCTCAGATGCCTTCCTCAAAATAGCGATTGCTAACAAATATTAGAAGTAGAACTTTTGTGCATGCACATATTTTCAAAGTTCTGAATGTCAGAAGATGTTTTGGAGGATCACTGGGATGCCTAAGGCTCCACAGCTGCACACACCCGCTACCCTCTTATCCTCTCTCCTTCCACCCTTGGGCCCTCCAACGAGCACAACACATCAAGGCATGGATCCTTACCCACCAACAAAATTATATTGCATATTTTATTAATGAACGGAAATTACATAAAGTCATTAAAAGTGGATGAGTATGCTCGGCAAACGATCTACTTTAGAGGCTTCCTTGGCACAGAGCCAAGGCATTTGGCACCAGTTTGGCACACACCTTGGCAAGAAGTCTCCAAGACATGACATGATTTTTCAAGCACGGACTGAAGTACAACATGACACTGTTTTACATGTATGATATGGAGCTCTCCGCTCACAATCGCATGTGTTTTAACTCGTTTCATTCTTTGCACTGAGTAATCTGTGACTACATCACATCATTTCTGGCTTTTACCTGGCTTCAATAATTACCACCGTTGTCCTTGAGTGTGCTTTCAGGCTGCACAAAGAGCCAAAATGTACGAACACAGCCAAGAGATGATGCAAGTTACAAATATCATCAGGAATCTTGCTGAACCTTCATACTTTGAAGTTGAGTATAATCTGTCTTCAATATTACATGATTCATAACACCCCAAGTTATTTGTTCACAAGGACAAGGTATTCTTGTTGAATAAAAAGCAAACTGACAAGCGTCTGTTTGGTTAGTCAGATCAGCTGTGGGCTACTCAGCCACATATACTAGTGTTGTTTTTACCTTTGCCAACAAGACCGTGAATGTTTTTGTACATTTGTGTTAATGCAGCATTTGTTTAGGAAAAGATGCAACATAGGAAGCAGCTGGTGTAAGAACCTTGTTACCTTCAGAAAAATCTATGAAGAAACCTACTTACCGCACTTAAAGCAACAACCTTTACCTCCTATTTGAGGACGTTTTCTCCAAATAATGATATCCTAATGAATACAATTCAACTATTACATTTGAGTCATAACTGGGTCAATATATATCTTTTATGTGACACTAGACATACAGTATATGTTAGAATGATTTCAGGCCAAAAGGTTGGTCTTTGAATTTACCTGTCATTTCCAAAAGGATCAAATCCTTTTAATATGCTGTCTAACAATAATTTAACCAAAGCGGTACGAAACCAGTATTAAATATTAAAGGATTAGAATTTTCTCAAAACCCAAATGTTGCATCATGCATTTCTGGGTGTGAGTGACACCTGTGCTGGAACACATAGTTAAACACATAGTTAAACACATGTAACATGTATGTACTCACCATCACAGGTGGGCAGTGGGTGGCTCCAGAAATGGTTTTTCTCACAAACCAGAGGCTCCTCATGGCTCAGCCTGTAGCCCAGTTCGCACTGAAAGGACACCGTGGAGCCGATTGACAGGTCATGGCTCAACCGTGCACCATTCACTGGAATACCAGGATCCATGCAGGAGTATGTGTCCAACGTGACCACTGGAGAAATGCAATTAAACAGGGATTACTTGTTTATGTTGTGTATGTATGTAGAGAAAGGTTTTTGCTTTCAGTTATATTACATTTTTATATGAAGTCATGTTTTTTCACAAACTGTATGGACTAGTGTATATGCTAACCTTTGTGACTGATAATGAAAAAGTAAAGACTATGTATAGAGTTTTTTTATGTTCTCTCATGTAGCTTTGTTCATCTCTTATATGGTAGAGAGGGTCTGCTTGTTCTTATGCAAATGAAATAGACCTTTTAAGTAACAGAGGTATACCAAGGTCAGACAGCATTCATGAAACATGAACTGCTAATTCAATTTGAACAAAAATTAACATTTGAAAGCCACTTTTGTACAAAATGTTTTTTTTTTTTTTTTATTACAATCAGCACAACACTGACAGGTCAGGATTCACATTCATAATAAAGAACATAAGTCTGTCAAAAGGGATTCAATTTAAATGTTACTTTAACTAAAAACTATGTTTCCTCAATGAACAAAAGACACTGCAGAGA
Organism: Labrus bergylta; assembly: GCF_963930695.1. NCBI lineage: Eukaryota > Metazoa > Chordata > Actinopteri > Labriformes > Labridae > Labrus > Labrus bergylta. The sequence continues at coordinate 5,531,759 of NC_089202.1, read as the reverse complement.
AAAGAATAAAACATTTCTGGCAGTGGCAAAGGCTGTTTTTGAATGAAACACAATGAAGACTTTCAAAAACTGTGTCTCTGCATTGACTGCGAAATACGACTGTTTCTCTCTAAATAACCTGATGGAGTTGTTGATGCCTCTTGCATTGAAACAATGTTTAATCTTCATGCTTTTAAAGTTGTATTTAAGTCAGGTTGATTATAGGAGGTCAATGTTCTCAGTGGTGAGAAATAGTACACGCCAGTAGTGTCATAGGGTAAAGAGAATTGGGTAATGACCTTAGTGAACAAATATACTTGCTTCTGTTCTACACACGCAATTCTGGGGTTTGTGATATCATTTTTGTCCTGCAGTTTTTCTCTCAGAATTAGCTGTTTGCGCAGTAGTGCCAGTTCCTTTTTAATCTTCAGGGCTGCCAGCTGCAAAGAGATAACCCTGTTTTCCCTGTGATTTCAAGGACTGCTGTCTGGATACCCTCCGAGTGGGGCTGCTTTCCATGCACTAAAATTATGCATATTTTAGATGTTGACTGACAACAGTGGTGTAAGCAGTTATCAGGTCATCAGGAGGTAGTCTGTTCTAAACTAGCATTTAGCATTATCAGGACATTTGTTTTCTTTAGCTTTTTTTGTATATAAGAACATAAAAAAGCAGAGGACATGTCTGTGGTCTTTCTGTCAATGAATCTTGTTATCTATGATGTTTCCAGAGTATCTATAAGAGCAGCCAATACATACGAATGTAACCAGACATTTGAATAGCAGCATATCAGTAACAGAAGAGTGCTGCTAATACAGAACAGATGGAGAGCAGCAATGTGAACCAAGCTATCATCTCTCCTCTTTCAGGAGGCGTCTTAGTTTTCAGGTGCTTGACCCGGCCAAATGTCTCTTTTATATGTTAGCAAATCGATTCAGTTCATTTTAGGTTTTCTGGCATCAGTGACTGTGAGCACAGCATGAAGTGCCTTCAAAGGTACCACACACAATGTGAAATTTATGTTAAACTGCACCCACTGTCGAGTCAAACAGCACTGGGGACACACACTCACAGCAAGTGCAGCCTGAACAGGTTCAATAACCCACTGTAATACATTTGTTTGAAGAATGTAGTTTTACTTTATGGCTGACAGAATACACTTTAGGCCATGTGGTACCGAATTATCAGCAGAAATGAAAGAGTTAGCGGTGTAACACGGTATTATTCTGGTTAGTAAACCAAAGATTAAGGTCATAAACATTAACAACCTGTAAAATATCCAAGACTAATGTTTCTTCTATTGTACAGCCATGCCTCTGTAGAAAACGTGTCTAGCTCTCCTTGAGTAATACTTGATATTTTTAGAAAGCAAACACACTGTTGAACAAGTGGAGCACTCATTGATCAAAGCTGTGGGAAAAATGATGCAAAAGTGGAAAAAAATAGGAAATTACAGAAATGATGCTTGGATTTTGTGGGCATTCACTTGATTTTATAGATCGTTTTTTTAAACAAAATACATCTGATTTATAGATTCAATACAGAGGATATGGAGCAGTGTTTCCATGCTTGAGTTTATAGAAAGATTAATTCACTACAGCCCCACTTGTAAGACCAATTTTACAAATGAACTAGGCTGGGTTTCCCTGAAGCATTTCAGCAATAAGATATACCCTAAATTGCAATGGAAGAAGCTAATATGATCTTACTGTTATTGCTTTTCGATAGCCTCATCAACTAAAGAGAAATGCACTTGAGAGAGAAACATAATAAGACAAAGGCACTTGTGGTCTGCTTTCAGTCAATAACACAGACATAATCACAAACTCTGTCTTATGAATCACATCTGACTGACAGGGGTAATGGTGCCAGTGCAAACAATCGTGAAAATAGATCACAATGCGTCAAAATTATTTTTCGACTAGATTTTTCAAAGAGTATTACTTCACGAATAATGATGTGGAAAGAAAATAGAATGTTAATAACTGAACTCCCTTGAGAGCAGATGATTTTACCCAGACGGTAGTTACTCATTTAATTATATAACTCTAAATGCTAGTAGTTCCCATCCCATGCCCTCATATCACTTGCACTTGAAGGAAACCTTCCCCCTCAAACTTCCATCTTTAAACTTGAATTAGCAGATCCTTCTGTTAGGATGGTAAAACTGAATCTGGGGACTGGGACTAAGAGCTGTTCTTAGCCTTGAGACAATTTTACTGAAATTTCTGCCACCCACCATCACTGTTGGTTGATGTTTTAAGGGCAAAATAATAATTAAAGATCAAAACTGATAGAGATAAGCAGCAGACTTTGTATTGAAGTTATGCTTTTTGCCAACAACAGCCATGGACAGCAATAATCTGACTATTGACCTTATTCTGAAAAATCGAAATCTTTCTGTCAAAAACAAGTTTGCTGTAATGTACAAAAACATGATGTCTTGTATGAGCTTTGAAAATGTTGAAGATGTAACATTCTTGTTACATCTTTAGGTTTGAGGTTTGCATGGCAGTGGCTTATACATAATATTCTGTTATACAGGTAAATATCAAAATATTTATCTCCGTGTCAACGTGGCTAGTGTCAAACAGTGTGGTTTTCAAACCACTGCTAGGCTGAAATAATAATAATATGAGGTTTTCTTACAAATTCCCATTAGCTGGTACTTTCAATAGCAGTGGTGACCTTAGTCTCCCTCTAAAGTAAGTAATGTTTTATGTAGTCCCACTCTTGAATTTTGTAACCTGTTAACAAATATGAATAATTTCTCCTTTTTTTCAAAACACTCATTGAACTGGTGCTCTTGTAATTGCAACTCACCCGAAACACATAATCAACTTAATTTGTTTTTGACAAATAGTTATGCAATTTCACATATTAAAAGATAGGCAGACATTTTTATGTTGTTTTTGCATACTTGGTCTTTTGTATCTTTATTCCCCTTTATTACAGAGATCTCGTTTTTTGGAAAATGCTGTGAAAAGTACCATGAATATATGTGAAACATCCTTAAAACCCTTACATTCATAACTAAGCCTGTGTAATCGTTTTTTGTGCATGCAGGAAACAGTGGCGTACTCTCACCTTCGTAAAAGATCTTGAAGCCACTGTTTGATCGACTGTTGTCAGTGGTGAAGAGCAGATAGAGAAAGTTACCGCTGCTGAAGAGAAACTGGGGGACTTGGGTTCCATTAAACGAGCCCACCAGAGGAGACAGTAAGTTGGGACCATCATGCACTTCCAGGAAGTCATAACTGAGCTCAGTCTGAAACCTTAAAAGTAAAAAGAAGTAGAGTGAGTGATTTGCATAGTATACAAAACAAAACTTCTGTTCTGACTGATGACACAGTTTGAAGCCATTCAAACTGTGTGTGCAGAGAAAACAAACTGTCTTATACTGGGGAGAAAAATTAGATTATATAGCTTGCATAGCAAATGTTCCAATTATTTCAATAGTATAAGATATGTTTCTTTGAAATCTGACATTGTATTGACAACCTTAGGGTGCTACATCATCAACCCAGCAAATCAACAAACACTATCAATAATATAAATAATGTTGACGTAACCTTAAGACATTTTCAGCGATAAAAAACAAAGAATCATATTTTCTAAAATCATTGCCAACATAAACTGCTAAACTGGGCAAAGGAAACATTTGACTACTTTAAAGAAAGATGGGCAAAAAGTTTTGACATTTTCATGCAGAGTAATTCTTTGTACCTTAACAAAGGAGCGTGTCTGCACATGAAGAACATTGACATCAAATACATTTATTGTTTCTTTTGAATTGTACATAATAAAGATCTGAAAGCCAGACTATGTCTTTATTTTCATTGCAGTCTTCAGAGGAAGTGAGAGAAAGCCAGTCAGCGAGATAAAGAATTACTTGAGGCTTTCAACATTTCTGGAAACTGGGTCCAGGATTGCGCTCCACCTCCTCTGACTTTCTATTTCTAACACAAAAGCTCCCAGGGCTAAGGGTACAACTTCTGTGTTTTTGTACATGTACAGTGTGGATTTCACACGTTATGGCTGTTTATATGCCAACGTCTGTGTCTGTTATTAAATAAGTAAAGCATTACCCACATTTACAGTGATGTGGTAGTATGTGTGTATACACACTTACACAGGACTGTGTCTCATATGGTTGTCTTTGTGTGAGTGTGTCAGAGTGTATCTATGTTTCACGGCTGAGTTGTTGCATTTGTCATACAAACCTGTCAAAGCTGATCTTGATGGAGGTTCCCGGCTCAGCCTCAATGACCCACTCACAACTCAGGGAATCTTTGTAGTAGCCCGGCCACCCCGGGGACAGGATGACACCTGACGGCCCAGAGTAGTGGCCCCCGCAAGGAGCTGGTGGAGCAGGGAGATGGAGGACGGTGGGAGGGATGGAGAGGAAAAAGATAAGTTAAGGTTACAAATAGAGAGAAGAAAAATACAACTATAAAAGGTTTTTTTTTTTAAGATGATATCACACAGTAATCTTTTTGTACCCACATAAAAAACATAGAAAGAAAATAAATATAGGATGAGTCACCATGGGGCTTAGCTTACACAAAAACCTGAAAATAATATGAGACCCAGTTTGGGTGAACTGAATGTTCCACATAACCCACTCAGTTTTCAAAACAACAGTCCCTCTCTCATTTTCTCTTTCTAAATCTATAACTGACATATCTGTCCCACAACATCATCACAATGATTAGATCATTTATTTGAGTACCTTCACATTTGGGGATGAGTCCGCTCCACATAACTTTGCCTTCCTCCAGATGGCATGTGATGGTGTCAGCCCCCTGCGTCTTGATAAAGCCCTCCTCACAAACCACTGAGATGGAGCTTCCCAGCTGGAAATTATCCCCAAAGCGCCTGGCATTCAACGGTATGCCAGGGTCAGGGCACTCATTACGCCCAAATGCTTGTAATGAGAAGAAAGAGAACAAGATCTGGTGACAAACGGTCCTGTGTGAATGAGAAATGTGGTCTTTGAGAACGAGGTAGATAAGGGAAATGGATGTAGCTGTCCATAGGAGAGAGAAAACAACCTAACAGAGGTCTGTTCTGTACACCTGAGGGTGACAACAGCCTTTGTCTTTGGAGCTTGTTGTGACTCCGCCAGGAAAAAAAGAATTACGGTGGCCTTGTTCTAGGCAATGAGGTACAGGAGGTTGGAACTGTATGCACTAAGGCACTTAAGCTGCCCTGAGGGAACATTTTTACTTAAAGTTTAAGCATTCGTTTAAGAAGCACTAGAGGGTACGAATACATTTTGTCACTTACTGTTTAGTTTGTATTTTACTCTACATGATCCATTTTTCTCATTAATTTTTTAGATGTAAAAAGGGAACTGTTCATGCAATCATTGTTTCTACATTTTTAGCTTGATATGATGTTATAAAATAAAATCAACAGTCTCTTACTGCTATACGTGATGTTGAACCCTCTCCCAGACATAGAATGATCAGCCTGAAACTCCAGCTGCAGCACATTGCTGTTGGACGTCAAGTGAGATGGAACTTCGGCCCCTGAGAAGCGCCCCAGTATTGTGGCACCCGACTGATCCCCATCTTTGATAGTGAGGAAGTCGTAAGGAGGCTCTAGGTCAAAATCGTTGAAGGCCAGGTGGATTCTGGTGCCAGACTCAGAGATAATCAGCCACACGCAGTTCAGGTTGTTTCCGTAGCCCTCTGGGTAGTCAGGAGACAAAACCGTCCCCATTGGAGCGGTAAAGTTGGAGAAGCAGGGGACTGTGTGATACAGGGGGTAAGAAATATTATGATTAAAAAAGGTAAAAATCCCCAGGTGAGGCAATTTGTTGTACAGCAACTTTCACAGGTCATATGACTGTCACACTGTGGATTGTGCCATGCCAGGATCAGGCACAAAATATAGAGCACCGTATAACTAGCTCAGCAATCACAACATAGCACTGCTCCCATGGGTGCTGAGTAGTTAGAGAAACATGAAACTGTAAGAGGGATGGAGCAGAGAAGTGTAAAAAAATACAGCCATACAACAGTATAGAGGAATACTGTACACTGTCCCTATGGACACAGCTATGCTAAACAAAAGTTTCTTGTTATGGATAAATGTGAGCCATAGTGAGGCTCTCAGGAGGAAGACAGTATACAGTAGTATAAAAACTTTTTCCATCCCAATAGTATGCATAGAAAAACATTGTAAACCCTTCCTTCTTCTCTTTCTTCTTAACCCACGAATAAATAAAACAACCATGTGCTACCAACTCTCCACTTTACTGTATGTCTATTTCTGTTTACCCACAATTCACTGCATGGTCATTTAACAACACTGTAATTAATCCTCTGATAGCTTAGTGTCATTGTGAACTTTTCAAGCACAAAAGTAATTGCTTCATTTTCTGTACTGAAAAATAGCATGTATCAGACTCACATATGCAGATGGGGATATTAGCCGACCACTGATTGTTGTTCTGGCAGGTTATCATCCTCTCCCCGATGAGCTCGAATCCAAACTGGCACTCGAAGCGCAGAACGTTCCCGTTTAAAAATCCACTACCCTCCTGGAAGCCGTACAGAGGTGTGCCAGGGTCACCACAACTCTCTTTGTCAATTTCTGGGGAGGAGTGGAGGAAGGAAGGAAGGAGGAATGGAAAGAGGAGAACGAGGGAAAAATAGTAGGATTAAGTGAAGCCAGGTACTTTGAGCTACTTTTTTCCCTTCAACTTTATCTATAAAGGTCCAGGTGAACAGGCTGAGAGCCTGGTTAAGGAAGTCTTTTTAAGAGAAAGATTGAGAAGAGAGTGAGAGATGGACAGATAGAAGGACAAAAAGACAGACAGGGAGCTGGAACAAAACCCACAGACAGACATGAATACAGACGTGCACTAGTATCACTGCTCTAAGTCTGTGTACCTTTGTAGTTGATCTTGAAGCCGATGGAACCCACACTCTCATCAGACTGGAGATGAAGCCACATCTGATGGGACATGCTGACAATCAGGTCTGGAACAAAGCTTCCAGTCAACCTGTACAGAACATCAGCACAACACACATGGTCATTTCCAAAATGGTTTCTAACAATAAGAAAATGTGGTCTGTTCTGTATATAGTGATGCATTATTGTGAGCAAGCGTGTTTGTAAATGGAGAAGTAATTGTAAAATGTCCAAGTTTTCTTGGCTTCACAACATAATCTGAAATATAAACATTGAACCAGCCCTATAACCTTTACTGCATAAGCAATATTATAGCGCAATATCAAGTATCATATTTAGTACTTACACTTGTATAATGGTTTTCGAATCACCAACTTCCCCTCCATCTCCGATTGTTAGTGAATCATATCCAATTTCCAGGTCAAACTCTTCAAAGTTGATCTGGATCACCTGTAATATAAAACATGTCACTTGTGAGCATGACAAAAATGTAGGACCATTTTTACCAGTTCTGTCAACATTTGTGTACATACATATGATGTCATCTTAAAGGACTTGTCGGTCTGCCGTGTAATATTGATTTTTATCAATACAATACGGAGACTTATCCTGTTAGTCAATCTTATTCATGGCATTTATTTATAGGAGCCAGATCCTGTTAAACTGAAGAGCAGTGACAATTGAATCTCAAGTTTTATTACCAAATAACCCACCATCTCATTTATAGGAGATTCATGTTGCTCATTTCTGCAGAGGCTGTTTCTTAAGACAGCTTAACTGTAAGAGGCAAGTTAATGTACAGAAATCCCATGAGAGGCTTTATAGATTTTTGCAAGAATACAACATGTTCAATGATACAATGCACTAAAACCTTGCTGGTACTTTTATGAACTATATGCAAAAGCAGCCCCCTTAAACTCAAGTAAACAAGGCATTCAGAGAAAAGGGGACTTTAACAAAAAGGTCAACTCCTAATTTGTTTTGAATTTGTATAGATTGAGGCTTTGTAAAATTGTGCCTGTCCAACCCATACATTCCCACAACCAAAGGACACAACATATTTCACTCGAAACAAGAATAGAAGCTGACAGCTGCATCTTTTCACATCACTACAGAGTATAACTCTAAGAACCGATAACGGCAGGGCAAATTTAGAAGTTCAACGTTTTAATTGCCTGCCCACATTCACCCTTGAGATTTACTTTATGTGTCAGCTGTCATTTTGTCATCTCTTTTTCCCCTCAACAAGTGCACATAACTTTTCTGAAGATGACATATTCACTGATGAAATTGGCAAAAAAATAAAAGTGTCCACTTCAGACACAATACACAATAAAGCCACATTATCTCAGCCTACACTTTGTCTACAAGGATTAGTGAGAAATAGAAAGACATTGTAATGATAGTGACACATCTGTTGATGACACACATGTGATGGCTGTTCGCTCATCCTTAGCATCCCTTATCTCAAACAATTGGGAAGACAATGCCTGCACAATATCCATGTGTAACAGCCCGATTACAATTCACGCATAAGCATAATTAGCATAATAACACTAATGGACCAAGTTTCAGAGCCAACTCTCTGGCTTGTTTGCCTAGGAGAGGGCATGGAGGCGCAAAGCCATGGCACTTGCCAGTCCTTCAGAGTTGACACCCCTGTGTATATGACTTTCTAGAATACAAAATAGAGAGCCAGAATGAATGTAGGAGAGCAGTAATGACCATTAGGAAAACAGCTTTGACCTCTTCCCTTTGGGGACAAGCTGGTCTCATTCAATCATTATTTCTCTCCAGTTCTGTAACCCCAGATGAATGAAGCAAATCGCTTCGTTCCAACAGCCTGGTCAAATTGGTAGTCCAGTGAGAACTGAAATGTGATACACTGCAGCTCTGTACATTAATGAGGGACAGTAACAGTGGATTTAACTCAATATAGATGCATATTCTATGCAACCTTTTCCCACCTTCGGAAGTCCTTGGCAAAGAGATGCATACACAAATCTGTCTGCAGGAAGGGAATACCCAAACAATTGCTGCACTCTGCAGGTATAGAGTTTTTTATTGCAAAACAATGAGGTGGTCAAGTTATTGTTACCTGATGGTTTTGAAATTAGTGTTGGCAGACATTTATTTATATCTGGTAATTATTTTCACTTTGAACAGAAACCAAGACCTTCATCTTGCCTCTGTTATTTACAGCCCACTTTATCATAGCAGTGAGTGAATATTTATGCTTTAATACAGATATGAACAGGTAAGGCTGTGCTCTGTTATATGGATTGTAGTTTTGTGTCAGGGTAAGAGTTAGCTAAGATAGTATCAAGTGATAATTTGTGATTCCAACGGGAGTTATTGGTGGGTCTTTGATGACTTTGATGAATTTCAAGTGTTTCAAGAAACTACAGTCACGCAACACCTCATACTCTATTGTATTACCTTGTTAGGATCACTTGCGGTGATGATCCAAACACACTGGGAGTTACTTTCATACTGGATTGGGAAATTAGGAGATGTAAAAGTCCCAGAGGGTCCCTGAAGATTGGAGCCACAAGTTTTCACTGCAACAGAGATAAACATGAAGACAATGTTTATGCATGAAATTAAAGACATATTCAACACATCCTTGGTTATTTAAAAGAACATACATTTATACACTATATACTAAGTATAAGATCTCTACAGAACCTTCAAGTCAGGTATGGTAAATTCACAATAAATAAGCTCAGACAGCAGTACAATAACTCCTGCATTGTAATATGACAAAAAAAGGCAGTATGGTATTTGCACAAGTAGAGAGAAGGTCTATTAGCTGTGCTTCCATTAATCAAATTCTAAAAAGGTGCTTGAGGTAGTATGAAACATAGAAAAACATCCAAAGCCTTTTGGAATGGAAAAGCACAGTGCTGCAGCAGAGGGCATTCATACATAATTAACAGAAATGAACTTTCCTCTATCTGCATAGAGCCCGTATCCAGAGGCACTGCCTTAATCAAACTGTTTTATTAGCTCTTCAGAAGCCTCGCTCACCCTTGCAGTTGGGTCTGTGGTCGCTCCAAGCAGCGAAGACTTCGGCTACGCGCTGGCAGGTAATCGTTTTGGAACCCTGCAGCACATGGTCTTCATCACAGGTAAATTGAGCAGTTGCTCCGATGCTGAAAAGATAACAAACACCATTAGCACCTGAAAAAGCAATCAATTCACCAAAAATGACTCCTGGTGCAGTCTCTAATTCATTATTTAATTCATGTCATTCATTCAAGGTTTACAGTGTGCTCTATATAGTTGAATGAATAAATTCAACCAGATGTCCGACTTTCCCAGATGAAACTATATTACAAAGATGCCCTCTCACATAGTAAGCCATTTTTGCACATGGATTGACAACCAACTCGATAACGTTCACATATAAATGCTATACATGAAGTATAAAGCTAATGGAGACCAGGGGAGAATGATATTAGGCATGGAGGGTGTATATTGACATGGACAAATAAAAATTTGTTTTCTTCTGATGAACCTTGGAGTGGATTTAACTGTAAGGGGGGAAAAAACTATACCGCAAAATACCTGCAAAAATCTTTTAAATCAAATATTTGATATATTATCACAATACAACAGAGTTTCAAAGCTGATGCATGTTAACCTTAAATATCTTTAAACTGGGCTTATGCACACAGGTTGTTCACTCGATACAACCTGATACTTGTATGTGGAGCCTGTTCTCTGTGTTTCTCTTCTATATTAATCTGAACTCCGTCACTCCAGCTGCTGAAGCACAAACTCACCTGAAGTCAGAGCCGCTCCGTTTGCCATTCTCCGGCTCCCCTGGGTCAGGGCAGTAATTAGACACCTGTTTGATTCCTCCTTCATTCACTGAGTGAGAAAGAGAAGGACCAAACGTGCTGTGAGAGAGACACTTAAACTGTCAAAGCTTTCGTACTTTCAGAAAACACCCACTGCAGTGAAAAGCACTTGAATAGTCAAAAAGAAATATCTGTTTTGATGTTCAGTAGTTTTGTTTGGTAAAAGAAGTTGATGCCAGGGATCACATAGTTAGACAAATTGACCTCATCTCTCAATGTCAGAGACTTCCAACTGCCAGTTATTTGGCAGTGCTGTTGTGAATACACTCTTGTGTTTTGTGATATCAAATGGAGTGCCAAGGGTAAATGCAACTCTCTCACGAGCTAGACAACATAGAGAGAAATATATCTGGGTCCAATAGGTACTAAGAGGATTATATAACCTCCAGCTATCAATTCCAACAGCTACAATAATCACTCAGTGAGCTTCTCCATACATAACAATAGTTTAAAAACACAAGATAAAGCCTTGCAGATATCATAGGAGTATATCCTTTACTGCAGTAGGAATGTAAAGACAAGGATTGGAAGGAGGAAAATAGTTAAAAATTTGATTTGTGCTTTGACTTTTAACAAGCTCATCTCTCCCTCGCATTATAAACTGTAAATAAATCACAGGCTGCATTCACATGAAATGAAATTCATTAAATATGTAGTATCATAATTATTGTTTAAGTTTGTTTTAATGTTTGCAATAAGACATCCACACCCCCATACACACAAAGACCCTTCTGTTTTAACGCGCATTCCTTCCCTTCTTTGACTTCCTTCAGGAAGTTCATTAGCTTTGAAGTTAATTGTTGCGGGTTATAACACAGTTATGAGTTCTATTATATGCAATGAATGCACAGGGCATATGAAGCTTCTCTTGTCTTTAATGATATACAGTATTGTCTGGCGGAAGAGATTACAGCCCTCTGCATTATTCATGTCTCTATGCGATGCAAAATCTACCACACGTAAGGTAATAAAGATTACAACCTGTTGTCACTGAAGCGTTTAGCACAGTGTGGAGTTAGAGGGAATTGTGTTTCAGATTTATGTTAATGACGGAGCTCCGCAAGCAATTAAAATGCATTCACTTCAGCCTGAAGTGTACACAAATCATCTGACAAGTGAGTGGTCACTCAACCTTGACTACTGCTGTGTGTAGATCACACAGTGCATGAAGTCATTCTAATGTATTGCTCAAATAATACAGAATAAGAGGATTCTGGCCGACTGCGACTGATGGAATTTAGCATTTGTTGCTGCCATATACATAACAAGCCCTGGTCTAGCGGAGGTCTTTTGTGTCAGGACATGGAGTCTGGGACAACAGGTCAAATAGGTAATCAGAAAGAAAAGGGGACTGCACTTCTGCAAAATCTAGTACTGTAGCTTAATCCCTTCACTGAAGGATGCAGCAAAAAAGGAGGCACGAAGAAAGCAACACCAGAACGCCAGCACTACATAAACAAAAAACAATAAAAACAGTTGCATAAGAAAAATAAAAGACTTACTCAAAGACAGTTTGTTAGTGTTGTCCTTTCCTGGTAATAATTTTACCCCTCTGGATTTAAGCTCTCCAGAGCTTTTCACTGGTCGAGAGCAATAGAAAGAGTTCATTAGATAAAAGAAGTTACAGTATTAGATGTGAGAAGATACAGTACAAGTGTTTTCTTTCTCTGGATAATACTGGTCCTATGAAGAACATCAAAATATAATTGCGTCTGGTGAACATCCTTTTTCAAAATAAATGAGTCCAACTGCTCTGATCCCTGCCTAAGGGATGCCCTCCCAGTTATATAAAAGCTAAATTAGTTTCTCATGTTTGTTTGTTTGTTTATATAACTCAGACATATTAAACAGTGGATGGAAATTGATTGGTCAGAGCAGATTTAATGGTTAAAGCTTGCAGGGGAAACTAAGCAAAATCAAAGAGAAGCCTAAGGACTGCAATATTACTTATTAAGACCGTCTAATTAAACACAGCAGGGGCCATATTGCACACAAAAGCCAGGTGATGCAAGCAGCTGTCATAACTTTGAATTACCAACACAATAGCCAAAAGCAATTAATAATGAACCAAGCAAAACAAGGCCATTTGAATTTAAAAACACCAAGACAATGGCTCTCCTCTGATCTTGAACTAAAGGTCAACTTGTTAATCCAACCTGTTTTTAAACATCATTTTGATGTGAATCTATTCAGTGACCAGATAAGGCTTGTTATATGCTCAAAATGAAACTGCACAATAAACCCCTAAGTGCCTCTCTTTTCTTAAAATATATCTGCCCTTTACATCATACATAACAAATGCGTTTAAAAAATGCTTTACTGCTGCACAACAATCCTCTGCAATAGATGATAAATGTAGTGCAATTGATTTTATGTCGTTATTTAGACGCCAGAGAGTCGCCACACATGCATGTTACTCAAAGTTTTTATAGAGCCGTTTATGGTGAAGTTGCAGTTTTCATATCTGGCTTGGGGCCCGGCTTTAAGCCTCAATGTTATAGTATATGCAGCACATACTTTGACTTTACAGTCATGCCAAAGAACAATGTCAGGGTAATGGATTATTGAGCTCCAAGAGTTTTTATAAGGTGGAAAGTGTATACGGTACTTATCTCTCACATTTTGATTAACAAGGCCCTTTGAAGTCAATGGTTTGAAGCAGAAAGGCCTTCATGCCCTCTACGGAGGGGGTATTAATCAAACTGTTTAATATTCAGTTAACAAAGATCAAAAACATGTTTTGTAATTACAGTGTGATATTCCTACAATGATCCCATTTTCATTCAAGTAGGATGCCCTCTATTAGGTTGTGCAAATGAAGTAATCTTGTCTTACCTTGATACTGGGCCCTGAAGCCTTTGTGGCGGTGGCTGCTCTCTGTCACGAAATGCAGCCGCAGCCAGTTTTTGTTGCTGATGATGGGTGCTGGAATATTCATTCCAGTTAGCCTGAGAGATGACAATCACAAATAAATAAAAAATCACAAGTCATCAGTTTTAGCTTTTACTCAACAGCAAAGCTTTCTTGATCCAGGCATACCTGTGTTGCATAGTCGCTTTAAATAGAGTTAAATAAATATGCAAATTATGAACAAAAACCTTAGAGAGAACAATTATGACCTTCAATGAATTTAACAAGAAACTACACCAGCTATGGATGATGGATTACATTATATATTCCAGTTTGCCATCACAGTAAGTCAGGCATCCGAAATAAAGTCAGTTGGGACAGTCTACAAGACAATGTTGTATGATTGAGTCCTGCGTGCCTACATTAGCTTGGTAGGGAAAAAGGGCGAACTTATTTTATACATATGCCCCCACTAGTTCATGTTAGTGCGTGTTTGTGTGTGTGTTTGTGTGTGAAATTTCTTTGACTTTTGACTGGCCTTAGGTGACTCCATGGGAAATGACAAAAATAAGAAATAAAAGTGGCATTGAAAGAAAGAGGAGGAGACAAGAAAAGAGGGATGAGAAAAAACAAAGAGGAAAGGGAATGTTTTTCCCTTGGTGGCCATTTCAGATATAAGAAATACATTGGTTACACTACTTGACATTTGATTTATTTAATTATTTATCAGTTTATTCATCAGGGACAATACATGTAGGCATTGTTACATCTTATTAAAGTTAAACCGATGCAATGTATATATAGGACTTCTAGCCATAGCTGAATTGCAGTCCTTTTAACTGGATAGGCTTTTAGGAAATATCAAAATAAGGAATAAATTGTGTTTTTACACCTGCTGTTTAAATGTTTAATGTATGAAGGTAAATGCAGGTAAAGGATCTAATGCCGCAATGCAGAAGTACGCAAAAAAAAGTTGCATTTCAGACAGATTAGAGGCTTTTGCATTTTTAACTTTTCAACTTACTGACAAACTAAATGGGATTTTTAAATACTGATATTTAATCCAAATCATCAATCGCAGGGGAGATGATGGCAGCTCGTAGAGGAGAGTTAAAAGGTAATTGATTTTCACACAAAAGTTGACCTTTCTCTCGTTGTGTCATTGATAAAATGCTAATGACACCAATATGCGGGCAGAATGAAAAAGAGCAGCCTTCAGGTTAGCTGAGCTATTCAGAGGAAACTGTCTCAATTTTTCCAGAAGAGGAAGCTGCAAATTATCTGCTAGATTTCTGCAAGTAGTCTACAAGAAAATAGATTGTGACAATAAAGCTGAACCGATCCAGAAGTTGCTCGGATGCTCCTGGCAGCACAGGAGTGATGTTACAAATTTAAGACCCGCGGAGGTGAATATACTGTTGTCAGAAAAGGAAAGCATGGCAGGGGATGTGAAACATGATGTGCAATCAGCAGTAAATAAAGGCCTAATGGCACCTTATAGAGGACTTGCTGAAATGGGTACATTTGTATCTACGTTCGGTAAACCATTCTATTAATTTATGTAAGAGCAGTCTGCAAGCAAAAACCTCCCTGCTACATAAAACAAGTACTAAGTGAAAAATATGTATTGTCTTCTTGTTTCGTTTTGGATATGCCTGGTTTGCACTGAGGAAATACACTACGTCACCGCTCCCTCCAGCTGTTGTACTCCCAGTGAGAGCAGATGCTTTCAGGAACACAAATGTGCTCGTAGGGTTTAAGTCAGCACAGAAGGAAGGCTTACATCATCTGAAGTGCGCTGACAAATTAATGACTGGTGCACTGAAATCTTCTTATGTTTTCTTTGATGAAGATTTTTAATTGATATAAATCAGCAGTTTATTGACAATGTGTCATGTTATTTTGGTTCTAACGCTGTCCTCAAATGTCCAGAATGTGGTAAAATGTTTAGCAGCAGCCAAATGGTTATGCAAAATAATTTAGGGCTACTTCACAAAACTTTTATGCTCATCACTTGTACTCCTCGATGTAACTGTCATCAAAACAAATAATTTACTTGTGGAGAGTGGGCTGCCCAGTCTCCATAGAACAGATAACAACAAGTGAGTGCGGTCTAGTGTTTTGTCATTGTATCGCCTTAGTGCATATTGAGTGACAAAAGAGGAGAAAGTCCAATTAGAAAAAAAGCATTCCTCCCATAATGCACTGCCACTCTATCCCAGACTCACTCCGGCTGTTATTTGTTCTACCGTAGATATAAAATATGGCGTTTCAGAGATTACTTCTTGGCACGAGTGCAGTGTTTTCATGTGCTTGGTGTAATCCATGTTGTAGCTTGCTTCATATGCTTGATTTGGGGTGACTCATGGACTAATGGTTGCTTCTGACATAGGTTTGTGAGGGTCATCAGAAAGCTCTCGTGAAGTTATCTCAGTACAACAGGTCTAATTTGAAAGGCTGAGGGGTTAAGGGTGCATGGCTATCTCATCAAAATGCCAGCATAACGAGTCCCTGTGTGCAGGTGCTGTGGCCAAATGTAACCTTGAGGCCAAAGCTTTATGTTGAAATCTCTGGTGTCACTGCTTTTTACAGACCAAGGTTATACCTAGGTTCACCCATTATATTGAGCCACCAATTCAAATTTGTCAAAAAGGATAGGACCAGGTAATATGTCTTTCCATCCTACACATATTCTATAAAATTTGACAGAAGGAGTAATAGCAAAAATATTTTATGGAATAAGGAAGAAGCCCTTGCTCTCTCTCTCGTCAGGGACTGTTGAGAATATGATCTTGTACAGCTTGGTGCCAGTCTGTCAGCAGAAAAATGAGCCAGTTACGGAATATCTTGTAGCTTCTTACATTATTTACCCCAGTAGAATACCTGGGTCAATTGTCAATTCACATTCCTTTAATTAAGCATTGGATCCTGACTGCAGTGGAGGAAAGCATGTGGAGGCATTTTGATGGGTAAGAAGATCAATAACAACTCCCACAAAGAAGAAATTGAATCTAATACACATGGTAATTTAAGCAAAGTTGGTCATTTAGCTGCAGGGCACCTCTTGCTCTAAATCGGCTTTGAATATTGTAATCTTCTGCTGACAACCATTGAAACACTCTTTTGGAATAGGGTTGTTCATATTCAAGAAGTTAAGTAAAATACATGCAAAATACTTGGTCAATATCAATATCTATTTTTACAGTCAGAGTGTTCTTAGTATGTTAAAAACTAACAGTCAATGTTAGAGAAGGAAATCAGTAGATGAGAGAAAAACCTGAAAAAAATATTCAGGTCACATATCAAGGAACATCAAGCAAAAAGGTGGATGTAATGTCTGTAAAGCCTTTCAGGTTTATGTTCTGTTTCTGTTTTTGAAATAATGAATGACGTGTAATCTAAGGCTTGTTGTTGTTGCCCTTTGTGAACAGGCCTGTACATTCATATTAAAGGTCAGAAGAATATCAAAGAATTGTTTTCTCAGTGTAGATAGACGCCAATGTCAGCATTTATCAAAGGAAACAGATTTTTATGTTTTGGTCTATTTTTGCGGTGATTGATGTGCAGCCTCACATCAACCTTCCAGAGCGTGACAATGATGGAATCAATAAACTCATTTGCGGAGATCTGATAGAAATCCTCCATTGATAAAAGGATAAAAGCTGCTAAGAGGTGTCAGCAAAACATATTTTTTTGCCCTAGAGTCCTGGACTTTGTATACTTTCAACTTTCAGGAATGGTTCTTCAGTATAAGAAACCATCCATCATCTAGTTTCAGGAAATTGCAAGTGCAACCTGCCCTAGCAAACTTATTAAGGCTATTCCATGTGTCAAAATGAATTAAATACCATAAGTAATTTCATCTAGATGAAATAAAGAGTATGTTTTGACTTCATTCAATCTTTTAAGATTACATGTATGCAAACAGCACTGTTGCTTTTTTCTATTCTTATTCCACAGCACGGAAGCTAATCATTTAGTCAGGATTAAGGTTTCCTTATTGCATTAATTTAGCTGCAGGCATATTTCTACTTGTGTTTATCACTTGATAAAAACAACTTGTAATTTTAAGGGTTGACAGAGGGTGAAGTTAAGTTGGGTCAAGCTTGAACAACATTTGCCTGAAAGAGGCAAAGAAGAGATGTTAAATCTGGCTGACTTGAAGGTGCCAGGCTGTCAATCACTGTTAAGCAGCGCTGAACCTCAAGGGTAAATTGACAGTTTGCCTGTCTCTGCCTGCAGCTGGTGCTGTATGTTAGGGAGCTTCAGAGTTTAGCCGACCAATGGCCTTGTATGCCATAAGAGACACTCATAAAAAATAGAGAGTGAGAGCAAAGAATTTTATGGGCATGGAATTGCTTGCTTTGAATCGTGTTTGTTTGCTTGTCTGTTTGTTTACCTGGCCCAGTTGAAGGCATCGCTCTAATATTCTGGCCCCAATGCACTCAAGCTCACTGGGTCCCAGTTGGATTGTAGGGCTTAAAATGAGAACTCTGCCTGACAGCCTGTGACATTCAGTGACATAAAATAGCATCATCTTGGCGTTTCAAAGCATTCAAGTGAAGCATGGTGACCACTCCGCACAAATAGTAAAACTCCCAAAACTAAAGGCAGAGCTTGTTTAACTGCTGTGCCTGATAAATGAACATCGTTGATGTTTTGTTTGACCTCTATTTGAACACTGGGATGCAAAAAGCTTAGCTGCTTCACCCTTAGGGGCTACGAATCATATTGTGTGTGATACATTAAAATATCTCTTTGACATTGTTTTAATTGTACAAATGCCTCACTCCATGACCTTGAAAACTGAGTGCAAAGGTGTGGCCACAAATGGAGGTAAAAAATATACTAACATTGTTTTTTTCTTGACAGATGTAATAATTCCTGGATTTGATCTGTAATCTATGAAATGTTTTTAAAGGGTTCGTTCATGATTCTTTTTGATTTTGATATACTTTATTAATCCGGTTTACACTCTGTTATTTTAGGGACATGATTCTCACACACATAAGTCCATATCACATACATGCACAAACAGGGCCTGTGGACAAGCATTGGTGGAGAGATGTCAGAGTGGGACTGCTACACACTGCAATGCAGAGAGCGCACCAGAGCGGATGGGGGTTCGGTGCCTTGCTCAAGGGCACCTCATTCATCAGGAGATAAAGAGAATATTTGAACATACTAGGGATGAACTTAAAGTTTGTGTGTTACAGAATTAACAGTTAGACTTATAGATACTTATAGAAATCTGTTTGTTGGTGTCAAACTCAGGTAAACGGGCCAGAATGTTACAAAAGATGCAGTTTGTCATTATTTGAATCTCTCACTACATGACAACAGACTCTAATGTCTGAAGATAATGTATTACCCAATGACTTTAATAATGACCAGTAATAAACTGTAAATTAAAAATTAAAAAGTTAATATAGAGTACATGAAACAATATAACACAGTATTTCCCACATGGGGCTCTGAGGCATTAAACTAGAGACATTTCTTTTTTTACCTGAAATAAGAGGGCGACCTGATGGTCCGTCAAAACAAATCAGTGACATTCATATCAGGTCTCTGTCACGCTCTTTAGTTACGTCAACAGACAATACTTAGCAGTCATCACCACACTCAGCGCACCTCTCCTTTTGACTCTCCCTGTCTCCCAGCGACACAGTGTCTGCCTCTCTCTCCCACTCTGACAACTCTCAGGGACAACAAAGCTCGTAGCTCAGTGATTGATTAGCGCCTCTTCCAGCCAATTATAATTAATGCCCGGCAGGATCCCATAAACCAGGCAGATACTCTCTTTCACACTGAACAAAGAAGAGATGGATAACCTTGGCCTTAAGGTTGGGGTTCAAACCAATTTCATCTTTCTTGTTTCTGTGAGTGACTTCTACATCAAGCCCATACAGAGACATAAACCAGATTGTCCGAAGGCTGCTTTTTAAACAAAACTCTGTCAAGGATTTGTGCACTTCAATTTGAATTATGCAACAGGGAATCATATGCACTCTCTCTGTGAATTGATTTAATTCAATCAGAACTACGAGGCATATTTAAAACGTTGTTTGCTCACAACTGTCTATGGAAATTCATCTCAAGGTATATTTGCATGCCAGTTAGCTGGCACCCTCCCTAAGTTCACAACACATGCACCAAATTTAAAGGGCTGTTTTGACAAAGTATTACCGTACATGGTCATGCTCAACCATACACACCAAACCTTTGTTCTTTGCATGCTTTAAGATCTCAGCAGGCAGGCGTCCGTGTTATCCCCAAAACTAAAAAGGAATCCAAAGGCAATACAGTGAAGTCCCATCTTCTCGTTTGAATAAACTTAGAGCGACCCATTCTGGACTCTATTTCATCACCCTCTTTATAAGGATGTCTTACAGAGGCTTAAGTCCTCTAAGCGGGCAGCCAGCATTAGAATCTGACCTGTGACTCCTTTCCTGCATGTTGTTCCCCACTCTCCTCCTCCCAAGTTTCTGACTCTATCCACTGTCCTATCTCTAACATAATGGCATAAACAGCCCAAAAATAAATATTAATAAAAAAGATTTGTCAGTGAGTGCTTCCATATTTATGAAGATGTCTTTCTTAAAGCAGAAACTTTACATTTTCATGAAACATTGAATGAGATCTTGGACAACAAAACTAAACTTTACCTTAATTCACTGGAACTTTCAGTTTAAAACTTATTTCAGACTTGAAAACACATCAACAGTAAAAGTGCGAGCATCTTTACCTTTCTATACCTTTTAGAAAACATTTAAGGCAGCCTATACTTTACTTACCATAAGTTATTTTCTTATAACATTTTTTTAAAGACAATGTTTTTAATATCAATCAGTGTTATTAAAAAGAATACCATTTTAACAACCTCCTCTACATAATATCAGAAACAACTTTCTTTCAACACCATGCAGAACATTTACACAAACACAAACATAGAAACCTGTCACTGTTATAATGCTCTATTGATTGAACAAGCACTACACACTCACACTCCTCTTAAGAAAAAAGAGCTCAACTCACCAGATGGTTGGCAGTTCAGATCCCTCTACTTCCAGATAATCTGACTTCTCCTCCATCTGAAATTCAGTGAAAACCAGGGAGATGGTGTCGCCCGGATCTGCCAGGATGGTCCACTTACACTCCCCACTGCTGCCCAGGCCTCCAGCACCTCCTCCTCCGCCAGCGCCAGGAGATTCACCGCTGGGGACATCGAAGCTAGAAATGAGCCCGCTGGAGCCCCTTAGGGTGCCACCACACGTGTCCTCGGCTGTCAGTCAGAAAAGGGAAAAGCAGGGTGGAGAGGGGAAGGAGAGAACAGACACATTATTTCAGCATTCTTACTAGAAGTAAAGAATGATGGCTTCAAGTCAGAAACACCTATTCCTATCCTTTAGATAAATCCGACTGAGAATGACTGATATGGAAGCTTTAACACATTATATTGTTTGTTTTTCACACATCCACAGGTTGTCAAATGCAGCATTTAAAGCTAATCCTGCCAGAAAATTGGTTTGCTAATAATTTAAAATGCAGGATAAAAGGTTTCTCATGTTTTCTTTTACTGGCAATTATCATGAAGCATTTACACAAGTGATAATAGGCAAAAGTGTGAAGCAATTCAATGTGTTTTTCTTCTATCACAGTTCTTTTTTGTGCAGTTACTATGTGGGAGGAAAAGTCCTATAACAATCATATTTGTGCTTTCTCCTCCATCTTGTCTCCCCCCCTTCACCCAAGAGTCAGTAATTCATCATTGTGTCCTCGGAGCCCCCTCATGTTTCAGGAAACAAACAAACAATGATAAACAGGGCTTATAATGCTGTGAAATTGTATATTTTTCTCCAATGTGGGGTGCGTGGCACATCAGCTGAATGTTAATGCACTCTGCCATAACAGTGGCTTGCTCTCTTTCCCTCCACATCCCTTTTCCCCTCTTACACCCCCTACTTTTTCTTATATCTTGCTTTCTGTCCATTTCTCTCCTTCTAGCCCACTCAGATCTTTCTACTATCACTCACCAGCCTCCCCTCTATCCCTGTATCCATTTTTTCTCCCAAAAGAATTCTAATGAGGGCAGGGCTTTCACAGTTTTCACATCATTTAAGACTAATATGTGACACTCAGCTGTGCCAGCTTAAACCTTTGATGGCTCAGCACTGCTCTCTGAGCTGTCAGAGCTGCCAGCCTTGGAACATTCCTGTATGCTGCATTACACAATTGGTCAAGGAACAAGGAAGCGGATGTATGAAATTCAAAAGATAAAGAAAAAAGAGGGAGAAGATAGGAGAGCAGGAGCTGCTATTAAGCTTGATCCATGTCATTGGACACATTAGCTGAAGCAGAGCGATAGAGCAATTGATCAAAGACTTTATAGGAAGGGTGGAGATGGCATTGATACTGTCTGAGACATCAATGATGATCACACATATATGACTCAAAGCAAGGGCAGACCCTAATTTGTAAACAACACCAAGGGAAGGTGTTCATTTGTTGAATGTCTTCAGCCTTGTAACAACAAAAGCATGTGGAGTCATGATTGGTTCCTCGTTCAAGTCATCAAACTCTCCACCATGCAGCTCTTATCCTGAGCGACACATTGTATATCCCCTCACTGCCTTTAAGATGGCATTTCAGAGAGTGCCCAGCTGATTTGTAGAGTAATTGGCTATACGCTGAAATTAAACTGATATTAAAGTGCTCAGAGTCTAGCCAAAGGAGCCATATCCATTTTTTAACCTTGATGACAGACAGGAGGGCAGCGCAACTAGAGTCCTCATAGCCGACAAGGCAAAGAGTACAGCAATGAAGTGGTGGACAAGTGTGGGATCGTAAGAGGAGGCAAGTATAAGAGAAGAGGAAAAAAATGGAAAGAAAAAATAAATAAAAAGGAAAGACACAAGGAGATAAAATCTAAAGCCAAACATACAAAACAGAATGATAGAAAGACTGTGCTTTTATAAGAGACAGGCAACAGAGAAAAAGGAAAAGGGAAGTATAAGATGTCAGAGAAATGTCAGGGAGGTCAGGAATATGTTTAAAAAAAATAGTTGTAGTTAAAAGGTCAACATGTTTTGAGAAAACGTTATATTTAAAATCATTATCAAGGATTCAACAAATCCTAAATCCAATCTTCATTGTTCTACACTCTCACACCATCATTGAGTGTGTAAAAAATCCTGTCAGCTTCATTGTCTGTCTGGGTCTTGTGCTACTCCAATATATTCATGAATTTACCAGGAGAACAAATATGTATTCTTCATAAACTGTGACCATGACCTTTGCCCTCCTTTACCTTTTCTATAGACTAGAGACAGCAACACGCCATGTTTCCTTGAGTGTGGACTGAAAAATACATCAGATTATTTTCCATGTTAATATAGACCTAACTGAATTTTCTTTGATAAATGTATATTTAAAAACATGAAAAATCCATGATGAAAATTTGAATCTGTTAGAATATACCAAAGCAATCGAAACAGTCCTAATGATATATCTCTCTCAACACCACCAACAACAAAAAGATGTATTAAATGTTTCTTTCAGTTTTCACAGTTCTATATATTAGTATTATTTTTATATAGAATGAAAAAAAAAGAACATTTATATAGATTGTCGTAAGAACAAGTTGCCAGTAGAAACACTTACAGTAATCACGCCAAAAGGAATGGGTGTATGAAACAGCCCTGCTGCACTTAATATTATCTTCATAAAGGATATTGTGTTTACATATCTGTCTTATAGAGGAGGCTTGATATGGCTAGCTCTCTTGATAAAACTGGAAATTGTGGAATCCACATTTATCAATAATGTTCCTGCAGCACTACATAACTACAAGCGAACAATGCCAATAAAGACATTAGACAATTTAATTAGGGCTAACATGACTGTATATTTTTGCAATTTTGCAATTGTCCGTACAGTTATGTTAAGATATTAAATTAATTAGAAGAGTAAAAAAGTCAATTCACTTTACACTGAGTGATTTCAGTTTGTGACTTGACACTTGACTCCAGTGTTTCTTCTTCTAATGGAGTTAAGCAATCCAGATAGCAGAAGATTTGTTTCTGACTTCCAAAGTTTATTTTATTTAACATTATTGTGCTCCAGCATTGACCCTGCTACACGGGACAGGACATAAATGCACCATAAGTAGACAATAGACATTAAATAATAACTAACTACATACACGCGCAACCAGCAACATTTAACACTTAAGGAAACCAAAAGAATAACTGTTTCCATTCCCTAGTGGTTTTAAAACAGACAAAAGTGTGAGACGAGGTTATTTTATGACACCTTTCAATCCAAACTAAACTCACTTAATCAGTTAAACTCCTGACAAAGAAATTAGCTCATCTCATTCAAAACACAGAGACAGGCCTTAGAGCGCAAGCTGCTGAATATTTGGTTAATAATGTTATAAACTCACACTTCACAACATGCAACATCAAAGTCTCATTGAAAAAAAGTCAAGAGAAAGATACAGTAACAAGAAAGGACAGATGCTGTAAATCTCAAGCTGTGTTAACTTTATACTCCTTTTTTTTTACCCCCCTTCAGTGCTGTGGATTTGTTTGAAGCTGTAAATAAATTGACAATGTGCTTACAGTACAAGACTGTTCATATTTTCATATTGTAAAATGCAAAATAAATGTAACTAGCTCTGTTATCCAAAAATCTGCAGGGAATCTGCCAGGGCCTATGGGCATCATATGAGCAAAGTTGATATATACATCAATCAAATATCAACACACAGGCGTGAGGCACGGTTTGTAGATAAGAGTACATTGAGTTAGGCCTTGAGGTGCATGCAGAGAGCGGGCAGAAACAGTCTGTCATCCAGCTCTGTTTGTATTCTATGCTTTGACTAGAAGGCACTGCAGACACAATGCTGCCACTGTGGCAAATGATACTACTGACTTTGTCATAGAAAAAAAAAACAGAGACAATGTCAGAGTTCTCCCACAATCCATTAACAAAAATAAAAACCTTTTGCACATCACAACAGGATGCTGAAAGAAAGCAGAAATACACTTTTCATGGCTTTCTATGACATGTTTTCCATGATATCAGGCATGCTCGCTGGTCATCTTTTAACAACATTCAACTCAGGTGGTGGCAGAAAGAAGCCATGAGCAATGTGTGCAACAGGGACTCAAAGGGTATTTTTGTATATGGGTAGACTGAGAAAAGTGAATATGGCACTGGTAACTGCCCTTTGTAAGCAAAATAAAAAGAGACATTTTGGAAAAACTAGAAAAGCAGCAATTCATTCTCTGGTGTATGTGCTAGGAATTAATCACCAATATTTCAACACAGAGCTTCCTCTAAGGCATGGGATAGATTTACACAATCACATTTAATGATAACAACCGCACTTATAACCCATTAATGTGTCCACAGTTGAAGTCTATTAAATTGCACAGGAAAATTGGGTAGAAGCATGGGAGCAATTCATTATTGTACAGAAGAAGACTGGGTTCGTAGCCCTTCTTTGAGAAGCATTCATGCAAGGTACTAAAAATAGTGAACTGGCAAACTGCAGTTAGAGGCTCAAAAAATGCATCACAGCTTGAAAATTTTAAATGGCTTCGACTACATAATGCCTCACAGGTTCCATGTATTCAAACGCATTGTTTCATTGGGATGCATGGCGCCGTTTGAGGTGCAGTCTGCCAACAAGGTTTAGTGGCATAAAAGAGCCACTGAATACTGGGCAATGTGTTCCTCAGCAAATCATTAGAGCATGCTCGCGACTTAGGATCTCTCGCTTTTAAAAAATGGTGGCAGTGTACAGAAAAAAGATGGTGGTGAGGATTAGGACTGCTTTAGCTGAGCTCATTTACATCCCCAGCATCAGCAATCTAATGCTACTTGAGGAGGGATTAAGCCTCTCTCCCCCTGACTTTGATCAGATATACAACGCTTGTCTTCCTACTTAGAAATATTCACCCCAAAGGATAGAAGGGAAGGAACTCATGTATAATTTTCTACACTACCTCAGGTTTTTCCTTTGTAATAAGCCTTATGTTAATGCACAGGCAGTGACTATGTCTACAGTAAGTCCCTCATTTGCTCAGCTACAAAACATGTTAAACATTCATTGGGTTTAGTAAAGGAATATCGAGATCTGTAATGGGTGCAGAGATGCAAATTACACTGCCTAATGCATATTTGCTGGGGGTCGTAATAGTGACCATCCCTCTCCCAAATCAGATTTGAAATGACTCATAAGAGAAGAGATGAATAGATAAAAAATAAAAATGTAAAAAATAAACAAGAAAACACTAATGCAAATGAAACATGGAAGATAAAACATGGCTATCTGACTGGACGGCTCAGTTGGCACCCTATATTCTGAACTACATCTGGCTATTTTTGTCTAGTTCAAACCAGCAGCTTGACAATAAATCAGTATGGAGATTCTGCTGTACATTAAGGTCATGTGCAGTGATAACCACTTTTTAAACACAGAAATGTATGATGTATAAAGATTAGAAAATGTAAGTATTTGAAGGAGATAAGACTGTCAGATAAAAACATGGTAAATCAAGGCTGTTCAAACACATCTGTGTAATAGAAGATGTGTGACAGATGTGTTCCCTACGTCCCAAACGCTCTGTTTGCTTTAATCAGTAAGAGAAAATAACTCTTCACATTCTGAAAATAATTGTTTGAAGAGTTACAGGTTTTAATGTTAAGACATATGATGCCTCCTCCTCCATGTCTGATTCAATAAACTTGTTGTAAGTGGCAGCATTTCTCTGACATCCACAGTTCACACGCAAATCACACCAGATTCGCACTAGAATTATGCAAACTTGCAAGAATCCAGCCCCGATTTGCTGTGCAGCACGATAAGCAATTGAAATGTTGCAAAATCTTTGCCTGTGGATACATTTGTAGTGTTGCACGGTGTACATGGTCATATTTCCCATCCTTAACACCATCCCTGCATAGTTCCCTGTTTGGGTCATTCCAGTCAAAAAGTCTGGACACGCCACTTGGAGCTTTAAAAAGACATCAAGCCTTTTCAATATCAGCTGTTACTGTGGAAAAGAAACTTGGCCATGGACAAGTGGGTGTGTCAAATTTTCAGATTTGCATTCTCAATTTATGCAATAGACAGCTTTAAGGACACTGCAAAGAGAAGTGTGAGTTTACTCCAGTCTCGCTACCATGTGGAAATGTTTTTCAGGAGCTAGGTTTATCTTTGGCCTAACTCTCTTATACCGTCAGACAGTTGATGGCAGAAAGAAGGACAGTGCATCAATAAACCATATTCCCGTGTTACCACGCTGTCCCTGTTTGCTGTCTCACTGCCGGGTTTAATGAACGTCCAGAGACAATTTAGATGGAAGGAATTGAAATGGGCTCCTGGGAAGGGCAGTATAGTTACTCATGATTAGAAAAGCTGTTTGCTTCTCCATCTCACTGTTTCTCTGCTTGAAGTTGATTCTGTTTTCTTTCTGTTCGGTATTTCATCTTTTTGACACTACACTGATAACAACTATATACGTATAATGATTTTTCTGTCACTGATCTTCTATGGATATTTGAAGTCCTAATGTTGCGTTTCAAATAAACAGTGAGGCATGAACAATATGTTTATGGTTCATTTAAAAAGGATAGAACCTGTAGTTAAGTAAGCTTGATACAACCTACTGTTTATGGATACTACACATTTATTAAAGTTGCATAAAGGCCCCTCTAGCATCATTCTGCTTTTCTTAAAAAAAGTAGTGTACTGTATGTGTGTTGTCATTCATACAAATATAAGCTAAAGAAAATAAATACTGCTTTTAAACACTAATCAAAGATACTTCCATGTTGTTCTTCTATGGTAAACACTGTTGGTGTGACCTTTTATTTGAATGATAAATATAATTTTTGCTGATAATTCTAAAACTGAGTGATGGTGGTTAATACTGACCAGATGTGGGCTCTGTAGTTGTCTTATATTGCTTTAAACAAATCATGTAATTGACATTGTTCACTGCACTTTTCCCTATAGCTCCACTCTCTATGTGATTCTCTGTACACACACCGACATTTGACAAACACAAACCTTTGACAAACAAGATGCACCTCTAAAGTTGGACAGAGGAAGGAGAAGTGAACTGGGATAAACATGAAAGAGAGAAATAGAAACAAAAGAAGGTGACTGAGATACTGAGGTGTTTTGGAGATGATGGGGGGGATGAACAGTGGATTGTGGAGTGCTTTTGTGTTGTTGTGTGTTCAGTGTGAAACAATCGGTGATGAGCAGAAAGGGCAGCATCTCTGAGGAAATAAGATCAAAGGACCATCTGCCCACATACAGGAGCCGGGCTGGATTTAGGCGAGAGACAGAGTGGCTCAAGCAGTGCCCAGGCCTGAAAAGGAGTGATGTTTCTGGCCCAAGGCAACAGAGGCTAACACCATCCTGAAATGGAAAAGAACCCTCCATGTGCAGCTTTTTGTATCCTCCAAGCTTTCCATTTCTCATACATATGCTGAAGCTGAACCATTTTCTTTGGCTGTGCCTTACACAGTACAATGTGATGTAATGAGCAAATTTGCTCTGCTGGCTAAAGGAGTGATTGGGTTCTAAGCTAAGGTTGAGGGTGGTGCATTTGAGAGTTTTTAGTCTATCTTCCCTTCTGTATGTCTGGATTGTTCACATATAGGGCATCAAAGGTGGTGATTTAAAGCTACCAGGATGGCAATGGCAATAAGTCTGACAGGTCATACTTTATTTGCATATAATTTAATAATCAGTAATCAATCAATGACTGAATTATTTCCTATGTTAGGTAAATGTATGCCCAGAAAAGTTATTAATAAACATCAGAACACAACATTTTCTGATACATTAAAAATGCACAAGTTATTCAAAAATGTATATATAGTTCTAAACACAGCTCAAGCACT
This sequence comes from Labrus bergylta, assembly GCF_963930695.1. NCBI lineage: Eukaryota > Metazoa > Chordata > Actinopteri > Labriformes > Labridae > Labrus > Labrus bergylta. Next base: position 5,503,209 of record NC_089202.1, on the reverse strand, counting down.
AAAATATTGTTTTCCTTTTAAAAAGTGCAAATGCTGCTTTCATGTTTAAAGTCCTGATCTATCAAATCTCAAAACTTTTTGCTACCCAGGCTTGTTTACAGGGATGAAATCTAGCAAGTGGCCAGAGGGGGCCAGAGGCCACCCTTGAATTGGCCACCCTTGGTTCCAACCCAAAATCATAACTATTAATTTTCCTGGTCAGTGGCAGTACAGAAGTTTGAATCAACTATTCAGGAATGTGTTGCAAAAGGCTACCAGTAGCTTTACATTTAGATGTGGGGGTTTGTGCTGAAAGTTCCTTCCTGAGGGATGTACTATGATGCAGCATTGTCAGTCATCCGAGGTAACTTCAGGACTATATCTGGGATTTCAGTACTAATGGTCCCTTCTCACAGGGGTAGATCACCATGGTAATTTAATAACACCTAACCTGCCTAGGAGAAGGATAAGAGAAAGAAACTCTACCTACTGACCTACATTATTCAGATGTTTCAGATCACAGAGCTGATTGTAAAAAGAAGAGGGGAGAGAGAGACTAATAAATGTGTTTATTTTTAAAATCTTATTGAAATTACATATTAAGCTGTCCAATACACCACACGTGAAAATAATTAAAGTGGAAGAAAATATATTATTTTATCCAGATCTATAGTGCACTAATGATGATAGAGTGATATTATAAGCCTTTATTTGCATTTACTCTTTGCCTTTATTTGCAGCGGTGTGATTTTAGTCTGGATTTTGTGTTAAACTACTTTATATTTTTGTAATATCATAGCTTGCACTGACTTTTCAAATATGTCTTACAAGACTGTTTCTGTTCAGAGACAGGGGATTCTCTTGAACACAATTAAAATCACAGTGTGGTTAAAAAAAACATTTTTGCACTATAAGAGCTGCAGTATCTTATCTTATCTTATATTTACTCTTGCATGTCTTAAAATATTGTAAGTTGGCAAGTGAACAAAAACTGTTTTGGCATCAGAAATGTTTAGACAAAAATCTTTCAAAGAACCAATAGAATATGGTAAAAGAAAAGGAAACAGTTGTATCTTCTTGGCAGGGGAAACACTGAAAATTGAATTATGTAAGTATCAAAGGGTTCGCGCACACAAGGTTGGAAGGTTGTTTCAGGAACATTTTCTTTCTTGGATTCAGCTCAAAGCTAAAGGTATGGGTTTTTGCTTTGCCCAAGGATAAATACAATCAAAAACAGAAATATGACCGTCCACTGTCTATGAAATGACTTTCATTACAAAGAAAATGTAGAATAAAAGAGACATACATCTAAAAAAGTCAAGATCCTAAAGATGTGGGTTTTTTTGTTTTAACAAAGAATATATTATCAAAATCCACAATCAGTCAAGATGACTGCCTTGTATTGAGAAATACAGTTATTCCCTTAATCCCAAAGCAGAATAGTTTAATGATCTTAAAAATAATACATTAAGAAAAAATCCCATATAGTGCGTCCATATAAGACCTTAGTGCGAGACTCTTGCTTTTTGACTCAGTAAACTTGGTTAGATCAGTTCTGAAAATGAGATACACTATTTAAGTTAACAGCAATAAGAAAACACAAAAGCAAAGTATTCTGTGAGATGGGAAGTAAATGATCTGAAGAGTGGAATGGCTTTCAATGTTTTTTCTTTAGCCTAATGTTAGTTTATATGTCCTTGTGGTATACTATGAAATGGAGGCTGTCTCTGAAAATAACAAAAATCACTATCAAGGTTTTTCCCTGCCTTACAACGAGACTGCAGCAGCAGTATGATGGTTTGGTGTAGAGGAAGGCTGATATAGGAAAAGCAGGGGTAAAGATTGTTGTTTCTGGAATATTTTATCTTAAGGTTTGCTTTTCAACCTACGATGAGTATAAAGCTATATCTCTTCACCTCTTCACCTGAACAGCTCTCTTGTTTAACAAATGCAGAGAAAGTGTCCAAACAGAGATTGAAACAAGCATATCACATTCATTAAATGTAACTTTCCTATATTAAACTGCTTGCATCTTTAAACCTTTATAGTCAACAGCACAATGGTCTGTCTGGACAGCTTTACATATTTTGGATGGAAAATTAAAAGTGCCCAATGTTCACACTGAGTGAGAAAATGAGTCCTCTGTAAAGACCCCACAGAACTTCTCTGAAATGACATGCTAAACTGACATTTGTTTATGTCCCTGCTGTGCTCAAATAATCACAAAGAAAGAGATCAAGTTCTCACGAGCACAGTGTCATTCTACATGAGTGCTGGAGTGGATTATTTGCATCAGTAAAGACAGGTTTCATCTCAGCACAGCAAGTGATAAACAGCATGATATGTAGAGCATAAGTAAGTCAATCATCCAGACTTTTCAATGAGCCACCTCCACTTGCTTTTCGCTCTACTTTGATTACGTATTGTGTATCATCTTAAGGGGTTCAAGTCGCGGGAAATGCCTTATTCTCAAAAAAATCCCACGTCAGGAAATAAAATCCTTAACACCTCAAGCTTTGCAGACTATTAAACTGTTTAAAATAACTCCACCCTATAAACTTATCTTGGCTGTATTCTAGGACTGTAACGTTTTTTGTATTCGTCCCGAACCATTAAGGACGTCACGGTTTACTGCCTGCAGTCACACGACAAATAGATGGATAGAGAGATAGATAGGAACTTTATTAATCCCTTGGGAAGGTTCCCTAAGGAAATTCAGATACGTCCAAATGAAGGCAATAACACAAGGCAGTATATGCCCCAATCCAGGTGGCGGTAATCTGCTAGTAAATGTTTGCTAACCAACGTTAAAGAACAAATGAAGAAGAAGAAGTAGAAACAACAAAACACACAAAGAAGAGTAATAGATACAGTAGGAGCATGAGACGGCAAGGTACAAGACCATTCTGCTTCTTTTCTTAACAGTTGTGGGAGACTGTTTGGGTTCGCAGTACAGCTCAAACACGTTGAACGTTTTGATGAATATAAAACGGCATCGCCCATAGGAGCTGATCACCGGAGCAAGGCAAAAAGAAAACAGATGTCCATCATTTGATCCCTGCTGTTTTTAACAAGCCTGCGGATCTAGAATGTTTCTTAAGTTCATATGTGAAAATGGCTTGAGAATTTCAGGAGGACTGCCCCTGAAATCCTCCTGATCTTTGTGCATAAGTGTCTATGAAGATCATGCACTGATCACAGGGAATAAATGTCATCATCCCCTCCCACATACTCGAAGTGAATTCTGCAGATTATATCTTGCTGCGTTCTCACATTAGATTACTCAGACTTCATGTGGAAAAAATACTAGGGGGCATGCAATTTTTCAGGAGTTTTGTGCAAGTATGAAAGCACACACAGAGTGAATATTTCAGTTTCACATGTTAAAATGTCTGACTGAGTAATGACACATTTTCAATTTCCTTTCCCTGGAGTGTGGTCTTAGAAATATCTATTTTCTCTCCTGTAGCTACTGTTAATGTTAATGGCCTGCTGCTCCATCTTACGGACCATGATAATGGAGCTGATGCTTATAGGGAGACTTCACCCATTTGCATTAAGCTTTGTATCATTAGAAACCTGGTAGTATTTTTGAATGGTCGTGCATCCCACCCTCATTTTCTCCTGAGACGGGATATCTTTGTATTTTTAAGTCTGAAAATGAGCTTCCGATGGCATAATTTTTATTTTTATTTTCCATGATTGGAAGCTGTTGCGGTTAGCGGGGTGAAACTACAACGCTAGTTCCTCATATTTTCGACCACTGAAGCTACAGACCTATCACAGATCAGAGGGTGGGAACTCACTCCCAGAATCAAAACTTAACGTCCGCCATATTGCTTGGAAGCTATGCTAACAGGCTCTATGGAGAAAGCTAATAATGGCAAAAAAATATAAATATAGTGGCGAGACGGCTGCTGCCGACAGGCTGGTCTTGTGTCTTGGCTGCTGCCGCTGCTATCCACTGGCCGCAGGGGCCACCGGGGCCGCCGCAGGGGCCACCGGGGCTGCCGCTGGCCACAGCAGCCGAGAAACAAAACCGGCCTGTCGGCAGCAAACGTCTTGCGGCCACATTGCTACATTGCTGGCCGCCGCCAGCTCAGCAGCTGAGACATAAGGCCTGCCTGTCAGCGGTGGAGAGGACAAGGAGCCGGGCTGGCTCAAGCTGGGGCGGACTGGTAGTTTCGGTGCTCTCACTGTTTGCCTATGGACACTGACATAGAGTCTGTTTTCAGCCAAGAAGTTCCAAGATACCAATTCCTTCTGGAATAAATCTCGGAATCAGTTGAGGAAATGGCCTTATGTGTATGGAGTGGCCTGCGGTGCTGTGCATTCTGGGATTTGGTGTCTTTCATCCACATGAGCCAAAAAGACACTTTCTGCCTTTTCTTGACCAAGAAGGCACCAACTTCAAAATGTATTTCACATTTCTACTACATGTATGACCCAATGTCAATACAGATTCATGTTTTAACAGGTGAAATATCCCTTTAACCACTATGGACTTAACATAAAGAAATATCTATTTTTACTGCCGAACATTTTGAGTTAAAAGAATCTAGATTGCCTTCCCTTGCTTAGTTTGTAGACCCTGTAACCTGCATTTCTACCCAGGAAGTCTAAAAGAAAAGGTGATGTGACCTCAGATAAGCAGTAAACAACTCATTGAATTGAACAAAGCATCATCTCAGAAAAAAACAGTATACATTTTATAGACTTGGAGCCCACATGTGATAGTCAATTAGAAACAAAAAAGCCCAATTAAAGATCTGTTAGACATATCATTCCTGTTTGTAGCCCTAATGTATTTAAGCTACCTGCTCTATCAGTATACATATTTAATTAACCTTTTGAGCCACACAGCCCAGATTTAAGTTCTGTAACATGACTAAAATCACACGCACAAATCAAATTGGGAATTAACCTTTACTACTTCTGATAAGTCACCAAATCACAAAGCCATCAAACTTTATGTCAATCATTAAAATGTAATTAACTTTAAGAAAAAGGCCAAATTAAATAAAGCCACCTGCTCATTCTCAAGGGAACCAAAAATGTGAAGATTACATCATTCCCGCCGGTCATATGGTACAGCTGGGAGAAAACATTGTAAGCAGCAGTCATCACATCCATGTTTGAATGAGAAAATAAATAAAGTTTAGTAATAAAACATCCTTACCTCTGCAGATAGGAACAGGGAAGTCCCAAACTGACACACTGGCTGCATTGGTCACACAGGTGAGGAGAGAATGACCATCCAGGACGTAGCCAGTGATGCACCTATAACGAATCTTGTCTCCTACGTTGAACTGAGTTCCATTCAATATGCCTTTTGATGGAACCCCCGGGTTTCCACACGAACTACTTTTCAGCTCTGGAGAATAAAAAAGAAAGGACACTTTTTAAAAGAATAGTATGCATTACTGTATAAAATATGTCACAGTGTTTCATTAACTATGTCTATTGCCATTTTGAAAAGCCACTAAATTCATTTGTATATCTAGTATTTGCGCCACTAAAAGCTTTCCATGTTATTTGAAGTTTCTGATCTTGACCTTGGTGTAAAAGTATGCACACACTGCAAGTCACCGGCACATATCGGCACAAGCCTGAATGTGATGCCATTGCTATTTACATGATTGGTTACAGTATATTCCACCCATCAGTTTGTGTTATGGGTTCACTAATAACATAAATGTAAAGCTCAAATTAGTAATAGGTAATGGAAGAAATATTAGCACATTGCACAAGGGAAGAAAATTAAAGGTAGAATAAAAAGAAGACAGGAAAAAAGCTACATCTGCAGAGTATAATTATCTTCCAGCACACCCCTGAATGGAAGCCTTTTTTAATACTATAAATTCAAGGGTGATAAAATCCTTATCACAATAAAAAAAACTAAATAAACATTATAGCACTGAATGGGTGCTTGACTTTATTTTTTTGAAGACAACCTTTTAAAAGGCAAAACCTAAAAGCCAAAAAGTATTGGGTTTTATAAAAGAGTTCTCCCAATTTGTTACATTTTAGCGTAGTAAATATTAATGGATGAAACTTGACATCAGCCATCTGTGACTGCAGGGCGCTCCGGAGGCTCATCGGCAGCAGCCGCCATGCTGGGAATGCTGCCTTAGCCTAACTTTCAGTCAACCTAACGACGGGCTGAGAGCTGGAGCTGAGGCGGGTTTTAAGCCTTTAAGCCAAACCGTTACATTGAGCCCACCTGTCAATCATGTCAATGACTAACTATGGATAATCTCTGCTCTAACAACTGAAACTGGTGTGTATGTCACTTCCGGTGTTCCTGGAGCCAGCCTAAAGCGGACACTCGATGAACTGCAGCATTTTGTACTTCCGCATTGGCTTCAGTTTTTAAGACCGGAGGTTGCTGCTAGCATTTGACCTGTATTGATAACTGTCTGTGTTACATGTCAAATGACCTTGGTTCTTTTATGTAACTTATATTACATACTGATATTAATCACTTTCAAATGAGTTCCATAACTCATAATTTCATATTTGTAATACAACTAAACATACCAAGTAAATTCCTGTTCTCCAGTCTGAAAAATAAATGACATGTAAGCTTTTCCTCCACCCAGACAGTAGGAAGGATTGAGTCTAACCTGAGTTCAACATCTTTGTAATCAAGACGAAAACTAAGCTTGTAAAAGCACTGTTTTGAAGTTCAAATGACCTGCTGGTGGAATCACCTCATTTTCAGCTAGTTTAGTCGTGTTTGGTGACCTGCCAGTCCTCTACAATATATCAGATTCTGTGCCAATGTCAGACTAACACAGTGAGCTCAGTATTGCCATGTTCCCAGACACAAACACTATCACAACAGCCACACACACACAAGCCATCATGTCGGCAGAGGGGAAGAAGTATTGACTGCTGGAGGACAAACAAAGACAGTTTCCCAGCACTTGCTCCTCTTGCCCGAAAGTACCTCGACCAGTTTTTGTTTCGCATCCACGCTTTCAATAAGTATGAATGTGACGCTTCTCTCTCCTTCCTCCCTTTTTCTCTGTCTTTTGCTGTCCAGGGCTGGGAGACACACTATGTTAAAATACTATTCAACTATAGTAACAGAATATGATTCGGCCACAGTAGGACACTTACAGTAAATGACAAAACCTCAGATTGAGCATATGATTAAAAAGTTTAACCTGCCATGAGATGTATGACTTTACAATTCCTTTGGCTGATTCAAACATTTTTCAATCTGTGAATCTCTGTATGGAATTCAATATTTATTCAAAATTGTCATCATGATGCTTCTGTCTCTTCACAACAGTGAACATTCATTTGTGAATGTGTTAATAGTGTCACCACTGTTCTTAAATTCCTTATGTGTAGGTTTACGTATATCAGAATCACACTTGAAACCTGAATTTTAAAAAAGATTACTACATAAGTGGCTTTGATATACATTATAGCTGCTAGACTTCAAACAAAGTGCACTTTGAGTTGAAACCTGCTTCATTAACCATTAACATGATTTATTCACAGTCATTTTACATTTGGTATGCTAAATCTGTCAAGAAAAGATCATTTCAGTGAAATATTTCTACTCTTAAAAACAAAACCTTGTCACATAGTGTTTTTCAAGACACACGCAGCTCCACTTTATGATAAAGAACACTGAACAGCTGAATTTGTTAGTAATGATCAGTAAAAGTCAATTAGTTTGAGCAGTTCTAGATTTGTCATGTTGACAGGAATACAAAACTTCCTAGTTCTAAAGCTTGTGACTGATCATGCAGTCAAGTCAAATCATTTTTTTTCATTGTGCCATCTGTTTATGACTAATTAATCCAAATGGCGAGCCTGGACACCAAGAGCCATCTTTACACTTCTGTAAACTGTGTGTGATGGATCCATGAATAGATGGATGGACGGACTTGCCTTCATTGATAGACTGACGAGAAATTGTGTTATTTTATGTTAATTTCCAGGAATCATTTTTGAAATCCAATTATTAATCCACTTTACACTGCAGATGCTCACATACAGCACATCCCTAATGCATGATCTCTAATGAATGCAATATAAATTCTCAGCCTCAATTGCCAGCTGTTTATGTTTATGATCAAAATTAAATAGCAACAGACTGCAACGGGAATAAAGCACGATGACGTCAGAACATGTGTGATTACCATTTTAATCCAATAGAAGTGTGGCATAATACAGGTTGAAAACTGACTCCCTGCACACAGTAACCATATAAACCAGACACTCAAGCTTTTGAAGGGTATAGGAACTCTAACAACAAAGACTATACAAGAATCAAATACTATGCAATAACTTCTTACAGATATGCTTGCTTTTAATCACCTTTTCACAGGGAGTGATAAAAAAAACTTTTTGCCTTGTGCTGAGGCTTTGCATTCTCACATTTTAATACAAGATATATTTAGACCAAGCCCCTACAAAATATAAAAGGTTTATTCTAGAGATTTAATTTTTTCTTTTTGGAAGGCAACACCTTCCAATTGGTACTCTGAGTTCAGTGACACAAAGAAATGTTTGCTTGACTACATTATTGAGGGGTTATTGTCAAAAATAACTGACAGTGGAGTCATAGACATTGAGGTACTAATGATAACTGAATAATGCAAAGTTTAAGAATAAAGATTTGACATCTGACCAGTGTAGAGGCTAAGGTTGACGAGGAGCAAGCCAGTCTCCTTAGAGTTACATTTAAATGTTTCTATTTGCATTTTCAGTATGCAAACTAATGTTTATGCAGACTGTAACTGCTTTATGGGGTTAACTGACATGGTCACCTATCCTGAATAAAGCACATCTTCATAAACACATTCTAAGAGAGCCACACAAAATGTCCAAAAAACGATTTACATCAGGACAGTAAGGAACAAAACCTTAATAAGCTACACCTTGAGTAATGCCGACATGATTTGCCTTTAAGAGAATAAATAATCCAGTGTCCATTGAGTGGCAGTATTTGTAGCCCTGTTTCACTGTTATCAAATTGAGCTATTTACAAACTGCAGGCTGCACGCATCAGGGTATAGTAACTGCATCTATAGTAACTATGTCTCCATGGGAGTTACAGAGAGCCTGTGAAATTTAAATGTGTATTGTGTTCAAAATATCAAATGTAGGAGTTCAACAGTGTGACTCAGCACATACAGTTGTGTTCAAAATAATAGCAGTGTGATAAAAATAAAGTGAGCAAAGCTCAAAATCCTTATAATACCTTTTATTTCTACACATTCAAATGCATTGAGGACACTACACAGTCTATTCCAAATCAAACATGAAGAAAAATGTTATCAAATGTGTGATTACTTTACATAAAGTGAAGTAAAAGGAATATTAGGCTGTTCAAAAAAATAGCAGTGTCTGTATTTTACTTTACAAACTCAAACATTTACTGTATACACTGAAAAATGCTTAAAGATTGAGCTTGTGAATCACTGAACTAATATTTAGTTGTATAATCTCTGTTTCTGAGAACTGCTGCACATTTGTGTTGCATGGAGTCGATAAATAGGCATGACATCATAGTATAAGAAATGCTTCTCAATCTATGGTGTCGGGCCTTAATATCGCATACAAGGGATCATGGATCAGTTTGGGGGTACGTCAAAATACTTGAAGAGGTCATGCTGCCTTATGCTGAAGAGGAAATGCCCTTGAAATGGGTGTTTCAACAAGACAATGACCCCTAACACACCAGTAAGCGAGCAGCAGCTTGGTTCCAGACCAACAAGATTAAAGTTATGGAGTGGCCAGCCCAATCTCTGGACCTTAATCCAATAGACAATTCAAAAATGCTGTTTCTGAGGCAAAACCAAGAAATGCAGAGGAAAAGTGGAATGTAGTCCAATCGTCCAGGTCTGGAATACCTGTTCACAGGTACCAGAAGTTAGTCGACTCCATGCAACACAAATGTGCAGCAGTTCTCAGAAACAGAAGTATCTGTTCAGTGATTCACAGGAAAGCTCAATCTTTAAGCATTTTTCAGTGTATACAGTAAATGTTTGAGTTTGTAAAGTAAAATGCAGACACAGCTATTCTTTTGAACAGCTTAAGATTCCTTGTACTTCACTTTATGTAAAAGAATCACAAATTTGATAACATTTTTCTTTATGTTTTGATTTGGAATCGAGTGTGCAGTGTCCCCAATGCATTTGAATGTGTGGAAATAAAAGCTATTGTAAGGATTTTGACCTTTTCCCCACCTTTTTTTAATCACACTGCTATTAGTTTGAACACAAATGTATAAGATAATGTTTATATATCAAAAACCCCTTTACAGCTAGAGCAGAAAAAACCTTGGGTTCATTCAGCCATTCATTCCAACAACAGCGTTTAACTAGACTCTTATCATTCAAAGATGGTGATGTTAGGGTTACGTGTGAATACCACAGGACAAACTTTACTTTTTCTTGGCTCTTTAAAGTCTTCAGCCAATCAAATAAAAGTTGTTCAGCACACAGTAAGCTTGGCAGCTGAAGCGGACTGCCAAGCATTTCTTGGATGACATATAGATGGAGAAGCGTGCCAATAATGTCTGAAGGAAAACAGGGTTAGGGCCATGTGTATGCATCACAAACTTTACATGTCAGGAATGAGCTTTCAAAAAGTATGTGGGCCCGATCTACCACTTTTTGGGGCATTGTATGACTTTCGCAGCTATTATACAAAAGTTAACTAAAAGCCTCTGTATAACTCTCAAAGTAGGAGGAAAGGCAATCCTTATTTTGTTGATTCAGTTTTATTTGAATTAATTAATATGAAGAAATTTTGGGGGGAATTGAACCCTTTCATGCTAATCATTCTCACAGCAAAAAATAAAAATCAATTTACAACAACCACTCTAATTGCCACACAGTAAAAGAGAAAATTATTGGAATTTTTAGAGAATTGATGATAATTGAAGAGCTTCTATAATGGAAGTGCTGGCCTTAAATTGCTGCTGTGTTTTTGGCATGAAGCCACAAAATGTACTTTGCCACACAGGTTATTGCAGTCCTACACATGATAAGGTAAAGTTTAATTCAGCGGGTATAGTTACCAGCATGTTTGCATTGTATCAAAAATGCCCTTGTTGGTGAATCCGACCAAAAGACAGAAAATTATGCCCAATTCATGGGGATATCACTGGCTACAATCCAATCTTTGTGAATTTTGTGCTCGAGGCGTTTTATATTTGGTACACCACTATATTTTCATTGTAATTTAATCACTTTCCGTTTTCACTAGGTCCTATAATAGTCACCTAATTTATGAGGAAATATCTGCAAAACTGTGCTTTAAATAACTTGGATAAGGAGAAACTAATTAAGACACAAGAGAGAACAGGAGAATAATTTACTTTCTACAGAAGTGCAATTATTGTAGTGTTTCTGTGAGTTTCCATTTACAAAACCTTTCACATATTGACACATCAGTCAGCACCCCAAAAAATCCTTACACTGGTCCTACTTTCTGTGATAGTCTGTCTTATTTAAGGCTGTAATACAACATTGTCAGTTTTAAATCAAAGACTTTGTTTGTTGTTATGCCATGAATATTGTCAACACAAAAAAAATCATTTATAAATAAATCATGTGTTATTTCTGCATTTTATTGATGTTTTGGCTTAAAGTACCACATGTGATTCATTTCATTATGGTCTTTAATAATGCTTTCCTCAGATTCCTTGATCATGTATACCTGACTTAAAATGTGCTTTATGAACAACGTGACTGACTACACTTGACTTGGTAACACTAAAAGTTATGTGTCAGTTGAAAAAGATGAAACTATGTATTCAAATATGTATAACTACCAAATATGAATGGTCTAGAGATGGGTAACAACTTCAATGTAGAGAAGATTAAAGGGGTAAGAAATACTTTCATACAAAGTATTTGATTGTTGTGCTGGAAAGTGATTATAACTTTGTCTAACAAAGTCTCTGTTAGAAAAGTTCATACAATTGTTTTGTGTGACAACAGTGGAAGGTAAATGTTTTTCTAGTTGTTTGACACACTGGAGGGCATGGTGACAGCAAGGCTTTAAACTTCAAATATGTGAATAATGGGACACATTTGTAGAGTATCTCCTGGAATGCCTTCGGTGAACTTGCATTGGATTGTGCAAACTGAAAGCACTAAAAATTGGTGTGGAAAGAATGAAGAGAAAAGTGCTAGAAGGACAAGTTCACACCCTGGCTCATTTCTTAATTCAGAACAGCTGGCAAATCACTCCATGAAGTCTGCTTTAAATATCTGTTGCTAAAAGTAGAAAGAAATTGTGGGATGCAGCCTCCCTTATTCAGATATTGGAATAATGAGGAAGAAAGTTTCTGAAGATGCAATACCATCCAGTTTATAAATATATTATTTATATAAGAAAAAAAACAGCAGTACACTCCATCATGTCTTTAATGAATGACTGCAATAATAAAACATTAATTCTTTGAAATCTCTAAATTCTTCATTTACAGTTTAAATTACTAATTTTCAAAACCCATGACATGCTGTAGCTTCTGTTTCGACTAACCTGATGTGGCTCTGAGCAAATTCCTGATCTCAGAATTGTATGGTCCTGAATGCTACAGAGCCAAAAGCAGTCTATGAACCTTGAACACAGTTTTTAATTTCAGCTGCCAGATGTCGCTGGGACAGTGGGCATTGCACTCATCCAGATAAAAATGTGATAATTATAAATGACTTGAAACTATGATGGCACACTTTTCTTCCATATACTTTCTATGCTAGGTTATAGTGTGTTAAAGGCAACTTCTTAAAGCCCCTTTGATATGTTTTGACCAGTTATAAATCAGACTGAAATGAATGCCTTTTGTGGTATACAAAAGCAAACAAGACCATCAGGACAAAGACTGATAATTTCTATATAGTATTTTGTGATGCCTGAAACCACTGTCACTGTCAAACAAGGAGATTTCCAGCATTTTTTAAAAACATTTTTCCTGAGCAAAGTTTCATAATGAGTGAAACATTTCACTGTTAAAAGAAAGCAGAAATTGAAAACACAAGATCAGCAAAGGTGTAAGAGGTACCACTTTGAACAAAGGGGGCGCCAAAATAGATATAAACTAAAAAATCCTCACAGAAGCTCACAGTGCTAATTGTGCAATGGGGCTTATGGACTTATTTAGTAATCAGTATGCACAGTAGAAGTCTCTGATTTGTTGTTATACAAGTACCTTACTTTATCAGACATTCGTGTGCATTACTTTCTGGCAACTTTCCAGGAAATGATAAAAAGACGACAGAAACAAAAGATACGCGTAACTAAGTGTTTGGAGAAACTCACCCCAGGTCACTAATTAACAGTAATAGATGCATTGCAGCTGTAATTATACCGGCACTGACTCATTGGCCTTGGGTGTATGGAAAGTCATAACTAATGTGTGGGACAGACATGGCTCTTGAATAAATTCATGATATGTTGCAGATATTTGAAGAAGTTTACGTGAGTAAGAGCTCTTATCATAGACAAAGTTAAACTCTGTATCTCAGTTGTTGCCACAGTTGCTGCACATCTGAATATTAAACTGTAAAGATAAAGTACTTTAAATAAAAGCCTGCATTTAACACTGAAAAGTGTTGTTTTACTTTTTGAGGTTTTCAATAACTCCCTAAAGATATCAACATTTTCAAATCCATTGTTTGCCTTGAGCTAATAAAAGTTTTCTGTCGAGAGGAACCTATAGAAACAGTCGATTTAACTGAAGCCAAGACAAAAACGGCTATTACTGAAGAACAAATGCAATTCTATATAAACCATGTTTCCAGGTAAGAAAATGAATGAATATTATGCTATATGATGCCAATGGATTATTTTAACCCCACATCTCCAAATCTCCAAAATATAGCCTTGTTAAGCAGTTCATATGGCCCTTAGCATCATGATACAGAACAAATATTAATTGTGATGCCAGAGAAAATCTAACATCAATTGCACAATGCCAAAGAGGGCTTTAAGCCTGAAAAATATCTCTGACCTATCTGTAAAACTACATTTTGTCATAAAAAGAATGCTGTATTTGAAATCTTTACCGGAAAAAAACTAATGGAACAAAAGAGCAAAAATATCTTAAAATGCAAACTATAAGATTTACAATTGCAGAGGAAATTACACAGTAATGAGGTTTTGTCATCATGAGAAACTTCCTTGTACAATATCTACTTTCAGTTGCATTCACTTTCTGGTGGAGTGAGACTTTCTTGCATTATCCTTCATCACAGTGGTGAAGAGTGAGTTATGTGAACTAGTAAATGAGGTTGTTGGGTGCAAGATTTCTCTGGGGCTGAGCTATTTATTTCGCCTGTATATCTAATGACTTTGTAACCCTTTGAAGAAGATGGAAGTTTGACGGAGTGGCAGTGCTTGTAAGCACACAAGCAGCACACTTTCCCCTTAGGAAATGCCTGTGGACTGCCTGTCTGGTTTCCTGGCTGCCTGCTTGAGTAGCTGCTCAGCTGATTTTTCATGCAGGCAGGCAGAGAAGTATTGACTGAAGCTATGTTGGATCAGAGGGCAAAGCTGATAAACAGCACATGAATGTATATGCATGCACACACACTTCTCCAACCAATTGGTGACCAACATGGCCAAAAAGGGAAAATGAAATGATTTGGGGAGAAAAGATGAAATTTTGTTTTACAGGTCAGCTGTCTTTCAAATACTTTTTCAAAAAAGGGCAAATCAAAATGGCATCGAGGAGGGTTTAAGATAGACAGGGCAATGTTTTGTTGCAAATACACAACCTTTGGAAAAGGGCAAGCAGATAGAATTACTCCTCACGCAGCAGTACATGTTGGTTGCCTTACTGCAGACTATCTCTATCCTTTGTAAAGCTACAAGCACCATTGTGGCCATCGATTGGCTGTGTTATAGAAAAGCCCCCATATATCTGTACTCCTTAATAAATACAGCATTGACCCTTTCATGTTTGAAGGTTGCAGAAATGTAATAGGAAAAGAAAGTAGGCACTAATCTGTAATAAAATTCACATGAAGTTGAAGCTGTTTTGCATGCCAGCATACTTGACAAAAGACTGACAGGCTGCAGAAAAAATTAGATTCAATCTGGACGTGTCCTTTGCTGTGTCCTTCGTATGCATGCAGATTCAAATCCACTTAATTGCAGTCATGATTCAATCATCTCTGAGAGCCTACAAGCATCACACATTTTGAGATCCTGAGAATGAGCAGTACATACATATTCATGTGTTCGATGTAGCTAACCATATCAGCATAACAAGGAAGAAAGGTATACAGCAGAGACAGCAAGCTACTATGGTTTGCAAATACATACATTATTGATGAGCACACTGTATACTTGTTTTATGTGTCAAGTCTTAATGTAATCTCTCGAAACAGAAATCTACATTTGAAAGCAGAACCTGTAGGCAAAAGGTTTTTTTGGTTTAGGATCGCTTTCTGAGTTCTGTTTTTAAGCCTGTAATCCAAGTGGTACTGACCAATCTTGTCGGAGATTTAGTTGTAGGCAGGAAAAAAAACACATTCCTGGTGAAGAGCAAAATAAGTCAGAATGCTTTAGCAGAAATGTAATTCCTGACTGTTGAGCTATTTTTCCATGAACATGAGATTTTTATGTCACTATATTAATATATCTGCATATAATGATAGATCAGATACAGATTTGGTCCTCTTCTACTGCAACTCCAATTTGCATCCCAAGTTTCAAGTGAGACCACAACAATTACCAGCCGAAGCAGGAATCACGCAGAAAATATTCCATTTTCACAAGTCTCGCTCTCATAATGTGGGAAAATCACACAGAAATTCATACATTTACATTGATTATTTCAATTCCCCCGTATGTCATACTGCTAGTGTTTGCACAGTTTAGCAAAGGACAGACTGGTTGGAAACGCTGCATCTGAATGAGCCAAATAAGTCTGGATTTTTCCTCACCGACTCGCTTTTTCTCCCTCTCCTCAACACACACATACAAACATGCGTTTGGGCAGTTTAGCAGTGAATAGCAGAGGTGACAGTTTGACAACAGTGTTTCCCACACAAACTATAACAGTAGCTAACCAAAGTATAAATATACATTTTTAGTTCTTTATCAGCATAAGAGTGACTTCAGCGATCAATAAACTAATGGACAATCTCCCTTTTCTCTATTCTCCTCACCTATGTGTTGCTAGTAAAGTGTCAGTCTGACGCATGCTGTGTCTTTGATATGCTGCACGTCACTATGGAGGCACGTCCACAAGCACTTCTAAACTGACCCGCAAGAAAATTTCATGACTTTTGTTATTTTAGCAACTTACTGGTGCATGCCCAGGGCCTGTCAAGGTCAAGAATCCTGATGGTCTGAAGTCCCGTATGACGGGCAACAATACCGGTTGCCAGGCAGCCAACTTAACAAAGCTTCCTGTCAACCATAACTAATTTCTCAAAGTTGTGTGGTTATTTGTACATGTAATAAAGTCCTGTTTTTGCACAATAGACAGTGGGGCATTTTTTCAAGACTACACAGGTAAATAATTGCGGCAGAAGAACAGGATCTAACTCTGCCAAACCACCCACAGGAGGTAGAGACAACAATAGAAGCAGACAGGAGAGGGAGAAATACCAGGACGAGGAGACAGAGACAGAGGGAGACAGAGCACAAATGGGCAGATGGAGAGGGGACAGGTCCTGAAATGGTCGGTTCTGGGGCGGGTGGGGTGATGAGGAGGGGGTAAAGGGGAAGAAAAGGGGCATTGTAGAAGGGATGAGGACTGAATCTAGAGGATGGGGTCATATCTGGGCAGTCGAAAGTAAGAGAATAAAACAGAAAGTAAAGAACTTACAAAAGGTCTTGCCAGCAGAAGAGAGAGTTGATATGAGAAGACAAGGAAGCACATGGGCAGTAGAAAAAAAGGAAAGTGAAACGGTACAACTAGAAAGAGATGAGAAGATTGAATGAAGAGGAAAAAAAGGTATACTTAAGACAAAACCCATATTAAAACATATTAAAGGATCTGAAAAAAAGAAGTAGAAATGGATGAGTGATGGAGTTCGCAAGAAGGAGCAGAGGGGAAAAGAGTATGGCTGGGCGGGATGGTCACAGAAGGATAGTTCATATTTAGACAGCTCCCTGCTGCACTCAGCTCGGCTTCAGCACACATAACTCTGTTCATCCATTAGTTCAACTAATTCCCATCGCCATCTGCCATGCAATTTCAGATGCACCTCTGGAGTCGCAGAAAAGGTTCAGGACTTTGGGGGTAGGGATGTTGATTTGGAAAATATGAGATTAATTTGCTTAATTGAGGTACCTAATGTTTCCATAACTCAACAGTGAAATTCCGGCAGGAAATTAGGTGGAGGAAGTGTGACCACGCATCCCTCTCTTAAAAATAAATTGTGCACATTTCTCCAGGTTAACGGATTTTTCTGCTAAATGAAGAGGTGGTTTATGAGAAAGTCCTTCTGCCCTGGATTTCATGTCTTTTAATTTTTCATTTAACCAGACTTCCCTTAAAGCTGTAAAAGATAAAGAACAGAAAATTATGCTTTCTTACCTTCATAAGCTGCCTTAAATCCATGAGCGCTTACTGCAAAGTCACTAGTAAGCCTCAGTGAAAAAATGGAGCCAGAACTGGTAACAGGTGGAGGTATGGTAAATCCTGTTAACCTGCAGATAAGAGAAAAATACATCAGTAATGTGTGATGTAAGGCATATCAATCATATCCCATTCAAAACAGTTGTTCCTAACCTTTTTCCTTTGAGACCTTCTCTACCTGAATCTGAGAAAAACCAACCCTGCCCCTTGTTTTTTTTACACCAAGTCATATTACATCACGAGGGGGGCTTGTGCTCTCTGACTCTGGCTTAGCTCAATGTGCATAAGTAGGTGGTACCGAGTCCGAGCGATTGAGTCGTATTGCGTTTAGTTTTCCTAGTCTTGCACTTAATTTTACCAGATGTTCATGTGGTTCAATATTGTGTATGTGCTGGTTGCACTGTTTCTAGCTTGACAGTACAAAGTTTTTCTATAACAGGAAAAGGAATGGCGCTAGCTTTGGGCCTCAATGCAGTTTGTGCAGTTGAAGATTTCTTACTACAAAGAGCCAAAATCAGGTGTTTTATGTAGTGTTGGGTGAATTTGCGCAACCTACTGCCCAGTCAGCAATGACTCCACTCAGAGGCAAGCTGCGACTGTGACTCGTAGTCAAAGAAGCTCTAAACTCACTACAGTGTTGTTGATAAATTTAGCTAAATGTACCACGCTGAAGCTCAGTTAATCACATGAAAACACATTTTATTTCCCTCAAATCCTTCACAATATAAGGCTCTAGTTATTTTTTACTTGAAAAGCCTTTATTATATGACAACTATACAGGATATGGTGTTTCAGCAGGAGTGACTTTATAATAATAAAATGTATTCATATACCGCTTTTTAAAATACAGTTATGAAGCACTTCACACATACAGACAAAAGAAAACAATGTGATCCAGATATACATTCATACCAAAGATGTATACATACATGTACAGTACACAATCAGGCATACACAAGTCACATATCAGACAAAAATGTTCAGGACTAGAAATAACAAAATCTGATGGACAAGGGAAGGCTGTTCAGAGTTTGGGAGCTTTTATTGTAAAAGCACAATCACCCCTGGTTTTACATTGGGAGCGATGAACCAAAAGAAGCTGCTGATCAGATGAACAAAGAAGCCGACCACCACAGTTAGGCTGTAACAGCTCAGAAATTCAGGTGCCAGGCCATGTAGAACTTTCTGAGTTATTAACAAGATTTTGAAGTTGATTCTGTGTAGGTAACAGGTGTAGTGAAAGGAGAATTGGAGTAATGTGCGACCAACTATTATTTTTTGTTAACAGCCTAGCTGCTGCATTTTGGACTAACTGAAGACAGGATGAAGAGGATCGTGTGATACCAGAGAAGTGAAAGTTATAGTAGTCTAATCAAGAGAAAATAAGACTGTGTACCAGTAATTACGTGTTGTGTGTGGATAGCATGTTTTTATTGAAGTAATATTTCTCAAATGAAAAAAGCAAGACTTAACAATTTTGGTAAATTTAACATTAAGATGACAAGATTAAGAGTATTAGGCTTGATGAAGAAATCAGAGTTGCTGGTCGTCAGCATAACAATGATAAGAGATACAGGTTTGTGGTTAGACACCTGAAATAAGATCTGTGGTTAGCAAAAGCTTAAGAGATGTTGGTGTTTTGTTAGATGACATAAACTACGTTAGGTTATACCCCCACTTGTGAATTTTGGAGTTTTTACGCGTCCTTAAAAAGGCGGTTGCTAACAAGTGGCTAAATGAGACTACAGTGGTTGTCGGGGACATTAAACGTTATCAAGCCGGACACAAACGCCGGCAACTCTCCCACTAGTCTGTGAAGTCTCCTGTAGGTGTAATCTTTGGGTTAAGGCAAATATTAGGTTAATAAACAATTTATTGGGGTGCTGGTGACGCGGTTTTTGGTGCACGCGCCCCATGTATGGAGGCTGTCGTCTCAGGCGGGCAGCCCGGATTCGTTTCCCGCCCATGGCCTCTTTCCCGCATGTCATTCCCCACTCTCTCTCTCCCTGATTTCCGACTCTATCCACTAGGGTTAGGGTTAACCCCTAACCCTAACCCTAACCCTATCCCCTGTCTCTCCATTAAAAAAGGCACAAAAAGCACAAAAATAAATCTTAAAAAAAAATAATAATAATAATAAATAAACAATGTATTAAGCTATGCGCATTGGTTTATCGAAGATCGTCTGAAGCATAACAGTAGTGACGTCACAATCATCCGACAGTGGTGTAGTTAGCTTGTAGCATAACGTTAGCTTTTTACTTCTTTCAGCTGCATTAACGCTCCAAACATCATAAAAATGGTGTTCATCTGTGAAGATTATTCTGCTGAACAAAACGCCTACGCATCAGAAACGTGCGTTTGGCACAGCGCCTATTTTCTGCAATGATCCAAAATCCAGTGCAAAAATCCCATAGGGGAATTCTCCATAGACCCCCATGGCAATGCTACTTTTGGGTTGGCCTACAAAAATACATCATATAGCTTTCCTTGTAAGCACGGGAAGGGCAGGAATGTGTGCTGTTCCTTTCCCCAATGCTTTCCACGTAAGCACACTGGAAGGGTAGTGAGATCCCAGAACAGAGCCATACCGCCAAATACAAATAACTGTGTCAAAGTGTCCTTCTTGACAAAGTTCGCCTGATTGAACAAAATGTTTAGTAGATGACCAAGAGATAAAACAACCTAAATCTGCGGGACTCCCAGATGTTACGTAACATCCGGTTGTCTGTTTTAATTCCGGAAATAAAAGCAAACGTACAAAAACGAACACAGGAGTCACTGTAATATGTTAATTCATACATTTCTTATAATAATAATAAAATATTAATTCCAAGTTATTTTCCGACTAGTTGATTCAATGGGGTCTTCAACCTCCAAGTTGCTTTTTTAAGGGTTCTCAAGCAAAACCAAATTTAAACATAAATTTAAGACCATTCAACCTCAATCAAAGGACACCATCGTTCTTTCTGTAAGACATTTATTACAATCTAGCCTTTTTCCTTATATTTTAAGATTTCAAACAGGCAACACTTTGGGAAAGTTGTGAGGCAGAAACCAAAACACAACCTGGGTCTGTTAAACATTAACTACCTGGGGTTAATTAAACATCTGTCAATTTTGTATTTAAATTAGATAGGCCAGCAGGTGAAGTGGCTGACCGTATATTTACGAGTTTCTGTTGAGAGATATCAGCACTAAAACCCAATGACTCACAAAAACTGTACACCACAGTAACTATCGCTAAAAATAATGACTGTTCCAAGACCTCAATTCTCACACCACTGCTGAGTTTGAGCACTGCAGCATTTTGTGTCTAATAAAATAGAAATGCTTTGAGAATTGTGATGCAATTTGTCGACCAATAATATACTGAGTAATATACAATGAAAACCCAAGTGAAAACCTTCCCTATTGTTGGATAGCGTTTGAGGGCTGGCAGCTGCATTGTAACAGACTGCTTCATTACTGCATTTCAAATTAGGTGCGGATCCAAACAAATCCATTTACTTTCACGACGTCGTAAACAAGATGTGTTGCTGACCATTCCTCAGAGGCAGTTGCTGATGTTCTATCGACCTTTCACTGCTGTAAGCCAGGCTGTGCTGCATGAACACAACTTGTGCATCAGACAAAATGTCTCCTCTATTTCCATCCCCATTTTAACCTTCTGTAGCTAGCTTTTTTAGTGTGACTAAACCTCTACTTGACAAGGACCCACGTGAATAATGTCTGTAGAGGAACAACTGTGTAAAAACAGAAATCTTCCAGTGACAGCAAAGAAGAGGATGTTGTATTTACAGCTTCAAAAGAGTTTCCAATTACAGCACTGTGAACTGTGCTGGTCCTTGCAGTAAATAATTCCCCTTAGTTGCAGGTACTGCACAGCATGCCAACATACTGCTAAAGTCAATTGCCAGATGATGCAGTATTGAATACATTTATGAGGTAACAGAACTTGATCTTGTAAGAAGCTTAACCGCAAATGCAGCACTGTACTGAATATGAATCCTATTAGGGTTCAATTTAAAGTGGAGGCAAAATGGGCATTAAAAGAAAAGTCTATATGGTTAGCTCAAAGCAATCATCAAGAACTGGAGGCGCCGGTAACCTAGTGGTGGGTGCCACCACATGTACAGAGGCTTCAGTCCTCAAAGTTCGAATACGACCTGTGGCTTCTTTCACTATACACATTCTAACACCCAAGTAAAATACTGATGAAAGGCATTAGAGGAATGATTTTCTGAAAAAAAAAAAAAATTAATATATAGAATAATAATTATTTTTGGATATTTCTGGGCCTGAACCTGTGGGCAATTGTGTTCACAATAGAGTAGTAATGAGTCCTAAAACCCAGAAATAAGTAGCACTTTTCAACCTTTTTTCACCACAGAGCTTATTTTCAGCAATGATCCAAAAACCCATGGAACATTATTTTGCCTTTTAGTCGGTGGAAACGGCACAATGCTGACTTCCGGGTTGGCCTACAAAAACACGTCATCCCTGCGGTACTCTACAGGCCGCATCTTTTGAGTCATAGAATTTTTTTTTAACATTATGTTATAGTCTCTATCTCATTCCTATGCTTTCCATTTTATGAATGTATAAAAGGGCTTCAGGTCTGTGTATTTGTTGACAAAGGTCAGAGCAGAGAGGCAAGTAGTGCCCAGGATGACCAGTCTGATTGGACTGCATTCAAAGAACATGTGGGACCTTACTGCAGAATTGTGCTGAGGTTTTGGGTCCAAAACATAATTGCACCTTTAATTTGTCTATTTTACCTTTTTATTCCTCACAAGGCCCACTTTCCCTCTTCACTCACTATCTAACTCACTTGTCCACTGCTGAGCTCGCTTTCTTACTTCACAGACTCAAAACCTTGAATGTAGACCTGTTTCTTTTAAAAACTAATGCACTTCTGATTCTATGAAAGGCACATTTAGAGGGCATTTTATCCATTTGACATTAAAAATTGTGGTATTCAAAAAGAATTTCCCATTCTTTTGACCATGCCATTTCATTTGGAGGCCCGAAACTATGTTGTACTAAGTTTAAAGAAACAGAAAAATAAACAATTGCCTATTGTCTGCATTGAAAAAGAAAAAGCAGAAAACACATGGAAATGAAATATGTTGGTTTGCATCTCTTTGGTTTGACTTTGGCATTGCACAAACAAGCCCCCAAGCTTTCTTTTGCAATACAACTCTCTCTTAGTGTCATTTCCAGAGGAGTTCAGGAAATGGAGGGTTCAGAAGTGCCATATCCATAAGGGAGTATAATATTTTCAACAAATCTGTTTTGGGCCAAACTGGATGGTCATTAAAATTTGTCCAGACCCTAAATCCGGGGAAGGGCATCAATAGGGGTACTAGTAGAAGTGGTACATTTTGCCCATGATTAAGAAAGTTTAGCCAGCTCTTATTGATGTGTTGCAGTCTTGACTATAACAGGGTGTGTGCACATTTTCTTAGTTCAAATCATAGACTGTAAATATTACTGGACGAACCCTGACCCGTCTGTTACATAGGCAGCAAATGAGTCCAATCGAGGGCCGCATCCATATTGGATTTGCAGTCTCATCCTAACTTCGTATCAACCTAGCAACAGCAGTAAGGCGGGACTTAACTCCGCCCATTCAGCTCGACATTAGCAGTCCACTTGACAGCATAGCTAACGGCTAGGCTGCTATCATCCCCTATTCCTGCTCGTCCTGAGAAAACTCTATAAACAGTAAGTTAACATTTAACTTTTCTACAACAAAGTTAAAACAAATTATATTCAACCCAAATATTTTATTAAAGTCTTAAAACTACACTTTTTTAAATATACAACCATGGTTATTATTTATTCGTCAGAGCAGTTAGACTTTGTCAGTGTTAGCAGAGAAATACATTAGCAAAGTTTTATCCATAAACTGTAAATAAATATGAGACATCCAGAAGAAATCAATATTAGTAGTAGTTGCAGCTACCTTGTTCAATATTATTCCTGCAGATGTGGCTAATAACAAAAACACCCTGAGCTGTCACATGTAGTTAACTGTACATTTTGTCTTGTCTGAGGCATTAATTGAACACCTTTGTATTTCTCCTATAGACACAGTGTGGATTATTGGTGACTGGTCCGTCGAGGTGCCCAGAGAGCTGCAGAGACAGAGGAAGAAACCTGAGCCTCAACAATATCTGCATTTGTTGGTTCTTCTGGGGTGGACTTCGGTTACTTCTCTTCAACAACTCGCTGCGAGGGAGATCTCCCCTGGATGGCCTGAGTGATGACACCTACAGGCGGAGAGCTGAGATGGGTTTTAAACCTCTTGACAAACCGTTACACCGCGCCCACCTATCAAGCTGGTCAGCTACACACCTTATTGTGAATAACTCTTATCCTTCATCAAATCAAACGACCCCCGTACAGTGTGTGTTGATCGAGACATGAGCTAATCAGACCTATTTGTTTGTTTTGTACCAAGCTGTAAACATGTTAATCTCTGCTGTAAAAACAGGCTTTTTGAATGTGGTTTTTCAGGTGTGGTTTTTTTAAATATTTCTATATAAATGCACTCCTTTATGTCTACTTATGAGTATACATTTCAGATTTGAAATGACAAGACTAAAATGTGCATTAATGCTCAACTCAATAGCTAAGGGAAGGAAGTCTACTTTTACACAACTTCTTATTCTTTCGACATTTTTTTTTAACCAAATACTAATGTAGTTAATTTCTGAAAGTCGGATGGAACAGAGTCATTACAAAAATATGCCCTTAAACACAGCCCCACTCTTAAATCAAGATACATGGAGAGTAAATAAGATCAATAACTTGTGAATAAAAACACAGTTAAAAATGATTTAGAAATGTAGTCTTCCCAGATCAATATCACATAATGTCAACTTCTCCCATCTAAACTGGACAAAGGGTTTTAAAATGGGAAGAAAATAATTTGATTGCAAGTTGTTTGGAGGAGATCTAGTTTAATTTGAACAGCATGAATACAGTCTTCCAAAGTGCAAACCCTCCTCCTTCTTCTGAAGCTTGTGGAGCTCGTTGATGTACTGCTGTCTTATCTGCTGGCCATCTTCTCTCAGCAGAACTTTGACTGTTGAAAAGTCATTCAGAAGAAGCTCGAGCATGTGACATGGATCCAGGAGAACATGGACTTTTAGTGAGGGGTCTTCAGGATGACAAAGAAAGAGAGAAAATATCAGTTATTCATTAAATCATTTTGTTTGTTCTCATTTATTTTTCTGTATTCATCTGTGTGTAAGAGCACATTTATAAATTCAACAGTGTACTACCCAGACAACAAAGGTACAGTATTCAGGTAATCAACATCTATTCAAAGTTAAGAAGATAAACATTATTGTAATCGTGCTGTTTTCAGCTCTCTCACTCACACAATGATATTCCACATCAAATTGTCTCAGATTTTGGGTGAGGAAAAATTAAGCAATTTATTGTGGATAGTACTTCATCTTAACATGAAACAAATATAACCTGAATTATTTAAATCATTAACAGGTCCCAACTCTCTGTGCTTCAGTACAGAACATACAGTAACTCATTTATTATTAACATGAGCTCAGTACATGGCTGTATTCTTCAAACTATTTCTTATACTTATTGCTTTATATCTTTTCATTCCATGTTATTTATATTTTTACTGCTCTATTATTTATAAGAGCATCTGTAATGATTAAGAACTATATTAATAACCATATTAAATTTACCTGAACTCGTAAAAAGTGATTTTTTTAAAAATTTGGTAACAGTTTGCACAAATCTTAAGACACTACATCAACCATGTAACTTTAATGTCATCCTCTATAACCTACACAGCACATTAGGTTCAGTTCACTTTATGTTACTGACGGATAATTACTACACCAAGTTTGTTTTTTAATAATAACATTCATCATAACGTCAGATAACCATATTTACAGTCTGCGGTTAACCACCGAGGTGAACCTTTAGCTTCTAACATCACACAAACTCATTATTTTCACCATCTTAACAACAAACATTTCTAAATAATGTAAATAATGAGCTACACTGAGTACAGTTAGCCGACTGGTTTACAAGCTAATGCTAAACAAGCTAGGTCCGTAAATATAAATACCAACACGAGTACGCAGTAAATATAACACTACTATATCACTTACCGAGAAAAACTGAAGCATCAACTTGTTGGATGGTCTGTTAACCGCACAGCAAGCCATGTATGTTGTCAGATATGTGTTAAACAAACTCTCCAAACGAAGTAAAAAAGAGGAGAAATCAGACGGATCAAGCTGTTAGCCTCCTGACCTGACAGACAGATGCAGCGCGCAGAGCTGTCAATCAAATCTGACACAACCCTTATATGGGCATAGTCGTTTTCCTTAATAAAATAAAATCCGTTGAGTTATAAAAAAATTCACCCCCCCCCCCCCCCACAGTGTGAGGAGAAGGGGCCATCAACTTATCAGATATATCTTGTTTTTTTGAACCAGGCTGTAAACATGTTGATTCCTGTGGTAAAAACGGGCTTTTTTGGCTGTGGGCTTATGGCACTTCCGGCGCTTCTGCAGCCAGCCTCAAGCGGAACCTCAAGGAACTACAGTTTTTTGTACTTCCGCATTGGCTTCATTTTTCGAGACCGGAGGTTGCCCCTTGGTTCAAATTTAATGGCTTTTAGGACCATTTTAAAAGTTCAAAAAGGAAAAAACAATACAATTAACACGGCAACAGAAATTGTCAAACTAGACAGTATACTCAGTTAAGAGTTGTATTAACTTTTAATAACATTTAAACAGCATAATAGTTTTGCTATAGCATAACAATAGCATACATAATGAACATTAGCTTACAATTGTCGTCTCATTAACTAAAATCAAACTATGGTAGTCCAAAAGACCCAGTCCAAATGAAGATAAGGTCCCTCTGCATTAACCATCAAATCATTGACAATCCAGTCAGTACAAACTTTCAACCTATAAGATAAGCACAAGATGATTTCTCTTTTTCTACACAAGTCCAAAGAACTCTCATTGCAGAACTTATTCAAACAGTGGATTGACCCTGATTGTCCATCGACTCTGGTCACTCACATGTCTTTCATGACATGTCGCAACTTGGCAGTCTTCTTTTCAATTTCACTATCTATGACTAGCATCTGGTCTTCCTTTTCCTTTTGCTCTTGACTTCAGCGTGTTGATTTTGTCATCAGTGTTGCCATTTTGGTCCCTGCATTCTCTGCTTGTTCTGCTAAGTTGACTGCATCCTTTTGGAGACTCTTGCATACATCTTGCATAGATGTTCTCCTCTTCTTTAGTACATCAAGGCTTTCTTTTGCAATCTTTCTTTTTAGATTTCACTTTTTTTTCTTTCCTCATTCAGGTAAGCTCTGAATCTGGTAGATGCAGTTGTACAGTTGTCGAGCATCTCTTTTGTAAAGGCCCTTTGGTTAGTGTGCCATACACTTTGCATGATCACTGAGAAGTACCGTATTTTCCGCACTATAAGGCGCACCGGATTATAAGGCGCACCTTCAATGAATGGCCTATTTTAGAACTGTTTTCATATATAGGGCGCACCGGATTATAAGGCGCATAGAATAGAACGTGTTTACAACTGAACAAGGCTGGGAGACATTGTGAATATATAAATATAAATACGTATAAAACGTAACGTATAAAACTACAAAAACAAAAGTACATAAGACGATTTCCCCAAATAATCAATTATTTCTTTGACGTTTCTCTTAACTCTCAAAACGTAGTTTTATACGTAGTGCATTCACAATAACTCAACGTTGTTCAAACGTTAATGTGCATATTCACAATATCTCCCAGCCTTGTTCAGTTGTAAACACGTAAAAGAAACACAGTCTGATACCGCTAATTCAAACATTAGTGCAGGGGTGCCCAAACAGTCGATCGCGATCGACAGGTAGATCGCTGACTGATTCTCAGTCGATCGCGGGATGTTTTGTCAATATAAAATACAATTGTAAAATAGAAGTGATTTCAATTTCATCTCATTGCACTGTTTCCCACACACGATACCTGTGTTGGGAGCCCAAGTATACTTCCGACCTGTGTGTATTTAATTTTTCATTTATTCATGAAATTGCTGCGTGCATGAGAGAGCGAGCGAGCGGGGGAGCGAGAGAGAGAGAGAGCGCGCGCAAGAGAGAGTGCAGGCATGCGCAATGACGTGCAGGTAAAACCGGGGAGGTAAATGTTTTACCAAAAAGTGATATATAGAAACTATGCTACGAGTATTAAGCGCATTTGATGAAGCTGCAGCTACTTTTCTCTGCTCCTCTCTGCTGTCATGACTGTGAGCATCGCGGGGGACGAGACACACCAACAAACAGCACACACACACACACACACACACACACACAAACACACACACACGCACACACACACACACACACACACACACACACACACACACACACACACACACACACACACACACACACACACACACACACACACACACTCGCACTGGAGCGCCAGCCACCACGCGAACCTTTTTACTTTTTACTTTTAGTGCTACAGCACACAGTTGATCCGTGATCGAGGCGTGAACACACGTGACCCGGTCAAACAGTCGGTTGGACTTTACTCCGTTCACTCTCACCGGGTCTGCAGCTAATTTAACAAAAGCAAAATCATCTCACAGCAGCCTGCTGTAGTCTGTAGTCTGTATTATTTTTTACAGAACTCTCATTTATTATTTTCTGTTTGTTGTGTGAGTATTAAATGCGTTTGTAGGCTGTTGGTAAAGGCTATGGCTCACTATGTGGACTGGTAGATCTCGGCAGACTGGTAACTTTAAAAGTAGATCTTGGTTCAAAAAAGGTTGGGCACCCCTGCGTTAGTGCATAACTCAACATTGTTCAGTTACGTATAACACGTAAAGCTCACTTTTTCAGTTCATTCCCCGTCCACGAATCCCTCGAATTCTTCTTCTTCAGTGTCCGAATTGAACAGTTGGGTGAGTACGGCATCCAACATGCCCGGCTCCCTCTCGTCATTATCCGAGTCAGTGTCGCTGAGCGCCGTGTACAACCAGTATGGATCAACCAATTAACCAATTTATCCATATATAAGGCGCTCCGGATTATAAGGCGCACTGTCGTTTTTTGAGAAAATTAAAGGCTTTTAAGTGCGCCTTATAGTGCGGAAAATACGGTATATGCGATAACGGTGTCCTCTGGTATATTCCACCTCTTTATTAATAGAGAACCCCTGTTCGACTTCTGCTTGCCCATAGGCCAGGAGCAACAACTTCTTACAAAAACTCCAGGGTAAGAGGTACCTTGGTCTCGTGGGCTGAAGTTGACAGTTTCTTTGAACAGGAAGGACTCAAACTGCTGTAGATGCAGAAAAAATGCAAGTAAATATTTACAGAATATCAATAGTAAAAAAAAAAAACATTAAATATGTAGTTTTGAGTCATAGCAAAATCAAAACAGCATTATTTTAATTATTGAAAAGTCAGTCAACAATTGTTTTAGCCGATGTTCACCAAAGTGTCATTCATTTTTGTGTTCTTATCTGTACTACCCAACAAATACCTTCCATGACACTAGCAAAGTAATATGTGTAGTGTACCATAATTTTAATTTGAAATGTCAGTCAGCACCCAGTGTGTAGCCAATCAATTCACACAATCGTGATTATGTTGAACAGTGAATACTCCCTGTTAAAGGTAGGGCATCATTATAGCATTCAGCTGGTATTCTGTCAAAAATGGTTGGAAGACTCTTTAAATTGGGCAACAGGAAGGGATCCTTTCGGGCCTCAGTCATGATGTCATATGATGATGAGCTTGGATTGGGAACTGTCGTTGTTTTGACCAGGTCCACATAAGTCACAATGGAGGGCCTAACTTCAACTGCTCTTCCAACTGCTGGCAAGTTTTCCAGCTACCAAGGAAACATTGATGATTTTGTTGCAGAGCTTAATTCCTCTTTTCTTGCTGGTGCACAGTTGAAGAGAGAGTGCAGGACTGAGTATTTTCTCCATCTGCCACACTGCAAAGCCACTCTTAAAAGAGTTGTAAAGGGTATGGAGGCCACGACTTTCTACTATTTCAAGATGAGCCCCATCAGATTGCTCACAATGCTCTGTGAGCTCCACAAACTTCCAGTTAAATATGGGTCCATCCATGGACAAGGACACCATGTTCTTAAGCTTGAGTTCCTTTGTACTCTCCTGCAAATATGAAAATACAATATAAAGGACAGTAAACTTGTGTCTAATAAAATTATAGGCCCAACATTTTACTAAGTCATGTTATCCATGTATTCATTTTTTACAATATTCTCAATGTGTTTGTTTTTATCTTTTTATGTGAGGAAACACCAAGACAAATTATCTGTATAAAAATTGCTAAATTTAAAAAGCCACTGATTGCACACATAACTTACCTTGAAATGTTCCAACATATCATCTGCTGTTGAATGGCCCATGAAATGTGATCCAAAGAA
Source organism: Labrus bergylta (assembly GCF_963930695.1). Lineage (NCBI taxonomy): Eukaryota > Metazoa > Chordata > Actinopteri > Labriformes > Labridae > Labrus > Labrus bergylta. The sequence goes on along the minus strand of NC_089202.1, from coordinate 5,473,171 downwards.
ACGGGACTCAAGTGGTTACCATTTTATAGGTTGTGCAGTGTCTTACATGCAGGTCTTATGTATTCTTAGTGGACTCATTCATGCTATTGTCGAACATAATGACAACCATCCCCTTCGTTCACTGTGGAGATAAGCACCTTATTCATTTAAGGACATGTCCAAACTAAACAAGATAAGCTAGCTTGTTCCTTGCACAGGTGAATGCTTGTACTTTCAGAATCGGGAAAAATTTCCCTGAAGACTTTCTGATCTCCCTTTGCTGGAAATTAGGTGGATACACCATATCTAAAACACAAGGTTGCCATTTAATAGTGCTAAGTCTGCAATAAGCCACATTGGTCATCGTTTTTTCTCAGATTTCAAATTAGCTATGTGTTGTGAAAAGTAATAATCACAGGCGCTATGCAAATAAGATGCAGTAATCAGAACCTGGGATACTATTATTTAAGACTCATTAGCCGGGATACTCTATGTAAACAGACTCAATGGGTATGGTAGTTTTCTGAGAGCAAGCATAACGCTGGTGCTTTTCAGATTTCATGTGAGAATCCAGTGCTTTACCACCCATTGTCCCAAGTTTGAATGTTTTGCGACAAAGCTCACCGCGCCTCATACAAATCCAATCTAATCCAATCCAACTATGATACATAAAACACAAAGAGAGTGCGAGATGTCAAGTATGTAAATAATTCATATTTTGCAAATCAAAATCTGATAAGCAAAAGCCTCGGTATTTCCTGAGTCTTCTACAACAAACAGGATATATGAAATAGAGATATTCTCCCATGAGCACAAGCTAGGTGGATAAAACGTCATTGAAAAGGCTTAGCTCTGTCAAACTGAACCACAGACTCATGTTTCAAGTCTCAACAGACTAAATCCTCTCTTAGATTGCACTGTTGTCATGATGCCACAAAATAGGCAGGGGAATGAGGATGTCATGGGGTTAGGGTACATGAGGGGAAGACATCTCCTCTAAAGCTGTCAGTGGAAAGGATTAGGAGGTGACAGTGGAGGCAGAGCTGGCCATATTCTGTATTTCTGGACTTTCTTCAGACGAGACAGGTCAAGTCTCTAGACATATGGATCAAGATGACTCATAAAAAAAGGAAAAACAAATCATCAACAAATGGTAAACTATTTCAAAGAAAATGTGTGACTACTGACATAATATATTTAACCTTAAATAATCTTGTACTATAATGGCCTGTCAAAGCTTCTGAAAGGGGACTTCAACATCTGTCTAAAGAAGGTTTAAAAAGTTTGTTATAAACCTAAGCAGCACATAATGACTGAAGGATGCCTCTGACTGCAAACTGCAAAAAGAGATCTGGTGTTAGCTGCCACTTGTTGCTTTGGCAACAGGAGCATCAAGTGAATGGTTGGAAAAAAGTTAACATTAAAAAGTTAACATTAAAAAAGCAGATAATGCAATAATCTGACTTTGGCAGATAGGCCAGACTAACTATTTGAGGAGGTACAGGTGCCGCAGTTGAAAGCATAGTTGTCAAATTAACACGCACAAGAAGAAATAAATGTTGATTTTTTTTTTTTTATTATCTTAGGTTTTTCATGAAAGTCAAAAGTTTGTCATAGTAACTTCAGTCAATAAAAAGCCAATTCTTGACCTTTTAAGGATACTTGGCAATGAAATATGCTGTCAGTCTCTGACAAACACTTGCCATTAAACCATTGTATACTTGCACATAGTTCTGTATATATATATATATATTTATTTATTTCTCGTTTACTGCACATAGTTCTGTTTACATCTGGTCACTACTGCACATAGTTCTGTATATATATATATATATATATATATATATATATATATATATATAGATATATAGATATATTTATTTCTCATTTACTGCACATAGTTCTGTTTACATCTGGTCACTACTGCACAGAGTTATGGTTACATCTGTTTACATCTGTTAGTCCGATCACTGTCCACTTATATCTACTTTTTATACTTTGTATTTTTAAGTTAAGTTTAAGCTTTAAGTTGTATTTAAATTGACACTTTATATTTCGGTTAAAATGTTTCATTTACTTGCACTGTTGTTAATTTACTGCTCTGTGTGCCTTTGAATTGCCCCCCGGGGACAAATAAAGTTTTTTTGAATTGAATTAATTCAAGTTTGCTGGAGAAGCCTTTGCTGGCTCACTAGTTTATAGTTTCAAACTACAGGGAAGCGCAATTTTATCCAGAACAACGTAATTTACCTGTTTATATCACGTAGAACAAAATGGGAGACGATATAGGAGAAATGTATAAGGTTAAAGCAAATTATGATTCCAAAAGCAGTGTTAGAAGCAATAATGATATTTTAATCATATCATACTAAATGTGACATGATGTATGCATAAAGGAAATATTTTTGTGTATTGAGTATTAATACTGAAGTACAGAGCAGGTTTGAAATAAACTTTTCAATGCTTTTATGAGAAAAAAATGTTTTGAATAGAAAATATGGTCAGCCTCTTTGGGGACCAAAATGCAGTTCCATTTGTAGCCAATCAGTAACGCCATGAGGTATAAGTGGTCCAACAAAATTAGAACCAAACGGTTTGCAAACAAAACTTTGATGGTTTTGATAGAAGCTGTTGAAAGACAGCTATGGCAACCCCCGATTATGGATCAGAGCAACACCAGGGGCAGCAGAATGAAGAGTGTGAATGGAAGCGGGGTGCCAATGATTGCCTGGATAGATGCAGCCTTTCCTTCCACCTGAACACACTGCATCAGGCCTGAAGGTGGCTGTCAGACATTCTGGCCATCTGATTAGTGTGACAGCGCAGCACAACCCATGGAGAGTGCGAACAGAGAGAGAGAGAGAGAGAGAGAGATGGGAATGATGTACCTTGATTTGTCTGGCTCTTTGTCTCTCTACCTCAATTTCTTTCCTTCTGTGTTGCACTAGCTCCATCTGTTACACTTGCTCTCTCTCACTTCCTATTTGTCTTCATTATTCACTGTTTCTTATCCCTTTCTAGCCTGCTGGTTAGGTTGGTTGCTGTCACTTTGCCAAAGAAATACACTGTTCTTAACATGACACAAAGAGGTTGTGTCTCCTAGGGGGGAAAAAAGCAAAACAAAACAACAGATTGTGGTGAGAAAGGCTTAACCGTATTGACTAATCATATAGAGTAAGCAATAAATGATACATTCAGTTTATTATTAGAACTATTAGAATAAAGGCTGTAACTAAATTTAAGTTATTTTGGAAGAAATTATTAAGTTATCAGACACAAAGTTAAGAACACTTTAGAATTTGCCTATAATGAATCATACTTGCTGTGGACTGAAGATAGAAATGCTGTCAGAATGGTCATCTCATTCAGTTCAACCATGCAGTACTGTAGTATTTATTGTCTGACAAACTGTTGTAATTAAAATAGTTGACATGTAATGCTCATAATAAGTTACGGCTAACTTCTTTCTATAGCATCTGATTCACCAGAAGCCATCAGCATATATTTTTTCTGCACTGCACTTGTACTTTCTGCTCTGCATTCTCTATAATGGAAGAATTAACACTTGACACAAGTGCTACCACTTGTCCCATGAATAGTACTGCTCAGCCTTCAGGATTTAATCATGAGTACCCGATGAGAGTAGCAATATATGAAAGAAAGGTCAAGAGTCACAGAAATATGTTTCACCACCTAAAACTCACCTGAAACAACTAGGAGGGTAAAGAATGATAAAATATGCAAGGCAAATGTCAGGCTAAGTTGCATTAACCTCTCGGTTATTTCTGTATTAATGCCTGCTCAAAAACAAAACAACCACAGCTATAATTTATGCATGTAATGAAACTTTGCCACTCCATGGTAAAACTACAATTACGACCTTGCAGTTGTGTGACTCTGCTAATCGGTCAAGTTGTCATTTACATCCATTAGTTACAGGCACAGAGGATATACATATTTGTACATGGAATTTTTATTTTTTATTTTATGCATTACAATTTAAACAAAACAACAGCATAAGTAGACCTTAAGCAAGAGAGGTTGCAACCCCCCTTTATCATATTACTTGAAGTACATAACACCAAGGTACATTTCTCTCTCTTTCCCTCCCTCTTCTTTGCAAAATAGTGATTATTAGACAACAGTTCTTGCAACAACAAACAAACTGGTATACCAAAGTCAGAGCAAGGGGATAGTGTCCACTAATTATCATGAACGACAATGATTTCTCAGATGGATATACGCAAATACATAATTAAAAAAGATGTAATACAATTAAAGATGGTTGTTGCAGATAGAGGGGATAGAATTAAGGTCCTTGACCTTTGAGCATCAAAATGTAACCAGTGATCCTATAGTCCATATACTTTTTTGTGTCAGGTAGAAGATATTCCATCAGGTATTTTAGTCACAAGAATGGTTCAGCCACACATAATTACAGACAGCTGATCATTCAATGTACAGACAAACTTAGTAGTAATAGATATAACCAAACACTTTTGAAACTTTGGGTCAGAAAGTGAACCGTGCAACAGGTTCTGTCCAATAGTATAACTTTAAAGTGGGATATACTTATATGAGCCGCAAGTAGTCTTGTAATAGTAGAAGCAGGATTTTTCACTTGTGATTTCATAAATCTTCCGTGACTGAAAACTATGTATATTTTTCTGGATTTGATTTTGGTTCAGATTTGAAAGCAGATCTGTAAAAAGTGTGAAAGCAAAGCTGAACAATAGAACTACTGCATCTTCACTGGTCTCCTGAATCGTTATTATTATCCACTCAACAATTCGATATCACGATACATCTTAATTCATCTTCAATTTTCTATATTACAGCATAGAGCTGGGTATTGTATTTTATCGTTGCATTATTCTTTAATAAACATTTAAAACATTGAAGTACAGTATGCTCTGGAGTGCACATTTGTGCCTGAGCTGAATTTGCAGCAAAATCATAATAAACATAACAGTGCTGTAATGGCATGAAGAAAACTATATGTAAAGTGCAAAATTGTGCCTGACCTGAATTCACAGCACCCACAGTGCCCCCTGTGGAGAGGGGTGTCATTGCAAAGGAAATAATCAATCTCAGGATTTCCCTGAATAGATATTGAATTGGGAAAATAATAATTGCAATGCATTGATGAATTGATTTTTTTAACCAGCCCCAGCACAAGGCTACTTTTTCATAAACAAAGACAAGCAACTCCTTTTGTTTAATTGAGAAAGTGCTTTAGACATCAATTGTATTTAAGACGAGTTGTGTCAAGTTGCTACTTCTGAAAACACCTTGTTTCCTACTATGAATGTTTCACATTAAGAGTACTACAACTACAGATAGGCCGGGAACTTTTATAGTGAAGCACTTGTCGTAAATAGAACATGTTTGAGGTGCTGGTGGCGCAGTGGTTAGTGCACACACCCCATGTATGGAGGCTGTTGTCTCAAGCGGGCGGCCCGGGTTCACATTCCACCTGTGGCGTCTTTCCCGCATGTCATTCCCCACTCTCTCCCTGATTTCCAACTATATCCACTGTCCTATCTATCCATTAAAAGGCACAAAAAGCCCAAAAATAAAATAAAAAATAGAGTGTGTTTATCGTCGAACGAACACAGCTTTAGCCGAGCTTCTCGATGACGCTGTGTGAGTCAACTGTGTAAACTGTGTTTACAGCCGCCCCTTTAACCACGAGTCACCAACACAGCCCCCTTCTTTTGATCATCTTTGACTTAAGACAGTGAGACATTAGTTTAAAAACACATTCAGCAGGTAGACACGCTGTAATGAAGATGCTAATCCGTGCTGCGGTCGGCTAAAGAGACACTGATTCAAGCCATTCCAGCACAGCCTATCACATACGTGGAGGCAGCGGAGCCCTGGACAGCGTGCAGGAACAGCTGCTCTGCTCATAAAGTCAGAGCAGAACAAGCACAGGACTGGGATTCAATTTACTCACCACCGTGGACGGTAGGTTGAACAAACTAACTCAAAGCTGTGCTAAACTACCGCATTAGGCGGCTGGCAGATGCTGTTTCCAACTTTAGTCAGCATCGATTATGCCATGTCCCTGCATTGATACATCAGTTGTCAACGTCTGCATCACGATGCATCGATTAGTTTCAACACCACTACTAAACAAGTCTATGAAAATGTCTGGCCATACCGAATTCAAAACATTTTGCACAACCTGTTCCTGCTTAAAAATATCTTCTGGGTGTGGATGTCCTAGCGGTTAAGTTGCACCTCACATACAGACGCTTTGAATTTCCCTCGGGACTAATAAAGTATCTATCGATCTATCTACACTATAAGTCCTCCAAGTGGGCTGGCCTGGGTTTCAGTCCAACCTGTGGCTCCTTTCCTTACAATCCACACTCTCTCCCCAGTTTCTACCCTACTGTCCTATCTAATAAAAGGCATGAAGGCCCATGATAAATTTATAAATCTTGTCTTGTCCATATGATTGACTGTAACTACTGTTCAAGCAACAACCAAATGACACAAAACTTTGAGAAAATTTTAAAATTGAGACAAATGTGTTCTGATTTATCCCATGAGGGATATACAAAATAAATAACTATCTAAAAAAGGATGTTCGAGATGGGGAATTTTTTTATCACTACACAGTAACGAAAACAATTCATACCCGAGTTTATTATTCCATGAAAGAAAATCCTCTAAAGCCATTGAGGAACAGAGCCCAGTGTCCCTTGTGTGGATACCTTTCCATCTCCATGTCACCTGATAGTCTGGAGTCTTTGATCATGGGAGGAAACATACAAATAAATCCCCACATATAGGTACCATGTGAAAACTCCACCTAGAGGACCACTATCAATATGTAAACCAGTTAGCTTCGAGCCACCGGCTCAGCCACCATGAAGATGTTATTAGTGATAAACAATTATTTTCTGGAATGTGATCAAGGTTTACATTCAATGTCACCTTAAGTACCAAGCAAAAGCCAATTTTGTCACTCAAACAGTCTCAAAGTAGGCCGTGGCGATTAAACGATAGCGATATAATTTTTGTCAATATAAATACTTAAAATGTTCGCTAAAAGTTTGATAGAATACCTGTAATTACACCATCCAATCACTGGGAGACGGCGCTAATGCGCAGTAAGCAGTGGGCCAATAAGTGTGACTGTACAGCAACAAACTGTCATATCAGCATTTTCCAGCACCTTGCACTGAGCTTATGATCGTGAAATGTCCCTGTTTAATTATAATTTGTCATGTTATGACAATAAAGAATAATTAAACCATAATTAACCATCTGGTTTCTTCAACTTTCACTCAGGAGCAAAAATCAGCTTTTAAATTTGAAAGAAATAAAGCTGTAATATTTATCGTGATAATAATAGATATCGACTGAAATTTTTTATCATGATAAAATGTTTTGTCATATCGTCCAGGCCTATCTCAAAGCCTGTGTACATTGTAGATGCACGCTAAAAGTTTAGATCCATATTCAATAGAGGACCACAACCACACAACTGCAGCACGAGAATATGACTCTAAAGCAGGGGTCCCCAACCCTTGGGCCTCAGACCGGTACCTTGGGCCATTTTGAACCAGGCAACAAACACCAAGTCAGAAACAAGAGGTCGGATGTAATTGCCAAATATCTATTTTTTGTAGATTGTGTTTTGATTTTTATTTTCCAGGAATGGCCAATCTTTTTTCTTTTACATCTCACAAGGTAAATTATTTGCATTAAATTACAAATATTTGTATCAATTTCATTCAAGTAAAACCTTTAATATGAAAATAAATGTTTTTGTCACAAATGGCTCAAAGCTGCACATGCAGCACATGCAGGATGAGCGGCCACTTTCATTTAGTAAGATAGTGAGGAGAAAAACAAGAAAGAACAGGCAACATTAAAACAATAAAAGCTCAGGGATAGTGAGGATAACGGAGAGACTCTCCACTCATTCAGCTCTGACTGCCTCTGAAACACGCTGCACCTGTCACTCAAACACATAACGCAATGGTACAACCACCATTTCCTCAGGAAAACAGTCAGAGTCACACTAATGGTGAATAGAGTTGCACTCCCCCCCTTTATTAACCTGGTATTCAATCATAATCACAGTAATTGCGAAATGACAGCAGCAAAAAATCCCTTAATGGGGTCACTATTTGTGCAGGGTAACCCATGGAATAAAAGGCTTTATTACACTCTTTACCTCCTTTCATCTACCAACCTCCAGAATATAATTTCAGTATAATCATGAGTGCTTCAACCAGCCATACTCAGGAACTCAGGATTGTACATAATGCCACTGCAGCACTGACAAGAGGGATGGGGGACAAACTTCACAGAGCAAAGAGAATACATAGATCAATGGGCAGGCACACTAATCAGGTCCATCACGGGGCTGTCGATTCTTTTCATGTTAAAAATTAATTGACGCTTTGTCGTGATCCCCTCTGAAATTCTGCCTTAATTAATTAACAGCATTAATAAATTACAGGTCTCTTTTAAATCGCTATCAAAGTTTCCATCTATAATTTCCCCAGAAGAAGAAAACAAAAGTAGAAAAAAGGGTCGCCTGTCATTATGTTTGTCTTTTTTGTTCCAGCTGAAGCAACACCTCAGCCAACAACACATCAATATACCCTATTCTGAAGTCAGGGAAAAACAAGGGAATACTGAGAAAAGGAAAAGCATCAGGTGTTACCATGTGGTAATGAGGGTCATTTAGAATAAGTTGCTGGAGGAGCAGATTGGAAAGTTTGTGGTGCATCTTTCTTATTAAACCCAAAAGTTAAAGTAAGTTAAACCAAAGGTAGGAAACAAAAAAACAAGGTAAGACAGCTAGCTTTTTATGTTTTGAAGTAAAATAATTGTGTAACTCCAGGAGTTGCAAAAATTTACATTTTAGGCACAGAGGTACAGTGAAGACTTTGTCATGGAATCATCCTTTTCTGGCATCACACACGTTAAGTGGCATATAATTGATTATTAATAAAGGATAAACACTTAATATGGTAACACTTTAAATTAAGGTCACAATATTTACAATTAACTAGTTTCTTATTAGCATGCTAATTAGTAGCATACTGGCTGCTTATCAGTCAATATTATAGTAAGTGCTTATTAGTAACTTATTCCTCATGACCAAAGTCTATAGCTGATAGGCCATGTACAAAGAGTTTAACCTCAATACCCTCCCAATTACTGCTCATTGATATTAAGTTAGGAATTTATTGTACATAAATTATGATCTTCTTATGCTTTTCTTAGTATGGCCCAAGTAAAGTAACTGCAGTTTTAAATCTCCTTGAAGCACCAGTTTTAAAAAAACAAACAAAAGTAAAACACAAAACACAGTAAGTGGCACAATAAAGATGGAATTTATAGTGGCATAATTTGTTGTCGGTGATTGTATCCAACAGGATACAAAGTATAGATCATTTTGAAACTCTAAAGGGCATGCTGAGTCTGAACAGGGGGCCGTGCAAACCTCAGGAGGTTATGTGGAAACGTATAAAAGAGTAGCAACCTCATCAGTGAAAACATCTCTCTCTACTAAATTGATTTGAAAAGATTATCTTTTTATTTCCAACATGTAGAAAGGAGAAATGAACCTGAAACAACATCATAATGCATAGGATATTTTGTAAATTAAATTAATCCAAAAAACACAAAAAATAAAACTGGTTAAAACACTAAGGTGGCAACTGAAATTGACAACTTTGAAGATGAATCAAAGGTCTGTTTCCACAACAACTATGAGCATGCTTGAGTTGTCGCCCTTGTATTTGCTGACCCTTGTGTGACTGCATCGCAATGTGCTTCCCATCCAGTGCATCCAAACAGTTCAGAAATTGTCAGTGATCCTCAAAGTCCTGGGCAATTGCTCTCAATGTAGGACTGCTGTTGGACACTTTCAGAAAGGCAGGCCAAAGGACCTTGTGCACATGGATGGAAGGACAGTTAGTGATTTGTCAGATATGCATCTCAGTGTAGTTTCAACAAAAGTAAGTATTTTTTTCCTGCTATTATCAATACATACAAGAGCAATTTATTTATATACATTTTGAACCAAAGGAAGAATAAACTCACCAGATTCTCGTTCAAAAAAGCTCCATCAAATAGTGCAAAATGACCCTTTGGTTTCTCTTCGGAGTAGTCAGTGCTTCACCAGCAGTAGGGATGGGGAATCGTTGAACGGTATCAATACTGGTACTGCTTATCAAAACCGATACGGATACTACTCTTCATTATTTGGTGCAAAAAACTAAACACATGACATGAAAGATGCCTTGATGTAAAAGACATAACATATATAACTAGAGATTTCAGCACAATAAAAGGATACATTTTATGTTAATGTTTCAAGGAAATATTTCCAATTTACCCTAAAATGGTGTATAAGACGTACTTTTAATACCTATTTTTACCTCTAAAAAGTTAGCTGCGTCTTATACACTGGTGCAAATTATATCTTGTTTATACACTAATACAAAAGTGATCTCAAACTGAAAGAAAAACATCCTGCTGACTTTTAATTATCATAAGTATCGCTCACTCTCTTCTTTGGAAATTGTAAACAAATGCACATGGGCTGCGTGCAATAAAACTTTCATCTGACATTGATGGCACTGATGACAATAATTAAAATACAAATGAAGAAATATTAAATATATTTCTGATGGTCTTGTTTGAGTTTGTAAGTCACATAGAGGCATCATCATTAATTAATCCCACCCTCACAAATCTTTCTTTTTATTTCAGGCCCTGCCTACCAATCAAAATGTGACCTCTGAACCGTTACACCTCTATCCAACGTTATTTTTGGGATAAGTTAAGTCAATGGAAAAGGTACGCGACACAAAACTTGAAATGCAGCTTGATGTTAGAAGAAAAAGAAGCATGTCAACTGTCCCTTTTTTATCTTAACTAAACCTCTGCCAAAACTTGTGCAGAAAATCACAGACAAACTCTAAAAACAACCACTTCTGTCAGCACACCTACCTATTTCTGTCTGATAACTCACACACCAGTGCATCTGCATTTACTACAAAATCTTCCTTTGTACTTAACAAGACACAATGTGTGTGTTCCTCTCAAACAGCTGTCACTGTAAAAAGAGCCCGCCACTGCAACTTAACAATGAATGCCTGTTGTTTAACAGTGAACACAGGGCACCAAAACAAAACCTTTAATATTTGCATTTTTACACGAAGCCCTAATAAAATACTCATTCAAATAGTTATATTAGTTTTATGTTGATTTTGTTCTGATGTAGCCTACAATATTATGAGATATTTGTAAACAAATGCACTTCTGGTCTCCATGCAGTACAACGTTCATCTGACATTGATACAGGCACTGATGACAAGAATGAAAATACTAATACTAAATAGTCAATACTCTTCTGATCTGATGGTCTTGTTTGTGGTTAGGTCACATAGAGGCATCAATTAGTGCCATCCCCCATACAAGAAGCCTAACAAAAAACTAACAATTAAGGCTGTCCCTTTTCTTTCTATTTGGTTTGTTTTAATGCACAATCGCAGTAAGATGTGTTATCAACTCCATTTAATAAAAAACGTTGTATTAATCAAAAGTAGCCTCATTTTAAATCACAGAAAAGACATCTCCCATTTGTAATGCATCAGTAACATCAGGATAAGTTTCAACGTGTCACATCAAGCACAGGTGCACTTAATTACACTAATTATGGCTCCCCAAAATACTAGTGCACTGAAACTAAGTCCCCAAACTAACGTCAAAACACTCCTTTTTGATACACAATGCATCAGTTTCTAGATTTTTTTAATACTATATGCATTTTTTTCCACCATAAAATATAAATTTTCCCCAAGGTCAGCCTGTCGTGAAATGTGTACCAAAAGACATGCGCTTACTTTAGCTTTTTTCCTAGGTACTTCCTTGCTAGCCCTAAACTTTAGCATCAACAGAAGTAGGCCTATCGATAACGTGGGTGTGTGCACTTGTGCTTTTAAAGAGAAATTGATTTAATAAGCCACTTACTTTATTTCCTCACACACAGGTGAAATCGACGCATAGTCTCCCGTCTCATCTTCATAAAGTCATTTCTATCTCATGAAAAGTTGGCGTCTGTTAGTTTGTTATCTGCTGCATTCAGGAATTATAGGAAATTTGGATTTTCGAGCTGTTGATTTATTTTCTTGACTGATAATAATTGATTGAAAAAAGAGCTACAGTGAAAACACTTGTTCTTGTTCTCAGTTTAAATATTAGCCAATTTATCCGCATCAACACGTTTTTAGGTAGCTAGGAATGAATCATGAGGTTATTATTGTCACTGAAGTCATCAATCTGGCACTAGGATACTTACATTTAAAGAAACTAATTTATCATAGCATTTGAAGCAATATCAACAGCAAATGTGATCACTTATGATGCCTCCCATAACTTGTTTGATGTTGTGCTATTATACTCTCATTAAACTGAAATTACTGGCATTAAAATACCATGTGTTATCAACACCTGGTTGGAGTCCGTGTTTTTTTTCAAAGCTGAATATTATGGTTTGGCTCAGTTAAAGGTAGCACAACAGTGATTTCAATGGTAGCATATGACAGTGGTTTCCAACCTTTTTTCCTTAGAGCCCCACCTTCTTGTATCTAAGAAAAGCTCCAGGACCCACACAAGAAAGTGATACATTGCTTTAAAAAATAAACATACATTTTAAGAGTTTTCATTGATAAAATCCTATCAGATTATGCGCACACTTGTTCTTACCGAAAGACCTGAGAATACATTTCCTGGCAATGTTTTCACATGATTATATTTAATAATTTCAAATTTTGACAACCTTAGAGCAGACAGAGCCTCATCTGAGGGGGGGTCCAGGATAGGAATCAATGGCCTACGATATTCTTTACCAGACCAATCGAATGTAAAATATAGATAATAACTCATGACACTGACATTTCTTTGAGACATAAATCTTTATATTTTGAAGAAAATTTTACTAAAAGTGTGGTCAAATTGTGTAAGACCATGAAGTGATGCTAAATCGACCTGCATGGTGACAAACCTCTCATAAGCCCCTGACCTTGAAACAGTGTTATGCAACATAATCTTTTAAGTATTTACAGTGATTAAGCTACTACACTGTAAAGTATAAGCAATGATTCAGCTCTTGAATTATTTCCATTCACTGCCATTTGTTTTGCTTTGCATTCTCCATTGTGTTATCATGAGACCTCAGTCTACTTCCACTTAAGTTGTGCCACATAAACCGGTTGATTGTTTTACAGACAACTTCAGGACCCTAGTCTGTGACTAAAAGAGGTTCCTGGTTTCCTCACTCCTCTATCATCTCAGACGAGACGTATTCTTCTCATATAGACAAACACTCATCTATAAATATTGGGTTCATTTGAAGCAATATGCTTCGACAAGGAAGAAAGGAAAATGTGAAACCTTTGAGGCGTTACTTTTCTTTGAAATCCAAACTCAAAACTATTCTTTGAAGCCAGTTTTGATTTGAAGAATAGGAATTAGAGCATGTAAAGGATGCTGATGTATGAAGTTCTCTCCGAATCGGATGTATCATGTTTCATATTTATTGGCTACAAAATATTTTTTGAATTTAGGTAGATCTTCTCACTAGGCAAGTCAATCCTCATGAAGTGTGCATTCTACAAAGACTAAATAGCCTATATGTATGCTCAAACGCCTGATTTTAAACCTTGTCCTGTATTTTGTATTAAGGCATGCAATGCCTATAAAAAGCAGCCTCTTGTGTCTCTCCCTTATAATATTTTACACTTGTGTTCAGTATAATGAGCCTCCAAAGTAAAAACGTCAGATTGTCATCTCACCATGAGCATAAATGTCTTCTTCAAAAACAATTATTCAACAATACTTAGCTCTATAGCGTGAATTTACTGTCAGAATCAAACCGCGGCTAGAGACAGATAATTCTTTTAAAGGCAGATACTGAGGAGAGTGAGAAATACAATATAAACACAGCAAAATCTTCCCACACGACTCAGACATCAGGCTTTGAAAGAATGCAGAGAGCACACTTAGCAAACAGTTGTTTGCCTGTTCAGTGACTAAAGTAAACAGGGAGAAATCTTTGTGTTTGATTTTCATGTTTTCTCACTACCTCTGACCCCTCCAGTGGAGCATTTGAACAAAGGATGGTGGCTACTGAGCTGACCCATGCATCAGTGAAGCCAACACAGCATGCTCATTCACAAATAAATGCAGGGGATTCTGCATAGAGATTCAGGGCTGATGGGTTTCTTTTGAATCCAGAAACATTCACCAGTGTGCTTCATAAAATATGTTTTTTTCTGTTTTCAAACTGTACTTTGTGCCTGAACAGAATCTAATTTGTGTGTTTTGCCTTTACTGCACACACGACAGAAAGGAACTGTCGCTCTATATGCGCATATGCTTCTGACTTGCTTGACACCTTTTCAAAACAAGGAGCCGTCTTTGTCATGTGCACATAAAAGATGAACTTCCTGTCAGTGGTGAACATTGAAGCCTGTCCTCCCTTTGTATTTCTTGTCCCTTCCTGCCTGCTTTCAAACACAGCTTTCAAGGTGCACTGCTTCAGAGCTGCTTCCTTACCTCGTCCTGAAGTTAGCTGGGTGTGGATGCCCGTCATACAAAGATAAAAAGTCATATTCCTCCTCCACAGCGAAAGATTGAAAAACTATATGAATCCTGCTCCCCTCATCGGCAACAATCACCCAGGTACAGTTCGCTCCATTTGGATATCCATATGGAAACCCTGGGCTTTCTATCGTCCCATTTCTTCCTTTTAAATTGCCTCCACAAGTATGGATAAAACCTGGAAAGAAAGGAAACACAAAGTCATTTTTAAGGACATACATGTACAAAAAAATTAAACAGTTTGTACAACACATTGCAATAAAAGATTAAACTGAATGTCCATCCATCCATCCATCCAACATCTTCACTGTTTTTCTTGTTCGGGGTTGCAGGGTGCTGGAGAAAATCCCAGCTGGCGGGGTACACCCTGGACTGTTTGCAAGTCAATCACAGGGCTGACATATAGAAAAAGACGACCAGCCACACTCACATTCACACCTACAGTCACCAATTAACATAACCAGCATGTCTTTGGACTGTGAGAGGAAGCTGGAGTACCCGGAGAGAACCCACGCACACGCACAGGGAGAACCAACTCCACACAGAGAGACCCTCTCTGACAGGGTTTCAAAACTAGGAACCTCCTCGCAGTGAGGCAAAAGCACTGACTATTGCACCACTGTGCAGCCCCTAAACTGAATGTATCTTTTCAAAATATTTCTTCTTTAATAACAGGTTTTTTCCTAGTGAACACATCCAAGTAACAATGCCAAACCTTAATGGCTGTTTAAATATGCTTTTGCAATAAACAAAACTGTATTTGTGCTGTAAAGCTTAAGCACAGTATTCAAATGAAAACGCATTGTTAGAAAAATTCACAATGCTCTCAGCTGGCAGAAGCTGTGACGGAAATCTAGCAACCAGGTGGAGGAAAGCCAAGTTTTATGTTTTCATTTACATTTCTAGCATTGCAAATAAAAAGCAGGCTGCTACACCTTATGCAGTGACATTTATCAATATTGTCTCAGACAGTAAGCTTGTAAGTTATAATTACTGCCCACTCTCTTTCTTCTGGAGGGTAAGAAACCCCCAGAGAAAGGCAACAAGCAAGGTCTTCCAATTTGGTGCCACAAGCTCTTTACACTCTGTTTCACAGCCCACACAAGATATATCTCTGCACCTTGTTTCACTGGCCTGCTGAGAAATCAATACCCTTGACATATTAGGTTAAGCATTATACTATCATTGTCAAACAAAAATAATGTGATTGCTTGGCTAACTCCTGCTATGTTAATGTAAATGAGAAAATGTGCAATACATAAGTAACTCTAACTTAATCTGTCACTCATGCACAGACATTTAAAGTACAATATTCCTTCACACTCATATATGCAGTTTCCTCCCACCCTTAAAAAACAATGAGTGAACATGCTCCCATACACACTGTGTCACAGAAAAAAAAGAGTGCAATTTAAGGCTATCTTGCATGTTGTCTAATGAAATGCAAACTTAATTAAGATGCATGGTCTACACCCCACAATTTACTCCTAGCATAATTAGCTTTTCACACTTTGGTAGGTAAAGGATGTTTTGCATAGTGTCGGCAGTAAACACGTACTGCGGTATGGGAGAGCAGCACTTGGTAGCTATGCAACTCACATGGCAATGGCCTCTAACTAGAATAGCACTCACAGTTTTCCTCAGTGAAATGTGTACCCTCTTTACTGATGAAAGGAAAAAAGTTAAATTGTTCAAATCTGAGAAATCAGACAATTAATTTCCCTTCTGTCAAGCTGGATTGTTATTTTTGGTCAAAGCCTGGCAGCTGTTTATATTTCACAAAAAACCATCACGCTTATCGCAAACAGAAAAATGGGGTGGAACAGTTTCCCACTATCCTTACATCTTGCAACACCTTGAGGATATTATAATCACAAAGACCCTGACCCAGAGTCCCTTACAGTACAGTATCTTAATCTACTGTCCAGATAACTCACCTGCACCAGAAACCAATAGACTCTCTGGTATAGTCTAAATCAAGTGACTCAACCTATTCATTGATACAGTTGTTTATACAGTATAAATCCATACAGGATTATGATGTTGTTTTTTTGTGAAGGTTTGTTGCATGTCAAAATTGCAATTATTTCTGCCAACACTGAGCAAACAGGGCCATCATGGTAAATTTGCAGCATTGATGCGCTACCTACAGGGTCATCATGATTCAACTGTGATATAGTACTCTGAAGCACTACAGATAATTACCAAATCTCTTCACTGATCCAACAAGGTTTAGCATATGACTGTAAAAGTGTGGATATTGGCTGACTGATGATTTTATTGCTTGTTGTTCGCTTGGTTGCATGTCTCTATTTTCACTAATCATGCAGGCATAAATAAGTCATCCACCATCAATGCAGTTTAAGAGCACTTTAGATTCAATATACTGAAACCATGCCGTCCATTATCCACATTGCTTTTTTAAAAGGCTACAACTAAAAGAGCCTACAACATTTTTCTCTAGCAGCTTTATCTTTTTGTGTTTCCAACTTTGAGCAGTTTATATTCTGAATGGGTAATTGCAGTAAAGGTTTAAAGTTAGAACTAAGGAGGCAACTATGCTGAAACTGGCATGCAAAATGGTCTCAAATAGAATTTTTGTTGGACATGTTCATTACTGAGGATGAATCGACTTACACCTACCAACAGCTACACCAACACCTTGCTGTTTTGGTTTCAATCTAAACTTATTCATCTCAGTAGTAGCAGAAGTAACTGATAATTACGGGGGCATAAATAAACAACACTATTTGATGACTGATGCTTGGCTCCAGTCGATAATTTATCTTGCAAATTCATCTCATCCATTTCTCTAAACATAATTAAAATTTAACTGGCATGGCCACAGGAGGATGCAATTGTACTAAATATCCTGCAGCAAAAAGAATACTTTCTGTTTAGTTTTTTTTATTCGCTGTTTACTTGTTTTTTATGAATTTAAGATAGATAAGATTATTTAGTGCAAAAGTATGCCACATTTACAAAGATTTGTGCTCTTTTCTTTCATTTGACGGACCACTCAACTAACTTTAAAGATAAAGTTCCATTAATTTGTGAAGAGAACTCCTCATCCTGTGGAAACTGTTGTATAATGTATCCTTCTTTTAAGTGTCCGGAGGGAGAGAGGGGTAGAGAGAGGCCTCTTAAGTAAATATAAGTGCTTACCTTTATGAGTGTGTTGTGTTCCTAATGATGCATTATGGAAAATCTAGGAAATCTAAAATAAATCTCTTGTAAGTCCAGTATATTAAGAGGAACTGGTGAGGCTACATTATAGGAATGTCCCTTTAAATATACAAACAGAGTGATCACTACTAACACCTTTGCTTCAAGATCAGTGTTTTTCTTTTGTTATGAAATCACACACAAAAAACAGACAGTAACAACAGTCTGAGACTACATACATGAAATATACACACAGACAACTACAAACCCTTTTAAATTCAACAGAATAAAATAACAATAAAACAAAATGTAATATGCCCACATTTCCATTTCCCATGACATTCTTGTATAGTTCCATCTTCAGCTTGCCCCGAGTGATGTAAGTCCAAAGTCAGAAGTTTTGTCTGTTTCAATGTTTGTATGAAGTCCTCGGGATATGTTCCAAGCACACAGAATTTGACATTTAAAGGGACTCTGGTATTAAACATCTTTGACATTTTTTTTTTTTTTACTACATCCTTCCAGAAGTTTTAATTCTTTCGACAATCCCAGTAGACAGTAGAATAGAGAGCACCTTTCACCTCCAAATATTCATGATAAATATCCAAAATAATTTCAGACATATGATTAAATCTAACCTGAGTTATAGATGTTGTCAATAATTACTTATATGTAAGTAAATACAATATTTCACTTTCCTATGTGATTACAGAAGGTTCAGTCCGATTTGTTTCATCAATTTCCTCTCGTTCATTCTTTCAAGTATCTACTTTAACTTGAGTTGACTTGGTACAATATGCAGCCACTACACTACGAGCCACTGCGATACTTTAGTATGCTGGCCTTCACACTTCTCTTGATTTAATGCGTTTTAGAGTGAGACTTTTAAAACAGCCTGGTGAAAAATACATGAAAACGGAAACATGCAGTTTTAATCACCGCTATATTAACCATGAGTGCTAGTCAAGTAACCCAGACTGGAGTTGTGGTGAGGTCAAGTTGTAACTGCGTTTAACCATTGTGGGATAACATAAACCTAAAGCAATCCTGGTTGGGGATAACATCAGAGCTCTAAGGAGGAGGAGTCTAATCCTCATGTTGAGCTGTGTAGCTATAACCCACGCACACAATTTCAGAAGGCAAACATCAAGCATGATTGCTTTTACTTGAAGCCCTCCTGAATCACCTGGAGTTTATAAGTACAGCAAGGCACAGTGCCCATTAGGCCCTGATCTATTTCAGTGTTTGTCAAGCATTATGACTATTGTTGTGGACAAATCAGAGTAATGCTGTTTGTGGAAAGTGCTCAAAGGTGTTTGTAAGGTGGATGGTTCTGATTGCCCGAAGATGAAAGAACAGATGTTTATTGATAAATGAATAATTCCCAACTATTACTTTCATCCTTTATTGTTGGATAAACTCTTTCCCTCTCTCTGGCCCTCTCTGCTTTTTTAACTCACTATCTCACTCCTCTTCCTCTATTCTTTCCTGCTTTGAAACTTTAGGAGAGACTGGGGACATGTGCAATGGGTCTTATGTCTTCATTAGAAACATGCTAAATGTATGCTCTTACTGCACATGTCAAGTAAGACACTAAGTCTACCAAGAATCCACATTTAAAAATGTCTGAGACCTATATAAAATACAAGCTACATTCTGTTGTACTGTTCTAAACCTTTGTATTTATTCATCAAAACCTGCTTATTTCGATAATTTTTTCTACATCTAAGTGACATGGTCAAGGCAGTTTGTCTTGTTATATACTTTTTATTTTTATTAATATTATAGTTTTTCCTTTAACCACTTGTTTCTATTTATTTTCCTGCTCTTACCTTCTTATTGCTGTTATCTTTTCATTTGCTTTTAGCTCTTTTAGTTTCTTACATCTTTTTAAATCTTTGGTCCTCTTGGTCTCAGCTCGTGTTGTTGGGTTCTTGTGTTGCCTGGGTTTTTATAATGGTTCTTGTGATGGTCGGGTTATATATATCTGTTGGGTATCGTGCACTTTGGGTTCTTTTCTGTTGAATTGTATTTGATTATTTTTAGTATTTTGCATTTGTTATGTTCTTGCTGTTGTTTATGTTCTTCTGTGTTTGGTTTAGTTTGCTTTGTTCTTCTTTTTGTTGTTTGTCAAAGCACTTTGTAAACCTGTGTTTTTAAAAGGTGCTATATAAATAAAGTTATTAATTAATGTTACTGCACGATGTTCCGATGGCTCTTAGAAAGGGGGAAAGCTGCAGCAAGTTGTTGCAAAAGTGGTTACATGGGCTGGAGACAGTCCCAGCTGTCATTGGGCAAGAGGAGGGGTACACCCTGCACTGTTTGCCAATCAACACTCAAATTTACACCTATACGGGCAATTTTAAAGTCATCAGTTCACCTAGTGAGCATGTATTTAGACTGTGGGAGGGAGCTCGAGTACCCAGACCAACACATGTACAGGGAGAATATGCAAACTCCACGCAGAAAGGCTCTATCTGATAGGGGATTCCAACCAGGAACATTCTTGCTGTGAGGCGACAGCACTAAACCACTGGCTCACTGTGTTGCCCATTTGGAACATTATGTAATATGCAATCACCTTTCAATGCTATAAGTCATTAGCTTTCAGTTCAAAGTTGAATAAATAGAAATGTGGTTGACGCAGTCCAAATAAGTAATTAGTAAAGTAAGTAATAGAAATGTAGAAAGCATTGCAACTGTACCCAGTGTCCCCTACCTTTCATTTCCCCAGCCAGTTCTCCACCGATAGTGCCTGCTTGTTTTCTATAAGCTTCCCATTATGAATAAGAATCCCCCTTTTGAAAGCTGTGAATCATAGAAGCATGTAATATGTTTAGCGCCGTCAATAAAAGCTGGATCTATAAAAAGAGCATTGTAACCATGCATCTTATTACTTCAAAGGAACATGCTAGGCCAACATGGACAGGGACATCTGCACGCACTAATACATAATGCATTCTTTGAATCCCACCATCGTTCTGACCTCTCTTATCACTTCAATTGTTAAAACGCACTCTCCTGGTTTTACTGTGACCCCATCTTAGTGCTGCTCTGCAAGACCGACCGTAAATTGTGATGAGAAACCAAATTAACAACATGCTGTGGTTGCACAGTCAGGGGGAAAAATGCGGTTCAGAAATATGAATCAGTATCATAACGCACAAGTCTGGCGTGAACAGAGGCCTCAGCAGGCAGCCAGCCGGACTGACAGACAGCTCAAGAGCATCCCCAGCTGTTCCTCAAATAGTTACGTTTACACATAACCTTTCATACGTATGCACAAATCTTTCCACCAATCTTTTCCATGCACAGCATCTATGAGAAATCACAAACCTCGCTGAGAAATCACAGACAAGAAAATGGTAGTAGTCCCCCACCCTGGTGAGATATGTGTTTGTCTCTTTGTCAGTCTTGATTGTTCTGTGTGTTTGTGTGTGAGGACATGCATATTTATATGTGGTGTTGGCCTTGCACAGACACCAGACTACTAAATGTGATTCTCTCTACTTTGCCCAGTAAATACAGAGATTTAGGGCAAAATGAAGCAGTTAATGAACCACAGTGCTGTACTCCATGTGGGTAGAAAATAAGATTGATTTTGTAAACAAAAATACATTATGCATCATAGCGGGTAGTCTATTACAGAATTTGTTGCAGGCTAAATTGTTTATTTAAGGTTTACTTGTAGCATGGAAGAGAATGTTTTTGGGCTTTCCAGAACATGGGCTAGTACATGAAAGGGACAGGTGCCATCTTAAAAAGTAAACAGCCAATAAGCTCTCCTCCACCATTGATGTGCAGCTTTGTAGTGTGGCCATAAAAAAAAATGATTATGTGCAGCAGGGAGAGGAGGAGTAGTCATTTACCGCCATCCAAATTATTATGAGTGACAAAAAGACCATTGGGTAATGGATGATTGCTGATGGCTATGAGAGATAGGCCATCCCAGTTGACTATTTTTGAGCAGACCATCATTAAATAGGCTGGGAAAATAAACATTCACAGTTTGACCTCCCCTCAGGTAGCTGTTTCAGGATCCCGCAGGGCAGATCTAACTGCTAGACAAACTCTCTTCTTCCCCCGGCTGTGAAAACTGTTGAATTTTGATGAAAGACTGCAGCACTTAGTTTGACAGATTTATTATGTTTCATTTCTTATATTGTCCTTGAAGTGAATCGAATTGATCTGCCATCTTCTGTGCAGTATTTATCTGTCATTGAATGTCTATTGTCTCCCAGTTTATGTGGCAGCATGTACTGTATGTCCAAAACTATATTTCCAATCACAAAATGAAGTCTGCAGACTCACCCCCTTTTAAAACCGGTATGTGTAAACTTGTTGAATAAATGAAGATAAAATCCTTCCTGCACTTGTAAAGTTGTGCGCTGATATTTTCAAATATTCTTTTAACAACGGCACCGTCTGTAAAGCAACACCCCTTATGCATTATATATCAAAAACTGGGCTGTGTCGACAAACACAGCGGCGTGAGAACATGAGCTTCAGGGCTGTGTGTAAATCTGTGTGGCTGGATAGGCCACGGTTAAGGGAATACCCTCTGAAAAGTCAAAGCGTCTAGAAGGAAGGATGCCGCATCAACAATGTCAAACTGGAGCATTACATTACCATCATTTTGCAGATGTTAATTAACATTTCTTACACCCACATCTGGAACAATTTGTGTTTCATTGTCTGGCTCAAGGACACTTAAGCCGATAAACAGGAAGAGCCTGGGATTGAGCCACCATATGACTAATGGCCACCATCTGAGCTACTGCCGCATCAGATACAATGGTATATATCACTTTATAATAATACCTCAGTGCTGCTAAGGTGAAGCCAACGTGCCTCACTGTCATTGTCTAAGTCTAGACACTGAGGGTAAAGTAGATGTGGACTTCTTTCTCTGAGCTCTGGCAATCTCATGAGTTGTTTATGTTTCAAGGCCAATTACACTTCTTCTCTTTAAAAAAGCTCAACTTTACACTGAGTGCCCTCCTGATGCTGCAAAGTGCTGCGGCAATGTGCATTAAGTTACTGTGTTATTAATACTGTGTCCAAGCTCAATTTCTGATTCTCTAAGACTCTTGAACCGGTGCCTATTTAAAGAGAGAATTATAGGATTTGTAGGATTTTGTAGGAGACTTAAGCCCAAAAAAGTCAAATAAGGATCAAAATAAGTGCCTCATTAAATTTCTGACATATAAAGGTGTACATGAGTTTATACAAACTACACTACACAATGTCTTACACCCTATTAACTCAGCCTTTTAAAAAGATTTAAGAGAAACATATTGACCAAGTATATGAGGAAGCAAATATAAGGCAATATGTAGATTATTCCTGCTTTATACATGTACACAGCAGTGTTTTAAATCAAATGCATTAAAATAGGAGGAAAGGAAAAGGATACTATAGGCACAATTCCAGATGTTTTGAGAGAAATAATTTGGCTGTGCTTTTATCATCACTTGGACCACCAACCTTTCTCTGCATGAAATGTATTTTGGCCTCACCCTTCATACATCACAGCATCTCTCTTCAAACAAGCTCTCAGCCCAATATCCACAAGCCTACTGAGCTTTGTGCTTTCAGGCTCCTCTTTTTAACTTATTTATGGCATGTCGTTTTTCTCTCTCTCTGTGTGATTCATTTCCTCACGATTGCTTCGTTAAGTTCATCTCGGCTGTTGCCTATTTTTACATACTTCATGATAATGGTGTATCACAAATACAGAGGGAGGTAACATCACTGCTACCAGCAATTAAAGTAAAAAGTGTGGGAAAAAAAGCTGCATTGATTTGCCCCTGACCTTAGAGGTAAATCAGCCAATATGGAGATATCCATCAGCGAGGCTTGGTTACAGAGCAGTGACTGGAAAGATAGAGCCCTTACCAAGCAAAATAAAGGTCAACAAACACCCTGTTAGGCTTCATTCTCAGAATCCAAACCCCTCATAAGACAACACAAATAGGAACAAAAGTCTTATACATAAACATCAACCTTCCTTATATTTGTGAGTATGGATTTTCAGAAAACAAAAGGGAAATTAAAATGATAGACTATGTTAAACACTGAAAATATCCATCTATCAGCGGAAAAGTGAAGAGAAAGAAGGGAAAAAAACTTGTACTGCTTGTGTGAAGTCACACCTCCAGATCATGCATCTTCAGTGTCTGCATCTTTATCAAATTATAGCTGCTGCAGCACTTAGGGGTTATATTTAGAAGTAATTTTGCTTTTAGTTATCTAAGCACTTTTTCTCTTAGATCTATGACAAGCTACACTCTGAGCCAAACACGTAAAATGTGGAGGAGAGAGAGAAAACAATTTTTCAACAGCACAAGCAAGAATACAACAACGATGATGGCTGGGGCCTCGACAGCAACCTTAGTAGACAGAAATGTTAAATTGATGTCCCCAAAGAGCAGGATTTTATCTGCATGGCTGTGCTGCAGCTTCACAATTCCTTCTGATAGATTGTGCATAATCGCCGCCCCTCACCATGCTTGTCTGCATGCTTGATGAAAAGGAAATGGGCTCTGTACACGAGAAACCGAAAAGAGGCTTTCTAGAGAATGACTATTACCTCATGAGTGTGTCACTGCAATTTGGAAAGGGGCTCTGAAATATTCCATTTGCTGGTTTTAAATTGCCAACCACCAGGGTGAAAAATACTAAAATCAAATACACTGTCATGCTGATACACAGCTGGCACATGCACACATACACACACCAAAGGCACACCATTGCACTAGGAAATAACAGCAGTTTTGTGTCTAGGTAGCCAAGTATAATAACCGTTTCTCGACGTCTGCGTGCCGCTGGTGCTATAGCTACTTCCCAGCAGATATTTTATGGCGAGACACCAATACATTCTCTAAGTGCTGCTGAGCCATATTGCACCTGGTGCCAGGCTACCACTGTGAGAGCTGTTGTACAACACACAACTGTGAGCCAACAACACATCTAATAGGATGGCTGTCTCTCTAGCCTCCAATCTTCCAAACAAACAATAACATCACCACTTCACTTTCCTCGAAAAGAGAAGAGGAAAGCAGCTGTAACAAGAATGTGTCTTTTCCAATCGAGAGATACAGAGGCTGAAAACAACACTGTGCTGTTTTCAACTTTCTAAGCAAACATCTACATCCTATAAACAGCCAGGTAACGAAGTGAGGACATTTTTAAGATGCAGAGCACCTCATGCAAATCGCTTGACATTTAATCACAACCAAAAAATTGCCTCATGAAAATTTAGTAGGTTGCCGATTCTCCAGACTAACGCTATTCAAGCTAATCAAAAATAAATGTTACAGTAGCAGGATTTTAGAACGCAAGATGGATATGATGAAATCGCCTTCTAATGGAAATGCAACATTTAGGAAAAATATGAGTTAAAGCTGCAAATTTTTCAGCTTTGAACTTACGTTTTCTTTGTGTTTTGGGCTTTTTTCCACAGAAGAATTTATAAAACCATCTTAACCAATGAATCAATACAAAGACATTTATAAAACATATCAAACTAAGCAGCAGCGTATATGAATTATGGGAATGAAAAACAAGTCAGTTTATGGCTGTGAAATATACAAAATATACAAAACATTCCCAGAACAATGGGTTGATAGTCAAAGTCACTGACTACATTTTCTGTAAATATTTCGAGTGTTGGTCAATGGACATATTTTTGACAGCAAGCATTATTCCTTCATATTTCTTTTAACTACTAACAAATAAAAAAATATAAAACTACTTCCTTCCTGACACCAAAGAAATCTGTTAAACGGAGGACACACAAGGACACTCCAAGAACTTTGGGCTTCATGGAATCCGTAGAAAATATGCTGGGGTTGTTAAAAAAATATATATATAAGATAAAAAATCATTAAATCTGATAATGCACAAAACCAATGTAGCAGTTAAAAAGTCAACACAC
Organism: Labrus bergylta; assembly: GCF_963930695.1. Taxonomy (NCBI): domain Eukaryota; kingdom Metazoa; phylum Chordata; class Actinopteri; order Labriformes; family Labridae; genus Labrus; species Labrus bergylta. Next base: position 5,447,442 of record NC_089202.1, on the reverse strand, counting down.
ACACCACAGTTGTAGCACTGCTTACCTGAGGGTGGCGCTACTAAGAAGCTTTTACATTCCCTGTCACGTCTAACCTACTATCACTACCTTTAGATTCCACATGTGGGATTGAACCTAAAGTCTAAACTGACGCTACTGCAGTTCCATGATAGTGCCTTTGAATCAGTGACACTGTGTGTTCTTGACTCATATGAGCAAAGCTAGACCTGCTTTTAAACTGACAATGGAGAAAGATTGATGTATAAGGTATTTAATCAATGCAGCTTCACAGAACCAGGACCAAAGGCCAGTGTACACAGCATGAAAGCCTTTAATCAGATGGTTATTCAAATTAGATTTTTTTCCCTTATGTATAGCAGAAATCTGAATGTTTGACTCCTTTGTTGAAAATGAATAATTTGCACAACACATTTCTGTTACTTGATTCTTTACAGGACAAGCTTCAAAACTTTAAAAAGTCAATCAATAATTTCTGCTGCTAAACTGCTGATGTCATTTCACAGGCAAGTGAGTTTGAATGGTCTACCTGTCGAGGTCCAGTCTCTAACTAGATGCAATATGAAATCCCCAGTGCTGCCTCCTCAACACTAACAGCAAATTGGTGTAGTTGAGAGTCTAAACAGGTATCCGGTAAGTTAACCTGGCCTGTCATTTTAATTGCTGTTGAAATATCCTCTGGATTCACTGCAACCTCCACCAAACAGCCTATACCTCCTCAATTACCTTCACATCTCTTAGCTTTGTTTGTCTGACCATGACTCACCCAGGCCCGCTCTGCTGTCACATATCAAGGCCCGCAGCTGACAGCGGCAGACACATACAGGAGCAGGAGTGGTCAGTGGCGAGAAAGATTCATGGCTGTACATGCGTATACCATGGTCACGGGTTATAAAGTGACTATCGTATTGGGTGAAGTATACTTTCTTGCCTGGATTAATGGGAGATATCCAATGGTATGGATATTACCATGCTTCAATGAACACATATATGGATTCCATATTCAGTAATGTAGCTTGGTTTATTAGTGTCATCTAATTAAAAATGAATGCTTGGCTGATTTTAAATACCCTCCTCATGACTGTATGCAAACACTGTTGTTGCATTAAAAAAATAAGTCGACTTCTTTTTGGCAGCACATTTGAACTTGACACTTGTTCTAGATTTCAACTGCTGCAAGATTTAGGGGCTAAATAAATGCGTACACTTTATCAGTGAATGTGCCCCCAGACAGTTAACAGAGTTTAATCCCTTCTGAAAATGGCACCTGCAGGATCAGAAGACAGCCCACTTTGAATCTGCAGCTTTGACTCTGGAACTAACCTGTTACATTTAATCTCAACAAGTGCTGAGCGATTTCTCTTCCTGAAGACAAGATATTGCCAATCCCCCCCTGCCACACACACGTGCGCACGCACACACACACGCGCACGCATACGCATACGCACACGCACACACACACTCTCACACACACACACACACACACACACACACACACACACACACACACACACACACACACACACACACACACACACACACACACACACACGAGAGCTGCTTGAATATAACTAATATATTACCCTGAGAGGAACTGACTTAATCAGAACCAGCAGACTATTTTGACCTTAGCATGGACCTATTCGCAACATCTATCAGCCTGAGCCGGGGCCAAAAGCCAGAGGTCTGAGGGTCAGACTTGAGCTTAGAAGAACTTTCCTACTCCACTCAGGCTATCTGGTCTAAGTCAAAATGTTACTTTTTCGAGCTCCTTAACCCAGAAATTTGTATATCTCTCCTTTCGGTTCCATTTGAACCCAGGTGATTCTTCTGGAAACAGTACATTTTTTTCTTTCTGCTCGTTTTCTTCTACTGTTGTTGAGATCAGAAACCTAAGGGGCAGTGGGATAATGCCCTAAATTCCCTGTAGATAGTGTATAATTACACAGACAAATTGTAATCCTGATTAGCCCCAGCAGCCTTTCCAGCCTGTTTACATAATCACATTGAGAGAAAGTCTTCATCGAGGGCTCAGTGGCCAGATTACTGTCTGTGCAGACCCAACCTGATTGCCAGCAATTAGCAACTGTCCAGGATAAGATTGAAAGAATAACTAAATTTGATCAAAATATGGAAGCTAGATGGAGTTTTGTTGGGGGAGGATACTAAAATATTACAAGAAGTAAGGGGACATGAGAGATGAAACTTTGAACAGTCTGTTGGCTAACATTAATCTGTTGCTGTCATTTGCATGTGCAGGAAAGAGGCCAGTGCCTGTGTGTCTTGTTTGTTCTCTCCTGTGGTGTCCCTTCAAGTTTCCATTACGATCTATTCGTTACCATGTCAAGTCTGTACCAAAAATACACACACAAAACTGAATGTATGCCATTTGTATATCAGTTTCGATGTGAAAAGTTGCATTTGGAATGGATATAAAAGTTATAAAAGAAAATGAAAGATCAACAGTTTACATGAAGAGTATCCTCATAACCATCAACAACACATAGGGCAGATCCTCTAAGCTGTGGCTAGAAATCTGGATCCTTAAAGTTTGACTTATCTCCTTTGCTTGTGATATCATTCCTACACAGGAAGGTGTCTTAAGAAGGATGCGCGCTAGGCTTTGAGACTGTTTCATTACAATGAAACTGAAAGTTTTTCTAGCGATGGATCTCAAAAGAAAAAAGGACAAATGTAGTTTAAGAGAAGCTATAGCTCAATGTGCACTGTCACTGTAAAGGAATTCAATTTGTATTTGACCCAAGTCAAAAGGAAAATCCAGTCCCTGCGATTTAGCATCCTAAATTTGTGTCTGTGCTGAGCACTTCAGAAGTTCCCAAAGGATTAGGTGACATACTTGCTGTGGATGTCCTCAGTTGCTTTGGTAGAGGACTAACACAAAATAAAAAATATATATTCAGGCATCAGGTTGCAGTTTTCTTAATTTAAAAAAAGAAGTTGCTGAACTTCACTTAACTGTGTCAAGAGCCAAGAATCAGACAGGTGACTGACAGGACTTTGTGAACCGAGATTGAAAACTGTGCACCACCCACACATATATTTGCTAGAGGTGCTTTTCTTCTATTAGTTTATTTCTGAGCTAGGATTCTATGTTGTACAAACTTCACAAGTTATAGGGCTTCTTTTTTTCAGCATCATTATCTTAGCAGGAGGTGAGTCACAGGCCAGATCCAGCAGATATCTTTTTACTTCAGCAAACATTGAGTCAGCTGTCAGAGCAGAGGAACAACAGCTGTTCATTGGATCATCCTCCGTGCCTTTCTCTATGTCATTGTTTCCTTTCTCACTTTTCCAGAAGAAGACCCAGGCCTCCTCCTCCTCCTCCTCCTCCTCCTCCTCCTCCTCCTCCTTTCCTCCCTGCTTCCCCAATTCCTGGCTGGCTGGCTCCCTAATAAGTAACAGAACTAGGCGGATTGGCAGTGGCCTCAAGGTTTGACATTGCCACAATGTGGGTGGTGATGAAACAGCATAGCACCCGACTCTGCTCGACTTGACTTGGCTTGTTCTTGGTGGGCGCTGCTATTCTACATGCTGCACATTTCATCCACCCCCAACAGACTTGCATGAAAAATACTCTAAGGGTGAAAAATCAGCATGTAAATTGATATCTGTGAGTGCCCATATTCAGATATGCATACATGCATTAAACAGATTAACAGCCATGCACTTACACACAGACCTCTTGTGAATACAAACACTTGCACACATATTGGGATGAAAACCCTTTCTAGGGTTGGAATAGGATATGACTTTTCCTGCTCACCCTTTAATTAAAGTTGAAAATGAGAAATCTTAGTCATCTACATCGACTATTTGATATACAAACTCACACATGAACACACAAACACACACTTGTGCACAGTTTTTGTTATCAACATGTGACTGCCTGCAAGGAAGGAAGTAACGGATTTTTATTTGTTTTCTGTAAATGTTCCCCAAATGTCAGTGGACAATGGATTAGCACATGGTAAATTGCAGTGTAGAAAATGAGCAAAAATTGCATAAGCTCTGGCTGTATATAAATTTCATGAATCAAATTACTGTGGTAAACACGGGGAAGAAAAACAGGGGTGGTCAATCAATGAACCACAAAGTCACAGAGGAATTTTGTTGCTTCATGAATTCAGAGAGGATTAGGACTGCATTTAAATAACTGTGTCAGAAAAGTGATATTTGGGTAGTGCTGATTTGTTTCCCCCTTGGTGTGGATAAAATTAGCTGGTGCACATAAGGAAAAAACCGATGGAACCAGCAGTTACCTCAGCAGCTAGAGTGAGTATTCAAAGGACAGACCATGGGCAAGAAAGAGCCTGTAGAATACTAAAAAGCCCACCTTACACCTGCCTGGACTGGCAAGTCCGATAAACACCAGTCGACAAATTGGTTCCACACTACTAATTGCTCCCCCCCTTTACCCCCCACCCACCTCCCCACTCCGCCAAATGGTTCCAGTCACATTTCTGGGGAGAAATTTGGCCTGACGCAAAACCCTCACATAAATACTTGAAAACTCGACCCAGAAAGGAGAAAATGCGCACAGCCCTGGCCAAATAAAAACGGGAAATCTCTCCACATCCTTTAGGAAATCTGCAGTGCATGCACTTGCAACAATTCACTAGTTACCCTACTAAGCAAAGCAGCTCACGTAGGCTATTAGAAGAAACGTAGGCAACCGCAAGAATATCCATTGAGCGCCTCAGTCAAAGCCTGCATTGAGCTAAGTGAAATGCGTCCCTCAAAACTCCATCCAGTAAATCGTGGCATCCCTATTTTTGCGCACGTCTGTAACGTTAAAGCTTAATGTTACAGACTTAAATAGACAGAAGCGCACACACACACACACTCTCTCTCTCTCTCTCTCTCTCTCTCTCTCACACACACACACACACACACACACACACACACACACACACACACACACACACACACACACACATGCGCATGAGGAAAGACAGAGATATTGCTGCAGTGGCTCGTACCTTTCACACAAGTGAACATCAGTGAAAAGATGAGATTCCAAAAAACAAATCCTGTCCTAATCCTCATCGTTTTTGCTTGAACAAAGTCCCCTCGACCACATTTAACGCATCTCCTGTTGAAAACGTCCCGTAGTTCAATAGATCCGTCGTAGTATCCGTCCCTGTAAATCCCTTTCATGCTCACAACTAACACATGTAACCTAAAAAGCTGATCTTTCTCTTGCTTGAAGTAGGTTTCCTCTCCCTTGTCAGTGGAGAAACAGGCAGAGCCGCCCGCCGCGCTATGTCAGCTGATAGGAGAGAAGTGAGCAGGACTGAATTTTAGGAGAGGACCACAGCAACCTGGACGAGGGCTCAACCATCTCTGCTGAGAGGGGCATCAAGTGTGGGGATCTGTGTCGGAGCGCGCCTGTATCTGCTGCTCAACATCTTTCCTTTTTAATCCCTATTAGGACCGAGAGAGGAGTCTAGCCGACCATTTGAATGCTGCCTTTATCGATCTGCAATTGAACCACGCAGAGCGAGAGAGAAAAGGTGGTGATGGTGGGGAAGGAGGGGGTTTAGATGGAGAGAGGGAGAGAGAGAGAGAGAGAGAGAGAGAGCGTCCTGTGTAAGTATGATGTGGCTCCTGTGTGGGTAACAAATCATGAAGTGGGAACAGTGAGGTGTGGGTGGCAAGAGAGGAGGAGGCACGTCTTTATGGGGAGGATGTAAATCCTGAGGAAGAAATGAACTCTGCTAATGACAATGATGTGTGTGTGTGTGTGTGTGTGTGTGTGTGTGTGTGTGTGTGTGTGTGTGTGTGTGTGTGTGTGTGTGTGTGTGTGTCTGTGAGAGCGAGGGAGGGTATAGGGAGGGGAGGAAGTAGTGGTGATAGGTGAGACTCAGACAGGCGGCATGCCGTCCCGAGCTGATGACAGAAATCCGCCCGGTAGGCAATTCCACCATAACTCTGATTTTCATTTTGGAGATCGAGCGCAGCCGTTATTGGGAGTGATGGGACTGGGCAATTTGCAATGCAAAGATGGGATGATGACGGCGCAGAGCTGCTCGGCTGCAGTGGGCCTCTTCTGCCATCTAGCTTTGGAAGAGTCACCGACCTGCACTTTGAAAAATCACGGAGGGGAAACGGGGAGCAGAGGAGTGGGAGGCAGTGATTGCACGTAGAAAAAGCATCAACACAGAGGCTTTCTTAAAGAGCTGTTCATTCTAATGGTTATATTTTCTTAATTCTCTAACATACTCTTGAATCTGTTCGTTTTAAATAGCCCAACAAATTAAAGTTTCAGAGCAGAGAGCATAGAGCAGAGCTTGGATATCAGGTGAGGTTTAAATCAATTATGTTCATCGCACCAGCTTTGATTAATGCCCATTTAATAATTCTACCTGCAATGACCTCCATATAAATCCATATCCTGTGCCCTAGTTTGGCAAGATTTATTGGCGTGGAGTCAGCAGGGTAAGTTCATAAGGAAAGCTAATAAATTAACCCGGAGCCTCTTTGTGTTGTGGGGGAGCCATAATATGCCTTTCAGTAATAGTATGTGAGCTGTCCATGGTGCTGAAACTTTAAACCAGAGCGTCTGCAGCCACTTTAGTGAGGAAAATGATTTATGCATTGATCATTCACCACCAAAAAAGAGTGCTTCAGAATTAAATGCCATTAAATTATAAATAATTGTGATTTAAACAGCAAGTAAACAGATTAAGAAACGGAGAAAGTCATTTCCCCTGGCCTTAAAATCCTGTGAATATCTTTCGATTATAATCGTTATGCATGTTTTGTTCTGTGTCTATGGGTAGTTGACCAGACTGTGTGAACCATCCATCCTTCCTCTGCTCTCTCTGGGGAGAATAAATGAGAGAAAACAGACTGATACTCTTCTAATCTTTTCCAATTATAAGGCAGCAGAGGGCATTGTGATTGTTTGTCATTTTCCAAATATTCAGAAAACATAACGCAACACTGTTGCAAATGCATGATAAATATCACATTTTTTATTGTAATGTTATTAGATTGATTTGAGATCTTTGCTGTAAATAGTTGCAGCACTTTATGTGCTATTTATTTTGTGAATTGTGTCTTTTTCTGTATTTATTGTGTTTTTGCCAGCTCAATTAAATGCATTGTAGCGATTTGTGCGAATCTCATTTTACATGTTTCTGTGGACAACTCGATATTTATCTAACTCATTGTACCCTTACAAACTGAATCTCTGCCACATGAGCAACAGATTTGTATCTGTGCTCCATTCCTCTGTAGAGTTATTTATCTCATTGGTTTATGCAGCAGAGGCAAACCATCACCAATGCTGCCATTGTGGAGTGGAAGGTCCCTTATTCCCTCCTGGCATCAGAATTCTTCAGGTGTGTTCGGGCCCAGTGGAGGCTGCTGGGAATGGATTGAGGCACCAGGCAGCTTGTCTTTACCACTGTAATCGACAGGTGGGCCCAGGAGAGTGGACTTCAGTTGTATTGATGCCTCTCGCCAGCTCTCGCTGCTTGATGAGCAATCAGACTGGCTCTTACCAGATCCTGCTGTTGCGTGTGCATCTGTGCATTCGGTTCTCTGTGTTAACTAGACGTAGATGCCAAATGGAATAAACAGTATACACATATACGTGTGTGCAAGCATGGTTGAGCATTCTGCCTGTGTGGAGGCATGTTTGGGAAAACATTTGCATGCTTTAGCTCAGACTAAAAGGGAATTCATGTGTTTAAAGTACTTTTATGTATTGGCCACTGTAATAAGAAGAACAGAACCAGTCAGCTAAACCAGCCAGATAATAAGCCAGCCAACTCAGCGACCAGCCGGATTGCTTAGACTCTGTTTCCTCCTCAGGGGCTCCCCCGATGTTCTACCTGTAAATCCAAGCAGCATGTTCTGATTAGCAGAGGCCATGTATGTGGACTGATGCCTTGAGAGGATTTCATGTCACACAGGAGTAAAAGGTTGACAGTCTTGTGGGGGGCTTGGATGAATGTTTGTGCATGTGCGTATGCATATGTGGCAGGGCATGCACATGTATGGGGGAAGAGTCTATTCATTTGTATATAGCATGTGTGTGCCCTCTAGGACTTTACAGTAAAATATATGTGTATGTCTGTTTGCATGAACACATCCTGGAAAGACTAGCTTTCATCTTAGATGAAATCTTTCTGGCTGGGTTATATGTTGTGTTTGTGTGTGTTTACGTTCAGGGGCAAAGTGCAGCTGGTAGGGGGTTGATAGAGTAAGCACCGAGGTCGGATTAGCTGTCGTGATTCCCCCTGGAGGAATGTGTCTGAATCTGGCCTCTTTCACACACTGCTGCTAATCCACTGCTAGTTTCTGCAGCTCCATCGCTCTGGGTCTGCTACCTGCACCCAAGAGGCCCATGGAGGGGTGTGCAGGTGAAAAAGGGTAGAGGGGAGATATGTGTGCATGTGAGGTAAGATGGTATAGGGGGATGGGGATTGATAAACGAGTAATGAAGGGCGCCTGTAGCATTAAAACAATGTTTAACATGAAAGTTAAGTCAAATCCATGGTGTTTAAATGTGTGTTATATTGACTACACTATTTAATCTTGTTATAAATTCAGCCACAATGCTAGAGTGAATAATGTTCAGTTCATCCGAGTGCTGTGGGAAGTTGGCCTGTCAGTGAATAATGAATGGAATGGAGAAAAGAGACAGAGGTTAGCTTTGAAATAATGATGGGATTTTCTTTTAACCAGAGTCACTGGCGCAAAGTTATTTTTTTAAAAAGTGCCGAAAGTACACACAATCTTTTCTCAAGGACTAGTACAAATACGTTTGTAAAAGAAGACACAGGTAAATGCTGTTTTGGTGCAAAGCTAACTAAACTTAAAATTGTATTTTAGAGACTAGGGTTAGGCTACTTAAACCGAAATTAACCCGTTATCATATTTCTCATACAAATACAGAACCTGTGGGTAAGGGACAGGCTTTTGTTGTCTAAAGGACTCAGGTCTATGTTTGTACAACAAGTAATGTGGTCTACTTCATAGATAATCCGTGAGATTGACAGTTGGTTTGGCTAAGCGTCGGCAGTAATGCAGGTGTTGTGCCAGACCGTTGCCGTGCAGTGGGAGCTGAGCCTGAAGGCAAAGCCCTCGATTTACCGGTTAATTTTCGTCTCAACCCTCACCTATGGTCATGAGCTATGGGTAGTGACTGAAAGAATAAGATCGCGAATAACAAACGGCCGAAATGAGTTTCCTCCGGAGGGTGGCTGGGCTCAGCCTTAGAGATACAGTGAGAAGCTCAGAAATGTTAGGGGAAGCTCGGAGTAGAGCTGCTGCTCCTTCGCATCAAAAGGAGTCATTTGAGGTGGTTCGGGCATCTGATTAGGGTGCCTCCTGGACGCCTCCCTTTTGAGGTTTTCTGGGCACACCTGAATGGGAGGAAACCCCAGGGTAGACCCAGAGTTTGCTGGAGGGACTATATAACCCATCTGGCCTGGGAACGCCTTGGAATCTCCCAGGAGGAGCTGGAAAATGTTGCTGTGGAGAGGGAAGTCTGGGTTGACTTAAAGCGCTTGCTGCCACCACTACCCAACTATGGATGAGTATGTATGGATGCATGGAATTTACTAATCAGAATTAAACCAATTGCAAAGGAATGTTAAAGCAAGTCCAGAAATATTGTATACACCGGAAGCCAAGAAGAATTAGCTGTGGCTCACACAGTGTTGCAGCCACACAATAGCATCTGCAAACTGAGAGTTAGCTTTTTAAAATATATAAAAAATATTTGAAATGGAATTCATGCTGCTTTGAATCTGCTGGCTGGAAAACTGTCGCTTCAATTTTACTCAAGTCCAATCAAGTAGTCTTTGATACAGTGGAATATCCCTCTCTTTATTGTTCCATTCTGATACTGATTCTGATTTTTTGAAGTTTTTAATGCGTCAAATAAATTATAACTTATTGTCCCATTTAGGTTTTAAACCTGTCATTCTCTTGAGAAAGCTGTGAGCAAAGATGTAGAATAAAAATTTAGCAAAGTTCTCTTAAAAGCATTAAAGCTAAAGTAACAAGACTCTTTTGAAAATGGAAAGGAGTACACAGTAGAGACTTTCTGGCCCTAAACACGAATCTATACAATTATTCACATACGACATTATCCTCCTGCAGGTTGCATGGTGGTTTATTGACATTATATGCATTGACAGTTTCACTGGCATGCCTTGCAAGATTATCATCAGAGTGATGCTTGCACTTTAGCCCGGGGCAATACTCTGAGCTGTGAATCATTGCAAATGTTTACGTCCAAAACAATATGGACAAAGAGTGACATCGAAACCATTTTCTGATCCATTTCTCCAAGCACTTAATTAGTGCATGGCTTTAGTTTATGAAAAGCCTTTGATCATATTTATGAAATGATCACATTAATTACACATGGATACCTACATCTTCTCTGTTTCATCACCACCTATACATATCCCTTGTTAGCTCGCCATACTTCTGCCTTTTGCTCATTAGGTCCTATAAAGGTTTCATTGAGATGCTTGCTGACTGCTCCTATGCTTTGTTCACATGTCTGACATTAAAACAGTCTGAAACCTTTTATCTCCTGAGAAAAAGTCAGAAATTGTAGAGACAGGTAGAGAACAAGCAGAAAAGAGAAAACAAGGGTTAAAGATATTGATTGAAGGATGGGAGCACAATTGAAAGGTGAGAGATCAAAAACAGGTGTGAGTTAAAGAGAGAGAGGGGGAAAGGCAGGGAAGGACAAACAGGAAAAAAGAGGGCAGAGAGAGGATGTATAGAGGTTGATGGCACTGGAAAAAAAAAGCAGACAGAGGAGAGGAACAAGGGTAGAGCTTTATAATAAGCAGGTGTAAAAAATAGATTTTAGGAGCAAAGAAGCCACAAGCAATGAGGAAAATTGGAATGAAAAGTTATAACTGGATACCAAACTGATGGGTCTATTACAGAGATAACATATGTCGGGTTGCCCGAGCCATAAAAAAATAATTAGCTGTTAAAGTGAAGGTGTTGTACTATTTATTTATTTAATGTCATTTAAGATACAAAGGCTCCAGAGACAACTCAGGAAATTGTTTTTTTTTTTTATACACTTAAGGTCATTGAAGACGCTCTAATGAAAAACATGTATCATTTTGCTAACCATTATAATTGCAGAAATCAAAGCTAGAAAAAACAGCTGTTCGCCAAAGTGACTCATCTGCAGCATGGCCAACTTCAAAGATGGTCTCGTCATATATTGAAACGAAGAATGAACAGTCTGGTGATACAGACTTAATCATATGAATAAAAGATCAAAGCGAAAATTTTGCTGATTGAGAGAGGAGGGGAGAATAAGCAAACGCCAGCTTTTTGATTCACTCCACAGAAAGGGGGGTTGTGGGGGGACTTAAACACCTTTTTTCACAAGAAGCAAAATGTTGCGTTTGATTGTATGTGTGGAGGAGAGAATGTGTAAATGTGCTGGCGATATTAAAAATGTGCCAGGGTTATTGACTGAGAGGTTTTTCTGACAGTCCACAACATAATCCTGTATTCATGACAGCCGTAGATAATCACACTGTGAAATTCCAGACCTACCTACACTCACTAAAGTGTAGCGATGCTTAAATAGTCGAGAGGCAGCCTTTGAAGCACTGAAGTTGGGCAATTTAAACATCAGCTGTAAGCAGTTAACAGTGTAAGAGTTTAAGAGTCTTTTTTTAATCCGTTTGTTCTTGTTACCGTATTACCACACACTCTCCCCCGCTGAGGAGAAAATTACCCATTTGAATTTTGTTAAAATAGCATCTGTGTTTCTCCAGTACAACAACTGCAAGTACTGCTTTCAACGTGACTGGAATTGCTGCATTCTTTTTATCAACATGTTTTCAGTTCCTCAAAGTTGCACAATCAAAGTCCTTCAATAACTATGATCTTTTTTTACAGTATGCAATTAAACATGATGTGTGCCTGAGCAGATTCCTGTGTAATATGAAGCAGATTATTATCTATTTTCTTGATGCCAGCATGACATTTTGCAGAGCGCGGCGCAAGGCTGAGGCAAATCAAGTGTCCTGAAAGCAGCTTAGCAATTCCTCTAACATTCACTGCTGCCTCCAAGGTTAAAAGCATGTCTTTCAGAACGGCCCGCTGCATTCCCTGCTGGTCAGTGACTTACCTCAGGCTCAGTGACTTACCTGGTGGTATTCTTGAGGCACTCCAGCTTTGTATGCAGTCTACTCACTTCATTGCTCTTGAACTTATTCTTTTCTTCAGTCTTCATTTTGGCCTTAAACACCCTCAAAGGAACTCAGCTTCTCTGGTGGGATGAAAATAATCAATACCTCAGTTTAATTACAATATGAAAAATGTGTTTCTTTGCCTCTAGCATAAAGTTTTTCAACAAAAATGACTTTAAGTACCATATTTATTCATAAGGTGAGATTAAAGGCGTACATCCTTGGGTAGAAAATTCATGAGGCATGATATGAGGGTGAAATGGTCAAGATGCTGGCTCATATGGTGGGAATTAAGGACTTTTTGAGATAAAGAAGTCAAATGGTAAATGGACTTGAGCTTATATAGTGCTTTTCTAGTCTTCTGACTACTTTACAGCGCATTTCACACCTACCCACTCACACACTGATGGCAGAGGTTGCTATGTAAAGTGACCATGAGAAGTAACTAATCCCATTCGAGTGTCTTGCCAAAGGACACATCAGATATCGGAGCCGGGGATCATACCCCCAACCTTCCAATTAAGAGACGACCAACTCTACCAACTGAACCATGGCCGCCCGGCAAAGAACACATTGTAAATCAAAGGTTTAACTGCTTTGGTAAGAGAGCATGTTAGATGTATAGATTTTTTTTTCTATTAGTGCTTTTGTACACACACAACATTTCTGTGGTGAGCTGCTCAAACGTCAGACTTTTTCAACCCCAGACTTTTTCCTGCCAGCCTAACTGTTATTATAGGGTCAAACTCTGTTGCTTCTTTCACCATCTTAAATACGTTGTAAAGTTATATTTGATTTTCATGTATAAAACAGTGGGTGAAAATGTTTTCCAAAATGTCTTTGTGGTGGAGGGAGAAACAAACCCATTACTCTTCGGAGAATGCAGACTATTTTGTCCAGAGCCCTCTATTAAATCTGAACACTGAGAACATGGGTAGGTTGAGCTTGTGGGTTTGATGACTCACAACTTCTAGTATCTACATAAATGTGATCACAAATTCAATTCATTTCCTGTATCTCTAATAGAAGAGAGCACATGGAGAATGAGGTTATTGTAGGTCAGAACGTGATGTTTTTTTTGCTGTGTCAGACATTGGGAAAAAGATATCAAAATTATACAATGCAATAGAATTATAGACACCTGAGACTTTGTGTTATATACAATATGAATTCATTTAAGAAGTCTGGCTCTGATTTGCTGTGTGAAGCAGTTTCTAATGTAATGCAACAATATTTATATTTTGATGAAATGAACTTGAGATAATTGTTTGCTCATGTGGGGTTTTCAGACGTCGTAGAGCAGATGTACAATGATTTGATCAGAGGCGAGGGATCAATCTGTAGCATCAGAAACATACAGCTATATACTGTACTTAATGCAAACCTGCTTAGTGAAAGTCTCTTTTCACAGCAGATTATGTAAATGTAAGTGAGATAAATTTAGCATATAAAACTGGGACATTTTGTGAAGATAAAGATCATCTGTGCCTGCAGTCCAACAGGTGGTAGCTGAACATTTTCTCTTGAAACAGCCAAAGAAGGCCCATAAACACATTTGACTATACACTATCTTGTTATGTGGATCTATTTTTTTTCTGTAGCATGGGGGAGTCTTCCATCTTCCTTCCATAGGATTTATGTTTCTTCATACCTACAACCATCCTCAGGCAAGCTGTGCCAAAAAAAAACGGGTCATACTCCCAAAACTGCTTTGAATTCATGTCTCTGTGTGAGTTTCCTCGGATGCCCAGGAACCTTAATTATACACAGCAATTAGTGTCTTAGGTGAATGCACATTTATTTTGCTGTTCTGGCATGAAATGTGGAAAAACAGATCCCTTTAGCCTGTTCTCTGCATATGGCTTTGAACATAAACACCTGTTTGTGTGCTGTATATTTATGTAAATAGGAAATTGCTGTTCAAAGACATCCTTTAGGATCTGTAACCTTACATTTGCATCTTACATGTTTGTAACACATTATATTTTCAACAGTGAAAAAAACCTCTACTTCTAGGTCCATTTTAAACCATGCAACCAAACTAGAGGAGATCAAACTTTGGCCTAATGAGGGATTTTTTTTACAATACTTGTACATAAAAAAATAAATAATAATAATCATTTATACAATTATCCTGCCAGCTTAGATAGCTGAATCGTGCCGTACAGAGATGAAGACATGGTATTTTTGAGAGAACTATAATATGATGATGATATGATTCAAGGAGGAAAGTGATGTGTAGCGCTTTGTAAGATAAGTTTTCAGTCCACATCCCTCTTTCCCCCATTGATGGGAAAGTTAGAAAGTTAAAATATATTGTTTGAGCCTTGTGAATCTACAATTAGGTCGCAGAGAATCAGTCTACATTCAAAGGTGAAACAGGTGTGCAGCTAGGAAAGGTTTTTGGTTGTATTTTTGTTGAATTGGAATAGAACACGGCTTGATTGTGAAGTGTGACCGAATTAATGCAATCTGAGCAGGTGCTCTGAAATGTGTGCATTTTTTGTTTTCTTTTGCTTAATTACCAAATTGCAACAATCAAGCCCTGATCTACTTGCTCTCTCTGTGATTGGACTTCTAAAGATCAATTACCCTTCACGCTTGATGAATAAACACCTTTGCAGAGCTCTCTGATGATTTGTTTTGAAGTTATCTTTGTCTGTGCCAAAGAGTCAAAATGTAAACATCCCAGTACCTCTGACATACAGCGGTATCCTGTCTGCTCTGTCTCCTGTTCAGACAGATTTTCAGCAGATCTCATTAATCACAACCCTTTGTTTAAAAGGAAGCAAGATCAAATATCAGGCTGGAGCTGCAACTTGGTGATATCTCAAAATGCTTACAAATGTATTGGCAATGGAATCATGTCACCTACAGAGTTTGGAAGTAACCAGGTTTTAAATATTTGTATATATGTCGGTATATCTATAATAAAGCTGAGTTTTAGGTTTCTTTTTTGTCTTAAATTCCTATATTGTATATATAGATAAATAAACAGGCTTGACTTTATGTTTAATGCATCATAGGGATATTTTAATATTTTTTTATTCTGCATTATAGAGAATTTCAAATCTCTGTTTGCTAGATGGTATAGCCATCAGATAGCATTAATGGATTTTGTGACTGCTCATTGTCCGACGATAGTCCGACTAGCAACTTGGATTATTTAAAGCAGAATCTTTTTTAGATAAATCAACTCTGGTCCTGGGTTTGCATCACAGAGGACTGCATTCTGTGTCTTTTCTTCTCCTCATGAACAGTTTACAACCTGCATACAACCAGAATACCTACGACCTTAATGATGAGGATGATGATGGTAATGACGATGGTTTTGTTGATAACGATGACTTATAAATGCTTAGCATAGAAGTTGCGTTATCATCTGCCTTCAGATATCTTATATGTAAGAAATGCACAAAACAGTAACGTTGTCTATGTCATCAGCTTTCGACAAACAAGCAGTTTGCTGGGTCAACTGGAAGATGATCCAACAGTAACTAGCTCAAAGTATAATCCCACCTAGTTTATGGAGTCTGAAAAACTTATCAATAAATTAAAAACACCATCCCTGTGACCAACTTTTAAAGGATCTACCACATTATTTCCCCAAACCATTTCCAAGATAAGAATTAAATACCATAATAACATATAAGTGTTTGTTAAGTCTCTTTTGACTGACTCCCTAGTGGTCTGATGTGACTATGAATTATACAATATCCTTATTCAAGTTGAAGTCCATGCAAAGTAAAGATAAGCAAAGTACTAAAAGCATTGCTGTGTGGCTTAAATTGGCACAAAATTGTAATCATGCACATCTTTTATTTTGCTGTTTTATGTTGTGTATGTTCTTATTCATTGATTTTTTTTATATTAGTACACACTGTATGTCACATAAATGTGTGTGATGTCTTGTAAAGTGTAATGTCCACATGAATGGACTTTTACTTTTTACATATTCTGTATCACTTGGGTAAACTGTTTTCCAAAACCAAAAACAATGGGGTATCTTTACTGTTCTCAGGCTCAGGCCCTTATTAAGAAAAAGAAGAAAATCAGCACATTTAGTTGAGCAAACAAAGTATGAGACTTGTATAAAAGTTAGACAGAAAAATACAGTTATTGAAAACATGTCTCCTGGAAGAACAAATATATTTAAGAAGAATGGGAGTAAAGCATTTCCTGCCGTGAGTCTGAGAGAAGGTGAACATGTGAACCAGTTATAAATGCCTGATTGGGTCAGTGAAATGCAAACTCACCTTTGAAACCTGGTCAGCTTACACAGACTTCAGACAGGTTTGACAGATGAATTTGCTGAATATGACAGTTTCAGGTTTGCAGCCTGTGCTGTCTCGTTAACTAGAAAAATGCAGCCCCACAGAGACTTTAGAAAATTCCTGCACACATCTGGATTCACATAAACCCCTACTGTTGTTGTGATGTGATTTTTTCCCCTTAAAAATAATGGAGAGAATAAGAAGTAGCGTCTGTTTTGTGCCTCCTCATTTCTTTACCTCCCTGTGTTTAGTGTTCTGCTGTCTGCTGTTGTTATGTTGCATCAGGTCCCTATTTAGTTTCAGTCGTTCTGCCGAGAGTCTGTGTCCGCCTGAATATCAATACCCCAATTCCTTTTGCTTCCTTTTGAATTTCCTTTTTAGTTGTACCATCGCTGTGAATAAATATGGCTTAACAAGAAAAAAAAGCCCTACCCCATCATTTCTACAAACATAGCATTATAGAAATGTCACAATGAAATAAAAATGAATTAATCAAAAATGACTAAAGCCGAGAGACGGTGAGAAAATATGTAAGATACAACATAGAAAAGAATCAAAGTGAACATCTTGTCATGTATTTTAGTCACATCAGGCAACGAAATGAATTTCTATTTTTTGTCAAGAAGCTAGAAGTGCACACATACAGTGAGTGTTATATCCTGCAATGTTTTTAAGCAAGAATAAACAACAGGTAAACAAGAAAATAATGACAACCTTTTTAATGTTTAATATATTTGGCACATTTTTGGTAATTTTCTTTGTCTGAATGACATTTAAATAAGCTAGACAGAGGGCTTCCATAAGATTGTCTTCTTATACTTCCTTTATAAAAAAGTGCATTCATTTTTTTCTTCCTTTTTTCTTCTCTAGCTTGACTTGAACTAATTCAACCAGCAAATCCTGTCTGCGATATATAAATGTTTTTAGTTTTTCAAACCCTTTGCATTTATACAGTAAAATCTGTATCAGTAGCAAAACATCTGCTCATTTCTCCAAAAGACGCGTTTGTTCGAGGTCCCATACTTCATACAACTAGAACTCTGAACTGTGAGGAAAAACAAGAACATCTTTGAGGTTTGCATAACTCACCTTAGACTTATTTTTTCTAAGGGCAGTGAAAACATAATGAAGCCTTCAAATCGCTAGACATTAAAATAAATATAATTGGAACAAAAGAGCTTTCCAGGGCACATGGAGGCGAATGTTGTGAAATGATTGTCATAAAATTGACAAAAAGGCTTGAAACTGAGCTTGCTAACATTAGTCAGCCATGGTGAAGATTCAATCAACACCATTTTTAAGTTGTGATGGGGAAAAAAATCTACTATTTTATCAGGATCACTTATAGGTGGCTGTGAAAGAAGCAGTGTGCTGGTGCATTTTGGTGTAGAACAGCAGGTTAGGGAAAGATCTGTGTAGTTTGAGAGAGAAACCTTGATTGAGGTTACTGTAGAGCTGCTATTTTAAAGGCAGCGGGCACCTCTCCTGTCTGAGCAGATTTGTTGATGCATGTGGGGATGAACTGAGACAAGATGGGGGAGCAGGATTTAAAGTGGGGTGTTTGGTACTTGTCCGAGGGAGCAAAATGGGGCAGTTAGAATAAGGTATGATGGCCTGCAGAGCCCAGCTGTGACCTAAGCGAACGGCTGAAGTGCTGCCGAATCCAGCAGCTGCAGTGTCCATTTATAGCTCGTACATTTTTGATTTCTTGAATGTTACACTGCATTATGCAAGACTGACTGTCTGGAATCTGAACTTAGCTTGGTTAATTGGGGTCTGAAGGAAAGTGTTTAAAATTGTGTTATGTTAAAATCGAGTACAACACACCAACATCAGTTTGTGTCCTTAACACTGTAAGAAATATGTTTCTTGCATTTCACTTCTCTGAAGTATAAGAATTGATGATTTTTCTTTTATTTCATAGGACAGACTGGAAATGTTGGGAGGAGAGAGTGGGGCAAGACATGCAGCAAAGGGCCTGGGTTGGATTCGGACCCATGACCGTTGTGATGAACAATGTAGCCTCTGTTCATGGGGCGTGCAAAATAACAGCTACCCCTTTGAAGCCTTTTTTAAGGTTTATTTTGGGGCGTTTAATGCCTTTGTTTAGAGATCGGACAGTCAATAGTCAGAGTTTAGGGAGAGAGAGCGCGGGGAATAACATGGGAAAGGAGCCACAGGACGGATTCCAACCCAGACCGCCCTCTTGGAGGACTAGAGTGTACCGTACATGGGGCGTGAACTAACCATAGGCTATCTGGGATAATTTTAAATTCAGCACAATATTGATATATAGTCAGTTTTTGTTCCTGGTTTTGGGCACATTGCTGCATATACCCTGCTGTGTTACCAACACCTGTAAATCAGTGAAACTGTCTGCAGGAACGTGTAGTGCACATGCCCATGACTTAACAGTGTAACCACAAATCCTGTCTTCTCTGTGCCAAGTTAGATTCCCTAGAGACAATACAGAAACATTTCCTGAGTAAATAACCTTTTTCACAGCGGACTTTTTTTCTTCTTATAGTTGGAAAAGTGACAAAATTGATAATGTTCTTTCAAGTGTCTCAGTAGCATGACAACCAGAGAGCAGTAATATTACATGGACCCTGACAAAGAAGCAAATAAAACGGAAATCAGCCATCTTTTATTTTATATCCAACATCTGTTCTTTCTCCTCCAGTAACAAGTCTAAATGAATTTAATGAAAAATGTAAAGATCGGCCTTTACAGAGTAGTAACAGGCTTTTGAAATGGCTGTAACATTGCCAATATCAAAATAAAGCTTCAATAAGAATGGGATGTGCCAAGTCTACCTCTTGTTATGAAGAGGTTTGAAATATTGTAAGCCAAAACCACAGTGGTTCAAAGCAGCCCCAAATAGGAAATGTTTGACTTTGAGTAACCTTGTCACAAAGGCATTTAGAAATGATTGTTTGTATCAGTGTATACATTTAAACCATATGTAACAATAAAATGTTCAGAGAATGAGGAATACTGCTTGCATGCAGTGAGTGAAAACAAAGCGAAAGAAGTACATTCTTTCGAAAGAAGTACATGTCAAAGAAATGCCTGACAAGAAGCTGAATAGTTTACAACAGTGACATGCTTAAGTTCATTTACTTTGGAGGCCTATCATAGCTCCCGCATGGCTCCACAAAGTTTTTACCTGCATTGAATAAAGGGTGTGGTCTGCATAGCTTTAAAGATTTCATTTAGACTAAAAGACTAAAAGTACCAATGAAATCTGTTTATTTGAACTATGATCTTTTTTTGGCACCCTTCATTTTGAGAGTTTTTACATTAATAAAGACGGTTGGAGGCAAGTAATTAAATAGACACAAAATATGGGAAACTTAAACATTTTTTAAAAATAAAATGGTGAACAATAAGTTATGATAATAATAGTTATAAAAAAAAGACCCTGAAATAAAATCAGATGTAAACTCAACACACCCTCTACCATAGCTACTTGAGGTAAAGACAATGCTAACAGATTTCCCGCCCTCTTCAGCAGCAACACTTAAGTAAAGTGTCTACAGTAAGATCCAATTTGCAGTTCTTGAGGTGAGTGTCTGCCAGGCTTATATAAAGATCCACTCAGAGTGAAAACTTTCTCTAGTGGTAGAAACTGCATTCAATCTCAAATCCAGGGACAGTGGGTGGGCGGTGCCTCATCCTTCCACTTCAAAAGAATCATTCATCTGGCAATTACAGATCCAAAGGCAATAGCATTCCATTCATATTTTGGAAGTTTAACTTCATCAGTCAGTGGGGATTGGTAGAGAAGGGCCTCAAACACTTTTGAATACATCTCCCCAGTAATCACTAAAATGGAAGCAGGACCAATAAGTGTGGATCACAGACCCTGTCTGATTTGTGCACTGAGTGCAAATGGGGTTCACATCAAAATAAAATGTGGCTAGTTTTCTTCTGGTGTAGAGTAGACGATGGATAATCTTAAACTGCAAGAGTCCATGTCGTGCACAGATGGAGGAGGAATGAACTCTCTTCAGCAGGGAATCCCATGTATCCTTGTGAACTTTTGATCTTTTAACCTTACGGAAAGGCTGTTTTTTTGTTAGGATTTCAAATTATTAATATTCCACAAAGGAGAGAAACATTCTCCAGACTTCACAGATGTTTCATGTTAATAAATATTTAAAGACCCAAATGTAGGACAGAAGGAAAGCAAAATGTTTGTCCAGAAATGTATTGTGTTTCAGGTGTTTTTGGAGCGGTTTCCCCATCATCCACAATAGGTTTGATTTTTTTTGGTAACACTTTATAATAACAATCATCTATAAAGTGTAAATAAGGGTAAATAGATAGTTAATTGACCATTAGTTAATAGTTATTTACTGTTAACAATGAAATGATAGTTAATAATGTTTGCTAATGGATTGTAATGCTATAATTTATGTTATGTTAACAGTTTATTGATGCACACATTATAACATTTCATACACTTTATAAAGTGTTTGTTAATGATGACCAAATGATTTATTAACCTTTAAGAGATGGTTTATAAAACATCTATAAACATTACAGAGATACATGGACCAGATATTTATAATGGTTTGTAAATATTTTATAAATTGTCTATTAACATTATTTGGATGGTTATTATAAAGTTGGAATTGAAGATTATAATCCCTTATTAATACTTTGTAAAGCATCTATAAATGTTTTTTTAGCTAGACAATTAATATTTTATCAATGATTAATAATTGGTTTATAATCCATCTACAATTATGGGGATTATAATCTTCAATTCCAAATTTATAATAACCATCCAAATAATGTTAATACACGCTTTATAAAATATTTACAAACCATTATAAATATCTGGTCCATGTATCTCTGTAATATTTATAGATGTTGTATAAACCATCTCTTAAAGGTTTATTAATCATTTGGTCATCATTAACAAACACTTTATAAAGTGTATGAAATGTTATAATTTGTGCATCAATAAACTGTTAACATAACATAAATTATATCATTACAAATCATTAGCAAACATTATTAACTATAATTTCATTGTTAACAGTAAATAACAATTAACTGGTTAATTAACCATCTATTTATCCTTATTTACCCTTTATAGATGATGATTATTATAGAGTGTTTGCATAGTGTGCATTCCCTTTATTTGATGCTAGATAACATATTTTTTGTCATTTCTTTGAGCGTAAACACACATTCTTCTTTGATGAACTATTGTTTTATTCAGATTTACTCTTGGCTTGGAGACTACTGGATGTCTCAAAAGCTTGCCACACAAATCTAAAACTACCTGCATTTAGCAAGGGAAAGAAATTGTTTTCATCATTTTAATGAACCACAAATATCAACCCAGAGCTGACATTAAAATCACATTGGATCGCTTCCATTGCTCCTGTAACATTATACTAAGAATAAAATCAAACGAAAAACTGTCCAGCTTGCATGTCTAGAAAGTAAACATGAATATATTTCATTTCAGTCCATTTTTCTCCTGACTGACACTGGACATTTTCTGAAGCCAAAAATAAACCAAAGTTGTTTTGTAATTGATTTAGAACATAACAGAAACACTTGGCATGAATAGCAGAGCATCATGGGCACATAAAGCTTTTTTTTCCTATGCATGAGATCCATGTGCTAATCTGTCTTAGATCATGATTAGTCATGCGTTGGAACGAGTGAACAGCATATAAGGCAGCAGAGTGGGCGGACTAATGCTTTTTGTGGAATTATACACACACACACACACACACACACACACACACACACACACACACACACACACACACACACACACACACACACACACACAAATGTCCATTTTGTTCCCTTATTATTTCTCTTTTTTCCTTCTTCTCCTCCCTCTCTCCTCCAGAACAACAGAAGGTGTATTATTGAGCAGAGCTCTGGGGCGGAAACACATTCCATCATTTCAAAATGAAACAAGTCTCATTTTTCTCTTTCCTCACTTGTCGCCTTCCTCTCTCTTTTTCTCTCTCCATCCTACTCCACATCACAAGTCTCTTTTTGTTCCTTTTTTATTTTTTCCCCACTTTTATTTCTTCTTTTCCATATTTTTTATCATATTCTCTATTTGTCCTATGTCTCCCCCTCTCTCTTCTGTCTTTCAACCAAGTAATTCCCTGTGCATCCCCCCCTCTGGGCAAACAAGATGACCTGCTGCTTGTAATTACTTCTGTACTCTCCTTTTCTATTAGTATCTACAGCATAATAATTATCAAGGAGGAAATTGGATGTCATAGCTTAGAGCAGAATGAGGAATAAAGGTTGATGCTAGAGACAATAAAATGATTTTGAATACCCCAAGATATAACGTCCAGTTTGTCTTAAATAAATGGCTCTGATGGAATTAATCATATCATTCACAGCAATTGTAGCTAACTTGTTGCTAACTTTTTGCACAGTACTTAAATCTTCTCCTGTGCTGTATGTATGTAATATAGTGAATAATGGGAATGAGGATGTCACAAGTTCAAGGGAACACCAGGTAACAACCTCCAGGTTGATCAAGGAAACCATAGAAAAGTTTAAAAAAAATGCAGATCATTCAGCGTCCACTTGAGGCTGATTCATTTTTTTACAGAATAAATAAACATGTTTTCATGATAACTGGTCCAATTTTATAACAAAAAGGATGAGAGTTATGCATAATTAGGGATGTGGCTGATTTGAATGACAAGTGGGCATATTAAAGCTGTTTGTAAGAAGGCAAGGATTTAAATTAGTTGATTAAAATACAATTCGCTAACATGAAATGATTTGTTCATGTTGGTGTGATTGTTCATAATATGCTAGCTAAATGATGAGCTAGATTTTGTGTTTGTTTCATAATCCAAGAATCAAACGGACCAGCTTCAGCCGGCTCCTCCTCAGTGAGGGTTCATAATGAGATCTATTGTGACATGTGTCTGAGCTTCAATTACCTAGTTGTCCTTCAGGGCCTCACATGTCTGAATAAGTGCACCATGGGCTATTATATAGGTACATGTTGAATGCACACCTGTCCTCCCTAAAGGGAAGCTTCTCTCTTCGTCATTGTTTTAATTCCTGCTTTCCTTCCTGATAAGTTTTTCCCTTGTAGTCTCTGGGGGCTGCATGTGAGGTTCTAATATTCAATTTTGTTTTGTGGTACTCTCAAAGGAGAAACTAAATAAAATATATAAATAAAACTTTTTTTTTCTAAGTAATAATATTGAATATTCAGTTATAACAAAGCGTGGGGCCCCCCTTCTACAGTTAGCTCCACCGTCCACTAGCTTCACTCTTTTATTCCAAAGTGCTGTATGTCAAGCGTATTAATATTTAATGGTTAGACTTGAACCCAGTCTACTTCCCGGGGCTACATTTACATGCATGAAACAACACAGATATCAGCCATATTTGGTTAACATTTGGTTGAGGTTAAGCTGTGCACTGCACCCCTGATAAACTCTCATCCTTGTTTTTAAAGAAATCAGTTTAGTGAATGTAATTGTCCATTTGTAGTTTCTGTTGATGAAGTAATTTAAACCCTATAATACAAGTTAAATATATTTCATGCAAGTACATAGAACAAAGCTGGTGTTGCTTTGTATTTTGTTGATATTGAAATGTAAACAGAGCTCTGTCGGAGTCGGAGAGTTTGCACAGATGGCAATTTAAAAAAGCACAAGATTTACTTTTAGTATCACTCTGTGCCAGGCGTCTTTACTGTGTTTTTCAGAATCTTAGTCTGAGCTTCGACAGTTTAATCGAGTGTTAAACAAACTGCAGGCAGGTTTTTGAGCATGTAAATATTGTCACTGTTTTAAGCATACTTTGTGTACTGAAGTGTTAAAAGCTGAAGAGGAGTCCTCACCCACCCATGTAGCCTCTACAGTACGTCCTGCATTTGAGCACCCTCTGGAGTCTTTTCACACATGGATCCGTGTGAGGACATTTGGATTTTTTGTTAGCATAACAAAGGCCCAAATACACAGAGATCTCCTCCTTGAGAAACTGAAAGGTGAGTAATCTCATGGCACTTTTTTATAGAGAGGAGGGAGACAGTGTACTTACATGAGCATGTTTCATATAACAGACAAAAAAACTGTGCAGACCCAGTCTTGTGTGAAGTGACATAAAATACATTTTAAAAAAGGTCAGTTATTATGAAAGTAATAAAAGACTAATAATAATTGTAGGTAAGTAGGTGTTGTGCATTACCATTTGGGGAGGTGGCTGCAACCTAAGATTCAGATTCCCATCAGTGGAGGCAAAGAGAACTGCAGAAATCCAAAGTACAAGAGGGGATAAATGAGAAAGCCAGAGCTCCATGTATCATGGGAAATTTCCTCCAGTCTAGATCGTAAGTTACTTATGAGATGGTTCTGTGCTTATCTGAGCCAACCTCAACAGCATGGTTTATAAAAAAGGAAAGTTTAATGTCTTCTTTTAAATGTGGATCAGATGTGGACTTCCTAAACCCCAAATATACCCCTTGATGCCTGATAGCCCTGGCTAACATATTGGAAACTACAAGTAAATCCACATGCTTGGGATGAACTCTTGACAATTTCATGTAGCCTAACTATTAACTATTTAAGAAATTATGGAGTGTAACTTTTAACTGTTTTTATGTTGAGGGAAAGGCTTCTAAATTTTATTTAGGATTTTACAGGGAGCCAGTGCTGAGAGATGTATACAGGATAAATATTACCTGTTTTTTTGAAGTTCTTATCAGTAATCATGCAGCAGCATTTCAGAGCAGCTGGAAAGTCTTTAGATAATTATTGTTGCATCCTTTTAAAAGAGACTTACAATTTTACAGCACAGAAGTGACAGATGGTTGGATTAACTTTTGTGTAACACTTTGAGACAGGATATGTCTAATTTTGTAAAAGTAGCCTATATCATTGAAAAGGTTTGTATCATAGCGCACATAAATGAACTCAACTGATTAAAGACTATTACCAGATTCCTTAGGTTGTTCAGGAGGCAAGGACAATTCAATGTAGATTAGTAGCTGTGGTGGTAAGTTGTTTTTATAGCAAAGCAATATGGCAAGATATTTGCTAACTGTGCAATTTATATTTCTACCTGTACAATATTTTCTACTGCAGAACTGTATTTTCTACCTGTCCTATATATACTTTCAATCTGTGCAAAACACACTTTTCTACCTGAACAATATTTTATTCCTTCAGAATATTTATTTTTCTACATGTGCAATACTTTTTTATGTATGCAATATATATTTTTCTGCGGCAAGTTACTTTTCGCTGTGCAGTGTTCAATAACTGCTTTGAAATCCTTTTATAAAAAGTATTAACTGTGATACACATTGCGTCTCTCTTCTCTAACTTGAATGCATGTTGTTTGTAACTGTGGATGGCTTTATGTACCAAAGACATTAATGAATATTAGTGAACTGATTTCATACACATTGACTGATAGATGTAGTTTGGTATCGTCAGCATAAAAGTACTTTTTATGTAATATTTCCTAATTAAATTGCGTATTTAAGGTGATTAGAAATTATCCAAGCACCAGACCTTGTGGACTCCATTATTTACTGTGGCTCTTATGATTCATTGTTAACATTTACAAACTGAGATCAACCTGACAAATAGTTATTAAATCATCTGGTCTCTATAAAATTACTAAATTTCCCTTGTAAGTCCTCAGATAAACTATTGTTGAGGAGAGTGCTTATTGACTTTTTTATGTTCTTATCAAGGATCCTTTAGAGAAAGGGACGGTTTTATAAAAATCCATAGTGTATCAAGATTTAATCTTTTAAGAAGAGGTTTGATTACAGTTACTGTGGTAGATACTATATATATAGATATATAAAACTAATTCTGCCTTAGTTTACGACTGAAGAGTCTGATCACTCACAAAATCAGTTACACTACTGTGTAATTGATTTTAACAATACTAGTTGGTGCTATGTCTGGCAGCGTATGTACTCATTAGTCACTTTTACATAATTAAAATGTGACTTTTACAAGGAAATGGTTGTGTGTAGTAAATCAAATTTAATGCCTTTTTCTGTTTACTTAGATGGCAATATGTGTACCACTAGGTAAAGCTTGTGAACCACCAGTGATACAATTGCCACGCTGTGGTGAATCTGGTTTCAATGGAAAAATCATTACAGCTAGATGTTGAAGGTCAATTTTGAGAAACAAGGCATATATATATATACATATATATATATATATATATATGTATATATACATATATATATATATATATATGTATATGTATATATATATATTATGATATATGTTGTATCAGTTGCTTCTACGGCTCCTGTGTTTAATGGTGAATCAATGCTTTTTGAGAGCAAAAACATTTAATTTTCTCATTAATATTTAACATTAATGTTTAGTATATTATTATTAAAGAAACCCATCAAGTGGTTACCACTAGGGGCTATAAGTATACATGGCTCAGTGGAGTTCTGACTCTCTGTCAGCCTGGCTACAGAGCTGAAACATGGAGTTGTTATTTTCCTATAGTGATGAAGAGGCTGCTCTCGCCTTCTCATGTGATTAAGGAATAACAGATTAAATAAGCTTCTTAAAGTTTTGTAGAACATCTAAATCTAATTCTTTTTGGGGCTGTTTGCCTCAATTGGCAAATTTGAGGACAAAACCACGACGCTAAACTAATTTGTTTTAATATCTCCTGTTTTATGGGAGTCGATAAAGTTGTGTGTCATTCACAATGAGCCTGCAGCACTATAAACAAGGTGATGAATCCCAACAGACACACACAAACACATATAAATGTTCTCAACTTTTGTACCCACTCATACTTTTTTGGGTTTATAGATTTTACAATGAATATTAGATACTGTGTATAGGAAATGTTTAAATATCTCTAAATTTGACTTAGAATATTTTTTATTTACTAAATATTGATTATTAACATCTATAAAATTATATTGTGATATACATATACATTCTTTAACAAAGTCATGGTAGACTTTAAAATATTTAGATGAGTATAATAATGACTTGTTAGAAGCAGTAGAAAATCTTTATGGCACATTAATCTGTTTTATTTACCATAGCCACCAGAAATTGATATTGACCAATCCTTTGTCACAGCTCTACTTTAGGATACAGCTGAGCTGCAGGATGCTCGTAAAATAAGTCTGATGGTGCCTTCCAAGCATCAATTTAGTTTTCTGCATGCCGTTCATATACACACAATTGTATAGGGAAGGAATTTGTTCAGTAGCAGCATGTATCCTGTCTAACTGAATGTGCTACGTGAAGAGGTTCAGGATGCATACAAAATCACAAAGCCTGTTTGCAAGAAAATAGACTTTAATCATGACTCCTACACAAACAGCCACAAGAAAATACACTCACAAAATGCTGAATTTATCCGTCTAATCTTTGGTTTACTAACTGGCAAATATGTTTTATTAATAATCTACGACTTATTAAGGTTGTTTAAGAAGTGATAAGTCACCAGACCCTTTCTTCCACCTTAAAGAAAATGAGAACAAACATCTCACATGTTTTATCCTTATATAATGTTACACAGGGACAACGTTTTCTCCTGAGGTCCCTGACTTCAGATTGATTTTAAAATTGAGGTAAACAAGTTAAACAAGTTTTTTACGTAGGTGCAGGTGTAAGGGGACAATTTAAAAACTGTTGTATTATTAATTTCAACTTTTACATCACAGATGTACTTTATTACTTGTTTTAGTTAACATGTTCTAAAATATATATTTTAGTGCCAGTTACTCTCTCCCTCATTATATGAATCTTCCTTATGGCGTCTTTTTATTCTTGTACTCAGCTGGTGGATAAAGGTAAATTTACCAGTGCTTTATGCAGCTGAATGTGATAAAAATGACATTAGCTATTAAATGTAAGAAAAAATATCAAGGGAATTTGGATTTAGGACAGACCTGAAATTTTGGGAGAATTCTTTGACACAGCATTTGAGCTTTCATGTGTTTGTAAGTAGAAAAAGTATTACGTGCTAGATATTCATTTTTATACTTCTGGTATCTTCTCAAACATAAACCGGGGTTGTGGGGTTATGATGCAAGAATTTAGGGTCATGACATGAGGCTATCTAAAATTTTGATCACAACTCTTAAATGTTTGAATGCTATGGTTATGTTTTGTACATGCACACCTCAGTGTGTCTATAACAGTATCTATGTGTCTTTATCAAGCAGAAAAGTATCGGACAATATTCTTTGCATTCCCAGGACCTATAGACGCTCTCTGTCTCATTCTCTCAAACAGAAATTGGGAAAAGGGCTTTTTGGTATTTTGCACCTTCAGCCTGGAATCTGTTGCAGAATGACTTGAAGGAGCTGGTGTCCTTAAATGTTTTTAAATCTAAAAGGAAAGACGTGGAAGCAGATTCTGTAGGATGTCGATGTTTTTTATCTTGACTGCTTGAACGACTGACTCCTTGATTTGACTCATAAATGGCTCTCTTGTAATGCAAGTTCTCATGTTTTTGTAAAATGTAACTGTAAAATGTCTGTAACTTTGTGTTGCTGACTGTCTATGCCAGGTCTCCTTTGGAAACCAGGTTCTCTATCTCACTGAGACTATGCACTATGTAGTTTTGGTAGTGAAATTTGAAAGTTGGAGAAGTGAAAACAATCTTTACTATATTTTCTGAACTAAACACACAAAATGTATTCAAAGAAAAAATTAGTCCCTGGGAGACAGTTTAGAGCTAAAAAGCTACCAGGAGAATTATGGTTTTTCACTGTTGAGGACCCCACACCAAAGATTCTCATGTAGCATTTTATCTTCAAACAGTTTACAGGGACCAAAATTTCCTCTAAGGAGAGTTTGTGTATTGAGGTATGAATATATTACAGAATTTGTACATTTCTCCAAATTTCACATTTCTCTACCAAATCTCAATCGTGCACCTTTAAGGTTAAATAAAATAAATAAATAAATTGCATTCATCTGTTGATTTGGCAAAGGGGAAAGATTAGTTATCTAAACTTTGAAAAATGGTCTTCTCAACAAAGGTCTGCAGTTGCTTCTTTAAAATTAAACAGGGATCAAAAGCAAAGGATGTGTGCTCACAAGAACGCTCTGACTTGAAAAATGTCAAGAAACATTGTTTAATTCACTGATCACACACCTGCATGAAGAGAGCTAAGGACAACACAAGGGGGGGAGGGGGGGTGAGAATGTTGAAAAAGGTGTTAAAAAGTAATGGGAGCGAGAGACAGACAGTGAGAGAGGGAATGTGCTCAGGAGAGAAACAGGAAAGAGGAAGGGGAGACAAGGAGGAGACAGAGCGATAGAAAGTGGGGAAATGAGAGCAAGCCTGCGGGAGAAGAAGCACTAGCAGAATTTCAAGTTGTGCCTGCGCCTTGACCTCTACTGTTCCTGCCTGGGAATAGCTCAAGGCCTGCCAGACACTGCTCAGGGCTTGTGTAATTCACTTTGGCGCTGGGAGATAAAAAGCAGAGACAAATTCCACTCATGGCTCTTTTATTTTATTTGTAGTCACAGTGGAGCAGATGAAAAGGCAGTTGTGTCCACTGGTGATGGATAATGGACCAAAGTTTCCTCTGGGTGTATTTTTACTGCAGCATTGACAAGAATGTAGAAGAGATGCGCTCATAGATGGACATATTCCTCTCTCTTCAGCTCGTTGAAAGTAGCATTACACACATCCAGCAGCATACAGAGGACACTCAGCCGGGTATTAATAGAATTTTTCTTCTCTCTTTGTGTTAGAGAAAAACTAGCACATATTCAGAAAGCTGCTGTCTGAAACAGCCCTCCTCTACCTGAGCTGGCAGGAGCAGATGCTTCATTGTACACAAAGAATCAGTGAAATAAATCTCCTCTTTAAATAGCTCCCACTGTCTGAGAGAAAAGATTATTGCTCAGATCAAAAGGGGGCCGTCTATGAGTGAAACAACAGCACCTCAAATGTGCTTGTTAGTCTCAGGCACTTGAGCCGAACATACTTTTTGCACAGTATACCAGTAGTTCATTAGAAAAAGATAAAGGCTTTACATCGGCGCAGACATATACATGTAGACCCTGACTTCATTTTGATGAAGACAAATGACAAACAAGCAAACTGCTTGATGTAAATTCAAACAGTTTCCACTGCTGTTTGGTTGGTAAAGCTTCTCGGCATGTCTGACGAGGCTGACAAACATGTTCCTTCAACAATGAAATCTAACAACTTCTGTGTTTTACGATTGATCACTTTGATTGGAGTAAAACAAATTAAGGCTTGTTTTCTGAAATAACAGCTGCAGTGATTTTTAGAGGGATCATTATGAGAGAGAACATGCTTTGGGCAACCTTTTACAACATTTCCCTGCCAGTGCTCAAGTCACAGGCGAGCTACTATGATAAACAAATCATGCCTGCAATTTTTGTCACCTGCATGGCTGCACACACACTCTTATAAGCAATAAACTAAACCAAGCCAGCATTAATGAGTAGCATTCTGATAACCGTATTGTGATGAGTCCCTTTCTTTTCATTGCACTTATTTTTGTACTAATATAAATATGCGGGAGTCTGAATTAATGAAGCTCGGCACAGTCTGCAACCCAAGAGAAAAGGGAAAAGGTAAACAGTGTTCTTGTTTTTTTCACTGACTTGATACAAGAGGTTACCATTTATATGCAAAAACAAATGATTATTTTTTTTAATCACACCATGGATCTCATCTGACAATCTAATTAAAATAAAGCAAAAAAATGTCTATTCATTGTTTTAAAAGCTCTGATTTACATTGTACAACGGTTTTGAATGGTTCTTCTATGGTCTGCCTACACAGCCCAACCAAAGTAGCCAAACACTAGAGGATCTGGGCAGCCTTCTTACATGCTGCTTCAGGCTAAAGAAGAGTGAAAACACCTTGATGGTTGTAGAATTAAGAAAACAAGAAAGACATTTGTATTCTATTTCCAAATCAGGCTCAGATATGTAAATTCAAAAGGAAAGACGAAGTAGCAGGAAGACATGCTAAGGATGTTTCAACACTTTGCTGCTTTTGAAATGACTTGCGGAGGGTGGGGGGGGGAGGGGGGGGGGGACCTCTGAGTGAACACTTGTAAGAAATAATTGGACTGAAGTGGACAGAGCAGCGTTGTGAAAACCTGGGCTCCTCCTAATGAATCATCTACATGAGAGACTGCAGGTAGCTACTCAAATTCAAATCGCATATCTGCATTTCTGCTGGCTTCTTATTGTGTGAAGGGCGTGGGGCATGATCTTAGAGCAACTTATTTTGAGATAAGTGAAGCAACAATTGTTATGGTCTTTGAATTCTGTCAAAATATCTTCTCCAAGGCTTCAGCTCATAAAATAAAACGCTGTTCAAGTTTTGGTCACTGCATGGAGTAGATTGCAATCAGAATTTTTGTTGCCTCAGTCTATAAACTCCTACACCCAAGGTGAAACCAAAAAGTGACACATTGACAGCCATCTCTGAGACTTACTACATACAATATTTGTTTCTAAATGCTTTGTCATGTAGGGCCCACTCACAGAGCTATTTGTTGAGAAACTGTTTACTATGCCATCTACTCCGCTTTTTGTTGTATAAAATTATCTAATGAATGATAACACTGTCAGTAGTTTCAATGAGAAACTTTACAAAGAAAGAAACATGTTATTTCATCAGCAACTTCTGTTTCTTCTTTTGGTGAGAAAAATAAAATTAAGACAATGAATACGCTATGATTATTTCTCCATTTTGAAAATCTCTCTTTCTCTCTCTCTCTCTATCCTGGTGGTGCCACTGTTCTAGCTAACTCTGTTTCTTTCAAAATTGCATATCACATTTTTTTTTTTTTTTTTTTTTAAAGATTTATTTTTGGGCTTTTTCGTGCCTTTAATTCAGAGAGAGGACAGTAGATAGAGTCGGAAACCAGGGAGAGAGAGCGGGGAATGACATGCGGAAAGGGGCCACAGGTGGAGGCGAACCCGGGCCTACCGCTCGAGACGAGAGTCTCAACACATGGGACGCGCGCCCTGCCACTGCGCCACCAGCGCGCCCCGCATATCACATTTTTTACATTTTTACCTTTACCTTCCTATTTCATAAAAATATCTGTTGTCAATTTCAAAAATTTCTATGTAGATATTATTAACAATTTGTTACAGATCCTCCACAGCTCTTTTCTGACAGACAAGTAGTCAATTAGTGAAGGAAATATTTTACTCAAAAATGTTGAACCTATAAGACACAACTTATCTTTTATTGGTGCTTCTATATAATGTCAAGAACATAAACGTCTTCTCTAGTTAGGTTATTCCCATCTCCATTACAGACACTGATTGGCGTGTGCATTTATCTGCTGTCTGTTTAAAATGGTTCTTGTACTCTGACCCAGTGAAAGAAGAGCCGCCTGCAGGGTGTCAGGCCTTAACCTGAGTAAACATGTGACTACTGGTGCATATCTCCATCTGTGTGACAGCACCATTCATGACAGGCCGACTCCATCTCCCAATAAGGAGCAATCAGACCCTATCTGATTCTGGCCAACTGTCTGTGGAGTCTCATCATTGTGTCAATGGACTGTGCTGCTCCCACATGATTACAGGTGTGACCTTAGCTATCTCTGGCCAAGTATGAGGCTGTTATCGACTTTCCTCATCCAAACCATAATTGCATGATTCAGCAATGTCCTCAAGAGCAAAAGCAGCGAGCTGTGTGGCAATGAATATTTTGGTGGTCTCATCAGGGCAGGCATGACGGTCTCTGGCAGGAGTGTCATCACTGAACTAAAGCCTTTGATTAAACAAAGAATACGTCCAATATGATGTTGACTCCTCTCACTTAAAGCCCTTGAACTGTTGACTTGCAAACAAAGTCTGGGCATCTGAGCGTCAAATTATTCTAGCTGAGCTATAGAGATTAGAAGCATTGTGAATTACATTTGACACATGCAGAAAAAGCACAACTTGGAATGTGTGATGAAATCCTTTGAAATCTATCATATCATCACTGCCCAGCGTTTTCAACCACATGTATGAAAATGCCATCAGGTCAATACCCCTCAAAGTTTCTAAGGCCACATCTCATGACTGATGTTGTTGACATTTCGACAGATTTTCTCTTGCAGGGGGGACTCATTAGTAATGTGATTCATGAATCTATAAAACAATGTGGGTTGAACCAGCAACGTGGGCACAGCTTCAAAGTTTCAGAACTCATACAAATGTCTCACAACTATACCAAACCTGAAATGAACACAGCCTGAGGAATAAAAAGTTCATATCTGGTCATTGCGTGACGACCTAACACCTCTACACTGACAACAAAGCCTCTCAAACTTGACATTGCTTTAGGCGGTGCATCCAAAAGATTGTGCTAAACTTCCCATATTTATGAATATATGATACATTTGCAAAGTATTTTTTTAATACTAACAGTGTCTTATTCAGAGTCACATCTGCTGCCAATGTCTAACCCACTTCATAGATTTCAAGATTGTGGGTATCAGTTCACAAGGGCACGTGCACTCCCACCTTTCACATGTAAATTACAGCCAATCTGAGCTGCGTTGCAAGAAGTTTTCTAATAAGTCTAACGATAGTTCTTCCAAAGAGTCTTAATTATTCACCAAGCTGCCGTGTGCTGTGTTATATCACAACAATGCTGTCATGACAGTAAGCTGCTACAGTATTAAATGCAAAAGCCATGCTGACAAATCTTCCATCCAAACTGTATATTTTCATGCACGCACAGAAAAACAAACTTATTTAAAGTCATTGTTAACACAGAGCCATAAGATTACCGACAACAGCTCTTTTATAGCACCGCATGCTAATATATTCCTGTGGCATAGGCTGAGTGAAAGGTAGGGAACAAACCCTGTGCTGCTGGTGTCTTGTGGTGATCAAAGCATTACATAGAGGAGGGAGCTCCTACTCCCCTGCGGGCCGAGTCAATTCACCATTACTGGTCGTGCATATGCAATCAGTCCAAGGCAGTCCAACTTAGAGCCTTTTATCAGACTTTTTATGGGACAAATGTCTCAGCACCAAGGCCCAAGCTGATTCTGATTAAAGTTTCTCCTTTCCTTTCCTTTGCTTTCTTTTGTCTAGTCCTCATTTTGGAATACATTAAAAAGGCAAAGGATTTTCTTGTGTTTAATTTTGCTCTAAGGCTCGATAGTGTTCTTGTTTATTATAGGATAAAGCATTTTTAGAATAAAGAAAAGATAAGTGAAGACAATCAGCAACTCAAAGGCTATATAAGGACCAGACTCAGCTAATGGTGTCACTCAGAATGACACTACAGCTTTTATTGTAGTGGTAAGTTTGATTGAATAGTCCTTGTTGCTACTGACAACCAGACAAATAACAACAGGATTAGATTTGGAGACTGTAGCGGATGGGCTGGATGGGAAAACAAGAGTTTAAAATGTGACAGTATAGAACACATCAGAAATCATACAGTGGATAAATGTGAAGTTAAATAAATAAAACCCACATTAAGGGTGCATTATTTGAAAGACAGATGCAGTAGGCACAATGTCTGTGATAGGAGATGAAGAAATACATTTGGAGATTTTTTTTAGGGTTTCTTGTGAAGTCAGCAGCTATGCACATTAGCAAATGATGTCATGGCAAGTATTTATTTTTACGTGTAATGTTTACAGTCAGAATAGACAATGCTGACTTGGAAATTCAGTTGTTGTGCAGAGTAGGGAGACGACATATTGAATCAGACTGTAACCTGTACTTTTATTAAGAGGTCTGTTGATAGACATGAATACAATTTCAATCTTTATTAAACTAAAGGCTGGTGGCCCAACAGCCCAACCCCTCTGTAGTTAATAGAGAACAAAGTGAGTGTCAGTGTGCTTCTGACACAAAACACCCTGTCCCTCCTCTACAGATTCTGTATTCAAGAGAAAGAGATCAGGATGACTTTGACCACTTCTAAATATTAACTCACTCTTGTCAGACTGATGTGGAAAGGAGCCAAGTGATGTGCTTGTTTCTCCTGAATGTGTTGTAGGAATAGGTTTTTAAAAACTAAAAGAATAAAATGTAGTTTCTGTTTAACTGGCTGTAAGCCAATGAAGAGAAAATCTTTACGCTCTTTGCAGAGAAATTGATGCTTCAGAAAGAGCAGCAGGTTGGACTTCTCCCTCATCATCTGTGAGTGATAACTGACTGGTAAAAAAAACATCTTCACTTTCTAGGGCAGCGTACCCCCATACTCAAACAGGAAATAAGCATTATACAGCAGCATGTAGGAGATGACAACTCAGTGATGGATCAGATAGGATGTGAGTTGATTGAGTATTCAGTGTGACTACTGCCAGCTGAGCCATGATGTTTGTTAATGAGAATTTACTCCAAGTTGTTGGACCACAGTGGGAGAATAAGAAAATAAAAATCTTTGCTCTCTATAAAGGACAATGAGGGTGTAAACTTTCAAGTAAAAGGACCAGGGAGGTGTTAATGATTTACAGTGAACAGAGACAGCAACACATAATTACAAGTCATGCACTTCTCCTTTACACCTTGGCCTTTATGCTGCTGCCCAACTTGTCTTGGTATTGTGCCCTGAGTTTATTATCTTATTTGCCAGTCCTAGCTTCTATTGCAGTATCCCTGCTGGTGCAGAGCTGCACAGTGCCAGGGACAAAGGAGAAGGAGAAGGAGAGCATCCAAACAGAGGCCTGCTTCACCTCAGATACCCCTTTTCTGTACAAGTGCAAGCTAAGTGACTTTTTCAGAAGGAGAGAGGTGTCCTATTTAGGAAATGTTTTTTTTATAATTCATTCATGGTGTTTGTTCGTCTTTGGCATAGCGGTGATTTGGGACATTTAACAGTGACATTGTATGCCAGAACATTAATTGCAGACACAGAATGCCAGATAGAGTGTGGCATGAGTGTGCTGACATTCACTCCACGGTGAGTGGCCTGCATATGCCAGATTTGTTGTTATTTGCAACACAGCACAAACACACACACAACACAGGGAAGAAAAAAAACACTGACAAAAACCTTGCACATGCCCGCACTCATGCGCAGCACTTTCATTTAAGTGTCATTACTGGTTAAACTCGGATTCTAACCTTTTATATTATGCAAAAACTGGATGAAATATTAAAAAAAAGAAAAAGAAAGGTTAATGTGCTCTGCTGTGAGTGTTTATCCAACAGGGCGGAGAGGCACCACTTTTGCTCTTTTCACTTGCCCCGGACTCTGTCTTGGGAGGCTTCCCAATTTGTGCCGAATTTAAGATGCTAAATCTGAGAGCAAGTCTCACAGTGCACCCTCATGAGATGATGATGGATGGGAAGGGGCGGTCAAAAACATTCATGAGGAATGGCACACAAAGTCTGTCCCATGATTCCACTAGTTGCTTTATGTTCAGCGTTCTGAAAGGAAACTTATTTTCAACAGCTGCTAAAAGTGAACAAAACCTACCTTATACACAATATAGTCAAATGTAAAACAAAAACAAACAAAAACAGATCTAGGCACATTGGTACAAAAGTAGAAAGTGTGAAAAGATGGAGAAACACAGACCTTTTTGGAGTCAGCCAGTGGAGAATCAGAAGGTAAACTGCTTCATCTCAGGATCAGATGAAGATACAGGGAATACAACACCAAATCTCAAGAGATGGAGGAGAGACAGGAAGGCAGCAAGCTGAGGGAGCGGGGAGAGATGCTCTAAATTTATCAGTCAAACAATATCAGCAGGTCTGACTTTCAAACTGCAGTTTTTCATTTTGAATGTGCAGCACGTGCAGATAAAGGATAGATACAAGTTTAGTTGCAGTCCTTTTTTTTTACCTAAAGCGAATTTAGTCAAATCTAATGCTTATTATGAATCAAAGTGTCTAAAAGACAGCTGTAACATAATATGAATGCAAACTAAAGCCCCCTTTTCATAATAATTGACCCTCTTAAAGGTCAAAGTCAATGTGCAACAATGATCTTTTGTGGTACAAACCCAGAACAAATTATCTTAGTGTCCACATTTAAATTAGTTGATGGCGTACTGAAGCTTCAGGGTGCTGCACAGGCTTTAAGAGCACAAAGTAAAAGGTGTGGGCAGGAGGGATAATCACTCCTGCCCACGGCCAACATTATAAAAAAAACGGGCAGACATTACAACAAAACACAGACAAGGACATGGTCGAAAAACAAAAACAGGTGCTCTGTCCCTATCATAGATTACTGGTGATTTGTGTTTTGAAATGAAAGGGACACTTTTCTGAATGATCATTTACCAAATCCATTCGGTCTTACTTGCACCACAAGATATGAAAGTGTGAAAAACATTTTGACTGTATGTGTCTTGAGTGTGGATGCCTTTTATATTAACATTTCATGCAACAAAGTGAGTGATTTGTAATGGTATTATTTGATGCTTTCACAAGACTTATTTTATTAAAAAAAAAAAGAAAAAAAAACATGACCACAGAAAAGCCTCAACTGATTCAACAAGAGCCAAGACCTTGCTAGGCCTTTAAACTGTAATGAAGGCAGAGCACTGACAACCAGTGTGTTTCTAAGTCAGACTTCACCTGGAATAATAAATTCAAATTATCTTTTAAAAAGGAACAGTCTCTCCCAGGGGCATGTTGCCCTTCCAGCCCTTTTGGCATTTGCTTGGATAGGCTCAATAAACATGTATCTCTACGAGTCTCTGCACAAAAACACTTGAGAAGAGTTTGACTTTGCTGAATGAACCCCTGTTCTCCATGAAAGATTTATGATTTGAAAGACCACAGAAGTTTTAGTCCTTAAGAGAAGAAGACAAAAAAACACATAGACAACCTCTTAAAAGCATTCTGAGGTTTCATCATCTGTCTTAATTTTTGTTCTTTTCTTCAACAAGCAAAACCTAAATGAGCAGAGAGTGAGGAGTGATGTCAGGGAACAAAAGTCAAAAGAGGAAGGGAGCTTTATATCCCTGCTCTGCTGGATGACAGCTGATGCACCGCAGTCATTATAGTGAGACCTGTAATGCAAAGCGGAGCTTATCACTGCTTTTCTCTCCGGCCAAAAACCTCTGCTCTGTCCATTATACCTGGACTGATAGTAACACTGGATCTCTATTATCCTGAGTATCTATTTCCCTGAGGAGCTATTACAGTCGTTAGCCTTATCTTATCTTTAAACAAGGGGAACTAAACGGCGCTCCCTCCAGCCCTGTTCAACCTGAGAGGAGGAGACTCCGACTCTGTGCTGAGGCTGCTTCGCTCACCAGAGACAGTGCTGCTGTCAGGAAGCCTGGGGCAACCTGACTTGTCAGACTAGCCTGGGTGTTAGAAAGTGATGACTTTCAGTTTAGTTGATTGGAGCTGAACCATACTGGGCAGTGCAGTGGAGAGATTACAGGGGAACACAGACTAAGTCACTTCTTTCTGTGGGAATAATGAAATGGATCCACCTACCGGCCTAATTACCCCTGACTCCCGCTGCTGGTGTCACACTCTCACCAGCATGCCACTATATCATGTCTCTATTTGATCTGTTTTGTATTAGTGAACATCTTTTAAGGTATAATAGAAGGTCAGAAGAAAACAAAAGAAATAGAAACAGACAAAAAGGTTGACTCTGATAAAGATAATAATGGTAAAGAGTCCCTTCACGCCGGCATTTATATATCCACAATGGGGCAGAGATATAATCTGCTAACAAACACGTGAATATTAAATATCCTTTTGTGTTTTAGTAAACGTATAAGCAAAAAGTTTGCCTCTTGGCGATTGTATCGTCAAGGCTGCAAAGCCATCTGTGGTGTGTTGATCACAAAAACTTTTCTGACATTAATAATTATGATGCGTTCAGCCATGCAGCCTGCGCAGCAACACCTAAAGAGAATAAAAGGCTCACCTAGTTTTATCATGAGCTGCACATACTGTTCTTTTTCCTGTGGAAATTACTTCATATTATAATATGGGTAGTGCTATTGACGTCATTCCAGGAATATTACACCTTTCACTTCAGTTTCAACGTGACCTGTAGAATTTGACACAAAACTGCCTGTACATGTTTCACATTTATCTCTACACTAATTCAAATTTGTATTAAACGGATTATAAATTATATTTCTTAAAGCTGTTTTTTTGGCCTTTGCCTTGATTAGAGAGGACAGCTAAGGTAGGATTTAACCAGAGACCAGAGTGACGAAGAATTGTCCCTGTGTATGGGGCCCTTGTTCTAATACAAAGTGAAGCCTGCTCCCCATTAATGGCATTTAGGCAGACACAATGTGAAAAGAGAGGGCTAGCAGCATGCAGCTAAAAAACTGTATTGAAACTGCAACAGTTTGAACTTCATCAGTTCTGCGAGGCAGCCATCACACGCTGCTAAAGCATGAAGTGTATCTCTGGAGAGCATCTTAGCTCATTTATAGTCTCCACTGCTGGGAAATGTCGGACTTTGGCCGCTAAATGTTCCACAATGTTGGAAGTATGTTCTTTTTGGAAACAGCTAACCATGTTGGTGGGCTAACCGTGTCTGTGGGCTGTCAATTATCGGGAGAGAGAAAGATAAAAAGATTTACTGGGGGAAAAAAGCTGTCGACTAAGCTGAGCACACAAAATCAACCTTTCAACTATTAATGACTTTAATTACATGCAGTCAGGTGAAGAAAATCAAAGGGAATAAAAACATTTTATTTTATTTTTTTAAAAGGTCCTTGAGGTCAACTTGAAATCTAGTTTGAAGCAGTTGCAGCTAAATAAACTCTCCTGTCGGCTCGCTCCTCTCCATCCCTCAACACCTTGGCAGGGTTAGATAACAAAATGCCACAGGGTATGAAGAAGCCCTGAGGCCATCATCTGAAGCCCCCTCACTGCTGTCAGAGGTGACCAGTTAATCCAAAGTAATGAGACGACAGAGGCCTGAAATTTGGTGGGAAGAGTGGTTGAAAGTGTAGAAGAGTGATCCTAGCAGAAAGAGCCAGAGACTATTTTTTGATGGGACGATTTCTACTGCAGAAGAAAGCAACATTCAAGCAGTAATCATGACTTTGGTGTCTTGCCAATGAATTAAATTCTCCTTTCAACATTTGCCACAAGTGGGAAGTTCATTTGAATAATCTTAAATCAAAACTCTTTAAATTTCTCCCCTAAAAATATCTTATTTTGTCTTGCCTTTGAGTCATCATCTGGACGGCTGAATGCATTTTGTGTTGGTGTAGAAATGGCACACAGCTATATGTTTGGCAACACAATCATCCTGCCGGGCTGCTTGTATGCCATCATCTTCATCTTCACTCTGAGCCAAGCATTAGAAACACCC
The DNA here is from genome assembly GCF_963930695.1 of Labrus bergylta. Lineage (NCBI taxonomy): Eukaryota > Metazoa > Chordata > Actinopteri > Labriformes > Labridae > Labrus > Labrus bergylta. The sequence goes on along the minus strand of NC_089202.1, from coordinate 5,406,686 downwards.
TCTACTACTAAACGAATCCACCGATCACAGCAGTGTGTGAATCTGAATCGCATTGGTGCAATTAACTCCTGCGCTCTGACACACACTTGTGCTTGCCTTCTTTCATGCCCACACACACGCGGGAGTGGCTGATGCGATGGACAAACATCAAAGAGGCAACAAGGAACTGGAAATGGCTGCACAGCGTCAGCTCCAGCCGAGCCACAAGGTGAGGGACGGAGTGAGACTAATGAAATGGGACGTGCTAAATGTGAGCTAAAGCACCAGCCGGATGTGGAGCAAGAGGGCTTCAAAGCGGAGGCAGGGAGGTGTTGAGCAGTGGAGGCCTTAATCCAGACTGACACGGTGTGAACTACAGTAACTAATCCCTACATCAATATGGAGCCCTGTCTCACTCCAGAAGATGATCTTATCCCTTCAGACAGGCTGACATCCACAGAGACAGATGGGACCTTCAGACAATGATAACCATTAAATGCACATTAAGAGTGGAAACAAGAAAGATCTGTTATCATTTGTCAGAATTCACTACATGTCTTACTTAATCATTTTAAGTAAAATGTCCAATGTTGCACTTTTCATGTTAATCCTCTGTTGTTGTCTCTGTTCACTTTAAATGGACGAAACAACATAAATGAGACATACGCAAATACTAGTCAAAATTTAAATTAGGTGTTCCATGATTTGTTATATACGACGGAGGATTAGGGCCACGTTAAAAACAAAAAAAAAAAAAAAATTTGAGATTAAAGAGAGTTTAATCTCGGAAATTAACGAGTTCCAGAGCAGCCTACGCGAAAATGATGAAAGTAGAACTCTTAAAGTCTATAAAGAATAAAAGAATCAGAACAGCAGCAGCATCCTGTTCTCAAATGACAAACATGGAGCATCTTGTCCTAATAAGGAAATAGGCTACTTCCTTGTGTAGTCGGTAAAAACAGTTCAAGAGAAGTTTTCACTTCAACTTGTAAGACCTTGTTTATCTGTAAAATGATGAACAGGACACAAACTGGCTCTGCACATGAGACACTTTAACAAGGCAGACCGATAACAGACACAAATAGTTGTGTTGGGGCTTTACTTATGCAGATATGAAACTACATATGCTTTTGGCACATCATCATCTTCACATTGTCATAAAATATTAGCACCCTGAAATGATACTGCAAGAAACTGAAGAAAGAACCACACTGACTTGGAGGAGGTTGTCTGCAGAGGAAAATACTTTAAGAGTTCTACTTTCATCATTTTCGCGCAGGCTGGTCTCAAACTCATTAATTTATGAGATTATTTTCTTTATTCTCGTAAATTTACAACTTTAATTTAAAAATTAAAAAAAAATGTTTTTTTAACGTGGCCCTAATCCTCCGTCGTAGTTATATGCGTACAAGCTCCTAATTCACAAAAGGTTAACAAAAGAAAAATGTTGTGAAAGCTTGTCAGCAAGCTAGACCAATGGGATTTAAAAAAAATAATGATGTTGGTCAATGCTAAGAACAGTTAGACAGTGTCTTCATATCATGGTGTGCTCAACGAATTGCAGTGCCTATTGCGTAGAGGATAATTCAAGGTAACACAACGTCCAGTTTAGTTTAGCCCTTTTCAGACTATATTTCTTTTGCAAAAGTGTCGTAACTAAGCTCAGCTGTTATTACGTCTTTGTACATTCATTTTGATTCTGTGACCATGTAATACTGTGTGCTCAACATAGACACACAGTAAGACATGCACACGCACACAGCGCTCCCCGCTGGCTCCACTGAAACCTTCTCACCTCTGTTACTACCTCAGAAGACGGTATCAGCACACCTACGCGACATTCAGATTGAAGGTGAAACGTCACAGGGGCGTAAATACCGGGGCTTGAAGTCTGAATATAGTAGTAACAGTAATAGTTTGGCTTTAGTGTTCCTGCATCAATCGTTAAAGAATTTCTGTCCACCTTAAGAACAAGCTAAGTGTATGTTTCCCTGCTGGCTATATAGTGACATACTAAAAAGATCAACAATTTGTCAGTTAGATTCTTTAGTTTGAACTGCTAACGAAGCAAGAGTGTTTTCTAAAGCCTGTTTAAATTCCTGGACTTAAAATTAGCCTGCTTTGTATTTATTATTCTCATTAAACCATAATAAGACTGCATAAATCACACAGGTGTCATTGATGTTAAGACACTTCCATGGCCCATACTTTGTCATGTTTGGCGTTTACTTTGTGTCCATCTTCCTAAATGTTGTTGTTTTCATTGCTGCACAGCTTTAAAGTCATTTTAATCCATCCTAGTTCTACTGCGTTGCCGTCCTTTTTCTCTATCACAATAAAAGCTGTAGTTAAATGTGCCAGACTTCTTTCGGTGGTTTAATATAATGGCTGTGATCTATGATGATAGTTTTTCATTTTTGGGTCAGAAATGATGCCTGAGCCACAAAGCAAACAAGCTAAATTCAGCCTATAGAATTAAAATTTGGCTTTGGCTTCACAGGTCACGCCCGTTTGTAGGATGTAACCGTATCGTATTTGTTGACACCAAGGAAAAAAAATTATAGCCCCATCCTTATCCTTTAAAACTAAACCGGCGAGCCCACAGACGCTGAGCACAACAGGCATACTCGCCCCTCGTTCAGTCCAGTCGTATTCAGGCCAGTGCTAACCTGACGTGTGGGAACACCCAAGGACCCAACCTGTTCACACACAATCTGCAGTGGCACAATCCCATTACTCAGCCTGTTATTGGCCCCTTTCACAGAGTGCAGCGCAGCACTGGATCAGTCAGCCACAGCCAGCCTTGCTCTCTCTCGGGGGAATAGACTGGCTGCTTGATTTTCTAAGGTGCTCGTCTCACACTCTCCCTCCCTCACCCTCGATTGTCCTTACTCCTTCGTGCTTGGGTCTATCCTACCTCTGTCTCCCTTTCTCTCCCTGTCTCTCCATCTTTCCCCCCTTCCTCTCTCTCTTACTGTTGCCCTTACTCCTTCTCAGTATCACTTGTCACTCCTCTCCCTCTCTCCCTCTCTCTCTCCTCTCTCCACGGTCACAGATTTTTCTCTGGACAACAGAAACCTTATTTAGCAGTCTGCTCAGCACAGCCATAGCAAAGCTGCCAATTCACCTGCTTAGATTGCTATATTCTCCACTCAGTCTCCAAAACCCATTGCAATTACAATTCCTGCATAAGTAAATGCACCTGGTACACGGACATGACTGATCAGCACCCTGTATCATAGACACACATCATCCCCAGATGCTTGCTCCTACATGGTCTAACTACCTACAAACACAGCTTGTTGAATATAAAGCAGCCATTACCTGACATTGCTTCTTGAATGTGTGTAGAAGAAGAGTGCACTTTCAAAGCTATTCTGTGTAAGACCTTCTGGTCAACATTTGAGTGTCAGTATGTTTTTAGATTGTACAGTCTTTATAAAGCTGTGATGTGCTTTGCTTTGAAAGCTTTCAATGCGTCTATTTTTCATCCTGAATTACAATCCAAGCAGAGGTCACCTCATGTCACGCATGCCTGCTTTGCCAGACACACATTTGTTGCTCTGAATGCCAATGTTTCTATATTTAAAAAATATGCTGTTTCATGCTAGCAGTTTTTATCAGCAGAGCTAAAGGTTTTTACTTGTTTTTGTTTTAGATTCTGTATTGACTTTGAGTCAAGTGTTTAAGCAGCAGGTAGACAGGATAGAAGCGAGGAATTAGCCTATTCTGACTTCCTTTTAAATGTTCAAGAAAAGCATCTTTAGAAAATACCAGAAAAATATGTTTAATTCATATGCTGACTCACAGCTATGGTTAGAAAATCACAGAGCTGCCTGTGCATGTCTGCAGTGAAGATCTTCTCAATTCTTCTGACTTCAAACGCACCTTCTGACGTACGATGATGATGCATACCACACTAACTTTATTCTACTTTGTGAAAAGTAAGAAAGACAGATGGATTCTAAGAGAAGTGCTCGTCATATCTTATTCTATGAGGACTTGTATAAAGGCAGCTAGATTTAAGAGAATATAAGCTAAAAAGAACCTTTCAAGTAGAAAAAAATATCAAAATCTTTAACGGGTGTGAAAAAGATCACAGTTTCAAACCATCTACTCCCTTGAACTGGATTCAAGGAATGAGTGGATTCCAAAAAATAGTCAAAAAGTGTGTTTAACATAAAATCCAGTTGAATGAAGGATCATCAAAACTTTTCCATCATGTTGCTGCTTGTAAAGCGTACAGTCTGAGCAGAACCTGCTCACTAAATCTTATCAATTCAATGAGCAGTTCAAGAAGCAAGTTCACCAACTAGATGGATAATGGAGTTATTAACTATGGATTATGTTGGTGGTGTCAACTTAATCTCGTAAACATAAACAGAAGAATACTGTACTATAGTAAAGTCCCTTATGAGCAACTTATTGTGTCCCCAACAAAACAGATATCAGTTTCAATTCCTCAGTACCAAAGTAAGGAAGTGACTTCTCTGACCCAGACGACACTACATGCAGAATATGAAGATTATACCATCATTATGTCCATTCTAATTTTCCATAATGTGACTTTAGCATTGTGAGTTCTTAGTTTAAATTAGGCAGCTAGAATACATATAACAATGAGATCGGCTTTGACCTAAAAACTTCAACATCACATTGAGGAGTCCTTCTTGATTAAAACCCTCTAGCCATGTGTGATGAATAGTATTGAATCACATTAGTGTCGATCATAACAGTCACATAGAGAATTGGCGAAAAAAACGATGTGATATAGTCTTTCCAAGCAGAAAGCAATATGATTTTTTTGTATGGGGACGTTTTCACAGACCTACTCGATGTAGCATGTGTACTAAACTCTTTCATTTTAAACAACAGCATGTTCATCTGTTTAAACAAAGATATGCGCTGTATCTGTGCATTACTTTGACTGACTTCCCATAATCAGAGAGTAAACAATGCTGCTCAAAAGACATTAATATGCTATTTACCAACATATCAGAGAAAAATAAAGGAGAGCCTTGAATACATAAAAATGTATTAAACATGTCATTATATTTACAAAACCCCCCTCTGTGCTCTCTGTCACTGGATGGAGAGAAATATAGGATATGCTGTTTGTAATTGTCATAAAACATATCATGCAATATGTATGTCTGTCCTGAAGCATGTACCTACGTTAACCAATGGGGCAGCATGTTTCCTGCTGATACCAGTATTAGGGGTGTATGTGAGCTTCAGGTTGGTGCAGCTAAGGGAGAGGTGTTAGTGTCAACTCTCAATTGTCAGAGCAATTAAGTCTGTCTTTAACGTCTGCTGTGATGCCTCGCTGACCTTCACAGGGCTGCTGGGAAACTGTGCAAATAGCCCAGGGCAACAGTCATTAAGATGCACACAAATTAAAACGTCTGAGAAGCCATCGGACTGTTTGCCTACTGGCCCTCAGTGGACAGGGACTCAACCTGAGGAAAGTTAAACAAAACAGTTATTTTAAAATGGCTGTAAAATGTCAGAACTTTGAGCTAAACTCTTTCAAAACTAAAGGACCCTGAAGAGTTGTTTTCACAGTCAGCTTCTTGTTTTATGTGATGGGGGAAGTATTCACTTTTTGATTTACTGGAACTAAAAATAACACAATTGAAAACACCTCAGACAAGTAAAGAAGGTATAATCAGGATACTGTAAAAAGTAGCATGAGTGAAAGCATGAGACTGATAATCTATTTTATATAGCATCGTATTAATACAACTTGTGTGTTCTTTGTTATAGTTGGTTGCGATTTAGCTAATTTTACTTCTTTAATATAAAACAGAAATAAATGACAATGTCCAATCCTTGAGGTCCAGTATGTGAAACCCAATCCTTGCCATATTTATTTTAAATATCCTTAGCACTGAATAAAAACGTATCCAATTAATTTTGCGTCAGTTCATCCATTCATAAAATAAATGATAATTTCAAACTGTACGGTTGGGTTGTTGAATCTACAAAATGCATCTCATTTATGAGCTCTTCATCCTTTTTTTCGGGCAAAACCTCAATTTGAATGAAACAAGAAACTAAAGACGTAAAAATAATTTCAACTGAATAAAGTATCCAGAGCTTTTACTGTTAAAAATGTAATGCATGCAAATGTCAAGTGGTACGAAAACGATAATCTCAAGTGATTCAAGTGGTTCTATATTCAGTAAGAACATGCAATGTTCTCTAAAATGGTTTCATGAGGACATAATATTATTCACATTATTGGTTTTGTTTGATTTAGCTTATATTCTTCATTGTGTTCATTATATTCTAGCATTACATTAGCCCTGATATAAAGTACAATATCACTGGGCCTTTTTACTATGTGTATCACTCCACCTCAGCCAGGAGTCCTGAAACATGAAGTTGGTACCTTAGAATTAAGATGTCCATAAAGCTGGTCTCATACAAATTGTAGCCACCACAAAAAGGAGCAAGAGTGCAGGGAAATGTTTATGTGTTGCTTGGAAACAGTCGAGTCCAAGTATAATTCAACTACTTCTGTTTTTGGAGCCAAAGAATCACAATCTCTGTGTGGATTAAAATTTTTGACTAGTTTATGCTGCCTGTGGAGCAGTTGTGTAAAAGCAATATCCCACTCAAGGTCAGGATGCTGTTCTGAATTTTAGCTGGCTGTAATTATCCCCAGTACTTGGCCTGCTACCTTGTGCTAAGAAAGACTCACAGAATCACTCTCTCTTTCTCTTGTGTGATTTTGCTTCAATGTACTTTCAGTCACAAGTCATCAACTGTGTTCTTTTGCAAACAAATCTATTCATTCCACCAGCACTTGGTACTGATGAAATAGATTATCTGCTGATAAGTGTTGAACACTTACTAAAAAAAATGAGGACGTATAGGTGTTGCTTTTAAAGTCACACATGTTTGAAATTACAAAGGACAAGGACTGAAGATAATTGCTTCAGGTGGCCAATTCAATTAATAAGCTTGCCACCTTAAAGTTGCTACATTTGAAACTGGAAACAGCTGGTCTTAAGTATCTCCTCTCTTTTTCCAGGACTTCCAGTGAACTAATTATACACAGAGCAGAGACTTGGGTTTGATAAACTGACAGACTGACAGAGATGAGAAGAACCACCTGAGGACAGTTTGAATCACAGATCACAATGGGAGGTGGAGAGACGAGACGAGGAAGGAGGTGAGGAGACAAAAAAAACAAAAAACAATCCACTTGTCGGATTCACCCAAAAAAGAGAAAGGAAGAACAAGATCAGGATGACATAACCCCACAGCAAGATGGCAGTGATGGCTGTGCATTGGTATCGGTGTGATACTGCTAATGAGTAGGTGCTGAGTTGTTCTTGTGTTTCAGCCTCTTTGTGGTGGTCACCTCTGTCCCCGCTGATCGCTGCAGGCAAGCAGCCATAAAGCAAGTTGAAATATACATTGCTCTGCAGTCATGGGCAGGATACAGGTGTGGAAATTAGTCATTCGATCCAAAGGGGGGTCTGTTCACTGTTACCTTGACAACCAACCCTGGTTAGTTCTGAACTGCCAACCTGAAAGTTTCCTCCATGATAGGAGAGAACGAGGATGAACTAAACTTTCTATTCATTCTGGCTTTTCCTTCCTTTACATTAACATTATTATATAGCCTACATTTATTTGGCTTTCAAACTATTCTAAAGCACTGTGATTGGCCGATTGGCTCCTTGATGGCTTATAGTCAATAAAGCAACAACAACGTATTTCCATCTTTTTCTTAGGTTATTTATGCCCTAGCTAATTCCAGCTACTAAATTTAAACTATCAGCCAGGTTTGCGCTGTCTGGATTCTTTTTAATGCAAATATAGAACAGATATGATGGCTGTCTGTGTTGTATATAGCACAAACTGACCATCCAAGAAGTTTGTTGTAATACAGAGCTATCTTTTTTGTTTCCCAGTTCAGGTTGTTCACGTGTGAAGAAAAGATGTGAATGAAAGAACAGCAAGTCTTACTACTACATCCTACTTTCCACAAACTTTCTTTTCTTTTAAGTCAGAGAACACCTGTCGGCTAGCACAAATCTGGGGGTAAACAACGGTAAACTTGTTAATTTACAAGCTAATGAATTAGCCATGGGCACAGCCTGTTTAGCTTTGATATTTTGGCATTCACCAACTCCTCGCTGCTCCCCAGCAACACACTCTTGTCCAAATATTTGACGCTTCTAGCTGCAGGAAACTAAAATGGCCATGATCAAAATGCCAAACTCAGTGTAAAACAATAGTGGATAAACCAATAGATGACACTGTGGTCCTTATGGAGTCTATGTATTGCAGTTAACTCACAGGGTTTGCTTAAACCCACAGTGGTAGACTTATTAGGAATTCCACTGTGGTCGACTCTTTCTGCCACTTCTTTTTTTCATTCCCTGCAACTGTTGAGTCTGTGGTGGAGGCTGTGTATTCATTTTCTTTTCTCATTCGTCTCCCCTCACAAAATGGATCAGAAGTGGATGATGCTATTGTGTGCTTTCTTTCTCTCACTGCTGCTAGCCGGTGGAAGATTACTAGTTTTCTGTACTCTGTAAAGTTCAGGTGGTGTGTGCTTTGTGCTTCATCTCACAGGGAGTGAAAAGCCCAAGAGATAACTTCAGACAATTTTTACATTTTCCATTTTAGACATTTAGCCGATACACTCATCCAACACATCACATTACAAGCAGAGTGCAAGTGGGACAAACAAGGGTTCATGCCTGAGTGGATACGTTTATTTCTCCTTTTCCCGTTAAAGGATTAACTTCATTGTCCCTGTATGAGTGTGTGATATTTATGCATGAGGCTAAAGGGATTTCATATAGGAAGGCGTGCATAATAGTTCAAACCAATTCATCCATCATGAACTACACCCTTAATGAAAAGCTTGGATGTAAAGCTTCTAAGTCTACACTTCCCAAACCGATGGAAAACACACCAAATAACCTCAGTTTTTAAAAATGTTTTATATGCTTTGAGTTAAGTGTAATATCCGTGTTGCTAATGGCTTTGGGCATTGGTGTTCTTGAAATTGTGCCATCGTATCGCGACTGGAGACATTTTTGGCATGACCCAGCAGACTTTTGATCTTAGCGGAGGGGAAGTGTCTTTAATCTTGATGCAACTGTGCTCGGCAAGTCAAGTCCCAGGAGTCCCTGGTGAGCACAGAGGAAGATTGAGTGGCAGTAAAGCCAGTGTCATCAGTGCAGAGCCGGGCTCACTGATTCCTGGTCTTATCATTCTGCACGCTGCAAGGCCTCAGCTGTGCTCGTGTTCCCCTCTCATCTTGTCCATCTGTGTCTGGGACCAAGAGGGCACTCCAGTCCTTTACCTAGCTCTCTCTATATCTCCAGATCCCCCCTCCATCATTATAGAGTGGAGGCTAGAATATGAAAGTTTTTGAAGGTTTTTAAGTAGTGGGGTTATTAGGCATGTATTTGAACTAATTCTTTGCTCAAGAGACATGCATCATTTTTAAAGCTGAAATCTCTTGGTTTTATCGTGATCTCAATGATGTTGTACACAAGACGGGAAACTGAACGATGACAACAACGCCCTTCAAAGAAGCCAAAATCCCTCTCCTGGGTGTTGCTAACATTTCAAAGCATCATCAAGGGGTAATTGTGCACAAATCCATCCAGCTCTCTTTGGTCAAGGCCACAACAAGTTATCAGTGGAGATTTTGAGCTTTGGCTGACTCGACAAGAGAGAGAAAGGTTAGTATGAGAGGATTATGACACAGAAACCCAGCAGCCAGATATGTTGGCTGGCTTATCAAGACAGCAAAAAAAGAAAAGACACTGCTTTGAACTGAGCCTCAAGTAAACTCAGATTGATAAACTTGTTAAAGGCAGGATCTCTGAGATGTGTTTTATTTCATTTCTAGTTGAAAGTCAAAGTATTTAATTAGATCACAATGGCGGCAACAATTTTTACTTTATGTTGTTGTTTTGCTTCGCAGCCTGTAAATTTTTGGGGGAAAAATTAAGCAATCAAAAAGAAAAACATCCTGTCTGCTGTCTTTCAAACCCCAAATCATGGATTTCTTCTACTGATCAAATATTCATATAACTAGTTCAAATATTTGATTGGCTTTAGCACCGCCCTGTCTTAGCTTTCTTTCATATTTTAAATCTGCTCCTTCATAGCTGGAGCATGATTCAAGAACACACAGCTCTTTATTATTGAAATGAACTCCTACATCATTAGTATGTGGAGACATGATTCACATTTGAAGTGCTCACCTCTGCTCATTAAGCTTACTCATTCAGTAATTACTCACCGGCAGGGCTTGTTCTGAACGTGACCAACGTTAAGAACAGTTACAGCAGTGCAATCATTTTCACTGTATCTCTACATGGTAACATATCCACCCTGAGTGATAATTGAGCTCATACTATGTGACTTGGTTTAATTGCTGCATAACTTCTAAAGTGTCCTTGGTAATTACATCCAATGAACCGAGAGCAGTAATGAGAAACTTTTGCTTCATGTCTTCTTAATATTTGCCTTCAAGGTGATCAATATGGTCCTTGGTGTGTTTGCAAAAAGAAAACTGTGTTGTTTCCATATTGAAGGGCGAAGACAGCCAAAAGCAAATTATGGACCTAAACCAGTGTATAAAGTTTGACTTAGGTGGTTATTGAAATTCAATACGGGGGAGGCAGATTGTAGATTTATTGTTTGGGCACTAAGTTCACATCATGCATGATTGGTTGAACACGTAAATATTATTCATATTTCTGTAAAGTATGTTTTTAAAGTCCTTCACAGGCTCTTTGCTACTAGCTAATTTCAAGGCAATGATATACTTTATCCAGTTGTACCAACACATTTAAAAATGACTATGCTATTAGTACTAGTACAGAGCCCCTAAAGGGACATAGGAAGAAATATTTTTTTGATGGATGAAAAAGTATTGCGAGGGAACGCAAAAGTATTTATCTTTTTTTTTCATCCATCAAAAATAAATTCTTCCTATGTCCCTTTAGGGGCTCCGTATACTAGTGCTTGGACGATTGGAAACATTTTATTTGTGACATTTAATCAAAGTAAAAAAAACAGCAAACAGATGATTATTCTACCATCATAAGCTGCTGAATGAGGGTGGTTATACGCACAGCACGTAGGTGTAGAGCAATTAAAAAACAGCAGTTAAAGGAAAGGAAAGACAAAATGTGAAATAATCAAAACATTTCAATACAATGGACCTATACAGATGATTTTCTTTAAAACATTCTCCTTGTGATATATACACTTCTTTGGCATTAAGGAAGTGCAGGCTTTTGTCCTTATCTTGCAAACCATCATGAGCTGTGACCTAAATAAAAAATAAAAAAAACACTTTGGGGAGATAAATGTAACTTTTTGTTCGAGTCAGAGTTCTAATGTACCCTCACGATGTGTTGCTATATAGGCTAGTGTATTACCAAAGTCATATTTCATTATACTGTAAAAATACTTTTAAACTTCATATAGTAGCCAAATATAAGTTTGATATATATTTATATTAGCATAATAGCATTGGTTTACTTAGCGGTGGCACCGCGGCAACAACAAATTGAGACCTGATTTGTCTGATGCAACCCACTTGAAGTTAGAGTGAAGTTCGATCTGTCCTCAGTCAACACTATGATTATAGCCAGGCCAAGTGTGAACTATGAATAGCTTGATAAAAATCAGGTGCAACAGGCTCCAGGCAGCTGACACTCTCAAAATGTCAAAGGATTAATTAACAACAATGACTTCTGAGCTAAGCACTCTTCATCTGACAACGTCTGCATGGAGCAGGGATGTATTAGAAGAATATTCTTTGCCACTGGACCAATGTAAATTATTTGTCTTTCTGGCTCGTATGAATGAGGTGTGGGTGTGGGTGGAGGTCATTAAAATCAAAGTAATGAAGGAGTCTGTGTTAATGTCCTTTTGTTGAAGAATTACATTTTACCTCATCTTCCTCTGGGACTCCATTCGGGTCCATCAATGAGGTTGTTCATTTCTTCTTCACATCCTAATTGTCTTCCTTTTTGTCTGCCTTTTATCGGAGGCATGCAGTCTCTGTTGCTTTAGTGATATTTTTTTGCCGGTGGCATAAGGTCTATTACATGTTGATCATGGCTTTTTAATGCATCATTGGTGGGCGTTATGCGCAGAATAATGCATTCAAATGAGGTAATTTGAGTCTGCTTGCCATTGAAAGGTATTCTAGATGTCCCTTAGATAGCTGATGGATGCTCGGAGTAAACATTCAGCACAAAGGATAAATAAGGGTTGTGTTTGTTATGCTAGCTCTGAGCCCACCAGCTGAGGGATTTCCCTCATTTATAGCTCTGTAATGGCTGCTGTTTCTGGCATTCGCTGCTCCTCTTTAGTGGCCAAGGCTAATGTTTATCACCACTACCATCATAATTCTGAATAATCACCATGGTACTCCATTTTTATGTTGGCTAGTAAAAGCTCAAATGGGATAATATCTGGTTATTCAGGAGGGCAAGTGTAGTGCAGGAGCCTCATGATCATAATAGAAACCATGTATAAAAAGCAGTAATGATATCTTACAATTATACTGGCCCTGATCTATCAGCTTAAAGTGGAAAATAACAAATCTAATGTGGATGGAGAAGATATTTGTCACATTTGATTCTTCAATTCCCCAACAGCGAAGATTGATAAATGAGGTCCAGCTGTTGATTTACCACTGGGACATAACAAACATCACGCATTTATATCAAATAACATTCATTTGGTGACTCTGGGGACTTTACACGCTGTTTAAGGTGCCACAATGTAAAATCCGACATGCAGATTATATCACATCTAAGTCTGTAATTGAATCTCTGATACTGGGGTTGACAATAATTAAACAGTAATGCTTTTTAATTGGTAAACTGTAAGTGAAATCCATAGAATTGGATTTCAATTGAGAAAAATATAATGACTTAGCCTTTGTAATACACTTTAAACACTATTGTTAACCTACACACGCATGATTTAATGTATTGAGACCCTCGTCAAACTCTCTTACGTTGGGTCCCATGGCGGTGTGATCAGACTGATTAAATGCAGGCTGCATGTATGAATCAGATATATGAGCGGCCAAGGGAGACTAAAATAATGAACCGGCTGCAGCATCAATTAGCAATAACCATGAGGCAGTCTCAGATAGTGCTTAGCAATGCATCCTGAAAAGTCAGCCAAACTAATGGAACTGAGCTGCAGTGTTTGTGTGTATCTGTGCATGTGTGGGTGTGTGATGGAAAATGAAACAATAAAATGAATTCTGAAAAGGGACACATCTGACTGAATTCTGCCTGAGCCTTGAATCCTGAAGCAGAACAGAAAGTAATATTTTTCTTTTGGTAAATGGGCCTGCTGCTTGATGGATTTCCCGCCTCGTAGATGGTGCCTTAAGAAAACTTTTTTGAGGGAACTAACAGCAGCTGTCATTGTCATGTCAAAGGTAGGAAGCATGTAATGAGATTCATTGTGTGTCTGCAAGGTCATGGTGCGGAAGACGTGCGGGCGAATGGATTAAAAGCATCCTAGTGCTGACCCTCCAGGAGCCTCCAAGGTGAGCTGCATTGACTTTGTGCTTGGTCCCTGCGGATGCTTTAATTGCATAGTTGCTATAATCATTTTTTTAATGTTGCTACGCTGCATTCAACTTCCCCTGCATGTTAAAACGAGTTAGTTCACTATAATGAAATTGCCTTGAGGACGGTAACAGACTTCCAAGCTTCGAAGTTTTTAGTTTCATCGTGTGGAAAACCCTTTGTGCTACTACCTAAATTCACATAATGTTTCTTAAATAGGACAAATATTGTCCTATTTCCAGTGAGGAACTTTTGGTTTGCAGATTTTAATGACCCCTGTGGACAATGCTCTACATTTTAAGTCTTTGCTGATTTTGTCCTATGTGTAGTTAGTGTTTTCTTTTAACATTCAAAGGTTTTACTCATCCAGAATCTTTGCCTTAAAAATGTTTCAGTGTGCTGTAAATCTCTTTGTCTGACTCCTAACACCCAGCAGCAGGTTTAGGCATCAAAGATAAAAATTATCAATCTTGTTGCTGATGGCCTTGTTTTCTTTTGAAGCTAATAAAAACTGTATTAATTTCAGTCTGTTTCATAACCAGTCCTACCCCTTTTTTCTTTTAAGCTTTTGTGTATTTATTTTCATAACATTCAAGAGCTCTGACATTGCAGGCCTGTAATAAGCAGATGCAATCATATCATTCACATACTCTGCCAGTACACTTATTGCACATGAAAAGAGACTTGTCTACTAGGAAAAGGAAGCCAAATAGCCAAAAGTCACAAAATGATGGCACAAAAAGTTTGTTGACTACAGTAAGTGACGACTTCGCCCTGTCTTTTGTGTAAGGTTCAGGCTTTGAATAGAGAACAGAAGAAACTGGCAAGGAATCCTATTTGGTTTGATACTTGTTTACATGTTAGTTTCTCTAAAGTTGCCTACTCTAGCTAAAAGGAGTTTTTTCCCCCCAAGATTTGATGTTAAGAGGCTTCTAAAACAGCAGTGAAATCGGATTAGAAACTATATCAGTGCAGTAAATCACCCTGTGAAAAGATGAAAACCCCATCTCTTTTTCCAATCTCAATCCTTTGTAGAAGACAATTCTAGACACAATAAACCCGCTCTTTGATGGGAGAATCACATCCATTTTATCTCCCCATGCCGCAATTGCACCGTTCCCAACAAAAGTTATTTTCTCCTTCTGCTCTAAACTACTTCTGTTCAATATAATATCCAATTAACTAACTCTGGCTTGCCTCTGTGTGCTCTCCTATCCCTCCGCAGTCAATGAAGAGAATCAGCCCACAGGCAGACTGCATTGTTGACTTTCTGGCTCTGATGTTGGCTTAGATTAATTAATCAGCGGATGTTCTCGCACTGGTGCAGAGATGTGTTACAGCAATGAGCAGTGCCGAAGAGGATCTACTTCATGGAGAGGCACACTTTGTAGGTACACTGACCTGGTGTTGTTCAAAGCAAGAAGGCCGGCAGAAAACAGACTGCTAAGTGGCGGGGTAGGTTGGCGGTGGGTGTGAGGCTGAGCCTGACCCTTTTATCAGGAAACAGCACTGAGCTGCAGACTGCCACAGTACTAATCACCCAGCAGCCTGGCAACGAAAGAATAGGCTGGATTCACTCAGCCAGCCAAATGACAGCCTGGTGCAGAGGAAATAACTGCTTTCAGATCAGTATCACTCATATTAGTCAATAAACACTATGGGCTTTCACCTGCACCTATGCCATCAAATTGTCTACTGCACAATAAAAGGACCTTTAAGCTGCTTGGCTCAAGATGTTTTTTTTTTTGTCTTCTTTTTTTTCTGTTGACTGTTGGCAAGCAGCTAACCTGAGGGAAAACAAATCATAACATAGCATGGTGCCAGATGACAGCTGAAGTTGAATCTCTCATTTTCGGCCAAGTTTCAGATGCTATGATACTGTCAGAGCAGCAACAATAAAATAAAAAATAAAAAAACAGCAAACAAGGAAGAAGTTTTATGAAGTAGTACAAAGACATGTTGACATAGTGCTATTATCTACTCTACACATCTTTAACATCAGAAATTTACATTTATAAACATTTTAATTAATTAAAATACTTACTATATCATTTAGATTTTGCATTGACCCCAAATTTGTTATTTTGGCTCTTTAACTACAGACTGCATGACTTCAGTGAGCATCTTCAGCTCATTTTAAACCAGAGCTTATTTACACATTGAGAAGCGAGAACATTAGCATTCATTTGGAGTCATGTTTATGATGACCCAAAGATTATAAATCAAATATTTACTCCCATTTCGCTCTGCTTTTAGACTCTACCAGCTCCTGGGGGAAATATCTGCCTCTTTAGCTGCTAAGTGTTCAAGTATATTCAGACACTTTTCAGAAACTGGTAGCTCACAGGAAGATGTTAAAGGATATATAAGTTTTACTTCTTCCTACTCCTTTTCAGACACTGTTACTTTTGTCTTTTTTTTTTCTTTTGGTTTGAAATAAAGTCATTCATTCATTCATTCAAAGTGTTGTCACTTAAAGTGGTTGCCTGCTGCAATGCCAAAAAAAACAATGTGAGACAGATGAGTGTGAACCAAAACCTTAATGTTGGGCCCTGACAACTTAACAATAAGCTAAAACTGGAATAAGGCGCTGTAATTCAGACAGGAGCTGAGGTTTAGGGGGTAATTCTGTGTTGGTTCCTCACAAAATTCAGCCCCTTTTGGCGGTGTCTAGACTAAGGATTTACAAAGTTGAATATGATTGTTTAGATTTTGCATATAGTCGAGGATCAGTTGATTATAGTGCCTCTTTTTTGTGCGCTTATTGATCCATATTCGCAACATAAGAGATTGACCTCGTAGGTAAACTTTTTGTCTTCTGTACTTGGGATATTATAGGACTTGATCCATCCTTTTCTCACTCATTAAGTCTGCAAATATGGTGACCTTTTCAACGATATTACACAGAAGGATTTATTACAATACAGAAGGCTCATAGCTTAAAGCAGGGGTTCTCACATTTCTCAGCTAGTGACCCCCACATTAAGGGTGCCAGACAGATGGGACCCCCACTGTCCCTGGGGGTGGTTGAGGCATATAACTGCGAGCAGCCACCTACATGCACTAATAGGCCTATTACAACATTTCAACAGCGAAAAAGTAAAGGCAACCTCCTTTGTTGAAAAATTAAGCTGACGCTGAAGTTCAAAATCCTATTGTTGGTCAAGGCTGTCTGCATAAGCATCAAAAGTCATACAAGACAATTTTCACATAATGCACTCCTGAAAATATCTTGATCATTTCAGGAGGACTGCTCCAGATATTCTCCTGACCTGGATGTTCACATATGGACATCCCAGCTGGAGACTATCCCTGTCAGACCGGAAGAGGGGGCAGCGGCGGGGTGGGGGGTCACCTGAGGTAAGACGTGATGTAAAAAAAGGACACAGCAGGAGTGGACCAAAAATCCACTATATGATGCTATAATGAGAATATTGCTATGTGTAGTTTGACGGAATCACAATATCAACAAAAGAGCTGAGAAGAGTTAGTTAGACTCTGATTTCTAGTTGAATAAACATCGCCCCCCTTCTGCCCTCGCCACACCAGGATAAGCTAACTGGCTGCTTCTTCAAAAAACATTTCACTATAAAGCCATGAGAGAGCTGCTTGTGTTTCTAACTTCAAGCAAAAAGTCAAGTTAGTGAATTTCCTGGTATGGCCGAACTATTACGGCTACTAGAGCATTTGTATTTGGAATATACCTTCCTTCAAAGTTTGTTATTTCTCAAACGAGGGTCATTTTGAACATGTCATATGCACTCAATGTACCAGTTGTCGTTCACAGTTTTACACATTTTCTTTGTCTTTCCATTTTATCCCTAATAGGCTCAGAAGGCAGGCAATGGAAGTAGGAAATGGAAATGTAATGCCTTACCCTGATAAGGGGTCAGCAATCTTAAGTGTACAAACCGTAGACGGCGAGTTTAAACATGCAAAGCCAGTTGTTCGTCCCTTTAGACCTTTTTATTATGCATGACTATGTAGACTATCCAGACAGCAAAACTTCTCATCCAATTATAAGACTAAGATGTCATCTTACCCTGACTGATTTGTGTTGAGAGAAATATAAAGTCTGAGATCAGTGGCCTTCTGGTCAGGGTTGGTGCAGATTGAATTGTTGAAGGAGACATGTCAAATGTGATGAGCTTGACTACCCACACAGAAGCTTATATTCATATTCATTCCAATACTTAACCCGCCATATTCTCTACATGGTCTCTTCACAGAAAAACTGTGCAATTGAGGTTTTTTCTTCTATAATTTCCAAGCTATTGAATTTTAATTGAATTCAGTGCATACCTTAGGCACTCAAAATTGAAAGTGTCTTGTGTATTTCACGGAAATTTTGTATAAAAGACAGGACAAAGGACATACTGGGCAGTCAGTGTTCTACTTAATGTAGTGTCTATTTATCTACACCTGTATCTTCCATTTTGTTTGGGGACTTTCTTTGACAGTTCATGTTAGAAATAATAACTACAAGCTTTTAATAAATACCCTTCATCAGTCAATGTACCTATTATCTTTGTGTGGGTTTCTGCAAGGTCATAATCCGTCATTTAAATGATGAAGTTAAGCAACGATTGATGGGATGTGAATAATGGTAAAACTGCACTCAAGCAAACTTGCTAAATGTCATACAGGATGTGGACAGCACGTCCCGATTTTACAGCTTTCCAGTGTAGTGGTACCTGCTTATGAAACCTAGGCTAGGTGACCAGTCGCAGGGAGCCTGAACGCATCAGATATGCTCCCTTTTTGTGCACAGACCGTGTCAAATCAGCCCTGTGAAGCAGAGCCAATTCATTTTAAATTGGCTGAAAGTTTAAGAAAATTCTCTTTGCCGAGTATGAATCAGTTGCCACATCAAATGCACAGAGACAAGCCTCTAAACACCAGCCTCAGACAATTTCTAGAGGTCCAGGGGAAAAAAGGACACAAGGCATGACCAATTTCTGCTCTGAAAATTGTTCGAGAATGTATTCCAGCTCAGACTAAGGTAAGGGATGTGGAAAGTGCTGACACTTCAAGGAAATTTACAACTGCTTGGCCTTGGCCTGTGCTTCTCCTGCAAAGGGCTGGAGAGCATCAACCTGATTTTCTCTAAATCACTTACCTGCAGGCCATCATGCCTTTGCAAAAGCCTGTTATGGCTGCTATAAGCTTACGCTCTATCACACTCCTGCAGTTACAGGTCTGCAGCTGCATCCAAGTGGTGCAGCATCGCCCTTCAGGTGGCTTGGGAGCAATTGAATTAAAATATTGAAGAAGGGGATGGAAGTGCATTGCTGGATGGCTGCTTTGTTTATTGATGTGCATGTTATTATCTCTGCTGCTGGTCAGGGTCTCACCAGGAGATTCAGTTAGGAATCTGAGTGTCCCGGTGGTTTGATTTACACAGCCCTTGTCATGCACTGTGTAATGTGTGATTCAGGTCACAGGTGGAGGCAGCGAATCATTGTGCCAAAATAATGTGATTGAATGTCAGTGGGCTTGCTGGTTCCCTCCAAGGAAATAAATGGGCACCAGATGACAAGGTTCAGGGCCCAGGCATCAACATCTGTTATAATCAAAATGTGTGAGGAAAGAAAAAATAAAGCTGAAGGTGAAAACCGCAACTAATCTTATAAAATGAGCTTCTATTCCTCGTTTAAATTTGTTGTAATCTGTTTTAGCAGCTGGGGGATAATGTGTAGTTCATACAGCTAAAAGGTCAGTGACGTCTTTCTGACAGTTTGCAGTAACAGTGTACGGCCCGTATTTACAAATCGTGAGCAAAAATGTTATTTCTTATGCACCGATGCACTCTAAATGTTTAAAGCCAACTGTGCAGCTATTTTTGCTTCAGACATGCCAGAGATCAGAGAGATGACATCTACTGAGTGAAGCGTACATGTTGCTGCGTGTATTGTAAAGGCTTATACTTACTGCCTGAGTCAAAAATAGATAGAAAGCTGAGGGGGAAACAGAAAGGAATCAAGAATAAAAAGGGAGCGATAATCAATTTGAAGTATACATAGTTCAAACGTTCTCAGCAAGGAGTGCATGGAAGAGCACATAATCTTAAATCAGATGGAGGATTTAAATTAGCACTTAGCATGAATTATCAGCTGTAACAGTTGCCTCTTTAAATGGTTTCCAGAGGAATAAACCCTAAACAGGTCTGCTATTATTGACCAAAACCCCAAATCTATACAGAAAAATCAAAGAATGTCTATTTCCCTCATCACTAAAGAGAAGCCTAACATAAGACTGCTGATCAGTCTTTTGTGCAGATCACAGTCACTCCACAATCACTTTGCTGCAGCATGGTATCAGAACCTGAACTCGACCTTGCGACCAGTGAACTGTTTCCTCTGTACATGAGCTAAACCAGCACCCTGGAGAACTGAAGCTTTAAGGGCTTGACACTAAATGTTCTTTTCAACTTTACAACTAGTTTTTTTAATATTCAAGAGTCTTATCATAGCATGACGACGCTGGGTTAAACTTCAGCTCCTCAAAGACCTTGTGCTTCATCTCCTTCATTGATGTTACTTCCACCACAAAAAGTAAAGCCCTGCAGGATATGGAGAGAGCTAGATCAGGACGATTAGTAAAGATGACCTCATATAGAAAAAGAAATCACACTTTAGAGGTTCTTCTTCAATCTGATTTCCATCTTCTGCTCAAACAAGTTCTCAAATAAAATCCTTTTTTTTTTTTCTTTCTTTCTTGAGGTCAATCATCAAAGTCCGCAGGAGAGTGGACACATTCTCAAGACGCCACAGAATCAATTCAGATGTTGTATTAAGGTACAAGCCCTGGAGAAAAGAAAGTGTAGTTGGCACAAGAAAATGCGGTTCAGGACAACATAAGCTGGAAGAGATGAATTTTTCATGGGTTGAGGCCCAACACGAGTCCAGAGACCAGAGCAAAGGTTCCAGCATTGGTCAAAAGCTTATGTCTCACAGGATAGAGGTGGAAATATATTGAGAGGATGGGGGGATATCTTAAAGTCCGGAATATATTTGGGATAGAGCCACAAAAAAATGGAAAAAACAAAGAAGATGGAGAAATTAAGAAAATCCTTGTCCATTTCCTGCATCATGTGATAAATCATTCCAATGTAAAAGGATGTTCAGTAGATTTGTCCTGCTGGCACGCAGCATGAACATAAACACACTTAAATTAGGTGCTGCTTTCCCCTGAGAATGACTGTGTGAAACAGACAGGCTACAACGAAGCCAGAGTGAGGAGGAGTGAATGCATAAGTGAAGTGAATGTTAATGTTTACCTGCGTGAAAGAAATATTCAAATGCACATCAGTCATTCTAAGGACACAAGCTGAGAGCAAGGCATGATTGAGCATCAAAGGGGAGGGTGCTATCAGCATTTATCTTCCAGAGTCACAGCTGGGAGATAAGGCGCACTTTAATTGTGGGTCTGTCTATTGTAGGTCACAAGCATCCCATCAATCACTTACTGAGGGTAACGTGGCATCTCCAGACTTTAAGGAAGAGCGGGGAGGCGATCATGAATTAGAATAAATTACTCTGCTTGGCATTTTCTCATTTTCTTCATTAGAGGAAAATATGATAAGCCAGCAAAAAGAGGGAAAAGGGGCAGAATTTGAAATTCAAGGTTTTGACAAGGATGATGGATAACATACGTTCTAATCCTCAATAAAAAGCAACAGGCCCATAAAAATCTCTTTCGGAAAATACAAAGGTCAAGTACTGCATACATGCTCAAGAAAAATACAATATTACATAATTATTATGGTTTGTACCCAAGAGAAAGCCAGGGTATCTTTTATTATGTCTTACAGTCACACTTTCTGCGTCTAACGTACAACCAGCTTGTGCAAGTAGCAACAAAACCAGGGTACTGATCTTGTCTTGTCTGCCAACTTTAAAGGCTTTATATGCAGATTTCTTCAGGGTTTTCAAGTAAATCCTCTGAAAATAACTCTGTGAGTCATGACTGTCTACAATGGGTGTAACACCCGAGTCCCACTGTCTGTGATGTTTTCAGAATTTTCAGAGTCCTATCTTCACTTTGTTTACATCGTCAGGACGGCAGCTGACTCCTCCCCTCGAGTATAAAAGTTGTTTAATTGAGGGACTAGAGAAAAGAAGAATAACATACTGTACTCACTATTTAACTGTGTTTCTAGATCACGCTCATTTCAGGTAAACTTACATGCAGTGTGAAGACACGACCATAATAAAGATCGCTAGCATTAGCATGCTAACACAACAATGCAGCGCAAGTTGTTTTGGTTTCATGATGGTGCTCAAGGGCGACATCTGCTGGATGAAAAAATCACATATAAAGCCTTTAAGTGCTAATGTAGAAATGTGATTATGATGTGGTATATTTATATTACCAATGTCTAATAATGGTTAAAAATCTGGGGCAGAATGGAAAACCAGAGTGATTAACCAGAGACTACAGGTCAAATCTGAACCCGGGCCGGCCTGGAGGATCACAGCCTCTGCACACGAACCACTAAGCGACCGAGGCCCCAGTAGTGAAGCTTCTTTATGACAAAAGCAAACAAGACCTTTAGCAACAACATAGATGGTCAGTCATTTCTGAGTGATACTTCACAATGAGTGATATGTTCCATAGTTCAAACAGATCAAGATGAGAATTTTGTGAGAAAGCGCACATATGCATGTATAGAACAGGGTCAGCAAAGAGGTAAGACTTACTGCTTTGTCCACAAAAAAGTTCTTTCTTACTGGGAATGGCATTTCTGAACTGAGATTTCTGATTTAGATTTAGTGACTTGTTGAAGTCTTGTCATCAGTTGTCAGATTGAGCAAATGTCAAAAGTATCAGCCATATGATCTGTAGGCGTGCAGGAAGGAGTGTTTGAAAACTTTGCCAAGCTAACTGAATCTTTGTTGAACCACCAAATGTACCTGATAAGACAAAACCCTTTAACCACCTGCATGATCAAGACATCAATAAAAACACAATTTATTATGTGTTACAACCAAGACCAGCTCGAAGTATCAATCGAAGAGACAAAGTGCAGCAGCAGATTACACACAACACATGATTGATCTTCAGCAGAAGGACATCCAGTGCATTTGTCTTAGCGGCTGGAGGGATAGACAAGACGTAAGTGATGGAGTGGGATGACAACAATGCACTGTAGCCTTGCCTGAAGCCCACGGATGCATGTGACAGACAGGGTATCATGCTCCGAAACCCTCCTTGAAAGGTTTCTGATGCTGCCGCTGTGGGGATTAAACCAGCCTCATAATGGCCTGTGGGATTTGTGCCACTGCTTGGTGACAGCCGTCGAATTGGGTGGCAGGCAGAGACGAATTGCTACTAGAACACAGCGTTCAATCCATACAGTTGCCAATCACAAAGCAGATCTATTGACCAGAGATAAGGTAAATATAGAGCTGCCTCAGTGACAGGTGGAGCATTGTTATGTGAAGAGATGTGTTCACACGCCGGTTGTGTCAGACCTGTGTGAGTAATCCTGAAAATGGAAAATTCCCAAACCCAACCTGCTCCCGAAAACTGCATCTGCCTTCCTTTCTGCTCTTGTTTTGGGGATTTGCAAGATTATTTTTTCCCACAGGAACTACTTTACATCCTCAACAGCTTCTTTATACAGGATCTACAGTTGCCATGGCAATATCTGTGGCAGAAAAAAGACAGAGAGAGAGAAAGAGAGAGAGGGAGAGGGAGAGCAAAGAAAAAGAGAAAAAGTATTCAGAGTTGACAGCAAAATAACTGGTTTCATTATATTCAGCCAGCTGATTCTCTCTATCACCAATGACAGGGTGACAGCAGCACGGAGAGAGAGAGAGAGCTTGTGTTTGTGTTTGAGCGGTAATAAATTACTGCAGGGGTCAGGGCTGTGCAGGCCGCACTCCCTGATTAAATGAGACCAAACTTATATCCCTCTGACATCTACCAGCCTCCTTCTCAGGAATGTGAAGGTGCTGAGACAAATCCCATAATCCTAATTAAGTATTTCCTCCTATTGCAGCGTACAAAACGCCCAGCTGTTTACACAGCTAAAGCCTTCATTGGGTTCCCATACTTATTTCAAACATAGTTTAGCCTAATCTGGGCAAACATTGGTGGGATATGTGACATCACATGGAGTGAAGAAAAAGATAACTGGGATATGAGTGAAATCTCTGGAGAAGAGAGTGGAAAGTTTAAGCGTTGCGTCAGCAGCCCACAGATTCGGCTTCTGAACCGTTTGTGGGTGAAGAAAATTTGTCTCGTATTTGAGGATGTCGCTCTCATTTTCCCGACTCACAGAAGTCTCACGGTCAATTGAGTTGGATAGTGTATGAGAGAAAATCGAGAATGCAGCTGCTGTGGGTTTCTTTTCTTCCACACAGTTTAACATTTCAAAAGGAGCAATACAATGAAGCAGATACTCTGCACTTCTAAATCTGCGTCAGTGCCTCCCTCAAGTGTGCACATAGTGTGAAGTGTCTGCACGTATGGAGGGACATAGGTGCATTTTAGCTGAATCTAGTAGTAGTTGAGAGTATGCAACGCCCTTATGTAGCATTTATGTGCACAGTATAAATGATTTATGAATATGTATAATGTTAAAATGGAATTTAAAAATAGAATCACAGAATATGTTTCACATACTGAACTGTATGTGAAGGTTTTGATAAGTTTTGACCATATTCATGCCTCTAAGCAACAACCAGCTAAAGAAGTATAGCTTTTCATACCTATTAATACATAAAAAATAGGCATTCTCAGGACTCAATACGGTGGATTTACACATGGTATTAAAGCTATCAACTTGTGATCCAGTCACTACAGGAGTAATGTTCGTGTTAGGTCTAAACGGGGCCATCAAGGACCGCCCCTTCCTACAGTATGATGTCGGCTGTGAGAGAACAATGCTGCCTCCCTGGTCTTTTCATACAGAAATAATGTACGAGTGCTTAGTGCCCCAGCAGGGCCTGAATGGAAGTGGTCACTGGAGACACATTGGCCCTGATTACATGAGTAAAAGTTAATGCAAGGTGTGCACGATCTAACTGAAGTCGGCCTATTTTTGATCAGCCCAGTGAAACCACATGTTGAAACCACATGTTGAAACCTCATGTTGAAAGCAGTCATATTTACACTGATTACATATATCCAACTTCTCAGCCCAGAAAAGTCAGTCCAGCAGTTCAACTTTAGAAACAAACAGTTTTTTGCATATTTTCAGATTCTGATGTCTTGATTGAATAAGATGAAGCTGTAACTTTAGGAACAGATATGTACTAATAGTTTAAACATACATTTGAAAGAGCTGACTTGCACGTGATATTTGAGAAAATGTTGTTAAAGTATTTCCATTAAACTAGTCCTGGAGATGACTCTACTTTGAAATGTCATTCCAGACACCACATTGTTTTGTTGCTAGTATGAAAATATGTCATATCTTTGTTTGTTTAGCATGACAGTAAACAGCTCATGTAATGATTTATATTGACTGCTGAGTAATGTGGAAGAAAAATACCAGTTTGGCTCTCATGCACATGCACTCTGATGCCCTTGAGCCCTGCCGTGACTACATGAATCAGTCCAAACTGCTTTCCACGCCAAACAAAACACTGTCACTTTAAATACAAGCTGAGCCTCTCTGTTACCGTGTTTGCACTCCGCAGGGGCGAGCTAGGCCTCGGCGGCTTCACACAACGCTCATCGGTTCTGTTGAGGGCATTTAAAAAGTTTGTAATTCCTCACACATCTCAGGATTAGGGACATGGAGGGAGGCTGTGGCCCCAGCTGGCCCTCAAGGGCAACGTCCGCCCGTCCCCCACAACAGAGCTGCTTCAGAATTACAAACAACACAGATTCAGCTTAAGAAGGAGCTACTCATCAAACACTAGTCAATACCTGCTTGGAAGAGAAGGCCTCACATCATACAACACATCAATCACAAGCACAGGTGAGCCTGTCAAAGCAGCAGATCCCCCAATTAATAAATATAAACTAAGCCCTCTGCGGTGAATTAATATATGCCATCCTGCCAGCCTGTCGGGGAAACATGTTATGATTTGGTGAGAAAATCATTTCCGGCTGGAGTGTCACCGTTCCAATAAGCGTTCATCATGTTGCTTGACTAGTAATTATTGTTAATGACATTGTGCTGATGACAAGCAGGAGCACTACAAGTTATTACTCGACTGGGCGATGCTGATGACAAGTTAAATAACGTCATCTGCTGAATTAGAGGATGCTGTTTAACCACAGGTCGAGTAAGAACAACGGACACACACACACAGCAAGATAGAGCTGCAGTGTAATTATTATATAATGAACCACACACTGGCAGCTTCCTTATTAAATGGAGCTCCAAAAGCCATCAATTCAGCCTAGTGTTGGAGTGGACACTGGTGACGAGCCACACAAATGAGCTGGGCTTTTGTGTCCAGAGAGGTAATACTGAGATATGTGATGCTCTGCAGAGGATCAGCAGCAAAACAGCTTACGGAACATGTGAGGTATTTAGCTGACGCTCTCATGGAGGATTTAAAAGTAAGAGAGCTAGTGGAGTTGCAGACTTGTTCAAGGACACTTCACTGGACTGTTTACTGACCAACACGCTCAGTGCAGCATTTTTGGTTAAGCATCAGCAGAAGTTTATTTAAGGATGCCTATCCCTTCATTTCTGATGGACTATGTGAAGTTTTGAAAAGGGTTCTTTATTAGCTGTTCCTTATTTCAATTTGAACTTAATAGTGGTTGTTTTACTGAGCTGCTATGCCACATGAGTCATCTTTATTTATTCCTACAAAGGCCACTGCACAACACAGTCCACCTCCCAACTCAACAAACATGATCGATGACAAAGCAAAAACATTCCAAGAGTTTCAAAGCTATTTCTAACTTCTAGAAATAAATACATATAAACTGATATCCTACGTGTCAGGATGACCGCTGGGAATTAAACATTTATGATTAAACACAAAATAATAACATTCCTATCTCAACTTAACATTGTTTTAGTGTAAATGAGCTAATGTTGGTGTGATAGAAGTCAAGATGATGAGCATGTTAAAGAATGTTTTTATCATCACTCTGATCACAGCTTTTAGATGATGAAGCAGTACCTCATGGAAGTCCATCCTGAGAGGGTAACAATAACACAAAGTACTCCCTAGAAGGCAGAACTGAAACTAAAGTGTATTAAAGAGGTAAAAATAAAAGGGGTTAGCACTCATGCAGTGAGATGATTGCTGTGTAATTATCTGGTGGGGACTTACTGTGTGGCGTTTGCATTTCCTCCCAGTGCAACGATGGGCTCTCTCTGGGTCCACTGGGTCTTAGGCATCCTTCCACAGTCCCAAGACATGCTTAAGGTTAATTGGTGTCCATTGTCTCTATAGGTGTGAATGTATGAATATGGTTCTCAATGTTTTGTTGGCCCTGTTATTGACTGGATGGGTGTACTGACAGCTGATAACAGCTTCAGCTCCCTCATGATCTCCAAACAGCAGAATGGATGGATGGATTTTAATCAAAAATAAAAAAAAGCATAAAATAAACTAAGCAGCAGTCTGGAGATGTTGGATAGCAGATGGGATAAAGTCTAACAATTTTTATTTTTTTACAGGTAGATAGAGCATTACATCGCTCCTACGCTGTGGTCAGGTAGGTTCAACGTACTCAATGATTCCCTTATCACTTGCTGGCCACAAAAGAATCACTTTATTTGACTTCAATAACAATATTGTTCGGGCTGATTCTGTCCCTCTCTGATAAGCTGTTACACACAAAAAAGAGGCAACAGAGTCTCCATAAAGGATTTGATAAATGTTAGAATACCGGAGTCAGGTTTTTGAAGGTGAGCTCTGTGATGGCCATGAATGACAATGAGGCCGCTGTTTACATCCCACTTCAGCCGGCTGTCGGACAAAATACCCATGTACTTGTAAGAGCTGTCTAGTCTAACTTTCATCCAGCTCTTCGTTGATGTTTAAGCATGGATTATTTACATGTTTTCACAAGTACACTTCAAAAGCAGACTTTTTGGTTCCCTTGTTGCCAATTTCTCTAAAATTACATTGCCAAATGATTTGTGTTTTTGGCACTAACTGACACAACACAGCACTTAATAAGGATCCCTCCGCGTACATTTGACAGTTTTTCTTCAGTCTTTCGTTTGGTACACCTGCAGCTTCTCCATTAAATGATTTCTTAAAAAGTCAACAGAAAAGATTTTTTTATTTAAACCTGGTGAATGTCACTACTGGGACATGACGCATCCTAAAAATAAACATGTGTTCATTCTACCTGTGGAGGAAAGGCAGCTTCTGGTGTGCTGTGTAATTGCAGTTGAGTTAGAAAGAAGACAAAAATCAAAAGACGATTTAGTGCTGTGAAACAGTGGAGGTAGAGACATGAAACTGGCATTTCATTTGATGCTTAGCTTTAACTTATATTTCTATGGCTGTTCCGTTAACAAGGATATCACTGTTCCCACGGTGCAAACAGACACTTCAGCAAATCCAATCATAATTGTTCCCACCTGCTTAATGTCTGAACCGCAAGATGAAAAGCATAAAGCTAG
Source organism: Labrus bergylta (assembly GCF_963930695.1). Classification (NCBI taxonomy): domain Eukaryota; kingdom Metazoa; phylum Chordata; class Actinopteri; order Labriformes; family Labridae; genus Labrus; species Labrus bergylta. The sequence continues at coordinate 5,378,552 of NC_089202.1, read as the reverse complement.
GAAATTACGTTTGAATACCATTGTACTGTATAATTATTTTTCCATTATCCCTCATTTCAGCAAGTGTGCACAAAATGAAATAGTCCTGTAGAGACAATGTTCAAGTCTACAGTTAAATATGCTGCAATTACCATGAAAAACAGAATGAGTCCAACTGTGAAAACAAACACAAAGGCAGACAGGATGTAGAGACGCAGGAATTTTATTTAAATCAATATCAAGGGATCTTAAAAGATAACTTTTTATCCAAGTTGTGGTTATGCATAAACAATGAATCATTCTCAATAATAATAAAGACGTTTGTAATGTCTCTCCTGTTGTTGCATCTCAGCCTCTCTTTCTTCATCCTCTGTGCACCTTCGTTTCTTCTCTTGCTGATCGTTTCCCTTGTCTGTCTCCTATTAGTTGTGTTCTTGGAGAGCCTCTGCCATGAACAGCTTCCCCAGGTTCTGTGATGTGAATTCCTTCACGTTCTGGCAGTAGTTGTTGATTTGCCCTGTTGGAGGGTAGCAGCATGCATCCACACGCCCCCACACAAAAAACACACCCACAGATACATACATACATACATACATACAGACACATACGTGTGTACACAAACAAGCGGGGGAAGGGGAGAAAACAGCAGCACAGCAAAACATCAAATTAGAGGGGGAGCAGAGTAAACGGAAGGATCAGAATGTTGTCAGGGAGGCGGAGGAGAGCTGAACAGCGTGAGGCAGCAGGGGAAGGGGCGGTCGAGTTGGAGATTGAGTCAATAAACTTTAAATTAATGTAATTTCAAGATAATGGCAAAGATAATTACAAAACAGAACCTGAGCTCCTGTGAGGGGAGCAGAGGCGGCTGAAGGAGTTTGAAGCAAAGGAATGGGGGGGACAAGGGCTGTACGTGCGTGGAGAGAGAGAGTGTGTGTGTGTGTGTGTGTGTGTGTGTGTGTGTGTGTGTGTGTGTGTGTGTGTGTGTGTGTGTGTGTGTGTGTGTGTGTGTGTGTGTGTGTGTGTGTGTGTGTGTGTGTGTGTCAGTTTGTACGTACCTGCAATAAGCAGTGTGTCCATGCGTGGAGGAGGCTGGGGGGGCTTGAACATTTTGGTGATGTCCTCCTCAGGCAGCGGGGGCTCTCCTCTGCTCTGCCGCTGGGCGTTCTCCTGCTGACGCCTCTGGGTGTACTGGAGAGAGACCAAAGAAAGAGGGGTTAATTAGAGAGGGGAGGGCACAGAGGAGAGTTGGGAAAAAAACATAATTGCAGTGAAAGAGGAATGTAGAAAGTTGTTTGTTTCAACAATGTAGAGACGGCTAAATGTATGCAGCCCTGGAGTAGAAGACATATATTCTACTCCATATATTAAAAGTGTATCGTAGAGTATCGTAAAAAAAAAAAAAAGAATGCAAGAATAAAATAAAAGGGGAAACAATAGATGCACATTTGTTTAATCACTCTGATTGAAATAACTCTGATTGAATGATCTAATAAGGTCTGGTGATTAAATGCATGAATGCATTTAATTGAAACGGATGTGTTTGACGTGGAAAAATCATCAAAATACAGCATTCGTTTCTTTTCCTAAAGTACTTGAAGTTTAGCACCAACACATTCAGCAACATCTCTTTATCATGTGAATGATCCGCTTTCCAAAGATCAATTCATGTTGTCTGACAGCGCTGTAGTTGCAGTTATTGTGTTGCAACATAAAACATTTCCAACACCTTATGAGTCTGAACAAACAGGCCAAGACAGAGAAAGAACAGAGCCAGGAGGTATTCAGGGTGAATCCTTCATCAATTCATTAAAAAGGCTTATTTTTTTAGCTTTTTTTATTTAGTCAGTATAAACGGAGCCTCTCTGTTCTGTTTGGGCTTTAATAAGGATTATAATCTAAACATTTGGCTCCATGAAAACTTATCTAATAATGTCAGGAAGGTTCAGTTCGTTAGTAGCAAAAGAGAGGATGAAGGAGGAATGAGGAAAGAAAGTCAGGAATGGGGAAAAGTGGAACAATAAAAAAGGGGGTGATATAGCTACAAGTTCTACAGACAGCACCGACTGACAGCTGATAGTAAAAAAAGACAAAGAAAGATGAAGAACAAAGAGAATGGGAATGGCCTGGAAACAGTTACAGGAAGGGGAGCAAGATGTAAAGAAACATTGAGATGAAAGAAGAGAAAGACAGACAGAGAGAAGAGTTATAAGTGCTGGCAGGGATGGAGTGATTTGTGGAGGGCTGACAGCCGGTAAATCAGTAAGGTGCCGGGTCTCTGGAGATCCTAAAAGCCTTGTTAATTTGGCAAGATGGAGGAAAAGACTGACACACAGATTGGTGGAATGGTGAGGCTGCAGCAGAGGAGGAGGAAAAACGAGGTGGGAGCAACGAGGGCTTTAAACCAAACAACCCACGACACACCTGTAGGGGTGACTGAGGAACGCAGAAACTCCTCCGAAATGAAAATGTAATTATTTGTTCAAATGAATCGATACTCCTCCAGTTTCCTTTTTTCCTACCAACGTGTCACATCACGACTGTGCATCATCAAAATGCTAATGTGTGCAAATTTAGGTGACAAGGATACAAAGGCAGTTTGCAGTTGTGCTCCACTTTCCGGATTTAAATATAGACAAACAGAGCCTAAAATGTCTTAACAGAACCCCACTGGAAGTAAATGTCAGAGTCAAAAAATCCAACTGATCTAATTTAAGTACAAATATTAAACTTCCTCCTTTAAGTCAGCGTTTAGAAGAGGCCCCTATTTTCCAGTTTTGTCTTTTAGAAGCTACTCAGGCTCTGTGTAGTTTTGCACTGCAAGGGAAAGAGCAGTTTTAAAGTTCAACTCAAAGTCTCAATTGGACTGAGGTCTTGACTCCTGTGAAGCTTTGCCTAAGACAATGTCTGAGGTCAAAATAATCCAGTCCCTATTCACAGATGTTTTTATAGACTGCAGCAGGAGTTCAGAATATCTATTTTCACCTCCACCTTCATGAGTCTCCGCAGACCTGCTGCAGGGAAGCATCCTCTCAGCGTGCTGCTGGAACCTCCATGCTTCATGCTGGGATGATGTGTTTATGGCTACAACTGGATTTGGTTTAAGTATCAAGGGTAAAAAAAAATCACAAATCAGTATCTGGACTAGAAGTCTTAATGAGAAATCTGCCAAGAAGACTGGGTCACATTGAGTTCAGTCTAGTGGAGTCAGTAAAACATGAGTCACTGACATTTGAGATTTATTGGTAATTCACAGATAGTTAATAAATTATATGTCAACTTAATTAGAATTAAGAACTAACAACTAGTTAGAATAGAATAATAGAATATAGAAATTATATAAAGACTTAACAATAAAGGTTAACATATTACTAAACAGGAAAGCCCATTAAAATGTTCAATTAAACAAAGCATCAAATACAAAAAGAACAAGAATATAAACATGTTAAAAAAGCAGAGCTATTTCTGTCTGATAACTTTCATAATTCTTGACCTTCTTATTTAGGGTTCTAATAGTCTGAGAATAGAAGCTTGACTGGCACATCCAGTATCTTCTTCCTGAATACATTCCTGTTTGGTTGGGATCATTGAATCCCTTGACCTTAATCTTGCAGTGCTTGCTATAAATATCCTAGAAATAGGCAGAGTGTCACACTGCCCTTTTGTGTTCTGCTTAACAAACCGGGATTTTTGTCATGTCTGGTGCCGTCTTGTAACAGGCAATGAAGTTTTCCACCAGTACCATCTTGATTGAAGATTTTCGCATGGTAATTTTGGGGTCTATAGGGGATGCTCAAAGTGGCTTGACGCTTGTCTATACATGTAGTGCCTAAGGTTGAAAATGTAGCAACAAAACAGGGTCAAGGAACAGGGTGGAAGAGGTGTGTCCTGGCACCTTCAACATCTGGGGTCTGCCACCCAGGAACATAAGGATCCCCATGCACATTCTTTAAATATCCCTAAAGGCTGTACTGAATTGGGAAAAAAGGGCATTCAAGTATGTTGCTCCCTCTTCTTGGATCGGTTGCAAGAGACTATAACTCTTCGGGAGCTGGTTTCCTTGGATATCTTTAATGATCTGGAGGCAGTCATATCTGACTGTAAATGTTTTAACTAACTCTTTTGCCCTTTTTGATCACGTTTATGATTTATGAATTTTGATGAATGGTTCATATATTTTGTGATTCCTTTATTTATGTTAATTGTTGTTAAGTTTTAATCTCTGAAACCCAGTAAATTGTGCTGCTGCCCATCTTGGCCCGGACACTCTTGTAAAAAAGAGTCTTACTCTCCATGAGACTTTCCTAGTTAAAGAGCCCATATTATGCCCTTTTTGGGGTTCGCATATTTAATCTATGTATCTACTTTTGTACGTTCACAATAGCTAAAGTCTGAAAAAAGTGTCTGTTTTCATGTACTGCTCCTCCTTGCTCCCTCTACGCTCTGAGTCCGTCAGCTACAATCTGCTGAGCCCACACTGTTAGACCCCACGTGGGCCAAGTCTGCTCTGATTGGTCTGCCGATCCGCTCTGTCGTTATTGGTCAGATGCTCAGCATGCTTCTCGGAAATTTCAACATGAGCTGCAGGGCTTGCCACAACGAGCCAATGGGCTTAGATCAGTGATCTCACACTGACAATGACGTCAGACTGACAAATTTTTATCGAGGGGGGCTAGAACCGAGTGTTACATGCGGCTAATGCTACAGCTAACAGGAGGATGTAGGAGAAGCCGCGATTCCGCGGACTTTGAATTTTTGCAAATAGATGTGCCTAAACATGCACAGGACACTTGGAAAACACACTAAAGAGCATATAAAACCAGAAAAAGCATAATATGGGACCTTTAAATAAAGCTTGAAAAAAAAAGAAGAAAAAAAAACATCTAGGGGGGAATCATTGTTTTGAACTTTAAACTGCACCCAATGAACAGCAATGCCACCTTGCTCCTTTCCGTCCATATTAGAAAGGGTGGTGTGTGCTATGACATCAATAGTTTGAGTGGGTGGGTAGGATAAGTGAATTTAGCCCAGTTCCTGCTGTGAGGTGCATGTGTGAACTCCATAACTCAGGGGGATTTCAGGGGCAGCCCACGTGTAAATATGTGTGTATGTATGCTTTAATGATAGACTGAGCCACAAACAGGGTGAATATTATTGTGAACAACAACACTAGTTGGTCAGCACATCTGCCCACCTACTGTGTTTACAGACCATGTTGGCATTTTTCTTTCCTTATCCGTACTCTCTCCACTGATCTATCTCTAAAAATAAATCAATCTCATAAAAAAAGGGAAGCAGTCTGCTGTTATGTTCCTCCTTGGATGTATTGATTGTAGTGTGACGTCTCATGTTAAATATATCAAATTAAGAGAAGCAGCTCAAAGTGATCTCACCAGGTCAGAAGCTCTCTTTCTCTTTCCTCATGAGGTCATTCTGTGTCTGTCAAAAACAAAACTCTACCACTCAACTCAACCACTCTATTTATGATTATCAAGATTCCAGTAAAACATAATGCAGGTGAATTCGTGAATTAGTGCATTAAAAAAGATTGATCTGAATGCAGGAAAAAAATGTTTAAATGTTTATAATTCCATGTGATGAAACAAACATGCATAGTTATGTTCATAATTGAAAGGTAACCAGGTTCCCTTAAGGTTAAATTATGTAAAAAAAACATTTACATTTTAACATGTAAATGTAAGATGTGGCTCTTAACAGTGAACAATAGGCCTGTGTTCTTTTTCTTACAAGATTGTTTTTTATTTAAAATGCAAGAAACGTTTCAGCAATAGAATAGTCAAAACATAATGAAATTGCTTTCATTCTGTAAAGTGTAGCTGTGAAATCGATCGCAGGGCCGTGAATGGAATCAAATTGAAATCGTATCGTAGCAGACTTTGTGATCACGACATATATCCTATCGTTTTTCCAAAAGAATCAATAAAATATCTTGTCATGAAACTGCTAAATCACACCCCTAAGAACTAATGACTGGAAAAGTACTGAATAATGTCTTGGTAACTGAATTGCATCATTTGCCAATGTCGCCATAAATCACAACTATTTGGCTCATAAGATTAACAGACTGCATCCTAATCTAATCTAATGCACGGTGAAAAAACAAGAAAAATGAAATGAAGGAATAAACAGGGGAAGCGAGACGTAGATTCCTTGGCCACAGATTGTGACTGCTATTCACCAAATTCAGAGAGCTCTAAATGATAAATGGAGCCCTCTCAGCACGGCTCCGTTTTGCAACTTTCTATGATGATTAATACGGTTCTTTTAGTCCGCGTAGCAGCAGGGTCAATAGAACAAGATTACATGGAGCAAGTACAGCAGATGTCTGAAAGGTGCATTAGAGGCTCACTTTCTTTGTCTCTGTGGTCGTCAGTGTGGGGAATTGGATGAAACAGAGAAGGTGCCTGCCTGTGTGATAATGTGTATGACATGAGTGTGTGTTTGAGGGGTTAGGCTTTGTGCCTGTGATGATGAGAAGGTCAGTAGGGGAGGATGATGGATCATAATAGCTGGAGTGTGGGTGAATCGGCCGGGGGATGTGTGACTTTGTAGGCGTTTGTTTCTCCACAGTCCAGGTTGTAAATGCATTGTCTGTATATGGCGGGTTACCTGTGGTCACAGACCCATGTTTGTTCCGAGTCTGCCAAATGTGTGTGAACTTGGCGGTGATTTTATCCTCCGCCGGCCGAGGAGATGATGACTCAGTCGGATTAACATGAATATTTCAGACGTTTGCTCGTTTCCCACTCGCGGAGGATAATGACAGAATAATGTGTCTATTTGAACGTAGGTGTAAGTTGGTACGCGCTCAATAGGCGCACAACAGTGAGTCACCTTGAGCCTCTATGCTTCCATTTCCCTGAGTAATGAGTGTGTGTATGACTGTGTGCATCTCAGTGGTTTGTATGTGTTGCCAGATGTTTGTGATGCATCTGGCTGAGGTTGCAGTTGGTACATGGCGGACTCATCATCTCTGCGTCTGGTCTTTTCGGTGCTCCTGGGTGAATTTGTGCTTGTAGATGGTGTGTATGTTTAGTCTTGAGCACATGGGCTATGTGTGTGTGACTGTATGTGAGAGCTTTAGCTGCTGCTCCGTAACACATTTTGAGATTGTGATGTGCCTGGCACATATAAAGATTAAAAACAGGATTGTCAATTCACTCATTATAATTTTCACAACCTTTGAGCCCGTATGAATCAGATATCTCCGGGTGTCAATGCTATCTGAAGATTGCCTGAGCATGGCTTGTGGTATTAAACCTTTTGAACCCACTTTTCTTCACATAAGTAAAATATTAATAACCGCATCACAGAAGTAACCCTTTGTACAAGTGGATATGACAGATTTCTTGACAGGATATGAGGGGGTCATAGGTGCTCATTACTCTGGGCACCAATGAGACAAAGAAATGTGACCCAGGAAGCAGAGTCACTGATCAGTTTGAAGGCTCAGACAGAAACTCCAGAAAGTACACCCTTATATTGTGATTTCAAATATATATCACTTTAAACAAACTATTCTCAGTCTGCATGCATCATGTGGATCTGAGATACATTTACACTGCAGACCTGCTGCCTTGTAACTGAACTGGATCTCAGTCCTTTAATCAGTAAGTGAAATGTCTGTTGTGATAAGTAGAAAGGATTGTTAGTCAATACCACGGCTCCACCTGCAGATGTCTACAGCGCCTTCTTTTGGCTCAAAATGATGTAACTAGCAGAATATTTTTAGCACCCATCATGAGGAGTATTTTGGCTTTAGAATTGTACAACAGGAGCAGGAGGAGACGCTTCATCTATCGTTATATACAACCAGTAGTTCAAAAACACTTACGGTTATGTCACAATTAGAGTAGTTGTCAAATTGTTAAAAAGGAATCTGAAGTGATTGAACTATTTGTTATGTGTTTGTTTTTTTAATAGTAAATTCTGCAGCATTTCTGACCGCAAAAGAAGCAGTACATTCCCGTCCTTATCCGATGTTTTTAACTGCTCGGGCTCATTCTCACAATTACAGTTTCTGATGCTGGGATAATGCCAATAGTTTGATCCCAGTATTGAATGGTACCTCGCTTGTAAACCTTGCATAACCTGCTGAGCTAAAGAGACTTTAAAAGGTGCTCAGCGTCACTGCAAAATTGTAAAAAAAAGCCTGACTTCAAATGTCCTCTGACGCTCTGTGAACGACAACCAGGTGAAAGCCAATCACACTCAATTTACCGCCCGTAGAACAGGCAAGTACAAAGTCGTTCACTTCTCCACTCTACAGTGAAGAGGGTTACTCCCTGTGCAGTTAAAGCACTTACATGCCAATCAGTCCTGTCTGCCAAGGTGTCATTGTTGCATTACAAGTTTTTAGACCACATGCTCCATTGATGATTTTCTTTTTTTAAGGCAACAAGCTGAGCAGCCAGAAATGAACAATGTGCACAGAACAGCAGCAGTGCTTTGTAGGGTTTTATATAGCTGATAGTAAATATTTATATAAACCTTTGCCATTAACTATGAATAGTTTTGTTGATCCGCAGTGGGTGAATGTACATGGATGTGTAAGTTTGTAGTATAAAGTTCTTCTCAGTGTCTGTATTTCAGTGTGTGTGTGTGTGTGTGAGAGTGTTTGTTTTTTGCTACCTGGTGCTTATGCTGCCTGCCTGCTGAGATTATAGCAGCAATTGGTTGTATCCATGGCTCAGAGAAATATTCCTGCTGTTTTCCTGTGGAGTCTGTGGCTGAAGGTGCATCTGTGTGTGTGTGTTGATACCTTTTCTGTTATATGCATTCTAGCAAGCTGATATTTCTTCTGCTGCTGCTGCTTGCTCATTGTGTCTGTATGAGGCGTTTTTGCTTCATTTAATGAAAGTGTCTGGTGACCATGTCTGTCTTCTTTTGTGTGTGTGTGTGTGTGTGTGTGTGTGTGTGTGTGTGTGTGTGTGTGTGTGTGTGTGTGTGTGTGTGTGTGTGTGTGTGTGTGTGTGTGTGTGTGTGTGTGTGTGTGTGTGTGTGTGTGCTACCTGGTGCTTCTGCTGCTGCTGCTTGCTCAGGTTGCGGCTGTAGGTGTTATATTTGACAATGTCTTGGCTCATGTCATCCACTCTGTCCATCAGAAGCTGAAGGCTCTTCTCCAGGTGGTTGCTGGAAGAAAAATGTCAGTAGGTCATTCACACATTTTAGTAGTGCCACCAGCAGCAGTGACGTTTAATATTTCATTCACTTTCCATGCCCAACATAAAATCTTAGCTATGTTTATCTTTACATAACTCAACACAGCTGTTCTTTACATATTTATGATACGATGGAGTGCATTTATATAGCACTCAAGTTTACATATCTCATTCCCCCAGGCACACATACACACGCAAAGGAGCAAACCACTGGCCCGACCATTGGGAACAATTTGGGGTTAAGTATCTTGCCAAAGTGCAGTTCAACATGTGGACAGTTTGAGCCGAGGATCCATTGCCAATCCTGCAGTCAGTGAAAAGCTCTGGCTGGCTCAGATTTGTAGCCCCCATGCTGGCCTCTTGTATGCTGCTCACACTCACAGCAGGTCCAGAAAACACACTTGCAAACCTCGACACTTATCTACTTGTGGTCATTAGATATCTTCTGTGTCCCTTTTGAAATACAAAATATCATGTATGTGGCCAGTCCAACCATGCACTCAATTTATCTTTACAAAATATACTCTTAATTCTTATATCAAGCATACATACCAGAAAGCAATTTAAGATCAACGTTAATACTTTAAATGAACAACCAACAGTACAGCCACTATAAACGTTTCAACAAAAGGACAATCACAATAGCTGTTTTCACATCTGCACTCCGGATAATATCTAGATAATTACAGGAAGACCGCTCCAGAGATTCTCCCGACCTAGCCGTTCACATATGCTCCTCACAGCGGGGGACTTTCCCTGTCAGAGGGGAGGGGGGGTGGGGGAATTCCCGAGGTAAGACGTGACGTAAATAAACAACGCGGAAGTAGCGGCTGAAGCAACAGAGTCCGCTACACGACGTTATGATGAGAATATTTGTCTTTATATCAATGCTATGTGTAATCCAATGGAATGACAACATCCACAAAAGAGAGGAGAACAACATACTGACGAACAGAAAACAGAATGCAGACGTTTAATTAGAGCACGGAGATCGTAGTGGTCACATGCAGACACTTTAGGCAGTCACTGTATATAAATGTTACTCTCTTCTCATTGGCTGAAACTGAAATCTCCAGAGTATATGCGGCCGCGTTCAGACATAAGCTCACTTGGATTTTCTGCGGATAAAATACTAGGGGTCTGGCCGGAAAAACTCTGGATGAAGTCCGCGCGAGTTTTTCAGGAGATTTCCATATGTGTGAAAAGGGTTTTTATCTTTTTTCATCTTTGATTAGACCACAGTGCTCACTAGAGCCTTGGAGAATAATTGTAAGTCATTTAAAGATCAGCACCACTGCACATCAACAGTTGTGTGTTGTATAAATGTACCAGATGTAATTCATTTCAAATTATTTAGTCACGATCAGCAGGCTTTGGGTATATTTTGGAAAAACAGTCCGAGTTGAAGCGCAGAAGAGGCTGACAGCGTGAGCCATGATGCATGCGTGATGTGGATAATGCTGAAATAAATGGGCTAACAGGTCTAAGTCCTGTTCTGTTAACTTGTACAGATTGTTTAAACTTTTGGTGTAACCTTATCTAGCAAACATACCTAATGGTATCATGTTAAACACATGAAATCTCTAAATGGGATTATTGTTTAAGCCCAAACACCCTCTCCTCATTTTCTTTTTTAATCCCAGCTCATCACATGCCAACACTTTAGGAAACTGAGGTATATAAAGGGCAGTTTAATGCGTGTTTTAAAGCTCGTCTGTTCTCAGGTGATGGTGTGAAGTTCCATTTAAGTCTGATCCACTGCAGCGTCCAATCAATGAGTCATATCCGGTAAGGGGGCGTGTCAGTAAAATGAAATTCATGAAATCTGCTCTCGTGTATCCCTCATATTGCTCCTCAGGTCTCCCTCATCTCTCCTCCATCAGCAGTAAGAGCTTGGGAATGATCCTCAACATGGCAGGTCTGGAACTCCTCTCGGTTCAACACAGGCTCGAGGAGGGAAGCTGCATCATTAAAGAGAACTGGTGTAGATGGGGTCTCTTGTAAGGAGTCAGCTCACTTCAAAACTAAAATCACTCTACAACCATTTACTGTTCAAAACGTCATGTCAAATGTCGACACACATCTTCTTTCCTTTGGCACTGAACTACAGGATGCTCCTCTCCAACAAGATTCAACAATTACCGGTATGAGAACACGTGTCAGTGGCGGTCTGTTTCAAGCTCCAAGATCTCTCTTCCATAAACCTGTGTTTGCAATCTAAAAAAGCTACATCCACAATTTTCCACATTCTGTTTGCAATTCATTCTGACCTTATCATTGAGTTCACCTCCTGTTTAATCCGTTTTCTGGTGTGTCTGCAGAGACATCTGACATGAGAGCTCTCTCCAGGGGTCTGACAGAACCAAGACCTCCGGACCTTTCTTCCCGCCACCGTGCCTCAACTTTCTGCACTGGAATCACATCCCTGATCTTTTCCCCAAACGTTGCCATTCTGACAAAACTCAACACACACCTCTACCAGCCTTCATGTTCTCTTTCCTCCCATGAGCCCCATTTTTTTTTACAACATGCCTCAATGCTGCCTCAAGTTCAACCTTGACAAGGCTGCGGAGCTCTACTTCAAGCCTTCTCCCTCTTGTACGATCCTCTGTGGAATTATAATCTTTCATTTATGACTGTTTGGGTGATACATAATGCAGCGTGTACTGTGGGAAGACAGATTCTGACTGTTTATTTTAATGACAATTGTACCCGCAAGGACTGCCAGCACTGTGTATGCTTTGGCTGCGTGAGAACTTTTGCTGACGTAAGCACTTTGTGTGTGTATATATTGCATTGTCTGTGAGAATATGTGGAGGAAAAGGTTCCCCCCCACCTCTCCCCAGAGTTTTTTTTCTTTTAGTTACTTTGCTTTCTGCTGTGAGATTTTTCAATAAGTAATTTTAAAAATCAATATCCCTCGTCTCCTCCAGGTTCTCTCTTGAGCAACAAAGAAAAAAAAACATTGTCAAGAAATAATTTACTCTCCCTCAATTTTCTTAGACTCTATGAGGTGTTAAGATGAAAGAAATTGCCAGTAACCATCAACAACTGCATCCAATTTGCAGGCAATGGCTGCTTATTGTTAGAGGATAACACAGATTTTGTTATAAACAAGCTCCAGTGTAACAACAATTGACCCAAGGCAAACACATTTAGCTCATCATTGTGTGCAGATGTTTTTCTTATTTAAAACATCGGCCTCCTGATCGGCATGTTTTTTTAACTTTCAGTAGTAAGTACTAGAGAGAAGTCTTTTTGTGTGTATGAGCTGTGGTTAAAAATAAAACAATAAGGGGAGTTGTAATGAAGTTGTATAATTAATAAATCCCAACCCAACATTCTGATGAAATCAAGTACAATCTTGCATCAAAGCTACCAAAATTCTCACTTTTCACTCCACATGGATTGCAGAATAAATAAAACATCTGTAAGAACTTAAGCAATTTACTACTGTATTATAATTTTCATTTTTTAATCATTGAAATGCCAGGAAGTGTAAAGTATAAAGCCTGAACGAACACCACAACAAATACTAGAAACACTACATCCATCCATACGCAAAAAAGTAAGCATCCACACATGCATAATAAAGTGAAATATTCACATCCTGAAGCCACTCATCATGATCATCTCGGCTTAACATTTGGCTGTCATCAACCCCCGTTCAGCTGATAACACCTTAATTACATTTACAAGCAACACATACAAATGAAGCCCCTCAAGCTTGCACGCATAGACATGGAAAACTAATGTACCCACGTGGATGCTGATAATTGTATGAACTGTGCTGATGATGATTTATAAAGCTATTCTCACATGCTTGACTTTCTGTTACACCATCCATATTACTGCCTGGCACCTGCATGACGTGCGTTTTCGTGTAAGTGATCAAATAATCAGACTGAATAGCTGCCTGCTGCCATGGCTTTGCATGATTTCAGGCACACTGGGTGTGTGGATGAATACAGAAAATGGGTTTTCAGTCACAATTCATTGCCTGTTTCACCTTTAAAAAAAAATGAAAAAAATGAAAAAAAAATGAAAAAAATGTTTTTTCACAGCTCCAATTGTGTCTCCTGTAGTTTAAACAGCTGAGCCGTTTCCACTCCAATCATGTTTGCCTGTGAGGAGCGCTGTGTGATCAGTTTGTCAACCCTCCACTGTGGTGTCAGAGTTGCAAACATGAAAACTGATGGCCCAGTACCAAATCTCGCCATAACACTTTCCCGCTGCGTCCCTCTGGCTGTGTCAGAATTGATTCTCGTTGACGAGAGCCCATTTAAAATTATTTTATCAAGCAATATGGTAGCTAATTTGTGTGGTGTGCATTTATAATATATGCAGAGGAAATCGTTTAGTCAGAGCGGGATCCTTCAAAACATCTGCTGCTAATGTGTGTCGAGTGTTGGAGCTGGACTCAACACAAGTGTGTGTGTGTGTGCGCACGCATGCACGTTTGCCTATGCGAATGTGATTGAGTGAACAGCATATTGTTTTGTGTTGATGTCAGCTTGTAGCGTAGTCTTTCTACGGCGGTCGACTGTAAATTGTTAGATTTGGGGACTTGTTTGGAGGACATCTGAATGAAGGCCAAAAGCAGTCTCTCTCTCCCCCCCCCCATTCCCCCGCTGGCCTACACTCACACTGATCCTGGAGTAACCGGGCCTGAGCATGGTTCCCTCTTGTACAAAACGTCGTAATATAACATATGCGAGACCTGATCATGAAGTGTGCTTAGATTATATTACAGGCCGACTCGGAAAAATAAAAAAATGAAAACAAATAAAAGGGATGCGCGGTCGAGTCCAAAGTCCGCACATCATGGCTTATTTTGAGTGATTTTAGTGCATAGGACTCCGGGATTTCTCCATAATGAAGGCTGTCAACATTGTGTCCCTGTGCTTGTGCATGAAATGAACTGTGCCTAAGCACACCTCTTCCAAGCGTGCCAGGACCAAGGAAGTGGATCGACGCACTCAAACTAGTCAAACAAACTGGACTTTAGGAGTGATGCGTTCTTAGGCACAGTACAGAATGCCTCGTGTGAGTACACCCTTACATTTTCATTGAAACGCTTTTCTCCTGTTCTTTTAACTTTGAAGTAAGTGTAGAATAAAGTCTGAATATACAAGGAATACACACCACTCTTCTTAAATGGGAACACAATGATTTATAGAGTTAAAAACTCAAGATGTTGCCAGTCGTATGGGAATCAAAACTGCATGCTGAATAATGCAACCCAGTGTGTGGTCAAACGGTTAAATTATTTAGACAGGTCAGCGAACCTACCGATCAATCCTGAATTAGAAATCAAAGCGCACCCAGGGATTTCCTGTCATCAATGATTCTGTTTTAAGGTCTGATTCAATGGCAGCACATACAGAATGTATGTGTGCTCCCGTCTGTATGTGTTTGTATTCACTCAGGACAATAGAGGACAAACTGTAAAAACTGTACTGATGTGGAAGCAAAAACTGTCTGACATTCAGTAAATTGAAAGTTCACAGAGTGGTTGTTTAACAAAGCTGTCACAGGAGTGACTTCCATTCTTGTAATGAGTGTTTAAATCAGACGGAGGACTGGGACTTAATCTGAGGTTGTCTGGCTCTTTACTGTAGCTGAATATGTTTGACAGATGAAATAACTGAGATCTGACACTGTCCCAGCAAAACTTTATAGAATTATCTCTGAGGTAATATTAAATAAAATGGCAGACAACTACATTGTATGTGACTTAATACCTTACAGCCTAGCAACATTGTGTTTAAATTACTGCCACCTCCCATCTTCTCAATTATCATTAGTTCATTAAAAAAAAAGGCTGAATCATCAGAGAAACTGTTATTGGCTGTTGATCAAAAACTCCATCCCACTTGGGAAGTTTGCATGCTGCGGGTCATTTTTCATATTTTATTCATAGCCAAATTCTGTCATCACCTCCTCTGTGACCCTATTTCCAGTTATTTTTTCCTCACTTGACTCATTCCTCCAAAGGCTGAAGCCCTCATAAAGCCTTACACCTCCGAGCATGCAGTCCCTTTCTCCATTATTGAATTCAAATCATCTTGGAGCTCCTATCGAGCATAAAGCTATGTTATCCTTACACTGTCTGACATTTTTATGCAGAGGACCAATTACAGTAATCAGACAGGAGGTCATGGATGGAGGAGTTGCTCATTCATGCAAAACAAAGAGTAAATATAAGGTTTAAAGGATGATTTGTAATGAGAAATGTAAGCTACTTTACGTAGGGCAAATTCTTAGTCAGATGCAGACTATGTTCTGAACGTGAAAAGCTTTGAGACCTGACATAACGGGCTGCTTTGTAACATTGCAAACATAGAGGCAGTTCAGGGGGGAAAGGGCCAACATAAATGAATTTACATTCATGCAATCCATCACCACCATCAACATCATCATCTGGGTAAGGAAAACCCTGTTTGCTGGAGAGAAACTGCATTCACTCAGCCTGAGACGTCTATGACACTGACAAATGGGGCTGCAGATTGGAAAATGAGACAAAAGGAAAAACATTAAATAAAACCCAATATCATTATCTTCTTTTTTGAAGGGGTGGAAATGAGGAAAAGAAGCTGGGGCTGTCAGGAGAAGATGTGAAGGGAAAGACGTCACAAACCAATACAAGGACAGGGCTGCGCAGCAATCTGACAACTTCAGGAAACAATTTCATCTTGCCTGACATCCCATCGCCAGTCATGCTGGGAAACCTTTGGGGAGGGCCGGGCTGCTTCTGCCTCATTTTAGGTCAAATCAAACTCGGTGTTTCAACATCCGAGTAGTCATTAGGAAAATGGAACAATATGCAGGAAAAGTGTGGAGTTCTCCTTCAGTCTATCTGACAATTTCTAACAAATGACTGGTGCCAGGCTTGGTTGGCCATGTGCATGCTCTGTATATATCTGGAGTCTTCATTTAATTCATGACTTGGTTACTTACTCGGCTGTTTCAGGACACGTTCGGGAAGACTCACAACAACTCCTCATGTGCTACACTGATTTGAGTAAGCAAGCACAGTGTGCTTTGTGCGCCTACAGTGTGTAAATCAACACTTTGAGTCGTTATTGTACTAATTTCTCACACCTGCCCCTGGGAAGCTTCACAGCTGTTGCTCCACTTGCAGCGGTTTATCTCCATAAATGATTGCTGATAAATTCTCCAGAGACTGAAGCCGAGCGCCTCGGAGATCTGAATGCGAGACTTAAAGTGCCGGGCTGTGAGCTGAGATGCTGGCGTGATATTTGTTCATATTGTGCTCATTAGTGATGGGAGACAAACTTTTGAAGGCAGTTCCTGCTTTTGGAGACATTTCTGAATAAATTGCTTTTGACATTTAGATGTGGCATTTACTGCATCTAGTTTTGGACTGGATTTGATCATATCCAAAAAGGTGCATTTTTATAATTCCCCAAAAATCAGTTTAGTTGTCTAACATGTTTAAAATACAAAATACATACTTGAACTGCCCTCTTTTAGTGTGGGTTACAGTTGTGATCCAAACAAGAAATGCTCACAAACTCAATTATTCAACACTCAGAGGAAAACATTTCCATGACTGGAAAGTTTCACATTTTGAGATGTCCTGATAATTTAACCTTCACCCATCTGGTACTGAAGTCCAAGTAGGTTAAGAATACATATAACATTTCAAGTAAAGACAAAAAAAAAAAAGACTTGTATCACCAACATGTTTTTCCATAGCCTCATATAGCTTATTCTCTAATATAATTGAAGTCTATGATCTTCTTAAAAGTATAATAACCACACCGTTAGAGCCATAGCGCTACACTGGGTGATATATTCTGTCATTACAACATTAATGGCCTGTGTACTCTACAGTACACAGGTACACTGATCTTTAGCTTGTTGTTGTAAATTTCTGTGAAGCACTCATGCTTATACAACATCACAGGTCCACCAAATGTGGCCCTTACTTCACTGGTGTAGTCAACTGCATGTCTAACCTTGTGAAAAGTATCTGAGTGTGACCCAGGCAATGTACATTTGAATGATAATTTGTGCAGCTAACGATAAATGGTAATGCACACAAACAAAAGAGGTCAAACGCAGAGCAGCTTCTGTAAGCGTTTGTTTTGTAGAGCTCGAAAAATGCAGCTGCATTTATTCGTGGATGGTGTCCTTTCAGAGAAAAATTCAGCAATTGTGGACATTTTAAAGAAGGTATTACAATAATAGGTCTCTTATGTGTGATATATTGTTAAATGTCTTAAAACAGGATAGATAAAAATAGGATAATTGTCCACAGGTAATTTACATCAGAAATTGTAAGGTTTGAAAAATAATCTAAAGGTAGCTGGTAGCTAGTTTTGAGCATCATCTGACTGCATCACAATGGTAAAAGCATGGCTATTTTACCTCCATCTAACAGGTTAAATGTACACATGCTGAGTGAGAAAGCACTTCTTGGGTACATATATATATATATACACACTATGTGTATATATTTTTTATTATACAATATAATACATTCAATCTTTTGCAGTGTGTTCATTGAGATTGCTCATATTGTTGTAATGATGAAAATGTGATTTATTGTGCAGCCTTACAACAAAGCTACCAGCAGCCTTTTGCAACACTGCAGAATTACTTGATTTAGCAGAAGAGCAAAAAGCCAATCATAGTTGAGGATTTCAGGGTGGCAAGAGGGAAGGCCAAATCAATTTCAAGAAAGGGCAATGCCACCCCAGGCAAGCCCCTTCGACACATTCCAGCTAAACAACCCTGCTTCCCCGTGTTTGAACAAACCCTGTATGGTAGCTATACATAAAAGAAAATCTGCCAATAGAGCTTATCCCTCCACTTACTCTGTACACTTCAGAACAGTGTAGACGACACAGACTAATGCCCAGGAGTTCTGTGATGTCAAATCAATTTTAATTTTCAAAAAGCTTTTACTCATGTCTTTGAAAGCAGCCTGCAGGTTCAAAGAGATACCATGACATGGTTCAAAGCTTGTCAGACACTTTTAGGAAGACGCTATTCTTCTCAATAGAGATTTATGCATAGTACCATGGTAACCATTTGCCGACGGATCAAATTAAAGTGGCACCTGTTTCCAGTGCGGGATTGTTTGGGATGATGAAACATCCATCAATAAACTCTGTTTTTCTGGATATGATTAGAGAGTGTTTTTACAGTTATTTTCTACCATGTAAGCTCTTGCTCATGTGCTTGCAGACACAATGATGTAGGCCGCATCCAAAAATAAAGAAGGCTGTTATGTTACCGTGTCTGATGACTGAAACACTGCAGAACATTATGATAGCACAGAGGTCTCTCCAAGTGCAATAAAAGATTATTAAACTCCAAAATAAAAATAAAAACAACAACATTTTCATGTGGGAGTAAAATACGATGGTTTGCATACAAAAATCACGGGATAATTTAAGTCCCTCCTGAGTGTCTACAGCAGTAAAATCTTTTCGATCAGCTTACACGTTCCCTGCTATGTCAGTGTTAGATTGCAGAATTTACAACCAGACTGAAGGTCAGGGGTTTTTACTGCTGGCGGATGTTGATAAACCCACAAAACGGATCGCAACACGATGCAGAAACATCTTGTAAATGTTGGTTGCCTGAGAAAACCCTGTTGAAAACAGCAACTCCAGATAGCAATTGTGCTT
Organism: Labrus bergylta; assembly: GCF_963930695.1. NCBI lineage: Eukaryota > Metazoa > Chordata > Actinopteri > Labriformes > Labridae > Labrus > Labrus bergylta. Next base: position 5,359,729 of record NC_089202.1, on the reverse strand, counting down.
ATACGCACTGCTAATATATTTACAATACGGTGTCTGGCTTCAATCCTACTGGGCAAATCATCACATGACCTCTCGACTGACCTGCTGGAGAGGTTGAGCAGTTCGTGCTTGTCTGCGACCGTGGACTTGTCCTCCAGATCCCACAACAGTGCGCAGATGAGGTGCGAGTTCTTGATGACAATGGGCACCTCCTCAAACATATGCTCGAAGCCGATGCTGGCCTTCTTCAAACTATGGAGAGAGTAATAGAAGGACAGAAGCAGAAGGAGAGGAATTTACAGTTAGGCTTTGATAAGAGGACAAAGACAGAAAGAACCAGGATGTAATATAAGACCAAAACATTTAGACCTCTTTTACATTACATCATCTTAACTTATCACAGTACTTCCATTAAACACTTTCAAAATGAAAATGAAACACTTAAAATGGTCCCATATTAGGCTTTTTCTGGTTTTATATGCTCTTTAGTGTGTTTTCCAAGTGTCCTGTGCATGTTTAGGCACATCTATTTGCAAAAATTCAAAGTCCACGGAAACGCGGCTTCTCCTACATCCTCCTGTTAGCTGTAGCATTAGCCGCATGTAACGCTCGGTTCTAGCCCCCCTCGATAAAAATTTGTCAGTCTGACGTCATTGTCAGTGTGAGATCACTGATCTAAGCCCATTGGCTCGTTGTGGCAAGCCCTGCAGCTCATGTTGCACGCCTGTTAACTTCTGTAGCACGCCCACGATATGCGTGCTAATAAGGTGCTAATGTTTTTGCTCTACTCGGACGGAGCCAGTGGCTGCATTCCCAATATGGTAAAAGAGGCGGGACATTTCCGAGAAGAGTGCTGAGCAACTGACCAATAACGACAGAGCGGATCGGCAGACCAATCAGAGCAGACTTGGCCCACGTGAGGTCTAACAGTGTGGGCTCAGCAGAGTGCAGCTGACGGACTCAGAGCGGAGAGGGAGCAAGGAGGAGCAATACATGAAAACAGACACTTTTTTCAGACTTTAGCTATTGTGAACGTACAAAAGTAGGTACATAGATTAAATATACGAACCCCAAAAAGGGCAGAATATGGGCTCTTTAAATCACATTATGGACATTAGTTTACTGAGCAGGAAAGAGTTCCATACATCTCAATAAAGAGCTGGTATGAAATTCAACAATACTGTCCAGCCCTATGTGACATCTCGTTGTGGACACAAGCTTTTAATATTCAAGGTAAGACAAGCTTCTCTGAAATTCTATGTGAGACAACAAGTGTGTTTTCTTTAAAAGGGACAGCTTGCTTATTAATGCACATCAACTGAATGTATAACAGAACACATGAGAATGACTCAGTGTTGGAGGTAAACCTGTAACAACTCATTCCTAAGAAGAATGTGGTCTCATTCCAAGTATAGACATTTGGACACATTTCAATATTTGAAGGGTGGATGAGGTTATTCTAATTTAACATAAAATCTGTTGTGTTTAATGCAGAGACGCCTTCAGGACGACTTTAGTGCATATGGTGCACATTTTATTTGTTGTTAGCATATTCCTTGAAAAAGAACAAATAAGCTGCAAACAGAGCATAGCACTGTCAACACATGGACTGTACTCTGCCAGTAAAATGCATCACAGCAAATTAAAGAACAATACATTTGAATATTGTGCACGTTTTCCTATGAAATCTGGGTATGATATCTACACAATCATCAGTTTATACAGCAAAACCTGAGCAACATTAAACTCGGTAGCATCAATTACCCTTTATGGGCTCTGCCATAAAGTGTATTTTCAATACATGGACTAATTTTAAACCTCTTCTAATTGTTCCTTTAGGAGCTGAGAGCATCTCTCTTTCTTTGACATGGGCCTGTTAACACAAAATGGAACTTCACACTTTGCTTAATGTCTCACATAAATTCAATAGCATTGACTGACTGCCTTGTCTCAGCCTGTCACTTGTGCACAGGGCATGAGCTACAAACTAATGTCTGTATATGTCTAATGTTAGCTTGTAGAGGCGCCTTGCTTGTTATAGGATCAATATGCTCTCTGCATTAATCCACTTTGAGCACTGTACCAAAAAACAGAGATGTTTATATAATGCTTTTCTTTTCTGAGTGATAAATAAGGCTCTGGGGCATCATCTGATTGGGATAAAAAAAAGTTTTATGCATTGAAAGTACAGCCACACCTTCTGCAAACTTCAGGAGCAATTCTAATGCAACAAAATTGGACATTCCTGCCTGAGGCTTGGAGTGAGGAGAACAAAAATCAGTATGGAGAGCTGCATTCTATAGGGAATATCTATAATTACACAAACACACTTTGCTATACATATTTGCACAATTATCCATCTGCAGTGCCTTCAAATATTTCCTGGAGATTATGACCTTTCCAAATGCCTGCAGAGCCATCTAAAGAAGCTGCCTATGAAGATACAGAGACCAGCACATTTCTAGGCAGGACAAATTGCTGCAACCCTACTGGACTTTGGCACACTTAATGCCATGCTCTTTTCGAGTTGGGCCCCGCTGGACGGAGCCAAAGGTTCACTCCACAGGCCGACTAATTTGATGCTTTATATTGTGTGCTGACGTGGAGGCCTATTGACCACTTCCTCCATTGCCCAGCAGACTTGGAGGACAGTTCAAAGGGTCTATTCACACTCATCTTTCCCTGCCTTTCAATTCAGAAAGATGAGCAATATATGCAAGCTTAACATCAAATATACCAACATGAAAGAGATTGCTTTTTTCTCACATTGTAGAGAGAAGGGGAAATGAAATGCTTTTGAAGTTTTACATCTTTAGGAGGGAAAAACACACAAAATTTATATTTAGATTCTATTCTGAAAATAAAAGCACAGAGACAAGATTGTTGTTATAGAGTGATTTTGACCTTTTCCTGCCTGGAGCTGCCCTCTTTCAATCACAGGCTTATTGGGAACAGTGATAGCTACAGATCAGAGCCGTAATAAATCATAGGAACTAATGAAAAGCTGCAGAAATGAGAAGGTACCTGACTCTGGGCCAAGTACACTGGGTCAATAACCGAGTGGCTGGCAATAGAGACACACAGGTGAAGAAATAAAGAGGAAACAGGGAAGAAAACTGCGATGATGTAGTAAATTTGTCTCTCGTTCCTCCAATTTCACTGGCTTTGAGTGGATGTAAAAATGCACATCTAAATGTTCTGAATCGACAGCCATTTGATACTACAGAGATTTATTCCTTGCTCTGTTTTCATAGTATTTACTCAGATTTTACACTGCATGTGTGTCCACTCATGAATGTGTTGATGCATGTGTAAATTTGTGCACTTGGACTACTCTGAAATGCCTGGAAAATGGCCTCCTCATTACAGTCATTTTAAGCTGCAATTTGAAAGCAATTATAATAAGCCTTGGGGTCAGAAAAAGTGTAAACATTGTGCATTTGTTTGTTGGGCAAGGGCGGGCTGATAAATCATCAGCATCAATCTTCGACTGCAACTAAATACCTCCCCTGTGGACACACCAGCCAATATTTGCATCCATTGAATAAGTAGAAACAGATGATCAAAGAGGCTTATATTTTTATTTTCTAATCATGTTAGCAATGCGAGTCCATTTGTGTATTTATATGGTGTATGCCTACACCAAAGAAAACACCAAAGCAAGATTGATTTGCCAACATTCAGCCATATGCATGTGATCACGACATCCATCGATCAAGTCCTTTAATTTGTGTTATGCATTATGATATACTCACGCCTCAGGTGTGAAATCTTTCTCCTTGCAGATCTCCATGAGTTTAGGAGTGAGCCTGTAGGCCTTGAGGGACAGGGAGCCTTGGGCAGTCTTAATAGGATCTAGATTGAGACAAAGAGAGAGAGGGATAGAGAAAGGGGGGGTAGAACGAAAGAGAGAAAGCTTAGGGTTAAATAAGGTCTATGATTCAGCAAAAACAAAGCTGGCACAGACTCCCTTTCAGTTTACAAAAAATAAAAAATAAAATCTCTCTCTCTAAGAAATATCAGCCACTGGTGGCTCTGTTGATGAACCCGCACTGCCAGTACCTTCAATATTATAGAACATCTAAAGGTCTTGCTCCAGTTAAACAAAATCAAACTGGCTTCGAAGTATTAACTGAAGATGTCGGGGTTAAGTGCCTTGCTCAAGGGAACCTTGAGAGGGACTGAATGAGCTCAGTTACATTCACCATTCAGCATCTGCCTCCCACATTTTCTCAGTTTGTTTACAGGTCCCCCTTTCTACCCTGTGGTCTACCGCTTCCAGCTGACTTCTCTGAGGCTTCTAGTGCTCAAATTAAAACCAGTGTCAAGTGCTTTAGAGTCCAAAAATAGCACTGCTGGCATTTTTATACTATTACACATTTGGAAATTAGCAAGTGTAAAGTAGGGCTGGGATTCTTTGGGTGTCTTGCGATTCACTTCGGGTCTGATTCCTGGGTCATGATTTGATTGAGAATCTATTTTGGATTCAAAACTATTCTGGATTCATGATTCAAAGTCTATTTTTTAATTAGTACATACTTCTAGATCTACTCCAGTCAGTGACACTAGCTGAATTTCTTGATGCTCCATTTGGCATTCTACTGAGTTTAAGAGCTAGCCTTAGCACAGAGTGACTGACCCATGCAAAAGTCCTGGCCACAGTTGGGGCAAAGGTCTAGGTTAGCCCCTGACTGTGAAACTAATGAGTACACACAAATATCTTAATTTTCATAAATGAAGTATTTTGTGCCTTCCTCTTGGGAGTGGTGGGGGGTTGTGTATGAATAGTAGGGGACACACTGTATGTACTCTTTAACAATTGTTAAAAAAAAATACAAGCTGGAGAAGATCAACAACAAATCTATCAAGGAAAGAAACTACCTACAATCCCATATCCTGATTGGCTGATTTTGTCACTAAACTGGAATGATAACCTAGAATTTGTAGGGAACGGAAAGCCTGTACATGCTTACCAATCTGAGCAGAAAGGAAGGTAGTGGGGGAGCTTATGATAAGACAATTGGCTAGGATTCTGTTATAATAAATCAATTAAACAAAGTAAAGGGAAAAGTTAAACATTTTAAAACAAGACAAAAAAAGGAAGGTAAGAGCATCTTCTAGAGTGTCTAATCCCACTTCACTCCCACTGGCCTGTTTGTCGGTTACTACAGATATATATTTTTTGAAGTGTTTTACTGGCTCAGGCTGGGTAGGCTGACAGTCAGTCTACCAGAAATCGTGTGACTTATTTACTTCCCAACAGCCAACTGTGAAAAGCCATTTGCCCAGAGCAAGCCTATCTCAAACAAGACACAGCCAATCTCAATTTGTGCTGGCCCATCTCCACTGAGGCTGGATGGTGACAGCCACATTTGATTGAGACTCCTCTCTCCTAACTGTTGGAAGCTTGGTGACTAAATTAAAATCTTGCATGGTCTAGAATGATAGGTATCCGTAATTTGTGAAGGGGATCCTTACTGGCAGAATAGGATAGTCTCTATGAGTTGTTTTATTTTGCATGCATTATATACACATCTGTTCTGGTCAATTTAAAGTAGGATGCACTGAAGTACAGGGAAGGGGCTTGTTTCAGTTTTGTCTCTCACCTACGCAATTAGAAATGTAAAGACTTAGAAATAGCAAAAACAAAAACAATGTCATTTAAGCCACACAGCTAATGAAGGGGATGCTGATCTATTGACCAATTTTGTAAGATTTCATCGTACAAGAAACCAGATTCACAAATGTAACTCAGCCAACAAGCTGTTTTACATATCATGGATATAGGTCACTTTTGAAGTTTGACTCCAGCTTTAATGAGGACACTCAAAAAGCCCTTTTCACACATATACTCGTGAAACTGTCTAGGAAATCCAGAACAGCCTGTCCCTGAAATCTTTCTAAGTTGCTCTTTCAAAAAAGTGCCTCACAGCAGGGGATTTCCCCTGAAGGAGGCGTGGGGGGTCTCAGGAGGCAAGTCACGATGTTTAAAACCAATTCAAATGGCAGACACAGAAATTATGGCAGTCTATGCGTTTATATATGCGCTACATTTAATTGGACATATTCACAGCATAAACTAAAGAGCAAATAAGAACAAGAGGGCGAGCATTCAAGAGTATGTGCTCTAAAGCCTGGTTTATGCTTCAAATCTTCACCAAGTACGTAGCCTGATGTGGACCTCCTAAAAAAAAAATGTACCTACACGTCAAACAAAGCAGACCACAAGCCCTGTGATAGCTAGGTACCGTGTCTAATCATGGCGGAGCTGAAAATACATTTTCTTTGTATAATGAACTTCTCTGTGGCTATGTCAGAAACCAAATACCACATACTGCCTACTACATACTGAAAACATATATACTGTATTCTGCATACTAACCCGACCGTTCCTTCGGATGAGATAGCATCAAGCTAACTGTAACGAGACCATCGCTCATCGCTCCATAATTATGATTCAACAACAATTTGCAAACGTTCATTACTAATACGACTCATGTTCATTTTAATATCTTAGAAATTGATTTATTTGAAGCTGCTTATTGGCTCTACGATTGAATGATCTGAGAGCTAAAACTGGCGATATAACAGGCATTGAAATTGCACTACCAACTAGTGTATTTCAGAGCTACGCAGACACGTCAATGCACAACTATGTAGTGCAGGGGTAGCCCCGGTGTAGATTAGACGCAGAAGAGTAAGCCAGGTTTAAGATTATACCAGTTGGAAGGTATTAGCAGGAAATAAACGTCACAACCCCCCACCCACTCCCTCACAGCCAATTGTCTTGAATATTATCTGCTATTTTCACACATCAGCTCACCCCCCAATTCTGCAGAAGTTTTACAGGGGGACCAGCAGGAAAATATCAGGTGAAACTTTTGGCCACTTGCTTTCATATATGCAGCTTACCCTGAAAAACTTAGGAAATGTTTCAGTTCTGTGCATGTGTTAAAAAGCTAAACAAGATACACAGACAATTCAAGAGGAGAGAGTTAAAAAGATATATGGTGATAGCTTCATTACAGAGTTGGAAAGCACAGCTTACAACTTGCTTTAAATGACTTTGAATGCCCGACCAGTTGTATTGAATGTCCCTGGTGAGAGTGGTTTCAGGTTTTCTTTCTCTTTCAACCCTCCAACTTTAAAATAAGAAAACTGTTTCTATGGCAAACATTCGTAGCCATCTGGTTCAATAGCCCCCCTCTTACTCCAAACTGTCACTGGACGGAAGCCATTAACTCACCTGTTGGTCAATTGGTGGATTCATCCATTGACATAAGGAGACTGGTGGGCAAATTATGTACTCAACAAAAAAGTAATCAATTTTCCTATCCTTTGACTTTAAACAGAGATGATGTCAATTCCTTTGAGGCACTTTGATCCATTAAGCTCTGCATTATGGACTGACATTAACAGGAGACCTCATTTAGAATGAAAAAGGGCGGGCTGACCGACTTCCTGCCTCAACGGACATTTGGGTGGCGGGACTAGATTTAGGGGTTCATATGGCTGTTGGTTAAAATCCATTTTTGTCTGTAATGGATTTGTATGATCGGAAAACATGACTACCCTGAAAGAGATAAAGGACAGCACCTGGAAAACACTGATGGAATTCGAAGCAGTTCTCACCAGTTTATTAAATTACTATTTTTCCTGTGTGCGTCACAAGAAGCATCTTGTAATGTCCTAATTCATTGCCTCTGAACTCAATGACCACTTGAAATGGTAACGTACTCAAATGTAAATGTATAGCAACAAAAAGGAGTTCAATGCTTGCCACTTGATGGTAACAGGCTTTAATTTGCCGTCATCTGAAAGAAAGCTACCACCATCTGGGATGGCATTTGTGGTGTGGTAATTCTGGGCAGCTCAGGCAGGTTTTACTGTAAGGCAGGTGCATACACATGACGTCTTTAAGTGTCACGTTAGCGGCTACCAGCCTCCTTGTTAATCCTGTATATTTTCTCTGTTTTCTGAATGTCACTGCCTCCTACGCTGTTGTCCTTTCATTTACTGTAGACAGACAACATGGACATTGATGAAATTTTGAGAGCACATAATCGCTAGTGGGGGACAGAGTATAACTAACCACACACCTAACATTCACACTGCTTACATTATCTTTGGTAGCAGCTGGCAGAAAATGTAATTTCATACAGCAGATGTGAATTAGAAATGAATCTTTATCATTTTTCTTGAAGCACTGAAGTCTATTTAAAATGTACTTTGATGTGATGAGAATGCAGACACTTCATCACTTCAACTCTGAAATGCAGCCATTGCTTTATAACTTTTGTGCTTAGCTCAACTAATCTTTTGCAATACCTGGCACACAGGCTTATTTCAAAGACTCCATAAATATCAAACACATTAGAGTATTCTAAGATTTCTTAGAGGCAGTCCTATTCTTAGACACCTATTAATAAAAGAGAAATGCTCAACTTGTGATTGTTTAAACATTCTTTAAATAAATATAAACCATAAATGACTAATTGAATTCCCAATATGTGATTTGAGATGTTTTCCCCTCATTAGAGCATGAAGATTGCACATCACCTTTGAAGCTACTGTGTAGATCATAACTGGATCACTTTTCTTAAAACCCCTTTCCACAGACAATTCATTAATGGACGTCAGTGAATGGCTGGATGGCCGTCTGACACATGAACAATAAAGCAATGGATTGGCCCTCTTGTTCTTTAACAGCTCTGTCAATAAAACTTTCCCTGCTAGAGGTGGAAAGGGTTGTATTACCTGTACTGACCGATGGTTGAACCCATCATTGCTGCTTCGGAGTATTTAATAAGCACAAATATAAACTTTGAGAGACCCCTTGCCAAAAGGTGAATGTCAGATACCTTTTTGCTATCAAAACCATCTTCACTGAAGAACTTAGCTGATTTAAGAACATACATTTTGGGTTATTTTGTCATTTAGATAGCATGGGTCAGTAGAATATTTACTCATGAAATAAGGCATTTATTTTTTAACTTCAGGATCTTCTCCCTAATGGTCTTGTGTGCTGATGTAACTTGTATAGAGGGGTCAGCATTAATTTAAGTCTATATCATAACCTGTTTTTTTTTTTTAAATGAAAAGGGATAATATTGGGTCTTTCTGTAATAGACCAGCAAAAATATTCTATTAACAGAAAGTGTTGGGGCAAGGAGATATTATAGGTTCATTTTGTGACTAATTTAGATCAGTTTGTGTATCCAACAGATTTCTGCTTTTTGGACAGCTCTTGATAGTTGATAAAAAAAAAAAAAGTTTTATTTGAATGCAGGGAGTATTTCCATAAAATGTGGAAAATTCCATCTGTGAGGAAACTAAACAGGCGAGTCATGGGACCAGCCTGTAAAGCAGATTGTTTATTTTACATCCTTTGACAGAGCCCATCTATGGACATTTTGGAACAGTTGTCTTTTTTTCCCTAAGAAGGATGAAAAAAAACAACAACCCATCATCGTAGTCACTTCCCACTACTTTGTGTAGGTACACTTACCGTAGATGAGCACAACTGACTCTTCGATGGCGTGCTGGTAGCTGAACTGGGAGTCGAGAAGCGCTCTGCTGACAAAGGAGCCATAGAAGGTGGACTGGTACCAGCCCACATGCAGATGGTCGATGTTTACGTGACGCAGAGAACGCATCATCTCCATCTGGTACTGGACTAGAGAGGCAGGATGAGAGGTGGGGACCGAGAGAGGGGGAGAGGGATGGGACAAAAGAAAGGACAGAGAGAAACATTTACATTCAGAATGACTTTCATTCATATCAGCTTTTTTTTTTTTTTGGGGGGGGGGGGGGGGGGGATCTGTGAATATCTGGTCTCCATCTGGAAGTGGACATGGTGTACAAACAGAGGGATGGAGATTGAGGATGTGAGAAATGTTGAGAAAAAAATGAGCAACAGAGATGTGAAGGACAAATGCACCACAACAGAAAAAAACAAACAAAGGCTTTGTCTCCTGTTATCAAGGAGCTGTGGCAGAGATTTTCAATAAGGGATCACCAGTCACCCTTTCATTCCGTATGTCAGTAATATATCCTGGTAGAGGGAGGAAGGTGTGACAGATACACGGGCAGGCTTCAGCAACTGCAGAGAACGCTAGACACATTGCGAGGAGAGCCATTTCATTACGCCCGACACATCCTAAGGACGCACAGCCAGAAATATAAACAACCTGCCTTGTCGGCTGTAAGTAACAACCAAAGCAAGCGAGCAAAACAGCATCTCCATGCAGGCTGGCTGGAGGAGGTTGATAAATCAGGGTGTTATTGGGCAGCTGTGGCCCCCTAGACCCCAGCCTGTGTAGCACATCCCTCTCCCGATGGGGCTGTTAACGGGAACAAACTGCAAAGGGATGGTGGGACGCAGATATAAAGAAAAAGGCAAAGAAGATAGACAGATGAGGGCGGCAGAAGAGAAGAAGTTGGGAAATAAAATGGAAAGGGGGGGGGGAACTGAAAGAGGAGTAAGTGAAGGAAAATGTGACGTCATTTTGGTACAAAAGGTGACATTGGCTCTTTTCTAAAGTCCTGGATTTGACCCCTGGATGTGCTGTTATGTAAAGCGGGGGGGGGGGGACTTTGGTCAAAATGTGTTAACGTTTCACTTGGTCACTTCTAGGCGTTTGACCTCCCACACACTGCACTCAGCTCGGGACTGCATTTTTGGATTAAATGTAGAGGGAGTTTTCAGTCATGCACGCAACATTTTCCAGTTTGTTTCCATTAATTTATACAGCTTTTATAAAAACCTCCCACAAACACCTCTCACTCACAGTCGTGCGTACCACTGCCTCTGCTGTACTCCAAACGGAACTGTTCTGCCCACGAGAAGGGCAGAGCTGAATTGCCTCTTCGTCATGGCGATAAAGTCTCACTGAACTGTAAAAACATCTGGATTGGAGCACATGTTGGTGACTGCCAGACAGGCACACCCTATTCACAGTCTGTCCTGTACTAATCTTACTTTATAATCTAGCCTTTTATTTAGTGATTGACATGGTCTGTGAGACAAAAGGTATGGAAGAATACAGGGGCGGGGGGGGGGGGGAGAGAGAGAGAGAGAGAATTACAGACCATGAAGCAGCTCAGTGGGGAGGTGTCAGTTGGGTCTGACTGGCAATGCGTGTGTGTTTCTTAGCCGTGATCTTAAGCATAGTAACAAACCCATCGGAAACCTAAATGTATGGTATGTTTCATAGAGAAAAATTAGCTGGTGGGGAGTAGGAGGTAGAAGAACTTTGACATGTCGTCTTTGTAATCTTGAGTCTGCAGTGACATACCAGAAGTAGGTGAAGAAAAAAAGATGAGATTGGGTAAGAGGAGTTATAGAGGAGGAAAAAGGGAGAGCATGACGAAGGTGAAGAGTGTTTGTGACAGAGAGTCGGGAGCGAGCGGCCCGGCCTCGGGGCAGGCCAGCAGCAGACCCCAGCTCAATGGAGAGGAATGGCAGCCCGCCACCAAACCAGTGTATCTGCACCTCTATGCCAGTCAGTACATGTAGTTACCTCTCAAGCACCACCGAAGTGTATACGTGCCCTAACACCCCATCATTAGGAGAGAAATTGTGCACAAAGTGATCTGTCTCTTGGAGAACTCTGAAGGCTGCAGGATTGAAAACCGGGGCAGGAAAACCAACGAGCTCTGTCCTATCTTAACCAAACATCCACTCCCTGTGCACTTCTTTATAACCTTAATACATGAACACCGTATTAATGTGCAGCGTCCAATTACCTTGTTTTGATAAAAATTCTGTTCTGGTGATTTTCAAAATAGAATGGATTTGTTTAAAGTGTGTACCTGCATGGAACCTTCTATGTGTACCTGTATGTTCAGTCTATGTTCATACAATGAACATACATCCACACTGCCAGCTCCCCAACTACTGCAGTTTTCTTTTCACTTTTATAAATTATATTGCCTCTTCTCATGAGGAGAAGACAACTTTTGAAATGTTTGTTGAATGGAGGTCAGTTCTATCATTTCTGATGCATTCCAGGACGTCTAAATGCTGAATGGCTTTTTGCGACTCATCGTGAAGCATCGCTCGCACGTGGGGACATTTCTGATCTAAAACGGATTGTTAGCTGCACTTGAATGCCAATATCTATTTATAAAGATAAATAAATCTTTGTCATATGGAAGCTGGGAAGTCATCACAGTGGATTGTTGCTATCTGCTTTTGTTCTCCATATGGAAGACTTTTTTTCACACCAGAGCGTGCTGGTCCCTGATTGGTCAATACTACTCAGATTTCAAACATACTGCAGAGGAAACAAGAACGCTTTCCAAACTTAAATCCAGACCTTTGAGAAGAGATTCTACATTTTTGTGTAAAATCTGTAAATAGAGATTGATAGTGTTACCCAATGCATGCCAATGTTTTTATTTTTTCTATTAACTTTAATAGAAAAAGCAGTCAAAATCATCTCAAGCTCACAGAGTTCTTTACAACAAGGTTCAATCTGACTGTGTACAATCATGAAGACTGAAATCAAAGTCATGGATCTAGGGAAGATTATGAAAAAAAAACTTCTGAAGGGCTGAACATTTCAATGGCGAGTACAAATCCAAAGAACGTGGGACGGCACCGAGCTTTCCCCGAGCTGGCAGGTCAACAGAGCCTCAGAGAGCTCACAAGTGACCAAGATCCAAGCGCGCAATCACACCAAGAGAGAGATTCTTGGCAGAAATTAAAGATCATTCTGCAGAAACGGCAAAATGTAGCTCTTCGCTAAACATTTCAAATGTGTTCTAGAAACAGAAAGTGGGGCCAAGTGATATACAGTGAAAATGCTCGACGTTCCTCTGAATCACAAATCGCTGTGTTTGGATAAAATTGTTTCCTATTTGGTTTTAGGGGACATTTGTGATCTATTTCAACAATGTCCCAAAGCATGAAGCTAAAGCAAACAATGCATTAGCTGAACATCAATAACTCATGAATGCACATTTTGAAATGAATTGAGACATGTTTGATTTGATTTATTTCTCTTCCTAAATACAAAACATTAAAAACAGAATTGCTGTACCATGATAGTTTTGTAAGGTTGTTCCTGTTTAGTCTATGTAGCTTTATATTTAACGTGATTAAACTATAAAAAACAAATGAAAGGATAAAATTGGAAGGAAAAAAAAAAACATACAGTCCTTGAACTAATCAGAATATACACTTTAACACATAATGCATAAAAAACAAGAGCTCGAGATGAAAGTCTTCTAATACTATTAACAAGACTAACTCTACTTCCCCCGGGCAACTTAAAGTGACTGGCAGATTTACAAACAAACAAATACATGCTGTATCCCTGGTCAGAAGGAAATAGACAGAGGACACATGTAGAGAACAAACTGAGATACAGCCTCTTAGCTTAACTGAGATTCAGATGGCTGAGAGAGAGAACAGGCCAGTGGCAGACCAGCCAGCTCATCCTCCACAGATCCAATTCAGAGCACAGAGCCTGGGAAATGCCGCAGGATCACTACCTTGTTTGTTCATGAACCAAGAACTACAGCTGCGGAACAAATAACAAAACAAACTTTGGGACAATCTGACTTAGGTGTGTATATGTGTGTGTGTGTGTGTACTCGAGTATAGTTCAGTGGTGAAATTTTGGAGAACTCTCACAGACTGCAGCAGGAGAGGTAAAGTTAGCCTCGATGGTCAACAAAACAAGTATGTGTATATTCTCTGTATTAATGATGCTAGAAAACAAGTGCATTATTCTAATGGTAGGTGTTCTGCCTCATATTCATGATTGTGGTTGATTCTGAAAAATGCTTGCTAGTTTATTTTTTTATATAAAGTTAGCATGTTTGGCTGCTCATTATTTGGCAGAAAAGTTCACTGTGCTGCTGCCTGTACTGCTCAGGAGACTCAGAGGCAGTTGAAAAGGATAAACATTGATCTGCTCTGATACACTTTACTACAAGTTGTAAAAATTGGGGGTTAGCTACATGACAGATTTCTTCTCTTTCTATTTCTTAACCACCCCGAGTAAAGAAAGGGTAAGAAGGGTGCTCAATTATAAAGTTACTGCAATTATTTGAGTAGATTCCAGTATACCGAGCTATTTTTTTTTTTACTCTGAATAGAGGGACTTCTTGCTCCTTGTTGTTGAATTGCCAAGACAGTCTGTAATATTGTGTGGACATTAAAAGCAGCATCAACCAAAAATAGACAATATCAAGGAGCGGAGGTGGGAACATGCATCACCGTTTGCTTTTCCTCACTCATGTCTGCTGCCTTTCTCATTAATCAATCTGGGGCCCCGGGCCAGACAGGGAAGGTGTCTGTCCACAGCATGCCTTTGATTGTGTGTGTGTGTGTGTGTGTGTGTGTGTCTGACAGAGGCTGAATGAAAGTGTATTTAAAAAGAGTGAAACCATGGAGAAGAGAGAAAATTGAGAAGATGGAAACAGGATGTTATAATGTTGAAAGTGCAAAATGTTTGAGAGCAAGAATGGGTTTGTGAGCAGATGTGTGTTTTCTAAGCGAGTGTGTGCTCTAATGTGTGGAAAGAGAAATTTTAAGGCGTGTGAAGCCTTAGGAGGGCATGTTCTGTACATGCTGTACATTTACAAGGGTGTGTGTGTGTGTGTGTGTGTGTGTGTACAAGCATAGGATAGACAGGGTATTTATCAGCTGGAAGCTAAACCCCTCACCTTGGGCAGTAATGTGGAGAGTGAAAATCAACAAGGCACTACAAGCGTGTGTGTGTGTGTGTGTGTGTGTGTGTGTGGGGGGGGGTCCCTGCAATGAACCAGACAGATAGTCCATACTCTAATACTCAATGACACAAGAGGTGAACTGCATCAGACCTTGCATGCTGCTGCAGGCCACAACATCTCAGCGCAGGCAGCAGGGTATGTGCTGGTATGTGGGACTGTGTGGGTTCGTCTCTGCATGTGGAGATGCACGTATTTGTGTGTCACAGCAAATTCTAATCACCCCCATGACAGGCTGAAAGGTCTTGCCTGGAAAGTCTGCTGCGGTGTAACACATCACACACACCCCCACACAACCACTGGGCAAAGTTTATTCCCACTTATGTCAAGTCGAGCAGATAAATAATAGAATGAAATGATGTTAAATGTCTGTGATTTGTTGCTCAGCTTGGTGAGAGAGATATTCAGACATTTAACTGCTTATTAGCACCAAAAGACCACTGGTAGAAATAACCTGATCGTATTTGTCCAAAATCTTCCCTCTCAGATGCCAAAAAGGTAGAATGATGAGCTTTAGAAAGACACGATGAAGGAGAAAACAGGGTTTGGAAAAAATTTAAAAAAATATCTTCAAAGCTTGTTTCAGACCAAAAATATAGAGCTGTGATTGAACTGCACTCTGAAGAAAAGAAACGCTGTTAAGTCTGATCAAAGTCAGGCGATAGGCTGAAGATACTTGTTTTTTTATCCTCTCAAAGTTGACAAAAAACAAAACATACAAACAACCATTTTGGCTGACTTATTGGACTGAAAGTTTTGCTGGCTGCTCTAAGTGACTAATTCTTTTTCAGCGGTGACAGCAAAGCGTGCTCATCTTGGCATTTCATGAATACTTCAGAGCCAAGAGAAGAACAAAACGAATGTTTAGAGGCATTACGATTTAACAACACACAATATTATATCAGTGTTTGGCTGAGTGCAAAAGCCTGTAAATCCACTTCTTCTCCACTTTTGACCCATCCACACACTGCTGACAACCTTCTTGAACTCTGCACTGACATTCATTCATTGCTCAACACAAACACACTGTTAATAGAAAAACGCATTAATTGATAGTATTGAATCCCAATACTTGTTGTGATGTCACACTTTCATTAACAGTTTTTATGTTTGTATTTTTTCGATGGCTGAGGGTGGAAGAAGCAAGGTAAATGGTAAAATGAGAAATGGACTTGAGCTTGTATAGAATCTTCTGCCTACTCAAAGTGCTTTTACACCACATGTCACACTTACTCATTCACACACTGATGGTAGAGATGGCTATGTAAAGTAACTAATCCCATTCATACACATGCATACGCTGCCACTGAAGCAGCGGGAATAATTAAGGGTCGAGTGTGTTGCCCAAGGACACATCAGACATGTTGCTGTAGGAGCTGGGGATCAAACCCCGACCTTGCAATTGAGAGAGGACCAACTCTTCCAACTGATGATTCTTTCAATCTCAGTACAATATTTGTAATATAGTTTATGTTTTTTTTTTATTTTAACTGTTAATTTCTAAGTAAAAGTTTCTAAGTTTCGTTTCTGTGCACTGTTCAACTGGCAGGCTTTTGTTCATCTGTAAAAAAAAACAACAACTATATCTATCTCTAAAGATAGATAGCCCCAAAAATTCATCTACACTTGTTTAAATAAAGGGTGGAAGCTTCTGTTCCTTTGAAGCATTCTATAAATACAGTTGGCCTGACAATACCCCTTATGAAAGGAAACACATGTGCCATTGTCTACTATGGAGAATAGAGAAGTGGATTTCACTGTTGGAGGGCCTTGAGACTCTCTACCTATTCTGCCTTGTTGTTGCGATACTTCTCTTTCGTTTACCTATCCTCCTCTAACCGTGCTTCTCCTCTTGAATCCCAAAAGAGGAACAGAGAATACCTAATGATATTAATGTGTTCCTCCTCCTCCTCCTCCGAGTGTGCTCGTCACATTACAAATCGCTGATGAACTGTAGATTCCTAAACTCTGAGGACCCAACTGTTTCAACGATGCCCTGCGCACTTTTAGGTCAATATCATTCATATTTGAGGGGAAATGTAATTCATTTTTTGAGGAGACACCACTCCTCATGGACTGAAATATAATCAAGCTAGAAAGTGAAAACAATGACTGCACAATGAATGAACGGGAGGAAAGAAGCAGTTATTTTTCAAGGACACTCAGAATCTGAAATCTGCAGATGCCCAGAAATGTCTCTTCTCTGAACCCTTGAGAGGCAACGTTATAGTCTCTCCAAATGTGTATTTTAGAAACATTTGACATTCTCAAAAAACCTAATATTGCACGTATCCATTCCAACCCTGCCCACACTTCCCGTGTGACACACATTTAACATGATAGAGGCACTGATAAAAGTGTCTGAACACCTTATTTCCTCCATGAACAGACAGAGGAGAAAACCTTCAATGACTTGTCAGGTTCTGTTACCTCATTTGTTACGCTGGGCTTCTTTTGTCCCACCGGCACAATACAATACACCAATTAGGCCTTGAGCTAACAGACACTGCCCAGGAGCATGCTCATAAGTGCTACATGCATAAGCCGTGCATTGATTTTTTTTTTTTTTTTAAGATCGGTTTGCTTTTCTCTGTAAAATACAATTTTTGGATTCCAGCAAGAAGCACACACAAACAAACCCAGCAATACTCACATGCACACACAGACACACACACCTGCAGGTACTTTTAGAGAAAATAAAAGTAACACCAGACAATAGAACCACCCAGAGGCAATGTAAGTTATGAGAGAGAATGATTTTTAACCATGCCAAAATAAAAAAAAATGAAGGGATAGCTTGGTTAATTTGAGAAAAAAAAAAGAAAAGACAAAAGAAGGACGATGATTCAGCTTAAGTTTTGCATTTCAAAAATAGTTAAAAGTCTGAGTAAAATATAATTGATACAGTGAAGTCATTAATAAACGTTTGAAGTAGTTATCTTAAAGTAATGGATAAGAGCTTAGAATTGTTCATGTGAATGTGGCTGTAGTACGAATGCATCGTAATGTGAAAAGTTTTCATGTTTAAATGTGTGCGAGTTTAACGCACATTATACATCAGAAAAAACTAGCTGGAGGAGCTTGTGTTTGATACAATGTCTGTATGACACAATATTAATGAGGTCTACAAGTTAACATCATTGTGAAATACATGGGCGGAAGAAATAGGAAAGGTCACAACGGTGAAGTGACTCTTGAGGACGTAAAGAAAGAAGAAGAGTGAAGTGTGGCAGCAGGTAGTAGGAGGGGAAGGACAGTAAGCGCCCGTCTTCATCAGGGCTGCAATTTTCTAAGTGCAGCAAATGTTACATAGTGTGTGTGTGAGAGAGAGAGAGACAGAGGGCACATGGGAAGCTGACCTATGACATGATTATGGATCTCTGAGGTTCAGTGTGTGGAAAGGGAGAAAATGATGAGTCATGGTGGCCGGAGAAGAACTAGGATTGCAAAACTTGATAAAAAAAAAATCAGGGCTGATATAGATACTGATGTTTTTAATAACTATATAGATGGTTGCAGATTCTGATACCAATGTTCTTTTCATTACTTCTTTTGGTGTCAAAAATACCAACATATCTTCTCATGTTTGACCATGAAAACACAGAGTGACAAGTCAATTCTTCTACCCAATAATAATAATAATAAAAAAAAGGTTAAGAGCAGACACCAATATAATTACCTCTAATATAATGGTAGGGGAAACACTGCTTTCACCAGCTCAGTAAAAGTCTGAGGTTTCTCACAGAAGAGGACTTCCTAAAATGTGCTGCATCTGTCAAAGACATTAAGTGAGAGTACATTGTTTCTCTCTGCGTCTCTAAAAGAGAAAAAAAAGACAAACACTTTCTTTAAAACGGATCGTCGAGGTCGGCTGGTGCTGATGTGAGAGGGCAGATAGGCGGTCTGTGTGTCATGGTGTTTTGTCCGTCCACGTGTTCATCCGTCGGACCGAGGGAACAGTGATAAATGTGGGAGTTGTCGGGAAGTAAATGTTGGTATCGAGTTGTGGTCTGGTCCAGGGTGTCAGGAGAGGTACGAGGCTAATTTCCAGCAGCAAGGCTATAATGGGGTGTGTGTGTTTATTTGTGAGAGCATCTGTGTGTTTGTGTGAGTGCACCCACAGCGGTCCTTGTTCCACCTGGCACACTGGATTAGGTGCAATTAATCTTAGTTAAAGCAAGCCCTTCGGAGCGTGTGGGTGCCGTACACGCGCATGCACAAATACATGCACAAGAGGCCACAAGCAGGCAAACAAACACACTCCGTGATGCACAGGAGAGAGAGAGAGCACAGCGAGGCAGCTGCTTTGTGTGTACAACACACTGACGAGTTCACCATATGCACATTTGACAGTGCTGCTTGTCACAGGGCTTTGTTTTTGTAGTGGCAATGAGGAGCTGATGTGGAAGGGGGCATTTTGTGTGCCTGCTTGCTCACATGTACACACATCCTATTTGATCATTTGAAAGGGAGGAAGCAAAAAATAATTAGATTTGATCACATTGTCGACGCTCGTTTAACCTATCGTTAAGCACATTTTCTAGCTAATAAAGGGAAGTGCAGAGGGTGCATGTATAGTATGGAGAGTTGAACACTTCTGTAGTTCCTTAAAATTGTATAAGCAGCCATACTTAGTCTGATATGAAGAAATTAGGTAAGACACTTACATTTAATCAATACCACATCTGAATTACAAACCAGCGCAGAGGGGACATGCATGAAACAATAAATACCTTTTTAAAAGGGCCACACTCCAACAATCTAAAGGACACTTAGCCTCCCGGATAAGGAGCTCAGTGTCTACACGGGATTCATTTTGTGCAGCAGCCACACCAAACCATCAATCACCAATGTGTCCTTACCTATTAAGGAAGCACTTCAACAGTCAGACATTCATGAGTAAATACAGGAGCATCAATGGTTAACAGACAAATAGAGAAGCACATTTAGAGGAGATAAATCAAATATCCAAAAGTACTATGGATCATGAAGCCTTTGAAATAAGATTACATTTAAGTGAATAAAACATGGACATAGTTGGTTTCTGAAGAAATGAAGCCCAGCGATGGCAGTCGCCATTATTGCCAACGCTGACCACCTTTCTGTTAAATTAGTGACACCATTTGCCTTTCACCTCCTGGCAAATACGACCACATGACAGTAATCCTTCCATTTAAGTTTGTAAAAGTATCATCTAAAAGTTTTCTGTGTTATGTTACCTCATTATCAGTCAGTTTCACAGAATTTGAATATTTAAATATTTGTGTATTTGACTGAAACTACAACAGGTGTAACATCAAATCCGTAAATGTATCTTTATGTAAACGTTAATCCATCATAAGCACAGCACTTAGCAACATCTAACAAAGTTACAGTGGCAAGGAAAAACTGCCTTCCTCAGATTCAGGTTACTTTATTTGTACCAGTAGGTAAATAAAGTAACCTGACACCACAAGGGGTCATTAAGTATTGACATGGGTCAAAATGACACAGAAATCAATCATATCAACACTTAAATAAAATCAAATAAACCCAATCCTATAATGTTCTTCGATTGGGTGGCTGAGTTATTATGTCTTTTTTAAATTGTTACAAAAGTGGTTTCTGTCCTCTCTTCAATTTACTCATCATTGCTACTTTTCTTCTTGCTCTATGTTTTGCAGACTCTTTAAATGCCCCCACATCTGTTTACTTCTTCCTGCCCTAACTCTCCATCTTTTGCTTGGTTGCACTCATTTCCCTCCTAACTTTCTCTCTTTCTACATCCCCCCATCACAACACCTCAAACCTCCCTTCCCCTCTCTCTTACCACCCTCAGCCATGTCCTTTATTTCCCTCATCCTGGTCACATCCTTCTTGCCTTTCTTTTTTTTTTTTTTTTTTTACTTTTTGTCCTCCCCTTACTCCCACCAGCCCACCTGGATTAGCAGCAGTCTGCAGTAATGCGTTGTGACCGCCCTCCCTCCCCCTCTCCTGCACAGTGACACACACAAAATTTTTAATGTGGGGCAGAATTGTGATGAGACAAAGAAGCGGATGAATAAAACAGTGGAACTGATGGCGATGGTGACGGCACCTGGGGGACCCACACTCTTGATTTATAACGCTGGGTGAGCATTCAAAAGCAGATACAGCCTCAGCTCACTGCTAACAGTCGGGCTCAGACCGACGCTACAGCGGGAGAGAGACAGCGAGTTCAGATGTGGCGAGAGAGGAAAGGTGAAAGGGTTGGGGCACAACATTTTTGGGGGGGATTTTTAGGGTTCAGGAAAAGGCAAAGTGGCCATCTTGAAATCCTAAAACAATATTACATCTCATATCCTCAATGTTTATAATTCTCTTATAAAAAGGCAGGCTGCCAAGAGATTTCTAATTAGCCTCACTGAGGAAGAAGACGGAGGAAATCAATTTCCCATTCAGGGCAGGTAGAGTGATCTATTGAAGAGCTAACCCCAAAGAAGACCTTATAAGAACTGGAGAGGGCCATGCTTTTTAAAAAT
Source organism: Labrus bergylta (assembly GCF_963930695.1). Taxonomy (NCBI): domain Eukaryota; kingdom Metazoa; phylum Chordata; class Actinopteri; order Labriformes; family Labridae; genus Labrus; species Labrus bergylta. Next base: position 5,338,508 of record NC_089202.1, on the reverse strand, counting down.
ACACACAAATATTCCCATCTCACTGCATTCTGAATAGTGTATTTACAGAGAGGAGTTGAGAGATCATGGCAGAGATGCTTTTAATCCGCCTGACTTCAATTAACCCACCATGAAAACGTCTGTCACAGTCGACAATTAAACTCCCGAAAAGCTAACCTTGAAGACCCTGGTTGAGCAGAGCTGCTGATGTAATTGACCTTAATTAGGTCTGTTTGTGTTTTCACTTCTACTGCTTCGCTTTAAGAAGATTAACATTTTTCTTATTAGTTTTTACAAACATCCCCTAAAGTGGACATTTGCCAAAAATTTCATAATTATTCTAAAACAAACAAATGTTATTAACCAGCTGGAAAGAATACATCAACAAACAAGTCATTTTATTTTAAGCCTGCGCTGTTTTTCTGTAGTCTTGTTCAATCGGTAGCAAAGCGCAGTCCTACTTTGAGAAGACAATTTTAATTTCTGTGACGACTTCACTATACCATGCAAAGAGAAAATGAAATTTTGGCTAACTATTGTTCAGCCTGGTGTTGAATCCATTTCAAATTAGACTTCTTTGATATAAAAGAGGAAAATAGGGGGGGGGCTCTTAATAATGAAAACACCTGCTGCAGACTGAAGGATCCAGGAGAACAGAACTGGAACAGAGGATAAGAGGAGTCAAAAAGAGAGTTGCAATCAAGAGGAGAATGTTCAATGTCGGTATAAAGAATCATTGGATGGACAATGATGGTTAAAGAAAAGTTAAAAGAAAGTAGATGATGCAGCTTTTCTACCAGTCACAGTCAAAACAGAGATTACGACCCCTCTGCTCTGTCTTCTGTTGTTCTCTATTACGGGCAAATCCCTACAGTGACAAGAGGACCAGTTAGTGTACAACAAATAGGAGTTAATTTGTCTTTAGAAAATTATCACACAAAAATATATTAATAAAAATATATATTATTTGAACTCTTTGTTTTGTGGGTATTTTTCTCTCATTTTTGTAGACACCATGATAGTCAGACTAGGATAGCAAAGTAAGTTAGAGTGTTAACACCCTAAAATGACTTTCAATAAAAAGCTCAATACAAAACTGTCTCTTAGCATATTTCATATTTCTCATAAACCAATCAAAGCTCTTAAAAAGTTGTCTGGATACAGGCAAGTTGAGAGAAGAGTAGCGGTGAACATCACTGACTGACAGATCTGATGTCGATTGTTAGCTGACGAGCACAGCCCGGCTGAGAGCAATAGCCTGTGTCTGCTAAACACTGCATCATAAATGTCACATTCAGACATGATAAGTTGTATTTATTCTACAGTTATGGGGTGACCTTTTTATCCAGAATGTTGCTGATTTGTTCTCTAACATAAAATGTCACATCTTTAAGAGCAGACTGAAGGATGACGTCAGGGAATGTAACAGAACATCAGGCAAACCTCTCTTCATCGCACACAGTGGTTGGAGACACAACTCTCTACTGTCACAAATGTAGGAATTATACACCTGAACCTTTGCTTTCCTCAGATCAATGTACGGCCACACTTTACTTTACAATAGTCTTGTGGTCTTGCTCTTCCCATTTTACTTTAATTGTATGATAGTTTGTATCCTGTACTGTTTTGTCCTTGTATTGTTATGCTTGTTTTTTTGTACCTGTTGTTGAGTTGTATGTTTAAGGGCCCATAGGGACGGGGGAATCAAAAATGAGGCTCTGAATGCTGTCCCACCATAAAGACAACATGGGTAAAAATAATCCTTGCTTAGATTGTTCTACTGACTTGGGTAGCTTTCATACACACTTTAAATTATATATTAGAGAGCAGTAGCTTTCAGAATTCAACACAACACCTGGATCAAACAAAAGGCTTTTAGGGGAAAAGTGCTTCAAACTAAAGTTGAACTCTTTGGTCACAATCATAAAATGTACGTCTGGCATAAGAGAGAGAAGCATTGAAAAAGAACTCACTAACCAGTAAGCGTTGCAGTGGATTTATTATGCTTTGGACTGATGTGCAGGCCAGAGGCATGGTAGGGGCAGACCTTTTCTCACAGCACACATTTTGATTTGACAGCATGGAAAGGCACAGGCGTTACTAACAACATTAATGATCGCTCAGGTTCCTGTACACCATGCACCAGGGCCATGGACCTGAAGTACCGCGACAGGGAATGCAGCCATGATTAATAGTATTGGTTAGACCAATCACAGAGTCACAGAGTCAGGTTTGAAAAAGGACTATTGTTCAAAGTGCTTTTAAAAAAAGTACCTAAATGTTTCTCAGAAAAAGGACTTGAAGGAAACACAACTGGACAAACAGTGCTACAGAACAAGGATACTTTCAATACATCAAAATGGAACCAAGAATTGATTTAGAGCTGATGAATCTGGTGCAAGGAAGACAAATAAAAGCTTCTTGGAGACTTGAGTACGTCTAAAAGCAGCAGTAGAAAAAAATGTTTGACAAAATGTTTAGTAAAGACGATCTGATCACTTTTGTTCAAATCACAAACTGTTTAAATGATTGAAGTCTAAACTGTGCCCTTGATAGAAATTCATTCAGTTACAATAGTTCTTAGTTGTTAAAGACTTTCCATGATTACAGAAGAGCCTTTGGGAATTTTGGCAAGACTTCTCTCGTCTTCTGGTGCCTTTTATCTGCTTCGGTCTCAGCAGCCAGATATCCCATGCAGGGAGGCATGTTCTCTATCTCTTAGCCCAATCATATTCACTTCAATCTGAACTTGTGTGGCTAATTAGTTTCCTGAGTAATTCAAACCGTGACAGCAGGAGTGACACAAACAACAAATAAACAATGCCAAAAAACAAACTGTTCCAATCAGCTAAATCAACCCTGTTAATGACTACAGGTTGTTCCTACATAAACACTTACTTTCCATGCTCTTTTTAATGAAGCGTCTTGTTAGGCATGGGATATCGACTACCTTTCATATGTTTTCATGTCAAATAACAAAGTGAAGCGCTCCTCGGTCTAACAAAAAATGTTTTAACCGAGGGGCAGTATAGCTGCAAAAACATTGATCTAATCACTGAAATCAATACACAGCAAAATAAGCACCCTTAAAAAACACGTTTGTGTTAGCAGTGTTCACGTTGGCTATCTTCTGAGCCAATGTGAAGCAAGATGCAAGCCCAGACAGGGAGCCTGGCAGCCCCTACCACCTGTGTTGGGCAGAGAGTGAGCAGATTGGCATGCAGAAGCAGGACAGCCAGAAGGAAGCACTGTGTGGTTTTAGAAAATACTTCCAAGTGCAAATTACCCACATTGATGTTTCACTTTGATCTAAAGTTGACATGTTATCACCAAATATGTGTTCAAAATGAAAACATTCAGACAGATTCAATGCACTGTTTCAAAAGTCAAGACGGGTCAGGTTTATTAATGGAGCACATTTAAAACGAAGCGTGTTGAGCTAAGAGCCGTACAACCAAGGCGAGCAGGAAATTACAATTAAACCATAACAAAAGACTAAGAGCACCCAAATCCAGAATGAAACAACTACATAAATAAATAGCATGTTTAAAAGAAAGAAGAGCATAGATAAAACCTGAGCAGCTTGACACTAAACAATATCATTGTCTCGCGACGGGCCAAGCTCAAATTAGATCAACTGTCATTAAGAAAAAAAACAAATCAGTCTTCTGCAGCAACTTAAAGGTGTCAAGAGACTGAGCAGTTCTTATTTGGATAAGTCAACTATTCCACAACTGTTACACTACAGAAGCTCAACACGATAAGGAGCAGCAGTTCCATTTCAAACCTTGAAATGATCAATCAAGTTTTAAAATCAAATTGTACAATCGGACAGTAAGCCAACAAAGACTAGCTAACACAGGTGTAATGCTGTCATGTTTTGTGGTCCTGATTAGCAGGCATGCTGCACAAGCTGGAGATGCCACAGAGATGACTGATCTAAACCTGGATAAGATGAATTACAGAAGTCAAGCCAGGATGTGATGAAGTTATAGATCACGCTCTTAAAGACATATGGACAGAGAGAGGACGTAACCTTAGGTAAGATTCTTAGCTGGAAAAAGCAGGTCTTAGGAATGTTTGTCAACAATTGATAATAATAAACTCCAGCTCTCTAAATACTGTTCATGCACTGATTTCTTACCCAAATCAAAATACAATCCTGGCTACATTTTTAGCACATGGTTCCCTAAAAATGAGTGCTTCATTCTAGGACATATTACCCCGAAATATTGGCTGGGTGCTTTACATTATTTCTTTCTCTAAATGTATGTATCTATTTATCTTGCAACGGTTGGAAAGAACAGAAGGACATGGGTAGATCAAACAATGTGGCACGAAAGAAAGGAAAAGAAGAGGTAGTTATACGCACATCACGTAGGTGCAGGGCGGTGCAAAAACAGCAAAACTGAGGAAGAAGACAGGTCCGCACATTTGCTCAAATGTCGCAAAAAAAGATTTTAATGATCACAACGTTTTCGAGCAGAGGTGTTCTTCAGGTGATCATTTTGAGAGGAACCAGGGATTATGAAGAGAATAAAAAAAAGAACTTAAGAAACAGTGGAAAAAGAGGAAACTGTCAAGAGAAGGGCTGAGGCAGCTCTGTCACCTGCAGTGACTCAGAAAAGAAGGGAGTGGAAAACGAGAGAAAAGAGGGAAAGTAGTGGAGGGTGAATGCAGAGAAAGAGCGGGCTAATTTTGTTTCTACCTTCAGGATACCTTGTCGTGCTGCTGAACACTAGTGACACAGGCTGAATATCAAACACACTCACCAAAAGTGGTACTGAGCGACGCTTAGTTTGATATAATCCCTCCTTACGAGTCAAACAGGCAACCCAATCTTGCTTTATAAGCCTGTGAATTGCACCGAGCCACACTCCATCAGTTGTTTAACCAAGTGGCATTTACAATTTGCTGAGGTTTTTTTTTCCCCCTGTTCACTTCTTTCTGAGTCAGATCTGACCAAATTAATCACACTACTTTTCACAACATGGGATTAGACTCAAAATAAAAGAAGAGTTTCAGGCGTCATCATTTGCTTCAAGTTTTTTTTGACCTGTCTTTGTACTCCTCTCCTTGATGTCATGTCCACCTCTCATGACAAAATATCTGGATTTCTCCGACTAGCTGTCGCTCTGCTCTACTTTCCAGCCAGCTGTTTGAAACTCGCTCGCTGAACTTCGTGCAGTGTGCCTGTCCGTTTGCATGTGGTCGTAAAATAGGAGCAGCTGCCCACAGCTTTGTTTTTTATGATAGCGGTTGAGTGTATGAAAAATTGAAGACAATCCTAAGTAAACCCGTATGAGAATAGACAGGTGCAGGGCAGAACATGCGAGTTTGAAAGGAGAAAGAAATTTTCAAAAAACGCCTACACGCTGTCAAAACTTGAGAGTGCAGTGACATTTTCAATAATGATACACCGTGTGTTGACTGAGTGCAGAGGTTGCTAGAAGCCAACGGGAGTCAACCATATGGTCCAACACGCTAAGACAATGCGCTTGAGCTGCAGAAATAGGTGTCGCTACTCGGCGGGACTGGGAGCAGAAATGCTCGTGCAAAGATCTCAAATTGAAGTTTCTGCAAACGTAGCTTCAGACTTCATAATAAAAAAAATTAAATGTACCGTTGCTTCAATTAATTCTCTTAAAAGAACAAATATTTCCTGGAAAATATCACAACCCCCTCACTTAAATCAATCCATAAAATCATTGGAGTCATATCAGAGCAGGAGGGTCACACTTACTACCACACAAGCCTGTGGTTATTGTACCATATGCAGCCATTGTGAAAAATCAGTGCGTGTCACTGTGTCAGGATATTTCTTCCTGTTGTGATATCACTGCCATCACAACAAAAGAAGAGGACGCAAGCACATTATTAACATGCTACTTGCGTGCCTCCAGTGTAGAAAAGTCCTAAAAAATAACGGTGTGTACCTCAACACATCGCTCCCCCCTACTTTCTGGAAATGATACAAGGACAGAGTATGCAAGGACATAGGAAATAGGATGGTTCAGCCAAGGTTTTATCGGAGGCCGACTCTGCTGCATGTGCTCCATTACTCTCCTTCCATATCTTTTCCTCACTTCTATTGGTCACACTTGCTGCCATCAACTGTCCTGCAAGTGCAGCTCCACAGTGGCACCTGTTGATAAAAAAGCAGCATAGCAGAGACACACAGACGTGCTCTCTCAAAAACACACACACAAAACCCAAAAACAACACAGTCACGAATCCACCAATTCTGTCCATCTTAGAGAGATAGATTGAAGGAGGGTAATAATTTCACTCCGAGAGGCCTCTAGCAGGGAGTGAGTCAGTGTGAGGCGATACAGGTATACAAACACTGACACACAGACAACTGGCAGTTCAGAGAAACACGAGAGCAGAGAGAGATGTAGCTACACGTGCAGACCCTGGCAGCTCAACGTGTATCGAGTGTCTGATTGGGGTTGAAACGAGTTTGCGCTCTGCCGAGTCTTTCCAGCCCCAAATCTCAGGCTTTATGTAACGATTAGCTGATGCGTATCAGAAAGTCAATACAGTATTCAGAGATCGGGCTTCACAGATAGAAAAAAAAGAAGATTCGACCTAATTCAGAGAGAACTAAATTGTGTAAGTGTATGAACTTTGTTTTTCAGTGTTAATGAAGCATTCAAATATAATGTATGTATACTGATGGTTTACAATCAGTAGACTTAAGTTCTAATTCAATTTAAGTTTTGTATCACAGACGTTTATCACCAGCATCTGCCCCTCATGAGGACAAAAAAAAAAAAAAAAAAAAACTTATTCCGTGGGTAATTTTTTTTTTTTTGTATGTCACTTCCAAAAAAGTTGGTATTGGTGACTCATACTGCACCTGTGGACATATACTGATTTTGAATTTTATGGAACACCTTGTTCAGGTGTATGTTCCTCCCTCAATGGGCCATAAAATAGTTTGTGTCTCAATGTTCTTGCATTGGGCACCACTGACAACAATTAACAATGACAAGACCCTTACTAGGTTCCCATTTTAAAGGAAATATGTAAATCATGTGTTTAATGAGTTATCACTTTGCCAGTAGTTGATGAGAACTTCGAACCATTTTATCTTTATATGCATCCCAACATCTAAACCTGGGAAACTTAGTCAGAGCCTCATGTCTCTCTCTGTTCGTACAGATCATCAATAGAGATCATGCGTCTGCTTTCAAGTCCAACTCACACTGTAATAAAGACCGGCTTCCAGGCCAACATCAGCACAGATGAAGCAGCGAGCGTTTCAACAGCGAGCATGAGAGAGCGAGAGAGAGGAAGAAAAGAGAGAGAGGAGGATGGTGGTCTGGCTGGTCAGCTGTATGCGTGGGAAGACAATTCAGGCTGAAGTAGGAGAGAACAGATCGACCAAATGTACAGACAGAAAATCCACTTTACAAGTTGGAGCGGGATCATTTTGTGCAACATTTATTCTTACTTTTGTTTCCCATGATTTTGATTTAGTGAATAAATTCCTGAGTGTAGAATGAAGTCATTTCTGCAAACACACTTTGTAAACAGAGACAGGAGCATCCTGTAGACCGCAGAGATGTCTACTTTTTAACTGTACTCTTCACAATTTTGAAATCTTTCCAACAACAAACACAACACACAACATGGATGACTCCGCAAGAAATTATCATGTTGACTTTAGTTCAGTAGTGACAGATTTTCAACAGATATTCAACGACTATGACATTTTGCGAAGCCTCGTTAAAGCGCTGTACATTTTTTTTTAAGATTCCACAGCGAGGCTCTGCTCGCTGAAAACCTTGTTAACTTAAGGAGAATGACAGAGGGGAAATTTTGCACATCAAGAGTCAACAACACAACAAGCCATGAAGCTCAGCAGCACAAACACACGCAGAGTGAGTTGACACTAACGACCTTCAGTCCCCAATGGTGCTTGTGTGTCGAGGAGAATTTCTGACAGTTGCTTGTTAGCAGAGGACGCCTGTTAGAGAAGAATTCTCTCCCTCTCCTCCGTTTCCCACATCTGCTTACCTTCCCATCCCACTGCTTGGCTCGCAGCTGATTCTGTTGCGATAACAAGGAAACGAGTAGCAACAAGGCTTGATAATGCGCAAGCTAAGGTCAGAGGACATGGCATCCTTTGATATAAAAGCTGATGGGATGTGGGAGGAGATCGGAAAAGCGTGTGTGTGTGTGTGGATGAGGACCAAATCAAATCCAGTGCACGTTCGCACCACCCACCTGTAACACAAACACCGTAGCCGTTCCTTTACCGCACCACTGCCCTAACACATCAACCCTGGAACTGACAGCGTAGGACACACAGCACCTAGTTAGCTTAGTTAAAAGTCGGCGGTGTCCTTAACACCCTGCCTGAGGACGTCTTACTCCTTACTTAAAACAAACACCGACATTCAGAGCTCTGTTGATATGATTGTCCTCTGGCTCCTCCTAGCCTTGACAGTCGACCCTGTTTGTGGAATCTTAGAGGACTAGGGACGGTTTGCCCCTCCAGCATCCCTCTCGGAAACACATCCAATGAACCAACACACAAGCTAGCACTACACTGATTCCAGTCAAATTCCTTAGTTTGAGAGGTTGGAGTTTTGTTTTTGTCTAAGACACAGCTTTTACTGAATTCATTTGAGGCAGTGTTTGAAATTCACTTTGCAGCTAAACTGTCAAGGACACGATCCAGTTTATTTCTACCAGCTGACTACTAAATGTTTTGTCTAAGCAAAACAATGCACTATCTACACAGAAATGCTTCCTTTTAAAATTTCTGTGCCGTTTTGTAGGCACGTACTCAGCCGATTAAAACTTGTGGATTCAAATATGCAAAACTCCATGGCCTTCAGTAGAAGCTAAATAACAAAAAGGCGTCCTTAATGAAGGTTTAGAACTGAAATCAAGCAAAGGTAAAAAAGTAAACCAAATTAAAAGCCATTGTTGCAGGAATGTCAATGAAGTTTCACTACATTTGTAACCTGACAAGTATTAATTTAAGTCTCTTTATTACTCTAGTCGAGTGCAGTGTGTGTATTTTCCAGGCTGAAGGAGAGGATCGATAGATTTCACAGAAAGGCAGCACTGCTCTCAGTTACCTTCATCAAAGTCGGCATCGTCCTCTGTGTGCTGGGGGAAGGGGAAGCAGTTGGTAATCTCCAGCCGGTCCTCGACTACGAGACCCAGCAGGACGCCCTGAACCACCTCGCTGCCCTGGCCCTCTTCCTGGTAGTGCTTGATAATCTTCAGCACCACCTGTGAAAAAAAAAGAAAAAAGAGAGACAGCTCTTTCACTGGAGTACTGCGACAGAATCGAGGAACAGAGACAGGAAAAGAGGCTTTGCCTTCTTTTCAATACCACTTTCTGGGAAAATGATTTCCTGAACCGGGGCTAATTTATTTATCGTGCCAATTGTCTGTGCATTCTGTAGCGGGAGCAGTTTTTGTTATTGTATTTGATCCTCCTTTGATTTGTGTTATTCAATTGGTTGTATCTGAGCTTGTCATGTAGATTTGTACTCATTAGTTTGTGTTGGGGTTGGTTTACTTGAGATGTTTCTGTTTTTTTTTCTAAAGCCCCTAAAGAGGTTTTAAGTACCTTTGCCTCTGATTTCCTTTCCAAGTTCTTTTGCACATGATGTTTAATCAAAGTACAAATACATACAACTCATATATACACACACATATATATATATATATATATACACCAAAGGGAAACAAATGTGGACATGAATCAAGCAATGTACACCTTAAACAGGATGAAAGGAAGGAAACTCATTTTTAACTTTACACCTAAGGAAAGCAACAGTGAGGCTGTAGTAAATATGTCCATGACAAACTGGAGAAGACAATAAATAAAACATTAAGAGTTGAGTAGGAAACTCTTTACAAACATGAAAAGAGTTGAAGCTCAGTGTGTGGTCGCTCACATTCAGCACACAGAATATTGATGCAGTGAATTTGCTCTGATGTGATGGATAGAAGGATAAACTTGACGTGCAGGAGACCAATCATTCAAAAATGTTCCCTCAGAGAGGAGTAGTTGTCTATTGACTGTGTTCAGCCTTTACAGGTGCTAATGCTTACATGGCTCAGCCCACCCTAAACTGGTGTACCACCTCCACTCTGCAAACCTATAAAGTCACTCTGCCTGCACATCTTGTGGGTGAAAGGAAAATGAAACACACTTCAGACATTTTCACAACATTGCCACAGGGACCCTTCACTCATGCTAATTGTTAATAAACTGGTATACACTCTTGCTCATTAAGTTTGTAAATATTAAATGTGCTTTATTCAACAACATCTTATATTGTATTTAACAAATGATTTGTATCTGCTCGCCTTACATAACTCCATTCTCCCAATGAAACTTGCACCCTGCACACACCTTCACTTTTCCCTGGAGGCTTATTGATGATGACGTGCATTGCAAAGATCATCCTAAACTCTGGGTTTTATTTGAATGTCAGACTTGAAAAATATAAAATGAGTTCCATTTTAGATAGAAAAGATCTGGAAATATACTTGGGCAGCCATAAACATACAATTTCTGTCATTTACAGAGTATAACACATTGCACTGTTTCTTTTATGTGTTCTCTGGTTGTGGACTCTAGATTAATATGTGATTTGCATTTACAGTTTTAATGTCACTCTGCTGTTCTTCATGTTTCAAAGGACACCTGCGTTTTCAACATTTCCCTCCTGATCCAAAATTAAATCAAAAAGCTTCTTTTTTTTTTCACTCACGACTAAATTCACACTTATTATTCTGAGGGTAACAGAAAGCTCCCTCTGGCTTAATCTGACTGCATCAATGTAATCTAAAAGCACAGTCATTATGCCCATGCCAGGATGCCCCAAACTAAAATGTACACCTGTGCTGAGTGGAAACGCATTACTTGTTTTTGTTAAACAAATTTGCCCTTTGAAATGTGTTTATTTTGAATGCTCATGTTGGGGTAATGGTGAGATTGGGATTCATTTGGCTGCTCTGGTCTTGTGTCAAGATGATGTCTCTAATGAATGAATAATAAACATGCATGTTTAAAATGAATGACTACTGGCAGTCTGTGGTAACATTAGCAGACTAGACAAACCACCACAGCTAAATTAGCTAAAGTTTATCAAATAACAGATTTTTAAAGCCAAACAATATTGTAGACTTCATCAAATCAGTAACAGTACATTCACCTATCAACCTTCATGGCTTACTGGGTTATAACATCAACTCAGTTGTGCACCAAGGTCATCAACAGCATATCTCTTAGCAACGCAAGCCTTCAAGTGTCAGTCAACCGCCCGCTGAGGCCTGAAGCGTGGACACCATTCCAACAAAATGTCAAAAATATTTTATCTGTATACAAAAAAATGTAAAGTAGCACGCTGACGCAGTAATATAATTCATATGTCCTTGCAGGTAAAGTGAGGAGAGGTCATACAGCACAAAACATGCAATCTGTAAGTCCACAACACTGAAACAGCCTCTACATCCATACTAAACTGCATAATAAATCCATGAGCACCTTTCTGCATTCCTCTCCAGATGCTCTTATATAATACATTGCCTTAAGACTTGTTAAGAGAGAATTCTGGGACAGTTCTCAGACAATCAGGGGCTGTGGCTGAGTGGTTAGTTAAGTGGTAGGCACCACCTGCAGGCTCCTAAAACGCTGCACCGCTGATCTGTAATGCGTACAAAAGGGTAGTTAGTATTCAGCACAGCTTAGCAATTTACGCCAGAGAGAGAGAAAGGAGACGGCTCACATAAAGAATAAAACCTGAATCTGGTGAAATCTCTTGAAAAATGCTCCCTTCATATTGTGGGAGGGTATATTTGGACTTGTAGTCTGGTATCCCGCTCGGCCGGGGCTTCATCTGAGCTGGGTGTCCATGCATCATCGTGTGTGGTTAATTTTTAATGCCAGATAAAAATGGGCCAATAGGACAAGCCTTCACATGATTGAGGAGCTGGATTCACCGACACCAAGGACACCAGACTCAAGCGTACACACATACACACACACGCTGAGACACACTGACCGGCACAATACAGAAAAGCAGCCAAGGCAAAGAGCGGAGAGAATAAGGCAGAGCGTGTGAATGAGCGGAAAGAGGATGTGAAGCTGGAAGCACAGTGTGTATGGGAGAGAGCATAAATCATGCTGATAACAGTGTGGGCAGGTCACAGCCCGAGGCATTAATAATACACACATACACACACATGGACAAAAGAACAGGGTGGTAGTCCTGGGGCCATGCTCAAAACAAAACACCCATCATCACCATGAGGAAGCTCTTACTTGTCTCACAAGCTCCTGCACACACACGTGCATACACACACACACATCTGTCCAGGGAGATGATTTATTTCAATAGAGTGCTGGACCTGTCATGCAACAAGTAAAAGGGCCAGGGGCGGGAGAGGAGGGACGATATGGGAGGGAGGGGGGAGAAAAACAAATCTCATTCCCTTCCCGCCTGCCTGCCTCAGCTTGTCTGACTGGGAGAGGAGGAAGGTCTGAGGAATAGGTCGGGGGGGGGGGAATGGTGTAAAGAGAGATGGTATGAAAATGTGAGAGTGAGAAATTGATGGGCAGAGTTGTGAAAAGGGGGGTAATGGAGGGAGAATATTAGAGAGAGATAATAAGCACAGAGGAAATGATGACAAAGAAAGGTGGCTAGGTGTGCACAAGGAGGGCAGACATGTAGAGCAATGACAGTGAGGCGGATACAGGGGGCTACAGTGGATGTCGTCAGAATCAGCAGTCCTGGGTGCTTTACAAAGACCCCTGCCACCCCCCCCCCCCCCCCTCCCCTTTGAGCTTTGGCTCCTTTTTTCTGCCAGCAAATAGCTTTTCTAGCCTCCCTCCATCAGTGAGAGCAGATAGCTCGGATACACAATGCTTTCAGCTATCTGACTCTTGGCAATCTGTTCATCACACACTTAAATAGCGTCCGTCTGGGATAGGAGGAGGTAAGAGATGGACTATTGGCCAAAAACAACACCGGGAAGGTCAAATAAATAAAGTTAAATTGCTGCAGGGCTTTAAGAAAAACTCCTGAATCTACAGAAATGCTTTAAAGAGAGGATCTGAAGCAGCGTCGGCATTAAAGGAAAAAAGGAAGGAAGGATGGAAGGAGGTTTCAGTGGATTTGTTCTGCAGGCTTCCTGATGCTGAGTAAATGCCATCAGGTATAGTAAGCAAAGCCTTCAAAGTCCTACGTGCATACACACACACACACACACACACACAGGTCTGTCTCCAGTCCTGTCTCTTCCTGCTACTTTCTCTCACACTCTCCTATACAGTTTTATTGATCTAGCTCACCACTAGCTAGCCCACTGAGCTCACCTCATGTGGAGAAGCCCAAGATTGATATGTGGACAGCGTATTATAAATCAACAAGCTTAAAATTGAATTGTGCAAAATCAATTGCGGTCCAAATCCCCCGTTGGCTGCCTTTAATTCTCATCATAAATCTTCTCCCTCACTCACACAAAAAGGGCCCATATTCCCCCCACTACGGGGTTCAAGTTATGAGAAAGAACGGCAAGAGAGACCATCCCATAATGAGTTTTATTTTTGTGCCGTTGATGTGGAGACAAACTCTACAAGCAGTGCTAGCGATGGCAGGCTCGATGGAGTAAACACTTTTTTAGATGAGGACCTAAGCAGGTCTTTGTCAAACATGTCAGGGATCAGCAATTACATTCATTTTCAGGACACTTGCTCCCCCTTGGCAAATCTATTTATCTTGCACGTGTGTGTGTGTGTGTGTGTGTGTGTGTGTGTGTGTGTGTGTGTGGGGGGGGGGGGGGGGGGTCAAAAAGTGCACCAGATGCTTAACTAGAAACCAAAGTTGGACGTTAACAACTCAAACACTCAGCTTAATCAGATAACAGAAACATTTTTGGATGGAATAAATGTTGAAGCCTCTGGCAACAAGATAGAAAGAAGATTCAATTCATCAAAAGACATTTCAGTGCTTTGTGCCAAAGATTGTCAGGCTATATAAAGTTTTTTTTTTAAACAATCATAGTAGCAAAAGATATGAAATGTTGAAGATATGCATCTCGCCCTGCACTCGCTATGAAAGAAATGGAAGAAGATTCTTGACTTTGGCTCACCAATTTTTCACAAGCACCTTCCTCCAATTCCTGAAGGGACCTGGATTGTTAAACTGTTGAGCTTAAGTAATTGGTGCTTTTGATGTACGGTAAGTGATAGTTTAAAAGATGAAGAATGTGTGTTGGTGTGACCTGATCAGTAAGATGACTGGGCTGGAGAGAAACTTTAAACCTACTCACAATCGTAAACAGAGTGGAGGTTCTTCCCTCGTAAATGATCTTGGAAACAGACTCAGAGTCTATGAGACCTGAAGAGGTGAGTTTTAATGACACCCGTCCACAGAGAGTCACTTTATACGAGTAATACTGCTCAATTTACTCTATAGTGCTCTGGTCAGATTTTATTTGGAACACTAATAATCACATTAAACATGATGGAACCTAATTTGGAACAGCGTACTTGCATAATAATACAACCTAAGTCAAACATACTCATTTTTATTCTCGCAAAGAAGTTATTAAAATGAGATTTTCATGAAAACTTATGATCCGCGCTGTTAACAGCAACACGACATTCAGTGAGTTTACATTTTGTTAATGCTTCCAGACACATCAGAGGCTCATATGTTGATTCAAATTGCTTTAGAGTGCTCAAGGGATTAACAGAAAACTATGTGGCAGTTCTTTAATTTCTTCCTATTGATGTGGGCCTCGCTGTTTACGATCCTCTCTCCTGATACAAAGCACAACTATGTTTCTCTAAAAAAAAAAACTGTTGGTTTAGCTTTTTAACACCTAAAGGATTCAATAGTTAAACATGGGATCCTTTGAAACATTTACAGAAATAATAATCTAATATATTTCCAACAGTTTTGACATTTTAGGTTTAATTGAACAAGAATTGAACATGAAAAAAAAAAAAAAAAAACTTTAGCTGCTTTTTTTTTTTCACGGTCAAACAAAAGAAAATTAGATTGTAGCTAAATGACTGGATGCACCCTGAACGCACCAGATAGAAAACACACAGAATGCAAACATTTTGAATGCCAATCTGTGCACAGTTTGCAAATCCATGCACTTTGAAGTTGCATTTGTGAGCTGGTAAGCCAGGAAGACTTTAAGTGATCTCGGGAAGAATTAACCACACTTACTGATACCTTAGCATGTCAGTAAATATACTTTTGATTCTGTAATGTGAAGATATTGAACAAACTAAGTGTTTCTTAATTGTACTGGACAAGTGGGAACATGCAGTCTCTACTCTAGGCTCCATGTTATCTCCTGTGACTGGATGTGTTACAGCAGATACGTGTCACATTATGTGGTGTGAACAACTTCCTGAGTAGCCCGGGCTTTAAGACCCGAGGCAAGTGGAAACGCTTCAGGGGGAGGAAGGGACTGTTCTGACACTGTTTTTTTTTTTGTTTTTTTACACATACACACTTGAAGAAACAAAGACAAAGGTCTGCCACTGCTAAACCAAAGTGTTAAAATCAAACAAGTTCAGATATCCGCCCTGCCTTCTTCATCCCCCAGAGCTCTACAATCACAATGCCGTGTCCTTTAAAAAGCACTCTGGCTGTTCCTTAATTCATGGTACATGAAAAGGACCCCTGTCTGACAAGCGTCATACGTCAGAATAATTGAATAAAGTCTTCCTCAAACGCAGAGGCAATTGTGTGATCTCTGTAGGTGTTTAATGGAACACGTCGCTGTGCAGCACTCCACTCCTGTGGCAACGTCAACCATTGAAACCTCTTCAAAAGCGAGGAAACAACCCAATTCTATTACACAGCCGTGGTGGTGCTGTCTGTGGGCAACCCTCCAGCTAAACCTCTGACAGACGGGTCATGACGCAACACAGCAGCAACTGCTGCATATCAATGCATTCAGGTGGAACGCACTCCACTACCTGAAATAGACACCTCTCCGTCTGAAACTCTAAACAGCTACTGGTTTTCATTTGACTGCAGTGATGAGAATGTTGAGTTGATAAGGCTGAGAGATGAATTAAGAAAATCTCATTACAGGTCTAAATAAGACATGTGGAGGTGAAATATTTAGACTCAAAAATTAGGGCCAGCGACTCCAGGGCAGCTTTAATGAGCAAGATAAAAGGAAGGCAGCAGCTGGCGAGTTAAAGTCCTGCTACAGCTTTCAGGCACGCCACACAAATAAGCTGCTTCGTGTCCAGTGCAGTTTAGAGCAAGAGGAGGGAGGAATGCATTGTGTGGCCGTGAAGCAAGTTTGTCCTCTGCTGTTTATACAGAGGTACTACACAAAAGATATTCTCCATGGCAACGGTCCCACAAACAAAATGTTAATGTTTCATATTTTCTGATAATCAACAGACACAATAATTATAGCAAGAGGAGAGACATCAGTACTAAGTTGGTTTCACAGAAAGCTAATACTGATGATCAACATCAAACTTTCTTTCCAAGTGGAATCTCTAAGATTCAGGTACACAGCTTTCTGAAGCGTTCAAGTACATCGCTTCTGAAACCCAAACAAAAAAGGAACATAGAGCAATTGTTGATGTGCAACTCCTGCTGTAAACACAGGTTGAAGCAGAAAAATCCCATATCAGGTTGTTTTTTAACTGACCAGACAAACACCAGACGATTAAGTGCCATTCATTTCAATATGACCTTATTCTGTATTTAGAAAGTAAGGGGTATGGTTAGGTGGAAGTTTATAAACAGGGTTAATATTACACACACTTTAAAGTTTCATATTTCTGATTATCTGTGTGAAGTTGAGTCTCAATTTCCTACCATGCTGATATTTGAACGCTCCCGACTTTTAACTATGGCCCTGAAGGGCACTTAAATGACATGTACTAATATTGTAACAGCAAGAAATGTTTCACAAATCTGGATGTTTTCATTTTCCCACCTTTCTGGATCCTCATCTACAAAAAGGTATGCTACTCCAGGTTTCTTCAAAACGAGGTAAGTGTTTATTCAAGTTTCAAAAAACCAGGATAAAATGTTTACAACATGTTTAAAGTGTAAAAGCAGAACATCAAAATCCCAATGACAACAATAATACTGGAGTGCACACACTAGTGCTGGACAATATGTCAAGTTTTTTAGATATATCGATATATTTTCAAACAAGATATAAGGTAAGACAACATCTTTAATATGGATATAGTTTATGTTGCATTAAAATAATGTTATAGAGGTGCCAGGTCACCTTTTTCTCATCTCACTGATGATGACTGACTGTCTGTCCCTCTTCACCCTGCTCCTCCTCTCTCTCTCTCTTTTACTGTATTTAAGAAACATTTGTATTTTATAATATCACTTTTTAAATTCACAAACAGGTAGTTTATTTTTACATGTGTTTTCACTGTTAATAAAATACATATTGATATATATTGAGTATCGCCATTCAGCTAATCAGTATCAAGATATGAGATTTGGTCCATATCACCACAGCCCTATCTCACACTATAGTGAAATCACTAATATTTATGTTAATTATCTTTAAACCCTTGAACCCACACATGCATCACTAATATTATCTACAGTTATATTGAGCAGGGAATGATGAATTCTGTTTACCACCACAAAGCAAGGGGCTTAGCATCTGAACCGTAATGCTGCTGAGACATGGATTATATACAAATGTCACATATTTATCATGACCCTTTTTTGATGCAAATAGAAACACTTGTAATGGAGGGAAGCAAAAATCCGCTCCCTGAAATATTCCATTGTGCGTCCTAAACAAAACAAAACCGGGACGTCCTGGTGTTGAAATCAAGCGCCTCTTTAATGTTATCTTAAGCACACTTTAAAGATAACCATTAGTTTGGAGTAAATATTACCTGTTCATCAGAAGTATATTTCGCAGAACGAAGACAGAATTAGATAGATCATTGGTTAAGCCTTAACAGATAACAATAAAAAGATGTTTCATCATATTGTCTGTCCGCCATGATGATGCTCACACAGAAGCTAACAAGTTAGCATCCAAACCTGATAACACTTAACAAGCTAACATATTCATTATGAAGCTCCAAAACACAGAGCTGACACTCACCAGTCCCTCAATCTGGATCTGTTTGACGGGAGAGTCCAAAGTGCCGCTTGTAGAAGCCATCACAGTGGTAGAAGCTGCGCTGGACTCTTTACGTGAAGCCATCTAAAAGCCGATACACGCGGAAAAGGGCAGACAATTTTCAGGGACGGACGCTTCCGGGAATGGTACGTCCGGTTATGTGTTCGACCAGAAACAAATACTTGTTTCAGTCTATTGTTACCCCAACACTTTTCCAGCTAGAACAATTCAAGTTAAAGGACATTTCGTATGGTGGCATCACAATTAGAAAATTGACTTTCTTAAACAATATTCTTCTACTTGGATAATTCCATATACACAAATCCAAGTACTTTAAATGAATACCCACATTTTGTACATTGTTTAATGAGTTTCTTATTAAGGGCCCTTAGGCTATGATAAATGGTAAAGCAACAAAGCTTCTCACTATTGTAGAATAATATTACTTACTATTATTTACAGATTTAATCTGTATGATTGTGTTAGAGATTTTAAATTGTCTATTTATTGGGGTTTTTTATGCTTTTGATGTCTTATGTGAAGCACTTGAAATGTGTTATATAAATAAACTTGCCTTGTCTAACTAGAAAAGCAAAAATTTCTAGTTATGTATTTATTTTGTTTATTCATTATAATTATTTAATTTTGTCTTTCTTTTTCTTTGCATTTGAACCTGTGCCCTTATATTTATATATGTTTTCAGAAATCTTTATTCCATGTTATTTGTATATTGATCAATCAAAAACAATTACAGTCTATGTTTGTGTCACCTGTCCAAGTGTTTTTCAAATAATCATCACCTCACATCTATTTGTTTTTCAGCCAAGTTATGGTAATTCATATGATCATTTGACACAGAAACACTTGTGATGTTTATAAATCTATAAAGAACCATATTTAAGATTTCTAAATTTATAAGGATCCCTTTTCGGAGTGGAGACACAAATCTGCAATCACAACACTTATTACCTCACTGAGCTATTGAATGAATGCCAACTAGCCTAACCCTATACTCCCCAACAACCACCCCCGGGAAAGATTTTGTTATAGTAGTTATAGTGACAATTTTCAAAATAAGTTGTTCAAACAGTCAATGAGAGGATGGAGGCTCACTTCTACAATTCATTTAGCAGACACTTTGATCGATGTACATTGGAAA
Source organism: Labrus bergylta (assembly GCF_963930695.1). Classification (NCBI taxonomy): domain Eukaryota; kingdom Metazoa; phylum Chordata; class Actinopteri; order Labriformes; family Labridae; genus Labrus; species Labrus bergylta. Next base: position 5,319,226 of record NC_089202.1, on the reverse strand, counting down.
GTAAGTACCGGTAGGTACAACAAAAGCAAGGATCTAGAGAGGGGAAAAACTATAGTAACTACACCAAACAGATTGAAGTCCAATTGGACACAGGTATAGACAGGCAGTGCAAAGAGGCAGATCACTTTTAAAAAAATAATTCAAGTTCATATAAAGTCATCAACAACAACATCCAGAGTTGTTCTTAATAGTTCTTATCAGCATAAACACCATCCTAAATATCATCATTATCCTTTAGTGTAGGCCTATAGGAGTTCATGAAAGAGCTGGGTCTTTATCTTTTTCTTAAAGGTGCAAAGGGACTCTGTAGATCAAATGGACTGTGGTAATTTGGTGACAGAGGAGAAGAGTCTACTCTCTGAAACTCTCACATCATCTGGCGGGAATCACAGGAAGAGCTGGGTATCACCAGCATAGCAGCGGTGAGAGCAGATTATTGCACCACGTGAAGTGGTGTATATGGAGAAGAGAAAGGGGTCCGAGCACTGGCCCTTGAGGCAACCCTGTGGATAAATTGTCGGACACTTCTTTTCAGTAAAAAGCTTCTGCTTTTACAATGTTAGCAGACCCTTGAATACTCTGGACCACCACCATTTAAACCAGTTATAATTAGGTCTGTGATGAATAGGTGATTGCCTTGAACTATAGGTCCTTGGTCTGTTGTCATGAAGTGTAGAGTTAGAAGTGTTTGCCTCTTTAATTCAACAATGTTTTAATGCAGCTTTAAACAGACCATTTTTAAACTGTCGAAAAAAAGACCTTATTACCAAATACTTAAAACACTTTATTTCAAATCTTTACAGATGTATCACAACTAGAAGTTACCTGAAGACTAAAAAGGTGGGATACTGAACTTAACTGTAACAAGTACATTACCTAGTTACATAATGCAAAAAGGTGAATAAGCATGAACGTAAAAAGGTACAAAAACATCATACATAAAACTGATAAACTGCCTGAATTATACATCTGAAACATGATATTAAATGCCAGGATAAGGGTTACCAATTTGTTGACAGATTAAGTTTTTTTGTTTATCATGAGAGAACAAGTGCAACAGGGAGAGGGTGGGAGAGGTTACACTCCTGAGCAATAAAACAGTACCTTCCAGAACATGAAGAACAGAGTTTCGTGTAAATACAGGGCTCTTTGACTAAAATCTGATATATCTCAGGTGTGAGTGGGGATGGTACAAATCTTATGGAATGAGCAGACAATGGAATTTGAACTTACAAGACATAATAAAGCAAAGCTTACAAATCCGTGACTGAAAAAGGTTGCTTTATAAATATAATTGTTAAACATTCTTCCTTTCCTTTTAAACCAAATGAATACTGCATGATTCCATCTGTAGTACAGTAAAATCCTTTTTTAAAAGCTTCAAAACCCAAACCCCCCTACCCTTCCCCAGAAAAAAACGGGCCGACAGGAAAACAAAGTAAAAGGCAAAAAAGTTGAGTACTTAAAAAAGTATTTCTGTTGCAAGGAGAGTGTTTGTCTTTTCTTCCAATGTCTAAATAAGATGGAATCTTGGTCCAGCGGTGGCGATGATGTCGCTGTAGGGCTCAGTCTGGGTGACCTCGATGGCTTGCTGCTTCTTGAGGACCAGGAAACTGTAAAACTTGGCAGCTGCCTGCTTCTTGTTGTTGTTCCGGCATAATTCAAGCAGGCTGATTGAGTCTGCCCCAGTCTTAGCCATGACACGCTATAGGGATGGTAGCACAATGTGTTAGAATAAGTCTAAGATTGATCAAGAAAACATAAATGATCATCTTCCTCTTTCCGGATTTAAACCTTTACAGCTAAAACTACAGGGTAAGGGGATGATTAACCTTACTTTATTATATTGATTTAAGTTTACTTTTACAAATGAGGATTTTTTGAGTCTTAATAAAATCAGATAACCAATAATAGCTTTTCTTACCTGTAGACCGTGCAGCATCTGCTGGGTTCTCTTGTTCCATCTCTTCTCCTCCTGATCCTGGTCTCCTGCCTGGCCTTCCTCTTCCTGAGGACAATAAGACAACACTTTCATCAACATCATCTCTCACAGGATTCATTTGATTCAACATTTAAACTGCTCAACTGAGGACCACGTTTGCTTATTTTGCTTTATTGAGCAGGTTCACTAAATTGTAAAGACATCTTTCATTAGTTGTCTCTGCCTTTTTAACAAAATGTAAGTATTATACAACTACAAACAAATACAACTTTTCCTGTCACCAAGAGAAGAACATGTTCAAGACGTTTACCTCCTCTTCATCACTATCATCCTTCTTGTCTTTGTCTTTTTCACCAAGCAGGTCGAGCTCAGGGACAAGCTGGGTGAGGCTGAGGCTGGTCTCTTCTGGGGGCAGATCCACCTGAGGCATGTCTAACCTCTGAGACAAGACTGAGCGCTCAGCCACCTGCTGCTGCTCCAGGGGAGCCATCTGAAAGGAGGAAACACCCTTTAAGAATATTTGGAATCAACTGAAGAAATTGTTTCTGGTTTCTTTTATTTAACTTTTGTGGTTTTTCCAAGGTCATTTCTTAAAAAAAAAAAATATGTACAAGAATATTAACAGAGAAACTAAATATTTGGCATGTGCTCACAGGAAGGGCGCCTTCTTTGTCGAGGGCTTTGCGTTTGACTCCACGGGGGGTTGACGGAGGAGGCATGACTGTCTCATCCAGGGTCGTCCTGCTGCCTTCCATTGCAGAGGCAGCCAGCATGCTAGGCTCCTCCATGATAGTCTGGTCTGAGGGACACATGGAGTGATTGAAGGAAATTAATTAAAGCATGTTTAAAAGCATTTCTGCCCCTTTCAATGATTATGATGTGTGTGCAAGGGACCGCCTCTCATTTCTTCCAGCATGACTTACCAATAACATCTCTGTGCTGACTCATGACCTCCTCTCTTGGCACCTCTGGGTTCTCCAGCTCTTTGAGGAACTCATCAAGACTGTCTGCTTCACCGCCCTTTCTTCTCTTCCTCAGCTCGTCTGGCACCAGAGGCGTCAGGCAGCGTGTGAACATCTGACATCAGGGGTTAAACAGTTAAACTTAGAAGGAAGTTTTATTTAATGAAAAGTACAAACTTTATGCAAAGTCAGGAGCAGAATAAAAATGCAGAGGCTGTTAAGAAGGATTGATGCTCGACAAAAGAAAAATAGACCTGCTAAATTATGCACTAACACGTTTTCAATTCAGTATTCTGGAGGGGTTAACGTGTGGGTGTGAAGGATAGGAGAAAAAGAAAACCAATCATTCCCTCGTGTTCTTTCTTTGTTCTCATTTGAAATCCCACAACCTGAGCAGAATGTCAATGAATGATACAAAATTATAAACTGACTCCCCTCTACCATTTAACAGTGTCAGAGTCTGACCTGCTTTGAGAGTTGTAACTCCAGTGTGGCTTGTTCATTACAGATTCTCAAGTGGCATTATTGTGGAATGGATTTCAGGCTGACAGCTGACAGTTTTATTATGTCCTCAAATAAAACTGTGAAACAAGAGTTCATATTTATCCACAAATAGATGCATCTTTTTGAAAAACTTAGTAACCTTAAGCAGCCTGGGATTCCAGAGAGGCTGGGCAGGCAGAGAGAAAAGCTTCTCCACTCCACCGGTCTCCTTCCACATCATCAGCTTCTTGGTGGGAGGAGCGAGGTCCAGGGTGGTGACAATGTCTGAGTAGTCAGAGAGCTGGGCCCTGATGGTCTTACTGTCCAGCTCCTTCACACTGTCCACAATCAGCTTCCTCTTACGCTTAGCCTTGGTCTCTTTCACTAGAGATGGGGGGGAACATAATAAATCAACACTTCATGGCAGCTGAAAAATATACTTTGACCAAAGCCACTCATTAACACAAATGTTGCAGGAGAATATTACCAGTGATGTCAATAGGCTCCAGGGCGAAAGCCTCCTCCTCGTTGTGCACCAGAGTGGTCTGTTCTGTCTGGTCAGCCATAGCTGGCAGTGGCTCTACTGGACCAGAGTCTGGGCTGTCTGGACCCGCTACACACACACACACACAAACAAACACACAATTATAATTATTATCTCCATATGTTGTACTGTTCGCTTATTCTTCCATATTTCACTTATTGCAATGAGGTATGGGGCAGCACGTATGTGACCAACACTAAACCTTTGTTTTACAGAAAAGAGCGATCAGACTTATAAAAAAAGTGAACGTTAAGAGAACATACTAACAGACTGTTTATTAGCTCACGTGTGTTGAAATTTCAGGATCTATTTCACTTGAAAACATTGTTAGTCATTGGTTTAAAGCTAGAAATAGATCCTTACCCAAAAATGTACAGAAGTTGTTTGTATTTACATCTAATGAGGAGATTTAATTTTAAGTCCATTTGCACGCACTACATTAAAACAAATGTGTATCTCAGTAAATGGAGTTCAATTCTGGAATTCTCTTGATAATCATTTAAAATGCTGCTCAAGTATCATTCAATTTAAAAAGAATGTATAAAGAAAAGGTTCTGGGAAATTATGAATGTATTGAGTTAATCTAACTGATTGTTTCTATATTTTTGATCTATTTTTTGTTTTGTGAAAGAAAGAGAAAACAACAGGTTAGCCATCTTATTCTGTTAAACAGTATCTTGTGTTATTAGGAAAGGGGCTGGTATTATAAGTTTTCTTCTTCCTGCTCCTGTTTGCTCATGAACAGTGTTTCAGCATTATGAGAAAATATTTTTTGTTGTGTATTATGGTGTTGAAACCAAACACTGAATTGAGCAAATAAATCAAATATGAAATGAAATAATAGACACTTCACTAGCCTGGTGATTCAGCTTGTCTGACAGTCAATTCAACAAGCAATCGAGACAGTTCTCCACACAAATTTACTTTCATGTTTATTTATCAGAAGAACAAAAAAAAATAAAAATCAACTTTTCAGTTTAATGGAGGCAAAATATAAAAAAGAGAAAATAATTTTCTGTTTATATATTTTGCACAAAAAAAAGAAGAAGCAAGAAATCATTGCTTTGCTTACGTGACTGGAGGGCGTCAAAGTCGTCTTCATCGTCCCCATGGTCTTGAGGCATCATGACACTTTCTGTGATGGCTGGAGGGTCATCAAAAATACCGCCTCCATCTCCAGAACTCAGTAGCTTATCAACTGTGAAATAGGAGATAAGTTAACTCAAAATATCTCATTTGCGTACAGGAAAGTTGAATGGCTTTTTAATTACAATTTTTCAATGCCAAAACTACAAACCCAGCATTCCCCCATCACTGTTGCCCAGTGAGGCATCGCCAAAGTCATCATATTCCATGTGGTTGGACTTGTCGGGGAGATTAGCAGGACCAGGCTCAGCCTCTAGCAGCAGGTTAGGGGCTGTGGCACCATGCATGATATCCTCCTCAAACGTGCTGGCTTCACGCATCATCTCCCGATCATCCATGCCGAAGTCAGCTGAAAGTAATAATAATTATAACAACTTTATTTATAAAGCACTTTTCAAAAACAAGTAACATAGTGCTTAACAACAAAAACAAGATTAAAAAAATAGTTTGAAACACAAACATGAAACATGTTTTAAAAGTATTTAAAAAAAGCACAAGATGTTTGTGTCCCAATTAAATGATGAGCGCCTAGAAAAGTAACGCCTCATCCCAAGCGAGCCACACAACCCACCGTTGGTCTCTAGTTGCCAACACAACACAAGTACAGCATGCTGTTATTATTATAGCATATGAACAGATATCAGGTTTATGAATGTTGATTCTGTTGATGCATCTTAACTCTGCACCATCTAAAATGTATTTAGGTCTTGTGTAAGTCTCAGATTCAAGACTCATGATGAATCCAACCATACAGTTTATATAGAAATGTTGTTACGAAGGGATTAAGCTAGTTTTTATCATGTCCTACCAAAGTCATTATCCTGTAGGAGGCTAAGGTTGCCAACGTCTTCCCTCATGGTGATCTCTTCCACTCTGCTCTGGTTCAGGGTGAATTGCTGTGCCACATCTATATCACTGTTGAGACAAACACACACACAAAATAAGATTAGAGATGGACCCAATAGTTGATTCTTCAGTGACATAAATCGACCCTGGCAGATAGTTCAAATAAAAGATTTTGCTGTAAAGACTTAAATAAGAATTTGCCTTTATTGAAATGTGAAGGAAAAAAAAACTTATAGATGAAAGCAGAAAACAAAGTCACTTACTCCAGGTCAGGAAGCGGCTGGTCAAAGTCATGGAACTCTTCAGGTAAGGTGATGGCATTGTAGGCTGCCTCTCTGTTTTCCTCAGGGAGATCCACCACACCTGAACACAGAAACAAGTACAGATGTTTTTATAGTACATCATTTTTGATTTCATGTCTCTCAAAAGAAAAAGAAAAAAATTCCTCAGCAGTGAATTTATTTTATCAAAAGAAAAATACATAATTACTTTTTTAAGTGTAAAATTAAAGAACTCGCAGATATGTGGCTTTTCTTTCATCCTTACCTGGCCTAAAAGCCATTTTGATCTTGATAAAAGCTTCATTACAGTCAGCAAGCAGATACTTTGCCTTCCTGTGGTAGATTCTCACAACCCCAAGGAGCAAGTGGCCTGATGTGCGAAGAGCCATCTTCACCTAAGAGACCAAGGGAAAGAGATTGTAAATACAACGGATTTTATGAAGACAACAATTGCTTTTATCTGTTCCTATTCCAAATATTTCTTCTTTGGTAGAAAAACACTTTTAAAATGATTGCTTTGGGGGTTCAGAGTTCAAGCATGAAAAATGAGAATCACTGCACTTGTTCCACATTACCTTGGGTGAGATGATGCTCTCCACACTGCTCTCCAAGTTGCATTCAAACACGTGGGCCTTGGTCAGCTTCTTGTCCCAATGGGCCGCTAGCCAGATCTTGGCCAGCGGCCCACGTTTGCTGAGGACAAAGTGGGCGTAGAACATTGCCCTGGTTCCACTGGCTCACACTGCTGAATCGTTTACCTGAAAAACATAATTCATCATTACAGGGAGAAGCAAATCTAAAAAGAAAAAAAAAAAGAAAAAAAAAAAAAAAGGTAGGAATAAAAAGGAAAAAGTAACAAAATGCGAGGGAGCAAAGCAGCTAAGACAGGTCAACTACGTGTCTGACAACAACAGTGTTTTCAGTCAGCATCAGTAACAGAATATTTAAGAAATGAATTATTTATTAATGTTTTGAGTAAAAGTTTGACCATCTAAGACAAATTAATGTTTTGACTGCTGATGAAAAACTAATCAGCATAAAAGGAAAATGACATCTGTGGTTTATTTTTAAAAGTGCAACTACTAAGACATGTTAAGATTTGATGCAGCGTTTAAGTTAGGGAAACACAAATCCCAGTTACCCTCTAAACAGGGATTGCTTGTACCTCCATTAACTCTTATTTTGACCACTAACATTTTATGAAAACACTTTTCTATTTGATTGGGACTCAATAAATAATAATCAATAAGGTTCATGACGCACTTCTATTGTTTCATGTTGGATTCAACCAACTGTAACAGATTAAGTTATCGTTATTAATAAAACACAAACTAAGAGCACTAAAGATGAAATCATAACTTTAGTTTTAACTAGATATAAGGAGTGACTGCAGGAGGGGAGGCAAACACTGAAATGCACATGTTTGACGTTAACTTGTAACCTACACTGTTCCCATACTTTACTTAAAAGAATCATTCAATTGTAGAAATGCATAAATATATAGAACAGCTGAACGTGATATTTCAGTGGTTGTGTATGCACCAAATAGATGATAATATGTTAAAAGCGCCAAGGGGCTGGTCCACGCCAGTAAATAGTCGGCGCCATCAAGTGGGATGAACTACATTTACGTTATGTTAGCCGCTAGCTACAAAAGAAGCTATGAAACCATCTTTAGTCCGTGTTAATCACAGCCTGCAGCAGGTGTTACCAGTCTGATGGACAAAATAAAATCATAATCGAGGAACGAAAATATAATCAAGACACGAGGACAAAGTAAATCACAGAGAAATGAGGCGCCAATCAAAACAGAACTGTGCACTTAGCTGGTGGCTAACGCCTCCTGCTGCGACACAGGCCGCGGCTAATAAACACAACCGTGCATGCTTATTTCACCTCACAATGTACAATAAACTGCGCACAACTATTCAATATGCAAACACACTTACCGACAGTTCCCCCTCTTAGATTGAAATTTCAAATGATTATGTTATATCTCCCAGCGAATTCTCCCCTGTTGTACTCATTAAAACTGCCAAGATGGCGCCAGTCGCCTTCCTCCCGCTCACCGCTGTCCTTTTAAAATCGGCAGGATGTTTACAGTCAAAAATGGCGGAGGAGGAGTCTGGAGAGGCTTATAGGAGGCGGAGCCATTAGGCGGACACCAACCACAGGCAGCACCAAGCAGGAGGAGATAGGGGCGCTGTAGCATATGTAAGGCGCAATATCAACAGTAGGCATATATGCCTACTGTTAATATTGGGTTATATTACTGTTACTATTAATAATAATAATTATTATTATTATTATTATTATTATTATTATTTATTTATTTTATTATTATTATTATTATTTATGTATTTTATTATTATTATTATTTATTAAGTTTTTTTATTACTATTATTAATATTACTGTTAATATTGGGTAATATTGGTACAATATTATCCAATATTAGGTAATATTGGGTAACCCTAACCCTACCATATATATATGGTAGGCGCTTGACTTTCATGAATATGATGAAAAATCAGAGTGGGCCTGCAAAAAGCAGATTTAAACTGATTTAAACTTGAAGGACAATTTGTCACATTTAGCCTCAAGTCACTGATATTAATCAAACAAAAAAAAAAAAAATATATATATATATATATATATATATATATATATATATTACTATTAAGTTGATGTTGTTGTTGTTGTTGTTGCTGTTAGCATGAGTTTTAGCACTATTAACATAAGAAGAAGGGCTTTTACTATGACCTACTACAGTCAGCAGAGTGGACTAAAACAACATTTTGACCCCCTTTGATTTTTCTGCTTGAGTATTTTTACAAGTCATTGCAGGGAATGTACAAATGCAATTATTTAAATAGGTTTCTTAATTTAAGTCATGATGGCATAGTGTAAGGGAACAGAGTAGGCTAATTGTCAGCGTTATTTTCAGGTAAGATACTATTTTACCTTCAGTTATACTACATCTAGGCTACATGAAGAATGTAAAGATATAAATAGTAGGCCACACATTGTTTACAGAAAAAAATCCCAAGCCTCCCAAACCAATTTAGTCCTTTCTCAAAAGGGAACTAGACAAAAATTCAGACAACAAATCAATACACACCAGTATTTAACCACAGAGATGAGAAGAAACGTGTACCTCAGACTGATTCATCTACAATCAAATAGCAAAACAGGTATGTGGTAAAGCCGATTTGTCTCGTAGACCACATAATCTGTTGCAGCAGAAAAGCTGCCAATGAAGCATGTTTATGAATAACAGGGCATATGGGGATGACTGACAGGAAACTGAGGCTGGTATTACTCTCACATCATTAGATAAATGTTTTGTTTAGTTCATCTTATCAGCTTGATTTGAGAAATGATTAATCAGAGTATTTAAATTTACATTCAGTGAACTCCTGCACAAAGCTGAATGAAAAACACGATCAAGTCACAATGCACTTGAGCTGCATGATAATGCTTTACAACCAAATGATTAACTGTTCTGATCAAGAGCAATTTACCTAATATATTTAAATATGTACAAATGTGCTTCAGAATCAGATCATCAAATCATTTTGCATCATTGCATTAACAGCTCAATGTGAGATTAATAAATTATTGATCCATGGCAAATTACCTCAAATTGTTCCATGAATGAACGCTTACAGAGAAAACAATATATTTAGAATAATGTCCAATTAAAATGTGGATGTGTTGTCTCTCCAGTTTATGAAAATATTAAATTAAGCAATTTATCTAATGTCTTGTTCAGCACAGTAATGACTCATAATAACAGAGTGCTGCACAGCCCTGTCTGGATGGTGACACAGTTTTGGGCTGCCATCTGTTAAACAAGATAAATTTAACCAGATAGCTGATTGCTTTCTGCTGATATCATGTGATTGTTATGCATGTCAACAGCATCAGAGAAACCAGCCACTTCTATACTGATGCTCTGCTGCTTCAGATACTTTGCTGACGTGCATGGTGTGAGTCACAAAGCCTAAACATCTGTTCATCTCTCCATACCTAAACAGAAGTATATTATTATCAACACCGCGGCATGAAAGAAAACATCTCATGCTTTGGACTTACTGAAGCACTGTTACATGTACACACAAACACTCATGTGCATGAGCTAAATGTATAGCTGCAGCCTATAGGCAAAAACTGATTGAAGAAAAAGATTCATTTAATCCTGTAAAATTAATTGTTTCTGGCTTATATTAGCACAATGTGCCTAATCTGAATGTATTCAATAATGTCATCATAGGGAGCCTCTTCTGCTTTGATTGAACTCATCAGCTTTTCTTTGAGGTGTTGGGTGGCGTTCAGGTGCAAACAGTTTCAGTCTCAACATGAATACTGTTTGTGTCCTTAGCTTGTCTACAAACCCCCCAATTGTGAGAAAATTCCATCCTCTCTGTCTTTTGCCTGCTCCACTTTTCAGAAAACGTGTGCTCAAACAGACTGTTTGGAGATTTTCTCTTCGTGACATCACAATGGCAGTAACCGAACCCCTAGCCCAGGTGGGTGACACTCCCACAGTATGTGTTTGTTCTGTCCTGAGTCCGCCTTTCAACCGTAAACAAAATGGCGTGTTGCAAGAAAGCCCAATCAACCCATGCCCTTCCAGGGGGGCGTGGTCAGACACAGCTAATTTACATTTAAAGCTGTAGACACAGAAACAGCCTGTTCTGAGCAGGGCTGAAATAGTTTATAGGCATGATCAAATAAAGGATCAGAGAGGATTTTTGTCAAGAAACTTCACAGACATGTTTTGGGGGGCTCTGAGACTTATTTAAACGTGTAGAAAAGGAGAATAATTGTGGCCTTTAAGGCTTCGTTCAGATCTATTTCATTTAAGTTTTAATTGGCAAATTTATTTTTTCATTAAATTTTTACACTTATTTGTATTTTGTTTGATAGGGTGCTGTTGGGTGTCATCTGACTCATTATATGAATGGTATTTCAGTTTAGTTCTAAACTAGTATTGTGAGTTCTGTATTATTGGTTTTGTTACCTGTCAGTATGTATTATACTTTAAGGGCTGTACAGGATAACGTCTTGTCATTATCATAACCTCTGAATCACTTTAACCCTTCTCTACTGTTTTATACATTTAGCAACAAGTCAAAGAAAAGTTATTTTGTGAAACATTTTAGTGCACATAACATGTTATTTATAATGTACACGAAATATCAACTGCAATGGACAAGTAACAAAATAATTAGACTATTCCCTACATACAAAAAATGTAGGTCTACAAAATTAAAGAAATCAGTTATAAAGTAAAACTGAAGCATTTCTCTTTCATATTTTGGAGTAAAACTTTTTTAATCAAGCTGCAATCATATCTGATTTAAACTTGAAGGACAATTTGTCACATTTAGCCTCAAGTCACTGATATTAATCAAACAAAAAAAACAAGAGTCCCGACTCCATGCATGCTGAGATCCATCTCCAGGCTGCAAAGATACATATCTCATCAGTTGGATTAAGAGACAAGGACTGATTAGCATACCATTCTATCATGCAAATAGGCTTTTGGCACTTGAACCCCCCAGTGCAGTAAAGTTTCTCTTTTTGGTAATCAAAAAACTGCTTTCAACTTATACCATGCAACAAAGCCTCTGCACATCTGGACTGGAGTTTGTTGATGTGGTCTTCACTGTCCATATGCTTTTCCTTTGGGTTCCACATCTGATCATTTATCCCATGCAGGCATGGGTCCAGCTTTGACATACCAACCATCTTTTTGCTGTCAGAGTTTAGCCTAGTTTCTTTTTGTGTGTGTGCGTGTTTATGTGTTTGTGTGTGTGTGTTTTTGGGGTAGCGATCTGTCCTGAAGCTGTTGCTCCAGCTGAGTTGGCAGCTCTCATGCACCATGGGATCATCCTGGAAAGATGCTGTTATTTATGCAGCGTGTCTAAACCAATCATCCTGACACAGATTTATGTAAACACAGCAGTTTCTTGGCATCCGATGAGGTACACACACACACACACACACACACACACACACACACACACACACACACACACACACACACACACACACACACACACACACACACACACACACACACGAGGAGGAAGCTAAAGGTATTATTTGGTTTGGCTCTCCCTCAGTGGGTTCCGTGCAAAAAAACCAACACGCAAAAATGTGTTTTGGAAGCCTGAAAATGGGTAGCTAACAGGTCAGAGAGGAAGAGGGCTGATGAGGTGAAATAAGGGGGTAAGAGCTTCTGAATTTTTATCTTTTAAAGAATGTTGTAGTCTTTAAATAGGTAATAGTTATAATTAAGTTTGATTTAAAACAGTACATTTGGTAATGATAAGAACATAAAGAACGCATTAGTGGCACTGGTTTAGCTCAGTTACTAGCGCTGACAGCCCATGTACCGGGCTACAGTTCTTGTCAGTGTTTGCAGGTTCAACTCTCGTTCCTGATGCTTTCGTCCCCGCCTCTCGATCTCCTCACGTCTCCTGTCTCTCTAAAGCTGCCCTATCTAAATAAAGGCAAAAGCCCAAAAAGAATCAAAATAATAATAAGACATACAATTACCACAAAACAACAGATAAATTATATCAAACATTTTATTGATCTTTTTTTGTTTTTATAAAATCCTTTACAAAAAAAAAACGTGATTTTTCCTCTATCTTTCCATTTTAAATCTCTATAAAATTAGGTCTGCGATTACGGAAGAGAGTGAAGGGAGCAGGCATAGATTTGAGACACAATCCTGTCTGATAAATATTTGAATGGGAGAATTAAAGTGTGTGTGTGTGTTACATGTATTTCTATATTTGAGACAACCAGTTAGAAGACCTCCCATGTACATCAATACAAGGCAATAGATCCTACAACAGAAAAGGCAGGAATGTCAATATGAGATGTGTGGAGATAAGTCAGAGTATCATTCCAGTGTTAAACCATATCATGTAGGGAGCCAGTATGCTTCACTGAATATTGATACAGAAAACAAAAAACAATCCACATTGAAATGAAAAACAGGGACCTTTTTCTTGCACAAGGCAGATGGGGAAAAAAATGTATTTCTTCTGAAGGCACATCAATACATAACCCCCTGCCCACTGAAACAATAACAACAAGAGGAAGGGAAAAAGAAAAAAAGACAGAGAAAATGTCATCTTAAATATTGCACCAAGGTTCTTTCTGAAATGCGTTTCTGTTTACGACCATATTCAGTTGTCTTGATAGCTTTGTGTTTAGTAGTACCAGGGCTGTTTATTTGCTGTCGAGCTGATAGCACATCCTCAGAAGTGACAGATACCACACAACACACATCTCTGCTGGGACTCTTTCTCACACATTTTACTTTCTTAAAGAGACAGGAAATCATTTTAATGAACCATGTCAATATGGGAATGCATGGCATTCCTCATATGATTACAAAACATAAAAATAAAAGCATATATGATCCATTGGCACAAGTTGGGCTGACAGGTACAGAACATTTATGTTTATGAAAAAGGTCTTTTATCTTCTGAAATGAAACCGAAACAAACAGAGGAGGCGTCGGGGAAGGTGTGCTTAGAGTTCTATAGTAATGTCGAAGGCTTTACAGGGATTCATCATGCATCAATAAACGTTATACTGATAATGCACAGTGATTTTAAAGACACAAGTGCACATAGTCAGTATTTGTAAATGATGTGTCAGATAACCTGATATGACGAACCGAGTGTAAATAAAGTGAAGGATGAGTGGTCATAGAAGTGATGGAACCAAAATCCTTTTTCATCCATCTGCAACAAACCTCATGTCATGTTCCACTCACACTTGGCATCAAATCACAGCCTGGTAGTTAATCAGATGCCGACAAACATGTAAAACCTGAACGTGTGCGCCAAACTGAATTGTGAAACATACTCAAATCCTGGTGATACATCGCTTCTAATTTTCAATGTGGCGCAAGCACAAACAGCAAACTGCCAAACCCATTCATCTGAGATTATGAGCGACACACACTGGTGTTCTGCAAATATACTGACATTTGAAAGGCTCCTAATTGTACCCATTTAGTTTAAGACTGAACGCAAATGTAACTCCTGTACATATTAAAGCATGTCTCCCATTAGGATCACATATCTTCCCAGTGCTTTCTAAAAGTGTTAAAAATGCTTGATGAGGATTCTTGTCTAGCTGGGTTAAACAGTCAATTAACTACAATACCGACTCTGACGCCAATAAGCACTGTTTGAAATGTTAGCTCATGTCAAGTACTTGTCAGTTTGTTGTCAAATTGGATCTATGGCATAGAGGCAATAACCATATATAATATCTCTTGCTAGCAAAACCCCAAAAGACGTATTTCCTAGTTTTCACAGTGGTGTGTGTTTCATTGGCAGGTTCAGCCTCCCTAACACAAGAAATTCTTATGAGCTATTATTCTTCAGGCCAGCACGTATTCAAGTACCAATTCCAGCTCATTATATAAGCTTTTATGAGTAAAAAAGAAAAGGACAACAAAAAAAACACAATATTTTTGCTGAAATAAAAGCCATTAAATGTCATAAGTATTGAACAGTCATTGTGTGAATATTTTCCCACAAAGTAAAATAAGAAATATCAAGCTAGTTTTGTAAGACTGTTGTGGTTTTATCAGGAATTTTTTTTCTCGAGATGGCACATAACGACAATTTAACTTGAGAGAGGGAAAATGAATTTTCATTACACTTCAGCGAGGAATGCTGACCTGAAGAATTCACTACAAGACCTGTTATTCCATCGATCATAAAGAAAATCACAAATCATGAAAAAAAAAAAGAAAGCAGCAAGATCAAGGTGCTCATTCTGCACCAAGTCCCAGGATCCCAACGCCGTTAGATAAACTTGAGGCACTGTGAATATCAGATCAACCATCGTTAACATCTCAGTTCTGTAGTGGAGGGGAATGTCATTCCTCTCCTCAACCACCCTGCTAGTTAAGACAATACACCGAGAGCAATGCTGGCCATTTGTTCACTGGATAGAAAAAATAGCTAGACACATTCCAAAATAGTGTTATCCTCTTCATAGTCAGTATTATCAATAATATTCTGTCAGCAAAAAGTTTGTGGAACCTGTGCAGAGTTTACAGAACGGAAAAAGTCTTTTGAACCAGTTTGGGGACACTGAAGCAGCAAGCTGGGATTTCCAACTCCATGACTTTGACAAATTCAGTTCAAAGTGGAGTAGATTTTAAGTCATCAGGTGTCCTCAGTCGGTGGTAGTGTTAGTGTACAGAGTGAGACCTGTGTGCTCATCTGTTCCCCAAAACACAAAAGAGAGAGAGAGTAGAAAGGAGAAATAAAGGACGACACAGCAGAGGAGTGCAGTTAATGTTGCGTCCTCCACATCTGTTTAGATTATTTTCCTCCTCTCAGCCCGCATGAAATCCCATTTGCTTCTCCATTGATCTGTCCCAAGCAATCACGGAAAGGCTCCACGTTTCTTTACATGTCCAACCCTCCCTCACTCTGACTTTGTTGTGTCAAGCGTGGGGGGGGGCTCTGGAGGGTTATAGCCTCTCGATGTCCCTGTACTTCTTCCGCAGAATAGACACCTGGTCTTTGAACAGCACTGGGTCCAGCCTCATCTGAGAGTGGACCAGCGGCATGGTGCCAAACCAGCTGGCAAACTTGTTCATGCAGGTCTGACGCTGGGCGAAATGGTCTGGGTCGGCCCAGCGAGATGCCCGGGAGCTCTGCGGGGGGAGAGAGGGGAAAAAGAGAGACAGACAAATGAATAATGCATCTATGATGACTGACCTTTCAGAGCCTGTTGCAATTATTCACACGTTTATTTATTTATTTATTGAATGCCATATTGCGAGAAAGCTAATTGCTGTTCAAATTTACGAATAGATGATGTTTCAACAGCTAACACTATTAAGGTTTAAGTGGTATGAAGTGTCTAACAGTCAACAGCCTCTACAAATATCAGGATAAACACACATCTGTTTATTCAACACTAAGCATCTGTGTGAAGAATATAAACAAGGATGTGGGCTGTGACAGATCAAGGCCAGGTGTTTGTTAGTCGCTGTGATTTGCTAGTTACTTGCAAGCTAGCCCTCATTAGTTGTTCGAAATACAAATGAAGGCGCTCACAGACCGATCAGAAACTTTTGATGACGCCTACATGTTTATGTTCATAAATCTATATGTGTTTGTTTAAGCTTCTTCACACATCTACACAAGACTTGGTATTAAATTGCTCCTGTACTGATTTTATGCACCCTGCAGTATCTCACCACCTGCATCGATTCAACTGCACACTTTGGGGAGAATTTGTCCACAACGTAGAACATTGGTAATCAAATCATACTTCTACTTTGTTTTTTAGTATGCATAGACATCACTCAGATGAAAATTCAAAAGAAGACCAACTACTGATTGTTCTCTAAGAGCCATACCAGCGATCAGTAATCAACAACAATCCCTCGCACAGTTCCTGTTCAACCTTCATGCATACATTTCCGGCCTCACCTGTCCCATCATTGTCTCCTTGTACTGTTTTTTCTGAGTGACCTTGATCGGTGGAAGTTTGGAGACAGACGACACCAGAAAATTCATCAGAATGTCTTCGCAGTTAGACATCTGGTCAACCATGGCTTTCAGACTGGCTGGAAGGTAAGAGGTGTACAAGTAGTGGTAGTACCTGGGAGAAAACAGTGAGAGATAAAAGGCGTCAGTATTTAACAAAATCGAAACAACAATAGAGTGTAAAGGAATGAACTACAAGACAGAAGCAGGGCGGGGTAGAAAATGGTTGTATCTCAGTACTTGTGATAGATGGCAGCCCCTGTTAGGACCATGGAGTAGTCGTTGGTCCATTTGGAGGTGTAACCCCAACGCTCCTTGTTGCTGTCCCAGAAGTGACTGCGGGCTGGGTAGCCAACAATGCGGTCTGGGAAACTCTGCCACACAGTGAAGGCGAAGTCAACCTGGAGCAAGGTCAGAGAGAATCAAAGAGGCAGAAGACATGAGGCCAGGAAACCAGGAACACATCATTCCAGGAACATTAGCAGCATGTAGTCTTAATTAAAAAGACGGTTCTCTGACCTCTGTGGTGGACAGCACTGTGTCCTCATCCAGACTGAGTACAGCATCAGTGGGGATGGTATCGTAGGGAAGAAAACGACTGCTTATAACCTGGTGTGATTAACAAAGACAAAAAAAACAAAAAAACAACAATAAGCAAATAACAGGTAAAAACAACCAGGGTACAAACAAAGTCCATGTGTGCACAGGTGAGGTAACACCTGCCCAACAAGAAGCGCTACAAGTTTCACATCATGCTACAAAGTTGTTGAATTTTGCTGCATTTACAGTAGAGTCAGCCAAGCATACATACTGACATAAAACAGATGACAGCAGAAATACAGCGCTCCACTGATGAAATGTAACCACAGATAGAAATCTACAAGCAGCAGAGCGGTTTTCTCTCCACGATGAACCCTGAAGCCTCTACTCTTTGGCAAGGAAACTCAAGCACACTACAGAAAGTGCCAGTTATTCTCCTGAATATACCAAAAGGCTTTCCATTAGTCACAGCAACAAATACGTACTCAGTCACATCCCTCTTATATGCTTTGGATACGGCTGTTCTCAAAAATATGTCATTGTGTTTCTTTGATAATTCATGTGTAGTAGAAGAGTGCTGACAAATGCTGCTGGTGGCTGCCGGGGACCCATCTGTGCAGCTGCTTTTGCAACTGACCTTAAAAGTCCCCTTTGTCCCTGCTCCTCAGTTCTAATTTGTCTAATATTGCTGGGATTTATTCAACCACATGAAATACTCATTTGATTAATAGTATATAAAAAGGAGGTTTAGCTGAGGGACACATTTAGGAACTGCTATCCAATGTTTAAATTACAAAAAAATCTATACACATGAAAGCTGCAAGGTTTTGGGTAAAAATGAAAAGATGTTTAGACATACGGTAATGTTTTTAATCACATGAAACTTTTT
Organism: Labrus bergylta; assembly: GCF_963930695.1. Taxonomy (NCBI): domain Eukaryota; kingdom Metazoa; phylum Chordata; class Actinopteri; order Labriformes; family Labridae; genus Labrus; species Labrus bergylta. The sequence goes on along the minus strand of NC_089202.1, from coordinate 5,301,039 downwards.
TTCAAAATTTAAACCAGGACACATCTGAGACTGTATCATAAAATAATATCTGAAGTTTTCAAATGTCTAAACTCTTTATAAGAGTAAAAGTGTTTGAGGCTGGCGCTTTTCCATGATCCCATTGTTCAACGATTCTAAAACTAATTATCTGCAAAGGGCAGTGTGAAGAAAATAAAAGTCCAGAGAGAGCCTTGAAACATCAATAAACAATGAGAACTCTGATCTTTTTAATATGTGGTTAGAAACATTGAAATGTCTGCAAGTTGTAACTTGTTCATCTTGACCTGGATTCAAGTGAAGGCTCTATGTGGAACGTAACGTTGCTTGATGAGAGAAGTGTACCTTGCTTTCTCCCTCTATAACGATGACGGGGACAGAGGTGGCGGGCCAGCGGTGCTTGGCAGGAAGAGGCTTGTCACAGTTCCACAAAACGATCACCTGCACACAGGTGAAGCTTAGTCATCATTCTGAATACATCATGCTCATGTTCATCTGCACACCTACTGTATGTTACCCTAGTGAGATATTTATAAGTTCATTAATGTTTAACATTCCATGTCTGACTTGGTTATAAATGCAAGACCAGAAACGCACAATAAAGCCCTGTTTCAATTCAAAAGACAACGTTTGATTTGCGTCCTATTCAAGTGAGAGACGACAACATACAAACTCTTCAGTAGATCTATTTTCAGAACTGTCAGCAGCCCTTTACAAGAACCACAGTACATTATGGAAATCAGCAACAGCTCTAAACTCTCTGTGCAGCACATCCCTTTCACGTCCCTTTTCAATTAAATTCACTCAATTCAATGTAATTTGTTCCAGCAGCACACTCTATAACTCTGGGAATGTTAATGCTTTACTGTATTTCAGGTGCAGTCGTGTTATTATAGAATCTGCAGAGAGAGGAGCATCCGAGTGGATCTGTTGTGAAATTATTAGAACAACCTCCCTTCATCCCTAGTGTGACAGAAAAATGTATTTTAAAAGCAGTTTAAAGTCAAAACCGGACTGTAGTGATGTGATAAACCTAAAAATAATTCTGCCATAGACTAACAGCCCATTTTTCTGCTTTGCTCCATTTCTGCATAACATCTTAAAACATAGTGTTTAAAACTCTATGTTTTCGTTTCTTCTTCCTCATTTGATAAATTAGGATGAAATGACACTTCAGTGGGAGATCTACTCACAAATGCAGATTCAGTCAGTCAAACTATAACTCTGCGAGGTGCTAATAGCAGTGTATGGTGTGTTGGCCTTTGAATTACCTGAGCACAGTACTGGGATTTGGCCACAGCCACCAGAAGCTTCATGACCGGCTGTGACTGGGACACCAGCGGGGTCACCACGTGAATAATGGCGGTAAACTTGGGGTACGGCTTATTACCTGAGAACAGCAGAAACACGATAAAGATGAGACAAGAAGCTTTTTCAACCTTTAATGCATACAAAGTTTTCTGCTTCTCATTCGACACTATCACTCCAATGTAGATTGGTTAGGATGAGAAGTTTATAAGTATGTAGTATCTGTGTAGTATATCTGTGATTTAGTGTATTTGTCTTTACTATTACAATTTCCAAACTGAACTGCACAAAGCTGGACTTTGTCTGACGTCAAACTATGTTGACATATTTGAGCATCCTGTAGTTTGTTCTTGTTACCTTCAAGCTGTGTTTACTCAGCATTCAGTGTAAGAGAAAAAAGGTTTAATAAGGCATGTAAAGGAGAAAGGTGCCAATTAAAATAAATCCCAAGGTCAGCAACAAGCCCCATGTTTGTCCAATTAATCACAGCAGAAGTACAGCACAACAACATGGCAGGTCTAATTGGTGAGCTTCGTTGTGACGAATCATGAATTAATAAAGATGGACTGCCTAAGTTGTGGCAATGTCACTGAGTCACATGTTAGTTTGAGGATTCAGCAGCTGCCACACACCAGATGTTCCCGAGCTGTGTGATGAAAATCAAACCTCAGGGTGTAGCGTTAATGCTGTTCGTAGCCAACAGCAGCATATGCATGAATAATGAACTGACCGAGCTTAGCGTAGTAGAAGGGAAATTCCCCCAGGTGTGTGGAGTACTGAGGCAGGGTGAAAAGGCCTCCAGGCAAGCTGTTCCACATCAGGTTACTCCTGGAGGTGTGCCGCAGCACCCGGTCCTGGATGATCTGCATAAATAAGGGAGCGGAGGAAAAACATATTTATGTCTTCTGCAAAGTGGTCTATTGATTGCTAATTGTCTTTATGTGACTCAAAGAGAAGCAACTCAAGTCCAAGATAAATCCTTAGTGGAACCAATTGGAAACAGTAAACAGGATGCCAGTAGGACATTTGCTTAGAGCCAAGATTTTCCATGTCCATACACTTCAAATTAAGCAATGATTATCCCAGTGTAATAAGATGCTTGGAAGCGTGAGTGCAGACACATCCTCTCTCAAATATTCTGCTGAAACAATGAATCACTGCAAATAAGAAACTACAATATCTAGTATATGTATGTTCATTTTTGCTCATTTTTTGCCATCATGTCTTGTCATAACAAAACAAATTCCTGTCCTGTCATTTTATTCTACTTGAATTTTTTGGGGATGAATATTATTTGTTTTGTTTTTATGCATTACCTGGCTGATATATTAATATTGTGCTCTAACACTGTATTCTTAAAAATGATTTCATAATTTCCTAACTGATATGAAATTAATGTTCATCAAATACAGATTTGATCTTGTGATGGGTTTGATGTTTTTTCTTTTTCTTTCCCTGACTCTCAACATGCAACCAGAGTCTGCAAACATCTAAAACGGATTTACAGGATCAACTGCTTCCACTCCCTCAAAGCTTTAAGAAGACTCTGGCACTGTGAGAGGATACCTTCATTAAATATTAAGCTTTCTCGGGGAGCTATGTGGCAACTACAGAACAAAACAAAGCCTTTTTACTTCTGCTAGGATATTGTGGCACTAAACAGATACTTGAGTGGAACCTCACCTGGTTATCAAAACAATACCTAAAGTCACCTCAGGAATTCAAATGAATTGCAAGCTCAATAATAGATTCTATTTCAAGCCGAAACCCTGTCCTCCCTACAGTCTTGTACTATGGCATGTGTTGGAACAGGGATGAAATACTGAGAGTGTAAACAGATTGAAGATCAGCTTCTTGGGGCTGTAACTTCAGCCTGCTGACATAGAAATCCCAGCTGTGCAGTCCAGTGATCTGACTTCCTACCTCCTGGGAAAAGGCCTCTGTAACACTATCTGAGGACTAACTGCTGTCAGCAAATAATGCTTTATGAGCAACACAACAACAAAAAAAACAACGCCAATGCTTATCTGAGGGAGTAAGTAACAGAAGAAACATCAGCTAAGCATTTATTAATATTAAGTTAAAGGTACACTGCTGGTAGTGGCTAGTACGTGTGGGGATACACAAATGTATTTTTTGCGAGTAACTTCAATTCCTGCCTTACTTACAGCCTCACACACCCTGCCAGCTCCTTTATCCTTTTTTGATTCCACCCTGTTCTCATCTTTGCTTGTTTGTAATTCTAGCCTGAGAGCAGTGTGATAGCCTGCTGCTCAGCAGGAAGAAAACAGACAAATGGTATCTGACAGGAACAAACTACTGACATGATTGATAGCCAAACCACAGAAAGAAACGGCCTCAAAAACATGACAGCAGTGTTTAAGAGTATACATTATCCCTCTTGGTTTCTATCGAGCCTGGAGATGTTTCGTCGTGAGTATTTTGTCTGCAGCTGCACACTCTGCACGTCAATAAATGTGGGGGAACAATTGAGATACTCAAAAACACCATATTTGTGTGCAACAGTATCGTATGTATGATCATGACTGTGTGTACCTCCAGTGTGGTCAACACGATCTTCTCCACTGAGTTGAAATAAGCCTCCCACAGGAACTGCGTCTGCTGTCTCAGGGACAGGATTTTATCCTGGTGGATGGAGCGCACTGTTGAAGGAATCTGAGACACAAATGAACATGTGTGTCAGCATATACAATTCAGTAGCTCAAAAGTAACTCTTGGTCTGCACTGGAGATTTAAAGCTTTAGAAGTAATTCAGAGCTTCACTAGGTCAAAAAAAGCAAAGAAAATATGTCATTAGATAAGAAATCAGTCAACATTAATTCTAAGAGGCAAACATACGGCTTTAGCTCTCACAAACCCTTTAAAAGATCAGGTCTGATGAAATTGGGGTCAACAATGCTGTCATACTAAAGAAAATAAAAGATTAATAGACAATGTGGCAGCAGTGTACAATGAACTTTTCTTCTGTTTGTTGTGACAAAAAAAATCCAACTTTAAGATCTTTTTTAAGATTTTACCTGTAATAGCAGCCTTTCATCCCCAATTACAGCCGCTGTATTCCAGTCCATAATCTCTGAGAAGGGAAGCTCCCAGCCATTACTCAGCATCACTGGCACACAAGCCGCCTGCACAAGTAACACACACAAACACAGAAGACAGAGGCGGTTAAAGAGATTCATATTTTCAGCTTGTAAAGCAACAAGCAATCAAATAAATTAAAAACTGCAGAGAGGAGAAAGCCGGAAAATAACATGACATGGCTTATGCTGTGCAAACCGATGCCATCACTGCACATGGACCATTTCCCAAGCAATTCAATCAGGCAATTTAGCCAACAGGAGCAACTGATCTTCAAACACATTTCCATCTAGTACAGAACCACTGTAGAATCTTGATGACTAACTGGAAGAGAGAATAGACAGGACAGCTTCATAAAATCATCATGACTGTATGTTATGTGGAGAGGAAGACACACTTCATAACATACTTGAACATCAAAACAATGCGTTCAAGAGATTAATAAAATCCTTGTTTTCTGTGCCCTTATTTTTGTATTCACCCATTTGTGAGCACAAACCGGTGTACATATTTGTGCCATGAGTTTAATTCCTAAGATGCGTGTTTGAAGCATCCTGCCTGCAGTGACCGGCCCTTTAATCTGTTAAGTGTGGTACCATTCACTGATTGGCCTTGGTCACCACACATGCACACACAGCACAAACGCTCCTGCATCCAAGTGCTGCAGTGCCCGTCTAATCTCCTTGGTGTCATTAGCAAAGGCAGCAATCTGCTGAAACGCTTCCATGTTTTCCCTACCTATCTGCTCGGAGCAATCAACTAGAGACTCCTGGAGCTCAATCCTCTCCCAGCTCATCACATTATACACCCACACCCACACACACACACACACACACACAGGACAAACATTCATTAATAAGACTCCCTGCTGTGCACTGCCTACAATTGGCAAACACACGTGTAGCAGAGAATCTCAATGTGACTCCAGCCTACTGCTGGTCAGGGCACCTGCATCGCACAACCTGATCCTGCAGGTTTGCACTCCACGGTCATCTGCTGGAGGTCAGCCCTCCTCATCTGACATCCAAACTCTGGACTTCTACTTACTATCAGGGCTGCTCTAATGTAGCTAATACAGCGAGCTGGCCTGGCCTTTAACTTCCCATACTCATCCAGTGTCTACCTGCCCTCCTCAACTCACATTCTCCTGTCTAAGGCTGAGAGAGGAAAGACTCACTAATACCTCCAGGCCAGAGTCCAGCCCTCCACTCCAGCTAACCTCTGCTGCACGCTATCTCCCCTGCCGCTGCACTGATTTCTCCCCCTGTGAGTACCTGGTCATAAGTCCAGTCTTACTTCGACTCAATCCTGGCTCCCCTGTGGTACAATTATCTCTCCATTCCTGTCAACAAACAGTCATATTCTGACTTCTGGTGTAAACTTTTAAGCCCAACACAGGCTCAAGAATCTCTGTCTTCGGGTGCCGGATAGCCTAGCTGTTATCTTGCGCACCCCGTGTACAGAGGCTATAGTCCTTATCACAGCAGACTTGGATTTCACATCTGACCTCGCCCCTTTGCTACATGTCATCCCCCGGTCTCTCCTCCTATCATTTCCTGTCTCTCTTCAGCTATCCTTTTTAATAAAGGCAAGAGGCCCAGAAAATATCTCTTTCTAACCCATTTATTTGTTGTTTTCTGCATTATTCGAACAAATAAATAGATGCTATTTTCACTGACGTTAATTACAACTACCTCAGAGCACTTTATATGTTGACAATGTTGTGTTTACAAGCTGCAATGAACATTGCTACTAACTCTTCCTTCTTGCTCTTGTCTTGCCTCAAAAAAAAGTCACTTGGGAAACTTTAACATCATCAATGGCAGAGCTTTGTTACAGAGCAGATCTCTATTGAAAAAGTGCTATTGAGAAACCAGTTCCAGTATTGAAAAGAGTAAGAGGCTTGTTAGAGGACAGGCTGACTCGAGGATGTGGTTAAAGAGTACCAAAGGAGGAATTGAAAAGAAGAATAAAAAAACAAGACAGAAGAGATGACAGGCAGTGAGTCAGCCACAGCTGTATCAACACTGTCTGCCCCTAACACTGTGACTGACAGTGAGTGAGAGGGCTACTGGGAGTTACCCATCATGTCCCTTTTTCCATTCTTAACCACTAAGCATTAATAGCCTGATTGTTCAGAAAACACAGCGTCACAGCTGAATCACTGTAACATGTCTTGAAGCAGTATTTTGTCTTTTAGTTCAGCTACAAACCAAATTACCAAAATGTACCTTCCTATTAGGCACTTAACCTCAAACCTAAAGCACTACCATCTGAATCTTTATAAATCAGAATTACATGAGGGTTAAATCTAAACTAGAATATTTGTGAGTTTAATTAAAAGGCACAATCTGTAACTCCAGAAAAAGGAATACCTGTTGCATCAACCTACCATGATTTGTTCACTTTTTTGGTTCATAGCAAGTGCCCAGATAGTTGCAGAGAGATTTAATGTGTAACAAAACAACTGACTCACCATTATGCAACAGGCTCAGATTTATAAACAGTTAAGCCTAGTGTTAATGAGCAACATCTGTTTGTGAGTCACTGACCTGCAAAGCCTCTAAGAAGCGAAAGGAGCCCAGCCGTCGTCCTCGAGGTACCAGACAGAATGTGGAGTTGTAGAGCATTTCCCTGTAGTCATACCTGCAGGACGACAGAAACAAAAAGAAAAATAATAAGGAAATAATTCTTTCAACATTTGAAACAACACATCTTTGTCTTTTAACAGAAGATCCCTGTCACATATGTTCCATCAGTACATTTATTTCTGTCTTTAAAACAGACTCATTGTTCACTGTAGCACAGGCCCCAGAGCAGATAAGCCACCTCTACTTGACAAAGAAATACCTGGAAAGCACACATACTTTCAGGGAGAACCCCCTGCTTTGATCTCAGCTCCTCTCTCTTCCCGTCTCCCAGAGCCATCTTTAAACCCTTTGCCCTCTCACCTGCACATCTCAACATCCCTCGTTCCTTCCTCATTCCTTTCATCCAATCTAAACCTCAGTCAGCACTTGCTTGGATTAAGGAGCTGCTTGGAATTCCTTCAGTGTGGATTTTATACCTGTCCCAGAGTGAGTGCATGAAAGGGTGCGCAAGGTTTCCACGCATCAGACTTGATTTCATCAGACAGCACTGAAAGTAGGCACATTTCATTCTTATTGATTCAAGCGTTCAACGCAAAATTTGCAATGCATTCAATGCAAAAACGTTACTTCCATATTTGTTTTCACTTCAAAATGTGATCATGCTTTCATTAGAATCCAAATATGGATGTAAAGGTTAATGTACATATTGTCTACTCATGGGGGTCCATTCCTTCCCCCTTTCTTTACTCTAAATGCAAGTATCAAGATTGATCGTTCATTGCAATTTTTTCCTGTCTCTCATGAGTGCAGTGCTGAGTGTTTTATCTCCAAATATAACTGTAGCATCTGTAGCATGGTGCCAGTTCAATGCAGACTCAATGCTTCAACTAATCCACTTGCTCTTCACGCGTCAACCCACAGCTAAAACGAGCCTGCTTTGTTTTAGGGACATGGATTCAAGTATATTTCAATAACAAATGTACTTCACATTTGCAATACTGCTGTATAGTTGCAAACAAGTGTGATGTAAACATATATGCTGCAATGTATAGTGGTGGGAATGTTATATCTAACTAGATCATCCAACAAAGATTACACATAATTTATAGTCGCTGAAGTGTGTTGCATGAAGATCAAGAGCCATAAAAAGCATAAAAGCTTGGGTTACGCTTCATGCCTTCTATAGTAATACACAATAATGTCCACAGAAATCCTTTATCAAGTCTGTTGATATAAGTAAGCTGCAGTATTATGGTACAAGATAGGTAACATCATGCTGCTGTGATCTCGGCAACCATTATCAAACAACAATTTTCCAATGTAATCGCCTGACTCTATCATACTGTAAGGGCTATCATTAAGCATGACGAACAAATAATCCAGCCAGATGCACATAATAACTGACTGCTTTGCAGGCCAATAAAAACAAAAGTATAGGTTTATATGTAGCCCTGGCTCAGTGTAAATCTCCCATCCATTACGTTCCCTGTTGGTGCAAACTCAGAGCGGACCAGATGTTCCTCTCGCTGCATACCTCCATTCTTCTCTGCTCTAACAGATGGCTGCCTGTGGGGAGAGCAGACTCATAGTATGCTGCTGCATGTCAGTGAAGACATTAACGATGACTGTTCAAAAATATTTTCTTCATAAACTAACTCCTGTCACGCCATGCACTTTCAGTTTTATTTTGCAAATATTTTTAAGTGTGAATGCATGAATGGTATTGATGAATTGGTGGCACTGTAGAAAATTAGGCGTAAGTCATTGCCTGCATTTCAAAGCAGTTTCCACAATCAACTCCACACATCATGAGATAAATCCTCGGCACATATTTTCAATGCTCTAAAATACAAATGGCTGCTGTTCGGCTGAGCAGTTTTATATTTTCAGATTGGTCAATGCTGTTATCACAACCTCAAAAAATAAAAAGCTTTAGCTAGTCTTTTATCAACTGAACATGAATGATGGAGCACAAATTATATTTTCACAATACTTAAAATTATACAGTTGAAGTACAACAATAACACTGGGATAAACTACTGTCTAACAACAGCCTTCAAAATTGGCCACAGAATATCAGGCTCCACTGCAGCATCATTTATCCTCCTAAAAAAAAGCAATTACATGCCCAATTTCATGGAACTTTTAAAAATTAGATATTGTAAAACATATTGGTGTTACACTAAATTTAAATTGATTCCAAACAAAAAATTCAACATTGAAACCAAAGTACAAAACAATGTACTGCACACAGATAATACATGAGGTTGACACATTCACTGGAGATTCACTCATTATTACTACCTGTATCTATCTTTTCTAAAGCCTCCTGTGGACAAGTGTTGACAATAAGCATGATTGCTAAAACACTCAAACAATGCCTCCGGCTCATCCAATGTGAAGGTGATGTCCATGTAAAAAAAAAAAAAAAATCTATCTATCTATCTTGGACAAAAGGACATGTGCATGTATAAGACATTATAGTCTATTTCTTAAATCCATTGGCGGACAAACTCTTTAATAGAGAGGATTTCGGTAACTTCTTATTCATTGGCATTATTTTTTAGAAATGTAGCACCATCACTTCAAAACAACTCAGATCAATAATGAGCTACATGTCTCTGTTTGCTACAGTAAGCCTCTCATTTCGACAAAACAGAAAGGATCTGAAAGTAAAATGGTACACCATCACCTCTTTTCATACTGTTGGAGATTGACTATTGTGCCATCTTTATATAAACCTTTTGATTCCTGGGCTTAATTAAACCTCATTTATAAATATTGTCAGAGACGGATGCAGTGTGATACACAGAAAGACAAAAGGATAACAGGAAGAGAGCTGAGTCAAGAAAAAAGATCAACCAGTCTCCTAGCAACAAGAATGGATTGTGTTCAACAAGAAATGCACAGCTCACTCTGTCAAAGAGGGCGAGGAGACGGAGAAGAACAGCCATAGTGTTTTTATTCAGTAATCTGCGTGAGAGACCACACACATTTACATCATAACAGCTCACAGAGAGGACTTAGAGAGCTCTATGACAGGAAAAAACTTTTCACAGGGGTTCGTCTAAACTCTGTTATGTGCTGCAACAATGTGTCAGATTCATCCTCTGTCCTTGTCTGTAGACAATCTCATCTGAGATTTGGCAGTCAGAAAATTTTGCCCCGAACGTGCAAAATCAAGAAAAAAAACACATATTCAGAAAGTCCTTTCCTTTGTTTGCATTATGATCATAACTTTAGTAATCTAATACATAAGATCGTGTGAAACGATCAAATGAAAAAACGTCTTCGAAAGCTCAGCGGCCTGATTTATTGCACATGTTCAGTCAAAGAAGTATCCCACTTTGTGATAACATTGATAGCAAAACAAACTATTGAGTCTATTATTTTATCCTTACTGAAAAAGAACAGCCTCTGTGATTTGTAATTCAATCTGCAGTCTTAACACTGAAGTGTGCTATGGTGTAAATTTAAAATCATTTAATTACAAACAGCATAGCCTGGATCCAATAAAATACACCGCCTCAGGCTTAGTCCTATCACAGTGGGAATCCTCACCAATAAAAAAAAGATGGACTTCAGAGGGCAAAATGAAGGCAGCTCTAGCACTCTCTCTCCCCCCACTGTCCCATCACACACGGACTACATTTCTCATTTTCTGCTTCCTCTTTTTTGTCACAGTTGAGCCAAGTTGATGGGCAGTTGGCTTTTTCCTCGACTATGAGTTCAAGCCAGAGGAATTTCAGCCTGAAAGGCACTGAGTGAAAGTTAGTGTCATCAGATGAGAAGGGAAAAGACGGGGAAAACAGCGGTTGACAACCACATGTCGTATCCAAGCCCCACACAGCAAAAGCCACCCAGAGCAGGAATGTCAAACACAACGCAAACAGACACATAAAGCCTCCTTCTGATCATCACAATACACACCAGAGAGACACTTCAATATTTCAGGACACTGCCAGACATGGTTGCTTTGTTTCTCCTGACAAGACTGCACACTAAGAGGCCAACATCGTGTACACAACACAGTGACAGGCAAAAGGGAGGGGGAAGCTAGCAGGCCGCCCAAGCGCAAAAGCAAATGCTTTCTATATAATAGATGAACTTTCTTGTAGTAGACAAGCATCAGATCTCTGGGTGGAAAGAAAACACAGTTTGCAGGCGTAAGAGCGATGACTGTTGTGATCCCGGCAAGACAATTAATCAACGCTTGTAACATAATGTTAATAAGCGCTCCTCATACAAATTTTACTTGGGGTTAATTAGGTCCCAACATTAACCCCAGAAAGCCCTCAAGTGTTGAAATAGTGTTTGACACCTCTGCAGAAAGAGATCCCTGAAGAATGTGGAAACATTAGACGTGAGCAGCAGTTTTATTGCACTTGTAGATCTGGTACACGTATCCAATAAATCACCTCGTTAGAATGTTTGATTTTTCTGTTTTATGTTGTGTGTGTGAGGGTATTCATATTACATAGAGATATGTTTTCCAGCAATGCAATCCATAAGATACTTTAATAGATGAGGAGAGAAGAATTTGTGTCAAGAATACCTGTGAAAAATGTGACACTAACTGGAGCTTAAAAAACTCCAGTTGCCTCACGATATCTCCTCAGGATATGTACATTAGGGATTAATGGTCAGAGCTTTTATTACTGAGATTCTCTGCACTATATTGTACTTAACTGCATAGTTAATCTTGACTGTTTTAACGGCAACCATGATGGATGAACAACTTATTTTAAGCAATGGAGCTGGCTAACAATGCTGTGATGTAGGGATGGGAGCATAATCCTGTGACAAAAAATATGAGGTTGGCAGCAGAGTTAAAGGGAAAGCTAGAATTCAATTGAGAGAACAATACTTGTTCACATGAGCTTGGCTGTGTTTCAGCACCTCAAGGGTAAATGTGCATAGAGCCTCATTCTAATTTATAAACTTCAATTTCTTAATCCAAATGTAAATGGAGTTGGTCACAATGAGTAATTCAGCAATAAAAGCTGTTTATGGAATGGAATAACCACAACATACTAGTATCTATTGCAGATTTAATCAGAAGGAAAAGGCCAAATTAAATTCAAACATGTTTGTAACAAAGTAATAATTTTTTCTTCATGATTATGCTTGAGCCACAGAATACAATGACATGTTTTTTTCTCAATAATCCCCTCTCTATAATGCACTGAAGTCCAAGACATGTCCAGACAATACACTAGAATGAATGTAGTAATATCAACACCAGATAAAAAACCAACACATTCAAGTTTTCCTCCTCATTTCTGCATGCTCTTCTATGGAGCCATCCAAAGCACACCTCTCCGAAGCCTGCCATGGCCAAGGAAGTGTACCAGTCACACTGGTCAAACGTACTGGGCTTTAGGGGTGAAGCGTGCTTAGGCACCATACGGATCGCCAGTGTGACCGCGCCCTCAGACATGCACACACACACACACACACGCAGCACTATGCTCCCTGCTGGCTCACCATGATGCTGTCACACCCCTGTAACGCCTCTGATACTCCCTCCACAGAATGGACCAGACTTGGTCCCACCATTACGCCGCTCAAACATTTATCTTGAAGATGAGATTTAACAGGGGCATTAATATAGCACCTTGAACTGGCAATATTAAGACGACAAGTGGCTCCAAGTGTGAGAGGGAAACTCCTGACAATGCATCGATTGGATTCTCCAGACATTGTTCAGAGTGCCCAAATTTTAAAGTATTGCACTCCTTATATTTGTTTATATTCAGTATACAAACTGAAGAGATTAAAGTTCTTGGTAGTTTTGCTTTTCAATTGGTGTAAGAAGCAACACTGATGGTCATATCAATAAAGCTTTTTAAAAACACAAAGCCTTTACTCGTTTCCTGAGGGCACCTTGATCTCACTCATCTTCCTCCAGTTAATGAGTTCAAAGGCAGCTCTATAAAACATTTACTGGCACACAGAGGGGGGTCTCAAGCACTCCCACAGTTCGACATGACCCCGGGTTAATTCCCCTAATTATTATGCTTTGAATCTTCTGTTTCTTGTTCCTCTTCTCTGCCTGCACTCATACGCTCTCTCCCACCAGGATAATCAAAAAGCAAGAACCTTTCATCTCTACCAACATCCCTCCTCAGAACTGAGTCAAACCCGCCCTCGTATTAGTCTCCAACAAGATCAACACACACTGACCAAAACTCACAAAATGATCAACATCTACCCAGAAGATATTTGGGGCATAAAAGAGCTGATTTAATTTCACTGAATCCTTAGGGAGTTTGGAGGAAGCCTTTTCTCACATCTCTCCATCAGCCATCCATCAGCGTGATGAGGGCGATGATAAGGACGCTTTGAAGTGCTCTCTGGACACAAAAAACTAGAACAGGGGAGTCTTGGAGATAATGAAACAACTGATGTTAATGGAAAGGCCATTATTGCTGGAATGTCGGGGCTGCCTTGTTAACTCAAGACAACATAAAGATGTCAGATCAGATAGATCAGGTTAAATCATTTGACAGCAGCAATCACAGAGACCTTCCCTGCTTTGGAAACAGTTAAGAACAATCGCTCATAAATTAAGGGAACCCTGTATTTTACACATGGCACATTGGGCCTAAATAAAATGCAGTCCTAAATGTCTTTCCAATCTTTAAAGTCAGTTCTACAGAAACAAGGAATTGTGAAGATGTCCTCTTATCCATCAGCAACTCACTTTTCTTCTATGGTTCTGGATCCCATAGGACCAATATTGGTCTATTGATCTATCAACAAACAACTAGGCTCTAGTAAATGAATGCCTTACTGAATGAATGAATGAAACCGTTAACACAAGCCTCTGGATGACCAGTAAGGGTGTCCCATTCTGAACAAAGGTGGAAGTTGAGCAGCTTAATCTAAGCGCTCCCTGATCTTGAAGGAATGCCATCAAACAGCCGGTAACTGACTCCTGCTGGTGCTGATGTTTCAGTGGCTGCTCTGCACGAGAGACAGAGTCCAGGTCAGGAATGTCTCTGATCCTTGGCCAAGCAGGGATGGATGGAGGAAGAGATATAGAGGGATGTGAGAAGGCAGATAGTGGGGAAGAGGAGAGAGTGATGAATGGGTGGTAAGTGAGGGGGGTTGAATGGGGAAAGAGGGGTGGGATGAAACAGAGAAAAGGAGATGCAAGCAAAGGAGAAACCAGTGGGAAATATTACAACAATAACTACAACACAATATAGGAACAAAAACTGAATGAATCTCAGGTTAATGATTTGGATGAGATATCCAAATATAGTCTTGCCTGTCTGAAGTTTTGAATATATGAGCATGTGAACAGCTTTTCTAAACATCAATTTTATTTTAACCAGGGCGAAAAACCATCTCAGCTCAAAGATATCTTCCTCTTTTAACGTCAAAGCAACCGTGACAATAAAAGGAGGGCTTAGCAATATCTCCCTTAGTTCAGAATAGGAGATGTTATCAACTGAATTTGATATCAATGCATCATCAGAGTCCCAGGCTATGTCTGATCTGATCCGATCTCTCATGCTGAGAGATGGATTTAGGTAAAGCCCAGCTGCTGAAGCCAGAATATGCCTAGATCTAGAGGTCTGTTTTAAAGCCAAATTCTGTTTGTGTGTGGATTTGATTCAGGACAATATTCAAGGGGTAATGCATCAGTGGAACTGCAGGGCCGTGTGCCTTAGCTTGTGTGTTTGTATGTGTGCTGGCAGGAGGTCTTTTTTTAGGACATTCAGGGGATAGTCTTAGGCAAGCATTTCAGGGAAAGAGAGGGAGGGTTAAATAGTTAAGAGGGGGGGAAGGGGAAAGTGTTTATGATTAATGTAATGGGGGGGGGGGGGGGGGGGGGGGGTGATAGCCATATGTGCCATTTCTATCTGCAGAGTTCAAGTTAAAGCTTGAGAAAGGGAAAATGAAAATGATTTAATTGTATCTCCAAGTGTTCTCCATGTACATACCTTCATTGCATATAGGGGAGGAGGCAGAAATCTTAGAGAAAGAGATCCCAAGGACACAAACAGTTAAACCTAAAGGGATCGTCAACGTGAGGAGAATATGTGTGAAACACCACATGAAATAGGACAAAGTGGGGGTTCATCCACACTGCTGATGTCAACCAGCCACAAATGCACTGGGAAAAGAATGGCTAGAAGTGCAAAGCCAGTGTGAAGTGATGAGAGGAGCTGCTTCTTCTGCTGCAGAGAGAGTAAATTAGTGTCTTGCCAAGTCAAGCCGCCAAAAACTAAGTGTAAACACAGTATTTTAGCTCTCAGGAGAGAAAAGATGATTACCACACAATTACGAGACCACAGAGGGGAGAAGAGCCCCATTGCCTCAGTGACAGAAAGAGAGATTACAGGGTGGCGGCGGTACTAATGATGATGGGGGAACGAGAAAAATACAGCAGTTTATCCCAGAGGACACACAAAATTGCAGCGACTAGCAGAAATTTGTGGCATTTGGCTTACGTTTGGCATGCTCCTCAAAATGAGGGATGAAGATATGCCTTATTTATTGAGCGCCTGCTGTCGGCTTAAACCATATTTTTTTGTGTTAAACAGTGTTAAACATCAACATTCAAAGAGGCATTCAACAGGTTTCTATTTCAGTACAGCAGCACTATGTTGCACATTTTGGTTCTATAATTATGCATCCATATTTTCCTGGCAGCAAACACTAGTAGGCTGTTAAATCATTAAATAACCAACACATGATCAAGACTGCCAATATCATTGGCTGAATACAAACACATTTGATTTTCATGACGTGGCATTTACAACCTGCACTGACATCTCTGTACCACAGTCATTCTCATAAAGGTTTAATGTGAACAGAGGGCCAGCTTCGTCATTCACCGCAGCCTACCACCCCTCAGGTTTAACCCCTCTAATAAATCCTCCCCCATTAATGTGATGACTGTGGGGGAGGGAAACTTAAACCTAATACTGATACACAACACACAGACACCTTTTCATCTACTGACTATAAATGAATACAAATGTGACCCCACAGAGCAGAAGCTCAACATTTATCATAATAATCCTAACAATAATAACATCACAAAGCAAGTCTGAAAAGGTGTGTTTAAAAGAATTGACTGATTCTGTATGCCTTATCTTTAATACCATGGTCATTGTCATCATTAAAGGTCAAATATATCAAGTGAGTGGTTTAGACTGTAGACTGTAGCACAAGTTTGGAAGAGGTAAGCAGTTCTTTATCCTATTTTTTATTAAGAAAATCTCGATTTGAATATCTCAAACCACTTAACCATCTTTAAACCAAAGATTGTATACCATATTAGCCTTTAAAAAAAACAGCTGAGGTCAAAGCGAGGTCAGAGGGAGGACAGGATGGATTGACTTTGGTTTAAATTACTGCACATCACTTAAAGCACAATGATACACTGTCACAGCCGTCACCTTTTATTCTGCAGGACATACACACCCGGTCAACACATTTACACAAAGTAAACAATGCTGCCTTCCAGCTTCTTCGTTACAGTCATATTTCAAGTGTAAATAGTGTGCAAACATCTGTCATAATCAACAACTTTAAGCACTTTCTCTCATCTACAGCCTCTAAATGCTACACCAAAGGACAAGGTTTACTGATCTTGGGCAAAAATTAGACTGCAAACAGTAGATTCTAAAGTAGCTGAATTCCTCTGTATCCTCGCAGGCACAACGGCCCAGAACAAAGCTTTACAATCTGTTAATGAAATTCTAGGCCTGCAGTGCTAGCTGCTGCAGGCAGGTAATTAGTTTGAACAGCGGGAAAGATCAAAGACAACACTTCCTGTCTTGCCCTGTGGTTGTGACCTCACAAACGGAAGTCATAATTATCACCGGGTGAGAGGAGGAAAGAAACTGTGTGAAGCTAGGCCAAAAGGCTCCAAATATAGAGCCAGGTCATTTTCAGTATGTGTCACAGGAACTTACAGGTTTGATGAAACAGAGAATGGTGAAAGGAAAATGTTGCTTTGAGTATTTGCCATTATGTACTTGTTTACAACTTGTTTTCTGCTTCTTTGTCTTTTTAAAATGATTGAATGAGTTTACCGTTATTGAGAGTCTTCACTTAATCTGTTAGGAATTGAGTCTAATGACAATTTAATCTGTTAAGGATTGCAACAGAAAACAGGCTGAAAAAAGGCAGCTGTTTGATAGAGGAATTAAGGCTATCACATACCCCAGGTTATCATTCCGTGTGCTCCAGCTTCCCTTCCTCTCACAAAGCCCGCTGAAGCCCTTATCTGACAAAGTGGAGTCCAAAGAGGACAGCGAGAGATAGCATAGCTGTGTGTGTGTGTGTGCCAGTTTTATCTGATGATCCATGTTGCTACCCAGCCAAGCCTCCGCAACATGGTGGCTGGTTATTTTTCCATGCTGTCAAATGTGGTTACATTAACACAACACAACATGGTCCATCACAGTGATGATGATTCATTGCAAAAGTCCCATTGAAAAGATCCTCAGACAGTTACACTCGTGTGGCCCAACTACTCAAGATTAAGTCTCTACTTGTCTCTAAATCTCAAAAAGAGACACTAAAACTATTTATTATTGTACTGTAATCCCTTCCCTCTACTGCAATAAATAAAGAAATAAATGAAATATCAAAAAATATATTTTGTGGCACCGAGTCAAGGGTCACAGAGATTTAGAGGCAGTATGTCCACAGGCTTGGCAGGTCCACTCACCACACTGACCAAAGGATTATAGGCGCATAGGACTTTGCTGGCCTTGGTTTAAGAGCGCCTCTTAATTCTGCATGTTGCTCTCACAACATATTTTATCGTACATGAGGGATAATTGAGAAAGGCCCCTGTCATGCTGGCGAGGCAACTCATCCGAGTGTTTGAAAGGACAGTACGTATCTCGTGTCACGCAAACACTGGGCTTGATGAATGGTGATGAATATGTTCTGCAAAGTTGCATCTTCTGTCCTGAGAGGCTCTACCAGTGGCACTAGAAGACTTTCTAAGAGACACCTATCAAATATTTATGACTACTCAGTGAATCCTTGTTTTTTCCATTCTATGTCACTAAAGGCATTTGAGACTTCATTTCATTAACACATCATTCATATCAGCGGAAAGAAGAAGAGCCTGTAGAAAACAGACCACGGACCAATGCTTTGAGGCTGGAATTACTTTTTCCAGCCTATTCTTTCCAAAACTAAACATTACCTGTGTTGGGAAAATGTCAAGTCAACATTTCAAAAAGGCATACAAATAGATTTTCACCAAGGTTAAAATAAAAGACCATAAAAGGTCTACCGGTACTTGCATTCAATTAAGATTATTTTCACTTTTTCAACACCCTGACTCTCTCAGACTTAGTTTGGCAGCTCCCTTGACTTTCTGCTTTCTTGTTTCATCCAGATAAACTTAATCATTAATCAATCAAGGAAGCGGTGATATGTGCCTCCACATGACGACAGAAAACTCTTCCAGGAATGGACCACACTCTGTGGACTGGCACGTGGACATCCCTTTCCCTATTTCACTCTCCCAGCATTCCAAGTGGTATACATCACCTGCACAAGGCTGCCAAGGACGAGACATACATCATCCTGTCAGGACAGGAGAGAAAGGGAGAATGGCCAACAAATGGTACTGCCCTCGGTCCAGATTGCGTAGCACAGAGACTGAAAGTGCAGCTAAAACCCATTGAAGCAAATAAAGTATATTTGAATTGAGTCAGAGCGAACGTTTGAAAAAGAGGAAGCAGGAATCCGCTCTAACCCCACAACTTAATGCTCACGTACACAAGACTCAAATGACTACCAACAACTCCACAACTTGCTAGATTTCGACTCCTCTTAAATTAGACTTCTCCAGGTCACAGCAAGTTAAAGTCCAAGAGCTGACGTCAACGTAATGTAGAGCTGGCTGCTTCACAGGCACTGTAAGTAATTAATGAGGATACGTGAACAGCGATGGTAATACCCTCTGTTCCCCCTCGACCTCCCTCTCTATAAATCCTGGCAGTGAAAAATGAGATGGCAATCAATTGAGAGGCGAGTCGACTGAATCCTTCTGGTAAATGGCAGTTCCTGGGAACAGCGGGGTACATGTGCATGCATACTTACATATAGCATGAGCCCTTATTACACATGAACTCCTGCCATTTTCTAGATAATTTCAAGACATTCAGGGAGTTGCCTTTAACACATGCACCTCACAACAGGAGATTATCTGTTTTGGACACACTCATTATTTAAATTCTGTTTGGTTTAGTTTATGTGCATGTGGGTTCAGAAACCACATACACAAATATTTCAAATGGGAGATTTGTTAATTATCAAACAAACAGTAGTCATAATAACACAGTTTATTCTAAAGAAGTTATGATAAGTTCTCCTACTGTAGGTCCCTGAATGATCCATTCAGCCACAGCGTCTCTATCTTCTTGACTGAAAGTACAGTGGAAAGTGACAGGGCTAGAAGTGATGAAACTCACTGCAGGTCACCAGCCTGACTCAGAGCAGTCCTTTTATGAGTAAACAGGTTGAGCTGGAACTCAATAGGTCAGCCCCACATGCCTCTGGCTTCACTCAGTTTGGTCATGTTTTACATGGCATGAAGCAGTTATGTAGAATAATAATGCCAGCCATGTGATAGTCAGGCTGCTAAGTTATCCTATTTCCTGCATTTGTTTCCATAGCTATCACTTACCATGAGCTCTAAATATGAGCAGTTTATAATCCCAAGGCTCTATAGGAAACTGTGCTACATCTATCTAGTTTAACCTCACAACCCCTTAAAACACAACTATGGGCCATTACTCATAGGCTAAATAAATCCCTGCTTACATAGTATCCATCAGTAGGAATATCCATTATGAACATCTGTTTGACATATTTGTGTAAACAGAAAGCTTACACAGTATCTTTTGCTATGAAGAAGGATTTTATAAGCATCCAACTGTCATGTAACTATAAGTAAGATTCACATGGAAACAAGCCCTTCAGCTGAAAAAACTGCAGTGAAACGTTTATGTAAAAATAAAGCTCTGTGTCATACCCAAACATGTCTGTTCTATTGTCTTATATCATTAGAAAAGACAAAAGACAAAAACAGATATACAACTTCAGCAGCAGATTTGTCTATGCAGCGTAAGAGACAAGACATTAGACAGCGAACAGCCTGTTGTAAAAATAAGGTCCCAAAAGTCAGACTGAAAACACAATATACTGAAGATACATAGAGGCATACTGTTCAACTGCCACTTTAGTATTGTTTGTCTGAAAGGCTATAATACATTTTAGTCAAGAGAAACAGCTCAATGACAAACCAAGTCTGTAGCTCATATTTTTTCCACTTTAAAGACAATGGGCAACAAAAAAGACAGTTAGGTTATCAATAGACCTTAGTGGCTGTAAAACACCAAGACGAAGCTGAGAGACTAAAGCGAATTCAGGAAACAGGAACCCACATGAGGGACTTATTAGTAGAGCTGCTGCTGAGCTTCTTGTACACAGATGTACTGTGTTGGTATCTAAAGGCCTCTCACTACTCTACAATACAAGCTTTTACATTCATACAATAAATGGCCTGGTAAATTACATCGGAAGCTGAATTCAAAACACAGATCATTTTCAAGATGACTGTGTGGTCATGTAAGTGTCATATAGGCCTCCTTAAACGAGAAAGAAAACAATCGCAGCAGAGTGGTTTTGTGGTTTACCAGCCTGCTTCGTGGCATGCTGTATCATTCAGCACTCACACGCAGGGCTAACTGTAGGTGCTTTCCTGGCAGAGCTGAGTAAAAAGAGTGGCCACAAGAGGAAGAAGGCATCTTCTCATAAATCTTAGAGCCAACTAAACTACAGTGTTGCTTTTTGGCAAGTAACACAATCAAGAAGTATGTACTATAGAATTAAAGATGGCAGACCGGCAGGGTGAGCAATGACACCATCATAATACAGCCACATTTTCAAAATGGTGACTCCATTTCGTAATCAATACTGCATTTCCTCAGATAATTTAAGGACACGGAAGCTCAGTGGCTTACTGGACAACAAAAAATGAAATTATATTTCTAAGTATTAAAGTAAAAAATATTATATTCCAATGAAAAACCTGATATTTATTTCTGTGCAATACAGAACGAATCTGGACAAACATCTCATACATGTCTATTTTCAAATACTGCCAAGGCCAGCTGAAGGGCCATGACACATATCAAGCCAGCTGTTTCCCACTGCACACATCTGGGCCATCTACATGTGTCCGAGGTCAAACATGGCCTTTCATTTTTGCACCGTTTACTCTGATCAGTCATTTAAAAGTAGTTTCTTATCAGCTTTAGTCATCAAACTTTTGACTGAAGCGACTAAAAACATCAGTCTGCCATCTGCAAGTTATAGTTCTTTAAAAAGCAGCTTTATGTCAGTCCCCAAATCATGATTTATGCTTGACATTTAGAGAGTATTGGCCAGTGACACTGATCAGAAGCAGCATTGGAAAACACAAACTTTAAAATATTACAGATTTGGAATGAAAAAGTAAGGCTGCTAAATATACAGTACTCTATGAGAATGTGACAAAAAAAGAAACCTAGCCACTGATCAACTGACTTCAAATAGCAGACAGGAGTGAAAACAACCAATTTAAGTTAATATGCAGGAACTCAGATCAACCATTCTCCCTCAACGATTATCATTTTCCCCAAGCTCTGTAAAGCCTGCATCAAGTTGGCCAGCAGCCCTCTGCCAGGGGCTTTGGCCAATACTGAGGATTAAAACCCTGCAAGTCTATAAATACACCTAGCAGACCAGCGTCAGCACCCAGCCAGCTATTGCACTCACCTCTCACTGCTGGACGGCTGGCATGTGTTTTTCCTGTTTTTCAGTGTCTCTCTCTTGCTTTTACTTTCTCCCCATTTTGCCAGTTTCTCAGACTCTAACTGTGCTCCTTTTATTTGTGTGCCTATGTTTCCCTCTAACTCACTCTCTGTTTGTTTCCCACTCTCCTCGTCACTCACTCCATCCCTCTTGCACTCTCTCACTTGGCAGGGCCTCTTAATTGGAGACAAGCTGTGAGAGCGCTTTCAGTTTGAGGTTAAAATTGCATCTGACCTGCCTCCTGCTGTATCTTCTCTGCTCTCCTGTATCACAGGCTTGCACACAGTGGCTGAGTGCAGATGTCAGAAGGACAGAGTGGTGAAGTGGGAGGCACAAAGTTGTCTCTAACCACTGACTGAAAACAGCAGGGCAATAACAGGTAACAACAAGTACAACAAAACCGTGCTGAAATTCACCTGAAAACCATTATTATCTCAATAATGAGGCTGCATTTTTAATCCTCAAAGATCAGGCCCATTCAGACACACATTTCAAGCAAGTCATGTCAATCTATATGACGAAGGTACCCATGAAGTTCATCATACCTAACACAACCTTCACAAGCTCAAATGTTGGCCCTTTTGCAAGAACATGCCTCAATTTTCTCTAGATATTAAATGACACCACATGGGGGAGTCTACAACGTGTACAAACAACAGTCATTACTGCACAATAGGAATAAAGCAATTTAAAATAAAAAAAGATTTGTTTCTGTACCAAACAGGCATCTGGAGGGTTGCCAATTCCTATCACCTTCAACAGAAACTAAAAAAAAACACTGGCAGAAGAAACAAAAAACTTACATTACACTTAGCAGCAGTTTACTAGTGTACTGCATATGCTATGCTATTAAAACATAAAGCATAGGATACAGACACTTACAAACAGGCCAGACGATGTTCACACACAGTACACAAAACAGTATGCAAATTCCAAGACAACATCTGGAGAATGAAGTCTGAAGTTCTATTACACACACACAAAAATGACATAGCCTTTACATGGTAATTATGGTGAGAGGCTGTGTTCAGTCTGTCACAACTTCCTTGTTGTCAGTGGGAGAGGATAACAGGGATTTGTTGCACAATGGGCTACAGCCAGGCACAGAAACTATTACTTCCACCCAGTTAGACCACAGACTGTACCGTCTGACCCATAGGGCTGTAGAACAAGACCAGTACACATGTCAACCTGCAAGGGGAACTCAGTAGTGCCCAAAATTGTGCCAATGAGCATTTGAACTGACTATCAATTCAACTTTGAAGCAGGGTCTTTGCATCATGTAAGTTAGATGATGCTGTGTGTTGTGTGTTTAAAAGTATACCTGTTGAACATGTGGCACATCTAACATTCCTCTAATGAGCTGGTGTATTAATCCAAGTCTGACAAACAGCTGCCTAATCCAAATAGATATTTTTAAGTGAACAACCAATTTGGTGCAAGCAAACAGATGGCTTTATCCATGATGTGTTGTTTACAGCACAGAGCCAGTCAGAAGCATTTTTAGTTTGGAAAGTAGAAAGTCGGACTGCAAACAAATATTGATCTCCTTGACAACTGGCTTCCTACACCACTGTCACACCCACATCTTTAACCCTCTGACTGCACAGCCGGGTGCCAGGCTGGGAATATGCAGACGGTCTGGGATCAATTACAGAATAAAAATACATCATGTTTTGGAGACTGGTGAATCAGCTCTATCAGACTGTAATGTTAACCATTTGGATTAATGCTGAGCAATATATCGTTTTACCAATGCAATTGGTAAATTAGGCACAATAGTCACAATCGCAGGACATGCAATGTCAGTGAGATGAATAAAAGCACATCATGCTGCCACTTTTGTGTTGTTTGATGAAAACCAATTCCCCAGTGTTCTTGTTTCCATGACAAATCTACAATAGTCTGTCTGATATCACCATCAGTAGTCAAGAGACCTGACCACTGTGCATGCAGAGTCTGCAATGTACAGGCACCGCTGGGCCCGACAGATACACAGCTTGTTAATGCTGTGGCAACATATACGGACCGTTAACCGCGTGGATGTGCTGCAGTGTGTTTAGTTTTATTGTCTACAGCTGCTGCGCACATGGTCAAGTGAGGGTGTTTGTAAGTAATTTTAAACATTGTTAGAAATGGTTGATGACAATAAGTTTCAAAATTGCAAGCCACGCATTTATTTGTAAAGTTTATGAAGAATCATGTCGCTCCCCCTGATTGCTTATATTTCCTCCTCCTACTCTGTGCATCTGTCAGAGACTGTCAGTGTGTCACTATGTCACTCATTTGGAGTTTCTCTTCCACATGACTTGCACTCCAAACACAACCATAAATATGTATTTGTAATGATTTAATTTATGGTCCACTGTACTGGTGCTATAGCCAAGAAGGCTTATTATACTGGATAAATGCCAATACAGCAAGAAAGAAGTTATTTAAAAAAAGAAAACTCCCCTTGGTGCACAGATCAAGGCCCCATGGAACCACATTGCAGTGTCGCACCATTTTATGAACGTTTACATTAGTTACAATCGTATGACACCCAACACATCACTTTCTATTACAAACATATACAGAAGAAAATGAAGGTCCCTAAACTAGACAGCATTCATCTCAGTCTATCACAAACTTAAACAACAGATACAAGACCAAAGTCAAGTGTAGGTAATGTGAGAGTGGGCTATTATTGTACACACGTTTTAAAGATGGTAGACAGCAAGGGAGGAGTCCCCATGGACTCAACCTGCTTTCCTTAAAATGACTGCACACTGCAAGATATTTTTAACAGATCTGTTCTAAACAAGCTTCTCATGAAAAATGTATAACTGGCCCAGAGGTGCACTTTTCACTTTGTTTCTTGTATACAAACCAAAGAAAATGTGTAAAAAGTTATTCAATCTTATATCCAATTGTTGTTAGTTTACAGCACAGTTTTTTTTAAAGAAGGCTTGATTTACGTCTTTAGGAACCTACTTGTTTTTCCCTAACCGTATCATGTCTGTTCCCAACCATAAAGACTAGTTCTGTCAGGATCACGTACTGCACAAAAGGTAATCAGGGCCGCAGTATGGCTGGCGTTCCTGTCTGTGTTTGTGTGTCGGCGCTCCCCCGCGACACTCTGATATTAGGACAGAGGAGGAGCAGGAGAAAGAAGCTGCAGCTATGTCATACATGCTTAAAACTCGGCACATTTTTTTATACTTGGGTATTAGGGTAAAAATATTGACTCGCCATGTGGCAGATGGCATGAAATGTACTCGCAAACCAGAAAATGGCTGGGTTGGAGCAGATTTGAAAGAAGAAAATTGTCTTCAGTTTGAGGGACAAAAAAATCTGTTAAACAGTAATCAAGAAATTACATTATTTTATTTTAAGAGGGATTCTGTGGTGCACTGGGTCTCAGAGTTTGTTAACTTATAGTGGTGTGGTTGACTGAGGATGCACAGACTAAGAACCATTAAACATAATGTAGCCATGCAATGAAGCTAAGCCAACTAGGGCTAGAGAGATACCAAAAGCTTGTCTCTCCCCCTATGCTACTTAATGACAGGGGGATTATTTTTTCGTTTGGGTTATGGCTCTGATGCCACCCGTCTTACTGTGAGAAATCACTCGCTGGCAGCGCTTGGCAGTGAGGGGCAGAGAGAGCAGATAGCTCGTGTCTTAAGAGTGATAGGAAGAATGTTACTCTGCAGAGAAAACGGATGAACCTCTTAAGCCGATACCCACCTACTCAGGCCATCACAAAGACAAGGATCCTTTTTGGATCAATGTCTAGCATACCCATTACACAGGGTGATATGGTACAAACATGAACCTGTGTAAAAACACCTCTCGCTCACATATTGCAATCATGTAATCGTATTGCTTTACAGTTTCAAAGACTTCTAAAAAAAGAGAGTTGTTGGAGATGTTCCAGACACCAGATACCATCAGATATCTGAATTTGCAACTTGCTAGTTGCAGAGCCCAACCTAACAATGTGTTCATAGAACAACATTGCAAAGTTTATCAAAGGCCAAAACAAATAATTTCTAGTTGTAAGCAAACCTGATGCTGTGTGTACTGAAGGGACCACACATCAGTCTCACACGGTCCTGAACTCAATCATATTGCAAGGAAAATAATCCTCCTGTCAAAAACGAGCGCCCCAGAAGACGGCTGTTTTCATTGTATTGTTTTAAAATGATGTGATTAGGAGCATCATCACGGTTGCGGCTTTTGTGTTGTAAATATCAGGGATTAACATATTCAGCTGTTATCAATATTATTTAATTACCTAAACAAAATATTTAACAATATTGATGTATCATTTTTTACCATATTCATAGTACTGGACTCATTCTAAATTCTTTTAACACATTATTATTTAAGTTGTTGCTAGTTCTGCTTTATGTACCTGTTAATTGTTTAGCACCCATACACCAAGACAAATTCCTTTATGTGTAAATGTACTTGGCAATAAAACCTGATTCTGACTCTGATTCTGAAAAGATACACACTGAGAGGAAATACCAAAAACTCAATGTTATTTTACAGTCACATCTGAAATGCATCTTTGAAACAATGACTTCTAAAGTACAACAACACTTGTATTTAACATTTACATTGTTCCAATCAATGGATCAATTTGTTTGAGAAGGAGTAGACCTTTATAACTGACAACATCAAGGTAAAGAGCTGACATGGGGGTCAATGACAGCAGGTCCCAAATATTAAGGGGTCAAGCAGGACACGGGTTTGGGCCAGGGCATTCCTGGCTCATGCAGTTGGGTTTGTCTGGGAAATGACTGAGCAAACAGGGGCCAGAGTGGCTTCCCCTTACTGGCACCAGTGCTTTGTCCCCACTAATCCACTCCAAAGAGCCACAGTCAAACACCCAGCGCCACACAGTCACCAGTAACAACACAGCACAGTCTGAGGGGACACGAAATGAATCCTGTTGGCCGAAGCAGGGAGACAGGCACCAGTTTACTCATCAGATTTAGGCACAAAAAGCAGGTCTGGATGATGATCACAGAGGACCTTTTTAAACCAATGAAAGTGTGAGATATTGACTTCTCCAGGGATGCTGAGTTACATGGTTGGTAATTAGTACCTGCTACCCGCCAAATGCGGGTGTGTCAGTTAAATTTGCTAAACTATCGGCCAAGTTGGCGAATATATCGAAGTCACATAACAGAGTGATTTGTGACAGATAACAAAGTAGACTAAATTAATCCCTGTCTTCTGATTGTTCCGCTCTGACTTTATGCCTGAACATGGGATTATGCACAATCACGTAATGAAACTCACATATTCCAACAGAAACCTATATGACTGTGATGGCCCTCTCCATAAGCTCATATAGATTTGAAATAATAAATTGATTGTCTTGCCTCTCAGTTGAGGTTTAGTTGCAGGCAGCTAAATCAGCCTTTGCGGACATAGCTGCTATTGTGACTCTAACCAGCCTCAACAATATTGGTATTATGTAGTTTGAATGTGTCCATCAACATGCCCCCATAGGTTGTCTGAGTGCATCGTGTTAACTGGAGTCTGAGTGTGTGCAGTTTTGCATGCTATTTAAAATTTCTGTTAGAGAGGATCCCAAAATACAATAATAGGCAGGAAGGCGAAAATGTTCAGAGGAGGAGAAGCAGAATTATGCACTGCTGAACAACAGGCTGTATGGGCAGATGGGGATATAAATTGAATTACATTAATACAGTGGCTCTTGCAGCTGACATTAAAGCAAATCTACTTATCTGTGCCTCATGATGTTTAATTTGTTAAATAAAGTCATATGATAGAAAGACTATTTAAAAGTCAAATCCTCATTGTCCACATAGGCATTTAAATTACTATTGAATAAATCAGATGGGCAGAATGAAATCAAATTGAATCAGGGAAAAGAGCCCCCAGAACATTTTCTATATAGAAATACTCATTCTGCACATCTCTGGGAAGTTAATGAGAAATTATTCCAGTTGCCAAATTACATGCAACAGCATATGATCCAAAATCTGACAAATTATTCACAGCATTGTGAAAACTGTTGTAGGATTGGACCTCTACAAAGACACTCCCTGCTTAAAGTTTCACTTCGATGTGAACTGGCTTGAGTATGACATGGTGACAGGACCCATCTTAAAACATTTATAGTTAAACCTAAGGAGGAAACACTTTTTTGTATGTTCAAGTAAAACACTTACCTCAAAAATGCTGAGTTAGTTAAACATAATTTCAAACTGTGTGAACTTTTTGAAACACAAAATATTTGGACAAACAGAAAATAAACAAGATAGAGCGAATAAAAACAAGCCCAGGTATTGGCAGAAGCTGTATAAAAACACACACTTTCATGCTGTAAAGTTTACAATCACATAGTACTCACTTGTCATATTCTGCGTTGTCTCTGTCACAGCGTGCATCCTTGTGCTTCTGCCAGTCCTTCCCATGTTTGCAGGTAGTGAGGAGAACCACATCCTCTGAGTTATGAACATGATATAAAGCGTTCCGAGTGTCAGAACCTATTCCAGTTAGGTAACGCTTCCCCTTAAAGACAAGCATGTACTTCCTAAAAGGGGGAATAGTGTTATGTTTTAGGTATCCCCTTTCCCCTCCTGTCCTTGGGTGTTCTTTTGAGAAAAGAGGGATAGAAACGTCAAAGTATGGCCTGAAATTTTCTGTGCTGATGCTTGCCTTGGCCAACATTGCAAGGCCTATGTCGAAACCAAGGTCTTCTGTGTAGTCTGGCCAGGTGCCAGAGTATAAGTTGAAGATGATGTGGTTTTTGCCCCCGTTCCAAAGAGGAAGGCTCTGAATTTTTGCTTTCAAGTTGTGAACATACTGGGGTGAAAGCTGATCCCGGTCCAGCGTGTCCAAACTCAGGACAAATAGGCATGCCTGTCCTTGATCAGGTGTGTAGAACCTTGATCCTTCAATAGAGGACAAGATGTTCTGGTAACTCTCGGACATCTTCTCCCCCTTTTGCTGGGGGTACACATAAACTTTAAAACCATTCTTCTCACACAGGGAAAAGTCGAAGCAAGACTCCATCCTGCAGCGTCTTCCAGTGTAAACACCTGAGTTAGCGTCCCTCTTCTGCCTTGGAAAAATGTGCTCATCGCTCTGCTCTTGCTCCAAGGAGCCGAAAGGCTGCAGGGACCCCGGGAAGCGACGCCACCGCGCCCCTGAGAGGCTGCGGTCATCACGCCGGCTTGGACTCCGTCTGGACAGCGGGACTTGTATACCCCCAAAGCAAAACAACAGGATGAGACACGCACCCGCGGAGAACAAGGTTAAGTACCGTTTTTTGGCCTGCATGTGTCCTTAGATCTGGGATAAGATGTCTGAAGATAAATCCAAGAAGAAGTGCCCAAGTTTTGGTTTCACCACCTCCTGCGGGATCGCTCCGCCATCTTCCCCCGGGCTGCAAGGGCTGTGCGCTCACGTCTTCCACCTTCTGCTTCAGATGCCTTTCACAGGTCCGGGAACTGATCCAAAGCATGTGGGCGACTTATAATGTTCATCCACCTCGTCTCCTCGTCTACAGTTGTATCAACTCACTAATACAGCTTCTCCTATACAAAAGAGTAACCCGGTCTACCTAAAACGGGGACCCCACGGTCCTATAGTATACTGAGTTGAAATTGCATAAAATGTTTAATTTCCACAAAGACTTAAGAATTAATATCAACATGGCACAGAATGAGTACAAACTTCGTTAAAGCATTAGTGTGCCAGACTTGTTGCCTAGTCTGTTAACTATTGTCCCTACTGGAAATTAACAACAAAGAGGTAACTGGAAGCTTAAACATTCAACATACCCAGTTTAAGATGTTTCCACAATCCTTTCGGTTAATGTGCCAATGAACAAAATTAACATTTCAACTCTTTGCTTATTCTTAAAAAGCGAATTTCTCCATCCGATTTAAGCTAGCTAGCAAGCTAACAAACAGGCTATTTTCTGAAAACATTCAGAGTTAGCTTGTTAGCTAAGCGGCTGCATCAAAGTAGCTCTAAACCCGGCCGGCAGTCTCTCCCCTCCCTTTAAAAACATGTCTCCTCCGCTGCGTAACTTAAATCCTCTATCTTCCCCTCAAAACCGACAGGATAAGCCCTCCGTTTAAATTTCTTCAGTCGTTAAAAGTGGTGTCTCTCCCAAACACAAAAACAAGAGGTGTTGCTGCTGTGGAGACTACAAGCCGAGCAGAGCCGCTGCACAGCAGTCCCAACACTACGGCTGCTACTGATGATGTGACGGCCCGCCCCCGGCGCAACGCTGCGTTACCATTGGTCTGCGTCATACCCGAAGGGGCGGAGCTTCTTAGTGCACCTATACACAGCTAGAAGTAGGGGAAGATAGCAAAAAGAACCGACCCTGCACTGATTTATGAGCTGAGATTTATGATTTATGATTCTCACATGGCAAATCAGGCCATGTGAGAAATGTAAAATTATATTAACGCAGATAGTTAAGTTGTCATTTAAAATATGACTTCTTTTTATTATTATTATTATATATAATTATTATATACTATATATATATATATTTTTTTCTACTGTGTATTGTTTTAATGTGTAAATCTACATTAGTAAATGTATAACATTGTGTTTAGAGGGAGCCTGGAGTATAATGTATATTCATATGGTAATATTGTTGCTCTATGAAATATGGAATATAAACGTATAGAAAGTAAATAATAGTTTATAACTATAGTCTGACTATAATTAATCATTTATGGAAGCTTTTCATTTATTTATTTATTTTCCTTTTATTGTTTTGATTTGGTTAACTGACAACTGTTTTCTGTTTTGTGAAATCAGGTTACTTTGTTTTTTTTTTGCAGCTATTCTTGTTTTGATATACTGTATAAATGAAATGTTCAAAGGGTAGGCATAATAAGCCTCTGCTTCATCCGCCATTGTTTTTTTTTAACTTTTATTATTGTTCGTGTATGTTCTACGCTTTGTGGTCATGGACCGAAATAAATATTACTATATATATACTATACATAGATAGTACTGATGAGTGATTAGAAAACGTAATATTCTGACCATTGATTGATTGATTGATTGATTGATTGATTGATTGACTGATTGATTGACTGATTGATTGATTGACTGATTGATTGATTGACTGATTGATTGACTGATTGATTGATTGATTGATTGTTCGATTTATAGGATTTTTTTGTCAGACAAAGTTTGAAATTTGCAATGCATCATAGCGGCCCCATTTACAACATAACAATTTGGTGTGACTTGACTGGCTTACAAAAGAGTGCTTCAGTCTGACCTTATTAAAAAGTGAGAGCCTGTATTTCAGATTTGAGGTCATATTTTAAATTTACTATTTAGGGCGTGGATATGGTCAAAGACAATGCTGTTAGCGAGCCTGAACATATTTTTATAGTAGTCTGATTCATAGAGTCTCTGAAGTGGTTGGCCTACAATCTTTGAGCAGATTTTTAATTGGTGGAGCAGTTTAGACTTTAAAGTGGATGGATACATGTACCATGTAGTGATATTGTGGGACACCAAAATGCTTATTTATCAGCTGTTTTAAAGCTTTTGATCATATCACAAGATGTTCAAATATGTAATCAGCCCAGCTCTGTGAAATGGAGCTCATTTGATGAACTAGGGACAAAAACACAACTCAGTTCTCTCTGTTGGTGCAATCAGACCCTCAAGAACATGAATTTAGCTCTTAAAATACAACTGGGGGTGTCACCTGGACTGAAAAACAACCAATCAATTGGAGAAATTATAAATTGCCAGAAAAAGGCACCAAAATCCTCCTGCAAATGCCAGAAGCAGTACAACTATACATGGCCTGCAGCTGGATGACGATGGTTGTTTACAATCAACAATCAATATTCACTTGCACCAGGCCTGTAGTATTTTGTAGCTCCTCCTCCTGGGGCGGCAGTTGCTCAGTCTGTAGGGACTTGGGTTGGGAACCAGAGGGTCGCCAGCTCAAGTCCCAGTGCGGACCAAGTATGGAAGTTGGTCTGGTAGCTGGAGAGGTGCCAGATCACCTGAGCGCTGCCAAGGTGCCCTTGAGCAAAGCACCAAACCCCCTCCCCACCACCAGCTCAGGAGTGCCCACTGTGGGCCGCTCCATCTCTCTGACATCTCTCCATTAGTGCAAGTCCATAGGATCCTGTTTGTGTGCATGTGTGTGTATATACTTCAGCCTATGTGTGTGTGTTGCATTACTACAGAGTGTAAAAACTGAAATTTCCCCTTGCGGGGATCAACAAAAAGTAAATCTTAATCTCACCATGCAGAACTAGCAACAAAGGAAGACTGTATGGCTGGAACTAAAAGATCTACTGAAGTAGGAAACAAACGTTTTGTGGCTTATTCTTCAAGCAGTCTGCTTGAGGAGCTTGAAATCCACAGATGGCCCTGAGGCATTCCATCATATTCATCTCAGAGGCAACTGAAAGCAGCAGCCAGTGAAGATGACTCAAGTAGAAAGACCTTTCCTGGGCTCCAAAATGAGATCAGGAAAACAGAACTAGGAGGTGGTCCTGGTGCACCAAAACTTTTAGCCCCTGGAGTTATAGTATAGACAGTTGAATACCCCTTGTTTATGATTCAATTAAAATATTCAGTCATTGTGCTGGTGGACTGAGACCATTTGTAACACAGGGTTTGATTTAAGTTCTGTGTACACTTATATGTTATACCGCAGCTGAAAGAAGGACTACTCCTGTTGAGACCAAAAAGTAAGATGTCTGTAAGACTTGAGCTTTTGAGCCTTTTAAAGCATTCTATTGAACAATGATGTTTCATAAACGTCATGCCTTTGTCATGTTTGAAACCGTCAGATCAGTACAAATGCTCTTAAACTAAAGACCAGATCTTTAAGTCATACAAGGGCTGTGCTTTGACCAAACATGACCACTGAGCCCTCTATTGTTTACAGAAAAACAAAAAGAGAAACATTTCAGCCTCAATACAAATGGAACATAAGGAAACCATTTGGTAAGAATGGACGAGAGCAGGGGTCCCCAAACTTTTTTCTTTGAGTGCCTAGCTAATTAAGTTACTAATTGTTAATAATGAAAATAGTTCACAGCTAAGGAACACTTTATTTTAAAAGCCAAACTTATAGGCCTATATGAAAAAAATATTTATTACAATTTTAAATTTCAAAATCCTTTTGGAATTTTTCTGAGGGCCGGGCCAAATGTGGGGACTGGCCGTATCTGGCCCACAGGCCGTAGTTTGGGGACCCCCTCGACTAGAGTTTGCCTTGATAGGAATTGCCTGGGTGATTGAGGACTGCAGGACAATGGCACTGCAGTGCATTAGCCAGCAGGTCTTTTCTGGCATGTAGTAAGCCATGATGTGTTTTCACAGCTGCTGTGGTCTGAAAGACTACAAGTGATTTTTCAGGAGCGGGGAAAGAGCAAGGAGGAATGTGAAGCTGCGTTCCTCAGGAGCTGTGGACCAGCTATCTGCACTGCCTCTGTTCCCCATGGACCACTGATCAAAGACTGGGAGGGATATGATGGCCACCTCCTCATTCTCTACCTCCTCCCTTTCTCTTTGTCTCTCCTCTTTCTGTCTCGCCCAGCCCTCTTCTCCCTCTCTCACTCTCTTTCCTCCCCTCTCCTGCTCCCTGGCATTCTTTCCATTTATTCTCTCTTTCATCTCCTAAAATAATTTAAAACGGGGTACTGATGTGAATACATGGATGTTGCTCTTTTTTTCCCACTACAAATATAAGATGTGTATAGTTTATATGTTACTGATTTTTTTTGTACACGGTCTTTAAAGTTGTCCATCCATGCAGATTGTGATGGTCCCTCATTTTAGAGATGGACATTTATAATTGGACTTACAGTAGGCTTATTTGAAGGCTTCACTTCAAGACAAAGATTATAAAAGACTAAGAAAAAAAATCCATACATAAGGAGGACAATTAGATTAGAGTTAAACAAACACATACGCAAAAAAAATAATTTGTGGGCCTCTGCTTTTGTCCAGCTATTATCTGCAGCTAAATGAGTATGTGGAGATGCTTCCTCCCTGCTGTTGCATTGTGTGCGCTGAGTTGAGCACTGGCCAGATTTAAAGCAGCAGGGTGACTGAGCCAGAGCAGCACTCCCACTGAGTAAAACACGCAACCATGCCAATATCTAATTTGGATTCACCCAGGTCAACATACTTTCCCCAGCCATTCCACTAGTCAGCCAAGTAACTAAACAGCCAAATGGAGATTTAGTATATCCTTCAAATCACATTCACTTCATTACTTGCTTTTTGTTAATGTCTGCAATGCAGATCAAATTTATTATAATTACACAAATATATCAATATGTGGTTCTTGCAAGGGTCGTGTGTATTTGTGCGTGACTAAACATGCAGCTGCACTCTGTAGTTGTGCTTTGATGTAGAGCACAGCCTTGAATGCTATAATTTAATGTCCCCCTGGTGACCATCTTGGTAAGGAACCTCATTCATCTGTTTTGACGATGAAATAAATGTTCAGGTAAGAAATTACGTTGTTTCGATGCAAATACGGCTATAGGCTTATATGCTGTAGTTTGTGGGCAGCAACGGTCTCCATCACGTGTACTGATTTACTTTCAAATCATAGTCTAGTAGCCGCATACATTTTTTTTAAATTACAGAAAATGCAATATATGGGAGAATATGCTTATTCACAGATCAGGGAATGAATGATGCTCTCATTTCTGTGCATTAAATGTCTTAAATCCAAGAAAGATAATTAATTGAAATATGCCTTTTACCAATTAAAAAAAAAGAGTAAAAGAAAGAGTAGATACAGATTTCTGTCATCAGTTTAATAGGCAAACTATATGCTAATAAATAGAACTTAAGAAAGGCAAAAGCTTTCACAGAAAAATGTAGAAATTTAGGCAGAACTTGAGAGGTGAGAAGTCTCCAAATTCCTATAGCCTACATCCAATGCATTTTATTTAACTAATTAATTTACTTGGAAAATAAGCTGTACAATATGATCCTACTTTCTTGGCTTTAAAGTATTAATTACTGGTTGCCTATTAAAAAGAAGATCTAAAGCTTTGCCTGCAGCGCTGCAAAGGCTGTAGCTGTAGTCAGATTGGTGCTTTGGGCTAAATCCTAAGGCCAGTAACACAACATGTTCACAATGACAATCCTGTCAAGTTGGATTTAAGCAGATGTTTGATCATTTCAGCAACCAAGTTTCATGAGTTATGTGAGTAAATATTTGCTGTATGCAAAGTAAAACTTGGGCTTATTTGACTTTTGTCATCCTCCCAGGACCATGAGTGTCTGTGACTTGCCTGTTCTATCCAACAGTTGTTGAGAGTTTCGTACGAGCTATCTAGCAAGTGAAAATATCTCAGGGGTCATAAGAGTTTTATATTGCTTCATTTTGAATACCATTTAAAAAAAAAAACTGTAAAAGAGGGAATGAGGCCACGTTGAAAGGTTGACTCTATTAGATTTTAAAAGTCTGCTCCTGCTCCCAGCAACCATTTTTGTGAAGTACTACCGTCATAAGGGCCTGTCACATAAATTTAAAAGGCATCAGCAAAGAGCTCCCATGACCCTGTTAACATCCAGAGAAAATTACCATATTCTATAAAACACTCATATCTCTTCACATTCTTGGCAACAAAACAAAAGCAGACACATGTACTGCATGTGTGATTTTGAATACTTTTTTAAAGACCTTGAAATTTGCAGTGTTTTTTTTTTTTTCAAAATGATTCTCTAGATTAACAATGGAATAGTGGATTAAAAGGATCCTACTGAGAGTGAGAGTAAAAAGATACATACATGATTACAGATGAAAACTTGGGTTAATGTCAGTCCACATAAAGTTAATGTGTTCATCAATTACAGGATAAGTATTACTATAATAGAAGTCATGATTATAATCATGTTCCCCGTTCCTATTTTCTATCTATTCCACCGTCCTTACTCTGTTAGTGTTTACATATTAAGGGAAAGGACTGTGACTAAATGAGAAGTACAGAGAAACACCTCTTGAGTGTGAATGTGTGTGTAGACTGGCTCCCTCCTTTGTGTGAACGTCTCAATCACAGAGCAGAGATCAGGTTCAATTACACATGCAATAACTTTTAGGTCTCCATAGGCCTAAAAACGATTTGTATGCTAATAAGTATGACAGTAATGACTTGCAATAAAGGTAACATCTGCCCCTTGATCACATCTGATAGAAGAACATTACCACAATCAGCTTTTGCTATTTGTCTTCAAACTACTTGTTAGCTTCCATATTCCTTTGGGGAATTGTGTTGGCATCCGACACTGGTGATGTAAGAACCTTTCTCCCAGCCTGTTCCTGTTTGTCTGCAGTGGGTGAATGTGCAGTATTTGTGTTTTAGCTATGTTCTCCTTTGGGAAATCTTCAGTACATGCATTCTCCTATGGAGCCAGGTTAAGTCAGTCTTATTCATGTTGACTAAAGTCCCATATTACCTGAGAGGGCTTTGATTTATAAACCTTATACCGAACAACACCATTGTACGTGATCAGGAAATGAAACGTTTCTTTCCCACAAAAACCAATGTAGCGTGTACAGTTGAGAGAACAGCAAATTCTTGTGATCGAATACCAGATCACCATTAGTTAAAAGCCAAGATGTGGAGGAATACCAAAAGACAGAGTGTGCTGGCCACATTCCAGCTCTAAAAAACATCTTCAAAGGCTCTTCTTCCATGCTTGGATTGACTTCAGTTGTAAATGTGGCACAATAACACTTTCCAGCTCAGAACTTTGAGTCCACAGCCTCCTAGAAAGAGATCCTTGGACCTGATCAGACATACTTACAACAAGAGCTCACATCTGGTCTCCGGACACAGGATGAATCTTATCCCACTAAAACCTGAAGTTGAGACTTTCAGCATCTAGAGTAAATCCCAGAGGGCACTAACCTGTCCTGTTTGACTGACCATAGGGAGGGAAGGCCAAGAGATATTTATGACCCTGCAGGGACTGGTACCATTTCTTTTAGTTTGAAAACTTGGAAAGCAGAAATATCAGCAGCTCCAAAGAAAAAGCCCTGGTGTCATCCACCCTCCTTAAGCCAGGAGCAGTTGTACATTAAGTCAAAAAGACACTTCAATCCTTGGTGATTGAAATCAGCATTTCCTGCAAAGAGACTTTAAATGGTTGATAATAATTAAGAAATTAATTCAAGTTTCTCTTATAGACCAACAGCAATGAACTGAAAATACCCTCTATCTGTCACTCATTTCAATTTCAATTTTTCAATTTATAAAGCTTTATTGAATGCTAAACGAACAGTAATGCCAAAGCAGTCTTTCTCTTTTCTTCTTCTTAATCCTTTGCTTCATCTTATCTTCTTCTCTGTCCTCTCATCTTTCTTTCATTTTATTTTTTGTAACTCCTTAAGTTTGAACATTTGTGTTTTTCTTTTGAAACTTTGGTTTGTGCAACAGAAAGAAAGTTAAACTCCAGAGACTTTTCTACCGGGACGCTAGTGGCCAGCTGAGAATCATCCCGACTCGCCTGCATCACCTGGCTGCACCTGCTAGAGAGCTAATGTCACCAGATTGTAGTTAAAGCGGATAGCTGGACCTTCACTGGAGAAAGTTTATCTGTGAGACAACTCTATAAGGAGAAAGCCTTAAACATGCAATGCTGATGTGGTCAACCTTAAATTTGTAGGGATTTTTTTTAACACAAGTAAGGTAACTTGTTGTCCACCAATAATCATTTTCTCCATCACTATAATCCAGCAAAATCTGTTTCTATTTGAATAATTTCATATAATCTGTTTATCTGCATATTTACCCCATATTTTTCATTAGCAGAAACTAAAAATGCATTCAAGAACTTGATACCCAGAAAATGAGATTGATTATTAACAAATGTTTATTTGTTTAATTTCCTCTTAAAGGAGGTGGTGCCCCTTTTTGCTGAAAAATGTTGAATCATTGATTTGTAAAATGACCTTTTACACAACATATTGTTTTGTAACAAGGTCATGTTATGAAGTATGCAAACACTTCTGACTAAAATACTCAACATCGTAAATATTACATATTTTAAACCCAGTTATATACTGTATTTTGTCATTGCAAGCACCTTTGCCTCTGCTTGTATTCAATACCGCTTTATGCTCTTAATTTAAACAAAAGTGAAATAAAAATACTTCTCATTATTAACTTTGGTTTTAGCATAAGTGAAGCTAATCCCCCCGTTTGAACCCTCTATTCCATAGTGTATATTATATGTAATTAATGTATCTTCACCCTCTTGAGTTATGTGTCACAGATAATAAGGATCAGCTATCTGAACACATGTTATTTATGACACATTGCTTGATATGTATTCATGCACACTGCTCAACATTAGAGAGCTTAATCACATTCATATAACAATATCAAAAGAGATACAGCTAAATTAATTAGATTATTAAATACCAGCCATACATGGCACTTAATTTCAGCTGTAATTAGATCTGATAGGCCTATATGTCTGTGAAATATTTGCTGACACCAGAGCAGAGGGATGAGTGCAGAGTATGTTTCCTGTCTCATTCCAATGAGAGACGCCTGCTGCTCTCACTTCAAGAGCCTGTAAAAGATCAATGACGAAGAATAGCAGTGGGATTGGACTACAAATTGAGCAGCCTTTAATCACCTCACACAGTTCACAGCGGTGTGAAAGTTCCCGCCATGAAAAGGTTTAATCAGTGGCCAAGCTGAAATAGAGTCAACTTGCTGCTAATAAAGGGCAGACAGAGCCTAAGGGGACACATGCACACATGTGTGTGTTTGCTAATTTACCTTGGCAGTCACCAGATACACTGGACATCCTTGCATCTGTGCATTGAGACCATCTTACATGAGCATACAAGACACCCTATAAAGCTGCAGTAAAGGCTACTGAAAACAACCTCCAGTTTACAAATCTCTGATTCACTCTTTCTTGAAACAGTTATCCAAAGTCTTTTATTTTGTTGGCTCGTTAGCACATGAAGTAGCTCAGAGAGGAAGAAGCAATCATCATTTGTCAGCCAATTCAAGAGTTTCACTGACGAACGATAATTACCTGACCCACCAGTCAATGGCCGCCAGGCTACTCAGGGAATGAGAACTGAGATCCATCAGTGCTCTTAATGGGTAGAAACATGAGGGTTATTTAGTCGCTCTTAAGTCGATAACTAAGTGAATATACAATATATATTATGAGTAATGCTCAATGGGATAAGATTGCACTGTAGCAGTGTATATGTGGTGTCCTTTACCAGCATATGTATTTGAATTATCACAAACAATCTCATACTCCACAATTAAAGCAATTCTCAGAAGAGCTTCTATTAAGACCAATCTCGATAACAAGAAAAGAAAGCCCTCAAGGCGCGTGAAGGCTAATAAAGACGGTATGCAATAAGAGACCTCATTAGTGAAAACCTTTCATGATGCTTCCCAGTAAACCCATACAGCTGACCCAGGTGATGTTGAGACTGTGACCTTGGTGTGATGGTCAACGGGTAATAAATCCAGCGGCAGCAGGGAAGCAGCATGTAGTCTGTGGACAGCTGGGTCAACGAGTAGGCGAGCTATGAATCTAAATTACACCTGTCTGTCTTTTCCCCTTGTACTCAATATAAAATGTGTTGAAATAATGGTGCTCTGGTGGCTGGGTGAGATAAGAAGCCCGTAATTCAGGACGTTAACAGAGCTCACCTTGCCATATGTCACACCCTCTGTCTCCTGGTTGCCTGTCAATCAAAACTCTGTAATGAATAAAGTAAAAGTGTTCCAAAGATAATACCCTGAAGCAGAAACTATTTTGCATATTAAAGAAAAAAGCAATTAAAATGATGAAGCAGAGGTATTTTAAAAGTTTTACAATAGTTTAAATCTTGAATAATGAGGGTAGAGGATCTTCTGTGAGACGTTAACTGGTATTTTATCTATCTCGGCCTCAGTGAAAGATGGCAGGTCAAACAAACAACTCCCTCCATATGACTGTTATTAACTTCCAGCTCACACTGCTTTAAGGAAGTGCCTGTCAGCATGTTTGAATTACTGTCAATAAAAGTCCAATTCAATCAGAATTTGAAGGAAACACGAGGGCTTATGCTTCTTCATCCATGTTGACAGTGTTGGTCATGCAGGTTTGTCCGCCTTTAGGACACAGTGAATGAAGAAACTCCAGAACTTACCAAGCAAGGTTAATTAATTCCCCATCCAAACTCATTTAAATTACATAAATCATGACTGATACGTGGGTTGCTATCTAATGTGACTGGTTATTCTGCAGAACCTCCAACACAAGATATTTTAGGAGGATATTTTTTGCCTGAAGGCTAAATTATGTTCGTTTGCTTTAATTTGGGTTTAATGTTAGGGTCTCTGCAGGTTCGTTTGATATCAGTTCAGAGTAATTCTCTTTACTCAATCCCTCCAAAATCACTGCATCCCTGTGGAGACAGAAATGTGCACATGGTGAGGCTAGTAGAGCAACAGGGAGAGAGATAAACCGAGGGCACAGTGGAACTCTGTCGCCATCTAGAGAAACAAGTTCAACACCTTTTGTGTTAAGACCTGAGTGAACCGGGAACACATACTAAAAGAGTTCATTCAGTGATTTTATGCATTATACATCGCATCTTTGATTTATATTCCAGCAGTATAATCACACACAGTCTTTACTAAATGAATATACCGACTGTCAGCGCCTCTCTCCGGCGCGCTGAATGACCAGAATCAAACGCACCCAGCGGCAGAGTCATGTGATTGGTCATGAGGAAGTAAACAGGGAAGAGGAGTCTCAAAGAGGCAAGTATTGTGTGTCTGTGGTCTTTTCTCAAGTCATTTCTTTTCTTTTTCATTGAAATAATCGAGACATTGAAATAGTCAGTGCTCTGATGTTTTTGCATGTTTTCACGTGTGTCGCCTGTAACATGAATGCTCATGTAAACAGATAGCAGGCTACATGCTAACGTTAGCATGGGTGCAATTGAAAGAGCTTAGCTCACTCATGATTTTCACCATGAAATAACTTCACATTGCAAATTCTTCCGATAAAAGTCGAGCAACGAGTATATCAAAATGTTAAAACATCAATGTGTGTGTGTGTGTGTGTGTGTGTGTGTGTGTGTGTGTGTGTGTGTGTGTGTGTGTGTGTGTGTGTGTGTGTGTGTGTGTGTGTGTGTGTGTGTGTGTGTGTCTTTGTGCCTTTGACTAACCATTTTTTTTGGTTTTACAGAGATAGTTTAGTGTAAACAGTGAAAAAGAAATGACTTAAATTTCGGTTGTGAGGGTTATTTATTGGTTTGAGAAGGAAGTAAGACGTGCTAACAAATCATTAAAGGCTCTGTCATAGTACCTTGTATTTGCTAAGTAAATGTAATGATACTGTAATAAGCAATTTCATAAACTTTCTTGATTGCTCATTTTGTTTCTGAAGAGGAGCCATATATAAAGTCTAACTAACAGTCAGGGTGATCGAAAACATTTCATGTTTTGCTATAGGCCACTGCAGCAATGCACAGCATCACAACTCTTGAATTAATGTTGTTTACCTGCCCCCACTTTTTCTATCAACAGGAGTTGCCAAACAGCCTACTGCACAAACACATGGTCAAGGTGGGGCTGTTTTAAAGTCATTTCTCCACCTCCTCTTCCTCCAGCTGCCATGGTGGACTTCCTGGCAGAGAACAACCTGTGTGGACAGGCCATCCTCAGGATCGTTTCTAGAGGAAATGCTATTATCGCAGAGCTCCTGCGCCTCTCAGACTTCATCCCTGCAGTCTTCAGGCTCAGAGACAAAAGCGACCAGCATAAATATGGAGACATCATCTGCGACTTCAGCTACTTTAAGGTAAGAATGACATTTGGGCAGGATGTTTTAGATATCACCTTACAATCGAGAAAATAATTAGTTGATCCCCTGCTGATTTTTGAAGTTTGACCAATTACAAAGAAGGGAGCGGTCTATAATTTTGATGGTACTTTTATTTTTACAAACAGAGATAGAATATTTAAAAAAAACATTGTATAAAGTTATAAATTCATTTGCATTTGATCGAAGGAAATAAGTATTTGATCCCCTACAAACCAACACGAATTCTGGCTCCCACAGACCGGTTATGTGCCCTTGAGGCACTCAGATTAGTCCTTTGTAATGATCTCAAGGCAGCTAGGACCACAGTCACCAAGAAAACCAATGGGTAACACACTACGCTGTAACGGATTGAAATCCTGCAGTGCCCGCAAGGTCCCCCTGCTCAGGAAGGCACATGTACAGGCCTGTCTGAAGTTTACCAATGAACATCTAAATGATTCAGAGAAGGCTTGGGAGAAGGTGATGTGGT
The DNA here is from genome assembly GCF_963930695.1 of Labrus bergylta. Classification (NCBI taxonomy): domain Eukaryota; kingdom Metazoa; phylum Chordata; class Actinopteri; order Labriformes; family Labridae; genus Labrus; species Labrus bergylta. The sequence goes on along the minus strand of NC_089202.1, from coordinate 5,258,859 downwards.
CAGATGAGAACAAGTTGAACTCTTTGGCATAAACTGGAGTTGTTGTGTTTGGAAGGAGAGAAATGCTGAATTCCAACCCAAGAACACAATCTCCACCGTCAAGCATGAAGGAGGAAACATTATGCTTTGGGGCTGTTCCTCTGCTAAGGGTACAGAACGACTTCACCGCATTGAGGGGCCGATGGATGGGGCCATGTACTGTAAGGTCTTGGACTCAAGAAGAAGCACATTAAAGTCATGGTGTGGCCTACCCAGTCCCCAGACCTTAATCCTATAAAAAATTTGTGGAAGGAGCTGAAAGTTCGAGTTGCAAAGCGACAGCCTCGAAACCTTCAGGATTTGGAGAAGATCTGTAAAGAGGAGTGGACCAAAATCCCTCCTGAGATGTCTGCAAACCTGGTGACCAACTACAACAATCGTCTGACTTCTGTGCTTGCCAACAAGGGTCACTCCACCAAGTACTAAGTCATGTTTTGCATGGGGATCAAATACTTATTTCCTTTGATCAAATGCAAATTAATTTATAACTTTATGTAATGTTTTGTTTCTGGACTTTTTTTTATATATTCTGTCGAAATAAAAGTACCATAACAATTATATACCTGTCACTTGCTGAACATACAAGTGCTGAAGCAACCACCCAATAACATGTACAGTGTTGTAGACTTGAGGGAACTCTCTCAAATTATTGTGATTTAGTAAATATTTAAGTCATAATGTATTTATTTGTAAGTAATTGAAGATGGAGATCATTTTCATTTCTAATAACTGAATAACAGCAGTGGTTTTATAGCTTTTCTCTGTATATCAGAATCTTAATGTTATAAACATTATTCATGAGGACATTTTGTTCAAATGTCCTTCCACAGGGTCCAGAGTATTACGAGGCCAAACTGGAAACCAAACCTGAGCTTCAAGACCTGGATGAAGAGTTTAGGGAAAACAACATTGAGATTCTGTCCAGGTTCTATCTGGCCTTTGAGAGCGTCCACAAATATATAGTTGATCTTAACAGGTAAGACGGGAAATCATCTTCATAGGCCTTGTTTTTTTTAGTGAACTTGATTTATCAACCCCCACTATATTGATCGATGTTATTTGATCATTTTCGTCCCTCCTGCAGATATCTGGATGACCTACATGAGGGTGTATATATTCAGCAGACCCTTGAGACTGTGCTGCTAAATGAGGATGGAAAACAGCTTTTAGTAAGTGACACAAATGCAAATCAGGTTTAATTTTGTACCATTACAGAAGCCAACTTTCATTAAATCTTCTTAATAGCTGTTTGTGCCTTGTCATATCAGAATAAATGACTTGTCTTTTGTTTGCAGATTGATTTGCATACCTAACCCTTGAAAGGACATTTAAAAAAACAAACTGAAAAGACACTCTGGAAGTTGTTGATAATGTTGTGTTTGTTTTCTTACCCCTCCAGTGTGAAGCTCTCTACCTTTACGGAGTCATGTTGCTGGTTATTGACCACAAAATTGAGGGAGAGGTCAGAGAGAGGATGCTTGTTTCCTACTATAGATACAGGTGGGCTTGTGATTCACACACATGGATACACATGTTCAACATACCCTCATTAGACATTTTCAGACTTTTTTCTGTAAGCTCAGCAGTTATCAAGTCTTTGTACATTCATATGGATTCTGCAACAGCATAATATTAATTGGTGTCCCAGTCTGTGAATTGACTGATCACAGATCACTTCGTCCCCAATTACTTTTCTGACATTCAGATTGAAGGTGAAACCTCACAGGGGCATAAATATTGCCACTTAAAACAGCAGACTAAATAGGTCTTGATGTGCACAGTTCACTTTGTGGCCAGTGTGGTCATTGAGTCACTGTTCTTGACTGCATTTGCCTAGAATATGAAGTAAACATTGGAGTTGGACTACATGATCCTTTTTTTGCTCACCTTGTCTGCCTGTGAGTTGTATTATCACCACTTTGTGTTAAAATGATTGAAATGGGATTCAGTGTGGGTGTAGCTATTTCACTCCCTCCCTATTGCAGTGCTTTGAGTCATTTGTACATCAGAAATCAGCTTATTTTTTAAACTGAACTCATACATGTTTGTATTTCTATATCATTGAAACAGTAGTTTTATGTTGCCTCACTTCTTCACCTTGTCTTCAGTGCTGCCCGTTCCTCTGCTGACTCCAACCTGGATGACATCTGCAAACTCCTGCGCAGCACTGGCTACTCGGGTCACCCGGGAGCCAAACGACCCGCCAACTATCCAGAGAGCTACTTCCAAAGAGTTCCCATCAGCACAACTTTTATTAGCATGGTCATTGGGAGGCTGCGCTCGGACGACATATACAACCAAGTGAGATCTATTTGCTCACACGTGAATTATTTTTGACAAATTTAGTTCTTTGTTTAAAGTTACCTTTTCTTTGCAACAGATTTTATTTGAGTAACAACATGAGTGAGAAAAGTGTGTAGCAGATGTCATGACTAGATTAAAAATAGTTTTCTGTTCTTTGTCCTTCAGGTGTCTGCTTACCCTCTACCGGAGCATCGCAGCACAGCACTGGCTAATCAGGCGGCCATGCTGTATGTCTGTCTCTACTTCAGCCCCTCCATACTGCAAACCCAGCAGGCCAAGATGAGGGAGATAGTGGACAAGTATTTCCCTGACAACTGGGTGAGACATCTGTTATAAAGAAGGATCATTCAGTCACACCTGCAAAAAGTGTGATAGATCAGAGCAGAATATGTTATGGCATATCTTGCTTTGTCTCAGTGTTTGAATGTAAATGTTGTCCTGAAGCGTTTGTGTTGACTTCAGGTTATCAGCATCTACATGGGGATCACAGTGAACCTGGTGGAGGCCTGGGAACCATACAAGGCTGCCAAAATCGCCCTCAACTACACCCTGGACTCTGCAAACATCAGAGAGCAGGTATGGAACTTTTTTTTGGATTGGCTTCAATGTCACACAGCCTTTAACTTTGTCGATTTACAGTCTGTCAGTGTGGCACTCTATTGTAAGCAGGAGCTGATAACTGTGTGTACAGCATTTGGAAGAGATCCAGTGTGACTGTGCAGAATCTAAATGTACACTCAAGGGGATTATTCAAAGAGGGGACTTTAGAAAGACATATTTAAACTTGCCTTAAAAAAAAGTTGAATACAAAAGTTTGTCACTCACAGCAGTCCTCATGCAGTGTGTCATCGGAGCACTTTTCTTTCTAATGGCTACTTGCAGGAGCAAATGAATGAATAATTCATAGTCCAAGATGGGAAGTACTTTAAACAATTTTTCACCACCACAATTACTGTGTTAAGGCCACTCGGTATGCAGCCAGTATGGAGAGCCTGAGGCCTCAGGTGCAGCAGCTGCTGAAGGAAGGGTTCCTCAGAGAGGAGATCATCCTCGACAACATTCCCAAACTTCTCAACTATCTGAGGGACTGCAATGTGGCTATACGCTGGCTGATGCTGCACTCTGCAGAGTCAGGTAAGAATATTGGGCAAAGCTTTAGTTAAGACTCAAAACTCAGCTTGGACAAGAAAAGTCTTTTTTATAAATGTACCTCCAAATAACTCTAGGTAGGTAGGGAATTTAACTTTTTGTACATTTATGTGAGCTATAATATATTTTTAGATAATTGCTCTAACCTTTAAACTTTAAACTTCACCTATGGAAATAAAATTAGATTTTTGATCTGTAGTATACTTTTTGAGTTTTGCTGTTTTCTTTCAGCCTATGATCCAAACAACAAGCGTCTGCGTCAGATCAAAGAGCAAGTCCTCTGTGACTCCAAGTACAAGCCGAAGATCCTGTTCCAGCTGCTGCTAGACACCGCACAGTTTGAATTCACACTCAAAGAGGTGAGGGTCACCTTTAAATTAGAAGTGAATAAAAGCGTGATATAATGCTGGAATATTTCCAAAGTGCTGACTCAGCCTGCTTCATTCATCATACAGTGTCAGCGCTGTTGTCTATTAGCATACGGTGAGACAGCATATGGCCAGTCTATCACTAGCAGAGGACACAGATTTAATGTTCTCATTACATGTCTCATCCGACTCATCCTCCCTCATTGATTAAAGCATCTGTGCTGACCCTCTTCCAGATGTTTAAGCAGATGCTTTCAGAGAAGCAGCTGAAATGGGAGAGCTATAAGACGGAGGGATCAGAGAGGATGACTGAGCTGGCTGAAGTCTTTTCCGGTGTGAAACCTCTGACCAGGGTGGAGAAAAATGGTGAGTTACACTGTTGGGGTGGATAAGGTGAAGGATTACATGCACAGCAGAGAAATGGCACTGCCTACAGGAAACTCTGTCGTGTTTCATGCTTTGAATGTCATGGATTATTGCATTGTGGAACAAAAAAAAGGCTTAAATGAGTTCAAGCTTGGAGCAGTTTAGAGAAAAATGCCGAGGCAGGGAGACAAACTGCGCTGTAAAAAAGCATCAAGGACAAACATGCAGGGAGAGGCGGATTAAATTTACATCAGTCATACTCTCTTCTGTCACTGACAATTTAGCTCTCTTGCACAGAGACACATTCTTCTAAACTACCACCTGTGAAAAATACTTAAATATAACTCTTTTTTGCCTGTGCCACACATATATTATCCTTCACAGAGAACTTACAGGCCTGGTTCAGAGAAATCTCAAAACAGATCGAATCTCTGAACTATGAGGATTCCACAGCTGCTGGGAGGAAGACAGTCCAGCTCATACAGGCTCTTGTTGAGGTGAGTGTGACAATCATAATTCACACATTTTTACATAAAAATGATTATCGTGCTCAAATTTCACACAGGTCTTTGGACCTTAGAGATTGAATTTGATAAGCATATATTTAAAGGCTTACTATGAGACTTTCCGAACAGATTTTCAAAAAGCAAATGCTCTCTTTGGACACACCTCCTTCATCCCTCAGCTTCCCCCTCCCTCCTGCCTCCACATTCTGTGAGACTAGCAGTGGCAGATAAGTGCTGATAGCATCTCAAAATTGATTTGGCTGTTATCTGTTTGTCTTTTTTGGCCAAAAGAATCATTTATTTTGGTTTGGAAAGTCTGTTTGTACTTCTTCAGTTGTACTATTGGGGTGGCTGTGGATCAGCTGGAAGAGTCGGTTGTCTCTCAACAGGAAGGTTGGGGTTCGATCCCCAAGTCGTGCAGCTACATGGCCGATGTGTCCTTTGGGCAAGACACTTAACCCCAAGTTGCTCCTGCTTCTTCAACAGTGACATATGAATGTGTATGAATGGGATTAGTTTCTTCTGATGGTCACTTTACAAAGCAACCTCTGCCATCAGTGTATCAATGAATGTACATGTGTAGGTGTGACCTGCAGTGTTAAAGCGCTTTCAGTAGTCAAAAGACTGGAAAAGTGCTATACAAGCACAAGTCCATATTGCAATGCAAAACGTGCCCTTCAAGGGGACGGGGCGACCTCTCTTCCCCAAAGTGGTGGCTGGGCTAATGGTTGGAGAGGGAGGGGATCACGCAAAAAAAAAAGTCAGTGAAACATGTTTGAACCTCTGACACATAAACAAGCTGAAGGAAGCCCTGTCTCGTCAGTGTGAAAACAGAGCTAAGAACAACAAACCAAGAGGGATTTTGACTTCACTCTCCTCTTTTGGAAGTCATTACTGCACAAAATAATTCTGTAGGGTTTATTTGATTTTTGCTTTATTAATATTCAGAATGTTGCATATTTAGCCTTCAAATTATTGACTCAAGAGATTTCCCTTGCATACCCAAGTTTCATAAACCTATAAAACTGCCGAATCCAAGGACAGTATTTGCAAATGGTTGAAAAACAAAAATGAGAAGAAAAAAAAAGAACTGCTTTGAAATGCCTTTAATTAGAGGACCATCAGAATACATAATAATATCCTGCTACTCAGTGGATTGAAATGGCCTCATTTTCTCCTGTCTATCCTGACAGCTGGTTGAAAAAGAGGAGATGAAACAAATGTGATTGTCACATGAGTTGCAAAAACTGGGTTACATTTATTTATATAATCAAAATGTCCATCAGTACAGTCTTCTGCAGCCAGCTCCAAATGATTGTCATGAGCCAGAAGTTGAACAAATGCCAATATTTTATTTGTTTTATCAATATTTCAGTCGATCTACAATCCTTGGACACAGATAAACACATGCAGTGTTTGTTTTCTGTCCTGGTCAGTGTGTCTTTAAAAAACAGATTTCTCGTTGTATGCAGGTCCAGGAGTTTCACCAGCTGGAGTCTAACCTGCAGGTGTGTCAGTTTCTGGCTGACACCAGGAAGTTCCTGCACCAAATGATCCGCACCATTAATATCAAAGAAGAAGTCCTGATCACCATGCAGATAGTAGGAGACCTGTCCTACGCATGGCAGATAATAGATAGGTATGTAGAAATATTAAAGCTTTGAAAAAAGTGAAAATGAATTTTAATTTTGATAACAGTTCTGTGAAATGCAACATGAGCGAGTCATTTTGTTGCATATTTACCGTTGTTCATATTATTGTCACTTTTGTCACTATTGAAACTTTTCAGTAGTGGCAGAGAGCACAAGATTCCTTTTTCACTTGGTCAGCTAAAGATGGAGGATTTAGTCCGCTGAGCTTTTTAAATAAACTATGAAGAAGACCATGGTGCTCCTGCTGTTTTTACTTTTCTTTAACTCGGTTGTGTTTAGTTTTCTTGTCTGAAAAGCAGATTTCACGTTTTTTTTTCCCTTGCGTATTTTTTTTACTCTGCAGCTTCACATCAATTATGCAAGAGAGCATCAGAGTAAACCCATCGATGGTTACCAAACTGAGAGCTACTTTTCTGAAGGTGAGGACTGTTTATGCAAAACTTACACACATACATGCTAAGACACTGACAACAGACCAAAACATAAACTGTTCTATTGTTAAAATAATTTCTGTGTGTGTGTGTGTGTGTGTGTGTGTGTGTGTGTGTGTGTGTGTGTGTGTGTGTGTGTGTGTGTGTGTGTGTGTGTGTGTGTGTGTGTGTGTGTGTGTGTGTGTGTGTGTGTGTGTGTGTGTGTGTGTGTGTGTGTGTGTGTGTGTGTGTGTGTAGCTTGCATCTGCCTTGGACCTTCCCTTGCTGCGCATCAACCAGGCCAACAGTGCCGACCTGCTGAGTGTATCACAGTTCTACTCTGGGGAGTTGGTGGCTTACGTCAGGAAGGTACAGGTTATGAAGTTCATGTTTTCACCCATCACATTGCTGTGTGTCTGAAGAAAACACAGTCTCTGATGTTTCCTGTTGTACTCATTGCTGATGTAAAGTGGTTATACAACTTGAACAAATGAGCTCTGCATGCTGTAAATGATTGTTGGATGAGTGTACCACAACAGCTGCAGGCGTGATTAATGTTTCTACAACCATCTGTTTGGTACATTTCCCCCAAAAAACAGCTACTTAGTGGATGTGTACCTTAAGATCCCTCCCAGAGGATTTTTCTTCTCCTGTCTGTACACATGCTTCCTTACACAGCATCATGTACCATCTGCTTCTGATGACTAATCTCATGTGTTGTGTCTGGAAAAAAAACAACCCTCAAACACATGTTTGATACATGTTGGATCTCAGTTTTGGAATGATATCCGCTTGTTTTCAGGTGCTGCAAATCATCCCTGAAAGCATGTTCACCTCTCTGGCCAAGATCATCAAGCTGCAGATTCACGACATCATGGAGGTGCCCACACGGCTCGATAAGGACAAGCTGAAGGACTACTCCCAGCTCGGGGCTCGCTATGAAGTAAAAACAACTAATTTACAAAATGGATTTAGCTCTTGAAAATATGTTCACAGTCTCATGAGACAAGGAAATGAAAACAGTTATCATACATTATATAAAATCAAAAGCAGAAATTGGAACCCAGTGTCTACTGTGTGATCAGAGGCCTTCACTCTAGCAGGAGCAGTTTTTCTGAGTATTTTTCAATCTCACAGCTTTTGATGTGAAACATAAATCAGAGAAGAAATATCAATATGGAAACAGATGGTGCAGGTAGAGACTTCCTGGAATCAAATTAATTAGAAGTTGTCAAGCTGGTATTGAAAAACACATTCTGAAATGTAGTCAGATGCTTTCAATTTAAACAAGATTGAGTTGAACTTTTGACGAGATTTTGAATTTAGCTTAAAAAGACTGAACAGCAAATAAAAAAAGAGTCTGCTTAAATTCATCTATCTTTATACAGTTTGATATAGAACTCTATCAGGCCCCTCTAATGCATGAACGTTGTTCTTATTAACAGTCATTAAAGATGCACTTTATTATATCTGTTATTGTGTGCTCTAACATCTCTCTTTTTCATGTGCTTACAGGTTGCTAAACTCACCCACGACATCTCCATTTTCACTGAGGGGATCCTGATGATGAAGACCACTCTAGTTGGCATCATTAAGGTAGATGATGACATCATCTTTTTGTTCGTTGTAACATGTATGCAGAGATTTTGATTTTGACAGAAGCCTGAGTGCAGTTCATGAATAAGTTACTGTGGTAGATCTGACTTTTCCTGACACACTGTGATACTTCAGGTGGATCCTAAGCAGCTTCTGGAGGACGGCATCAGGAAGGAGCTGGTGAAGAGAGTAGCTTATGCTCTGCACAAAGGATTGATCTTCAACCCAAAGGCAAAGGTCAGACATATCCGTTCTATGCTGATCAATGCATATTTTGATGTCATATTTGAGAATGCTTTATCAGTCTGTGAAGTGTAAATACCTTCTTTTTAATGACTTAAGTAAACAACGGTCTTCCACTCTTTTAGCCTAGTGAGCTGATGCCAAAGCTAAAGGAGATGGCAGCCACCATGGACGGCTTCTACAGGTCATTCGAGTACATTCAGGACTACGTCAGCATTTACGGACTCAAAATCTGGCAGGAAGAAGTGTCCCGCATCATCAACTACAATGTGGAACAAGAGTGCAACAGCTTCCTCAGGGCCAAGGTCAGCCCCCCCCCCCCCCCCCCTGAATAGTGCACTGACATCAGTCGATTTCCTTAAAGTGGAAGAGAAATAATCAGGTTTTTAATCATTTGTGTCATTAACAACAGCTGTTTTTATTGATCGGTTCTTTCATTATTTAAAAATAGATCCAGGACTGGCAGAGTGTGCATCAGTCTACCCACATCCCCATCCCCAAGTTTCCCTCTGTGGACGAATCTGCTACATTCATTGGTCGTCTTTGCAGAGAGATCCTAAGAATCACTGATCCTAAGTATGTCTCCTCGAATGAAACTGAAATAGAAGACTGATTGAAATCCTTTGAGGTGTTTTTCCTCTCAAAACAACTGGGCTTTAATCTGAATGTAGAAAGGACATATTTGGTCAGAGTTTTTAACAGTGGTTCTTCCTTCAGGATTACATGCTACTTTGACCAGATGAACACCTGGTACGACCTGAAGAGCCACCAGGAAGTCACCAATAACCGGCTGTTCTCTGAGATCCAGAACACGCTCGGTACATTTGGCCTCAACGGACTGGACCGCCTACTCTGCTTCATGATCGTCAAAGAACTTCAAGTAAGAAGTTTACAACCCTAAGGCTGTCCACAAAACCACACCCAGGCTCTTACTGAAATAACACAGATGACGAGTGGCCCTTTTTTCAGGGCCTGTAGGGCATTTAAAGTATCCGTATTGCATAGAGTATTTCACACCTTCAGTAACCTGTTTCTCACATCAGAACTTCCTGACGATGCTTCAGAAGACCATATTGAAGGACAGAGCTGTGGTGGATGTTTTTAAAGCCATGCTGATTGCTGTCAACCCAGTCCAGGGCATTGTGGGTAGGTACTCATTTCAAATCCTTTTACCTGCCCAAATCTTTTTTAAGATTCTTGTTTTCTTGAGAAGAATGTGTTTGTTGTTCCTGCAACAGGTAATGCCAGCAAAGTGTACGCCAGTGCTGTGGCCAAAACACAGAAGATATGGGGGGCATACCTGGAGGCCATCATGAAGGTACTGGTCTCTAATTTTCTAAAAAATAATAAATCTTAACTTTTACTGGGACGTCAATAAGCTATGTTGAATAAATGTGTTGATCCTAGGTGGGTCAGATGCAGATTCTCAGACAGCAAATCGCTAATGAGCTGAACTATTCCTGCAAGTTTGACTCCAAACACCTGGCTGCTGCTCTGGAGAACCTCAACAAGTCAGTCCAGTCTCAGAACAAAATTAAATCCCATATATCTCTGTGATTGTGGTTCACTACTTTTTAAATGAGTATGCCTTTAATTCACTCTTACATTTATCTACCATTTCTAAACTCCTATGACAACTTCTTCAGGTCTCTGCTGGCAGACATTGAGGCTCATTACCAGGACCCGTCCCTGCCCTACCCAAAAGAGGACAACACTCTTCTGTATGACATCACTGCCCACCTGGAGGCTGCCGGCATACACAACCCACTCAACAAGGTGTGTGATTACTCTCTGACAAATGTCATTTATTTGTTAAACTCAAAACACTCACTGTGTTTTTGTGTTTTGTTAAATTATTTGATTGTTTCTTTCCTCCTTAAAGATCTACATTACCACAAAGCGACTACCTTACTTCCCAATCATAAACTTCCTGTTTATAATCGCTCAGCTGCCTAAACTTCAGTACAGCAAAAATCAAGGTAAGTTGTCTCAGGTTTCAGTTATTAAGGGTCTGTATGACCGCCTATTGATGCCCTGTTGTCCTGTAGCACTCACCTGCCTGCGAGTGCTACAGGACAAACCAGTGAGAGTTGTTTTTATTCAACACATCATCACAGATATTTAATACAGTGTTTGCCATTACATTTTCATGAGAAGGTGTTACTTTACTTTGGACCTTGCTGCCAACTAAGTACATCCCGTGAGCAACTGCTCTGTCTTCTACAATTGTATTGAATTATTACTATTCTTTGGGGTTGCACTCAGAGAATAACTCTAAATGAAGGAACAGACTCCTTGGTTCAGGCAGGTTTAAATAATGTTAGCCCACCAGATTCTTCATATCCTAGCGATTAATAATGTGTTAGATTTTTTTGTCAGTGCTGCCTCCAAATGTAAATGACCACCCAGCTGATGTTTTTTACAGGAATGACGTGCAGGAAAGCCACAGATCCAGTCGATTGGCCTCCGCTTGTGCTTGGCCTGCTAACTCTGCTCAAGCAGTTTCACTCCAGATACACACAGCAGTTCTTGGCTCTGATTGGTCAGTTCATCCGCTCTATAATGGAGCAGTGCACAAGGTAATGAAAAACATAACAGCTTTATTTCTGTTTAAGTAATTACTATACATAACATATTCAAATATCTATTTCTATGTAGTTTTAGGTTAAAATCGTGTCTATTTTCGATTGCTTCAGTCAAAACCTAAAATGAATGAACTATATCCTGTTGTGACTTTATGAACTCATCTTTGAGTTTTTTTATTTGACCCCTTCATAGTCAGAAGATTCCTGACATGCCCTCTGATGTGGTGGGAGCTTTGATGTTCCTGGAAGACTATGTCAAGTACACAAAACTGTCACGCAAGGTAGGACAACTTTTACCTTGATTGATTTGATTAATAGACTTACAATAAATGGGCACAGCACTAGGCTGTTGTAGTTGTAACACAACTATAGACATTTTTAAAGATAATATTTTTAATTTGTGCTGTAAAACAACAATGTGTCTTAACTTTTTTCCTTCTGTGTTCTTCAGGTGGTGGAAGCCCATGTGCCAAGTTTCATTTTTGATGAATTCAGGACAATACTGTGAAGATCAGGGTGAAGCATTTCTTCAGGAAATAATGCTCTTTGCTGCCAGAGGCTTTTTTAAATTAGTATTTCACACGTTTATTTGTAACAGTAGGTAAAACAAATGTCACTTTTAACATCAATGATTACAATTATTCACATTAACACTTTCTTCTATTAAAGAGTCCCAGTTAGTCGTGGCAGTGTGACCCTAAAATTAAAGCAGCCAAATGTAGTTCAGCTTTCAATCATTCATAAGAAATTGAGCTTCAATGTCGTCATGGGGGAAAAAGCATATTGAAATGTTTACTGAAGCCTTCTCATTTCATTGACCATTGTTGTGTTATTGCACTAACAGTAAATTGTATATAGGTAGAAAATATTAATTGTCTATGAATTAACCTGCCAATTTTCTACATTAACACTTTGTGCCATTTCCAAATGTAAATCATAAATAAATACGACTGTTCATATTATGTTGTTTTGGGGTCTGTTCACTTAAACTGATTCGATAAAGGTTTTTACTTAAAAAAACAAAACAAAAAAACAACCGGAAGTCAGCCGCTAGCCAATTTTTGTAGTTTGGTTTCCGCGGGTGATTTGCGTCCCTTCCTGTAATGTATTCTACTCGTATCTGTTATTTTATTCATAGTATAACTAAACTGTCCTGATGACCAGCAGGGATGAAGACGCAGCTTCTCTTCATTAATTAAGTAGATCAGTAAATCGTCAGCTAGCCGGCTAAGCAGAGGAAACGTTACGGGCACGTTTGCTAAGCTAGGCTAACGTGACGTCACTTCAGGCTAGCTTCAGGGTTTATTTGTTGTGTTTGTTGTGTTTGTTGGTCTCAGAGGATTAAAGTGACCCTGGTAGTCATGTCTCTTAGCGCTGTTCACGGAACTCTGTCGAGCCTGAAGACGTTTCAGGCAGACATCGGGACGGGGATGGACATAGTGACGGATGTTGCGATGGACCTGGCTGAAACTCAGAGTAAATATTAACAACTCTTAAAGCTCCTAATCCACACCGTCATTAATCTGTTTTATTTCTACCTAATCCTACATCTCAACGTGGGCAAAGCCAGAAAAAAAACAATTTTTGAAGGTGATCTTCATCCAATAAATGATAAAATAATGATCCACTAACTGTTTAAAGGACAACATAAAGTTATTTAGGGTTTGAACAGTCACATGAATAAATGCTTCTTAATGTTGACAGATCAATTATATTGTTTATGAGTAATAAGATAATATTAAATAACAGCAATCACTCTGTATAAAGTAACTGTATAAAAATGTATATTACGGACTACACTTTTGTCAAATAGCTCATTATTTTTTGTTTTTTAAATCTATTTTTTTGTAAATTCTTATTTTTATTTTTATTTTTTAATTGTACTGTGTTCACTTTTTGTCTGTAATCTTTGCTCTTTGCTGCTGTAACAATGTAAATTTCTCCATTGTGGGATAAATAAAGGATTATCTTATCTTAACACGTTTAGCTGCATCATGCACGTTTTGTTAATACTGAGTTTATTTTTAATATTTGCGGATTTAAATGCAAGATTCATACAGTGTTTTGTATAAAGCCCCACTTGTATTGTATGTAGAGTTTTTACTTATTCCATCACTGTGTGTTGTTCTGGTACAGATGAGGCGATGAACCCTGCCATTGCAGAGATGGAGGCCATGATTCTTGAGTGTGCCAAGCTGGACAGGGAGATAAATTACTTTGTGGACGTTGTGCAACAAGTAACAGCAGAGGTGAGAGCTGCCTTTTTTACTCAAGTGAATACGCGTCCTTTTCCCCTCTACTAAAATGAACAGGTGAGCCTCAAAGATGCATTACTGGGATGAGGACTAAGACATACACATTACAAATATGGATTGTTTCTTCAAAGGTAATTCAGTATTCAAAGCTACTTCTGCTATATTGGGTACATTTAGATTTTCTTGAGTGGCAAGTCTTAATGTCAAGGTGTTAACTTGAAATGTCAGGGAAAACACTGAAGTTGACCTCAATTGTAAAAGTCAAGGAAACAACCTAACCTCGTTTGGCTTCTGCAGGTTACTACACAGCAGCCAGAGGCCATGTTCAGCCTGTCTGCCAAAGTGAAGGAGCAGTTTACAGGGAGAATCGCCCGGCTCTCTGACGCTGAGCTGCACAACCACCAGAAAGTGGTGGCCTTCAAGGACAGCATGAAGAACTCTGGAAACCAAGGTAAATGTTTGCACTGCTAGACTCAATAAGATGTGTGCAGCACAATAATACACTCTGATCACAGCTGTGTTTGTAGTGAGCTTTCAGTTGAGCACAGAGAGAATTCTTAGCACGTCTACGTTTTTCAGGATAATATGCTCACTTTTAAACACACCACTCACTTTGGAAATGTTGAATGATAATGTTTGTTGGCCACACTGTAGCTCTTATTATCTACTTGTTCTGTGTTGTCCTCGTTAAACTGTTATTGAAAAGGTGGCCACACAGACGTTGCCATATTTTAGTTTCTGGATAAGGATGAAAGAATGAATTTGCTGCTGCAACAATGTTATTTTCTCAGCCCACTCAGTCCATAAAGTTGTAAATTATGAAAGACAAACATGTTAAGGCTTAAGTGTACAAATGTCTCTCTTAATGGCTGAGATATTTCTATAACCCAATTGTCTGGGCAATTGGTTCTTTGCCTGCAAGAGGTCAGTGTAGCTCAGTGTAGAGTGTCCTTTACCTTGAGTTCAAGATGACCTCTGACTATTTAATAAAACAACAGTACTAACTTTCTGCTTTTGTTAACCGCTTTTTTCTACCCGACTGTGATGTTAGAAGGAAACGGCTGCCATTGTCAGCAATCCAGTTCATCATTTATTTCTGTGATTTGATATTTGGAAGCCCACTCTGGTGTGTTTGTTGTCTTTAAAGCCAACAAAGAATCAGAGGAGAACATTGAGGAATTGGATGAGGACATCGCTGTTACACAGAGCCAAGTCAACTTCACCTGCCCAGTCACACAGGTAGACCACTCCAGCTCATTAAACTTTACAGCAAGTCACGATGCTATATTTAAATGTTTTTCTTACTTAAAACATGTCCTTCTTATTACATTGATACATCTCTTACAAAAACAAATTAGTTTCAGATTCAGCACAGCATAGAAAACCACCTGGTTTTGATTTTAGAGCAATGTCATAGATTTTTGTTCTGTGTTCTTTCATTATATAACCCACCTCTGTGTATCTGTATTCAAGGTGGAAATGGTGAACCCGGTTAAGAATAAGAAGTGTAACCATTATTATGATGAAGGAGCCATAGTGGGCCTGATCAAAACGAAACACAGCCAGAAGAAGAAATGCCGGTAAGACGTACTCCCTCTGAGGACTTTTAAGAACACCAGTCAGGTTTTGCATCAGTAAACAACTCTGCAGGCTGACTGGGACCTGCAGTCAGACTTAATTTACAATGTCTTTATCATACTGCTTTGATGGTGGAATGAAATTAAATGTGGTTGCTCCTAGGGAAACACTGATTAAATCCCACTGTCGAAGAAAGATGAAACTTGTCAGTTGTCTGAGTCCTGATTGCGACCATTGTTCTCACCTTACATGCATACTAATAGCAGCAGCACTTGAGAGGGCTTTCCCTGTTGTGATTGGGCAAAAGAATAATGAAATGCTGATGTATTTTGTGGTCACAGTTTGTTATGCGCTAACTTGTTTTTCAACACGCTGTTACGTTGTTTTAGTAATTTTTCTGTTGTGTATTTTAACGTTTGAATATTCTTTAAAGTGTGATGTTTTCCTCTGTGTCTCTGTCCTCCAGCTGTCCTGTGGTGGGCTGTGGAAACTCAGATGTGAAAGAGGCAGATCTGGTTCCTGACCAAATGCTTAGGAGAAAAATCCAGAGCCAAAAGAGAAAGAGCAGCCGGACATAAAAGTCCACAATAACTCACCCTAAAAGCCAGTCCTTTGGGAATTATTTTTTTGAAATATTGTTTTGGCGAAAATTGGGCGCCGTTGTTTTTACATTTACCCAAATTGTTAAACTGTTTGTAGATATTTGTATAAAAGTTTATTTTTTCTTTGAAAGATTTATACATTAAGAAAACTCTGTTATCTAGTTTAATTAGAATTTAAAAAAGTTATGACTTGCATTTATTTCACCTGGAGCTGTTTTTTTGTACTCCAGCCTTTTAATGTACAAATCTGCAGGCCTTTTCATAAATATATTACATTAAACAAACTATTTTGTAATCTTCATTGGGAGGGTTGAGAATTTATCAGATAAGTTGTTTCCAGCCTCTTTAATGCAGTTTGTTGACAAAACCACAAGAGGGCAGTATCTACAGTCCACAGAGCTGGAACAGAAGAAATTGACTTTTCGTGTCTGGATTAAAACATTTCAGCCTCAATTATGCCAAAGGATTATTTATCAAGTTTTGACAACAAATGCCTCCTACAAAACCAAGTGTACACATGTGTATATTTCATTTACATTCAATCTATTAATCAAAAATAATGTTAGAAATGTTGAAGAATTTTACTTTGAGACACCGAAAGAGTTTCTTCAGATAACAAGTTTTGTGAATGAGCCATAAACAAACCCTTCTTAAACGTAAGCTGGAATGCACTTATGTGATTACACCTCTCCCTTCCTGCCTGCTCTCGCCCACTGTGAGGGGTCTTTGTTCCAAAGAGAAACAAACAAAGGCTGTGTTCAGATGAAATTAGGTGACGTTAATCTTTTAATAACCTTGCATCAGGCATTTTTAATAATCTCTAATTGCCCTTTCCCTCTGAACAGTACGTCACGCAGCACTAAGAGCATTTCCTGATGAAGATATTAAATGGCAATAAATGATCTCGCTGATGTTGACTCATTCATTTCTTTCCACTCTGCTTCGTTTTGAATTACCACTCTGCAAATCGACTCTTGTTTACCGCACAACATGTTAAGTCACAGGTTATTTCACAACAGCAGTTCAATTTGTGCAAAGTGAACACATACAGGTAGCAGCATTACATGCACCATATTCCAGCCATTAAGCAGTGCCTTTAGAGGGAAGCAGAGCTGTGTTGTATTGTACAGCAACACAGAGCTGAGGATTAAAAAAAACAATCAATTCCCTTTGGATGTTTGCTTTCTTCTGGTGATGTTTGATCTGGAATTCACATCCACTCGTTCAAAAGCTCCTGGAAGTAGGTGTGATGACTGCCGGAGTCGCTGTAAACCTTGTTACCTGCCTTGTCCAAGAAGGATTTTACCTTTTGGCAGGAAGTGAACACAGTCCCACTTCCTGGCACTGGAGTCCTGGCCGGGCGTCTGCCAAAGATGGAGGAGAGGATGGCGGGCAAACATTAGACTGGTACTCTAGCATTCAGCTTTGATCTGGGTGTCATGCTTTTGTGCCTCTGCTCTTCAGGGCTCAACCCCAGTTAAAAAAAAAGAGCCAGGTTTTATTGTGCTGTTAATCCACTTTGAGAGAGTTATAATGGAAACCTTGTTCTTTTAGAGGTTATCTATATGACCTGTTGGAGCAAATAACACAGTTTCCTTTACACCAGGCTTTAATTGTTTGGGACAGCCAATAGAACCAGCATTTCAAAAGTAAAAATGCATATTGTATTTTATGTATATTATAACATATGCATAATATAAATTAATATGCCATTGTTAAAGTCATAAGAAACACCTCTGTTTTTACAGTTACAAGTCAAAAGTTCGATTAAGGCAGAGTACATAAAACTACTTTGACGCCTCAGTTGTCATAAGTGATGTGTAGATTGTTGCAGCTGAAGTATTTTGGAGACAAAACTCATAGCAAAGCTAATATAGGAAAGGAGCCATAAATGATACATTTTTATTATTATTATTATTATTTTACATTTTATATTATAGCCATATATTTCTGAGATTTTAGTTTTGATTTGACTTGATAAAACTAGGTTAGGTTGTTTATAATGACATAAGATAAGTAAATGGAGACGGTCAGAGGAAAATGTACACACTCAGTTGTTGTACATTTGATTTTTTTGTCCGAACAAATGAAGGAAACTACATTCTAACCATTAGGTCAAATAGGTTATACTTTTTAAGGGTTAAGTCTTTATGACCATTAACCTTACATTACATCATGAGTCCCTTTACATACAGAACAAACATTAGGTGAATTGCTGGGGCGATTTCACTACATAATCTGATTTCACTCTTAAACCTCCTTTCATCATATTACACAACTTTCTGAGAATAGAACTCATGAAATATCTGACTGGAATATTGACTGTGGTTTCTGTCAGGATTTAGCCTTTTTTTTTTTGCCTCAAACTGAGTATCCATTGTTGAAAATAAAGGGCAGAATTTCTCCTAACCTATAGCATTTAATTTGCTTATTGACTATTGGCTCTCACTTGTAAAGTTAAACTTCCAGAAAATTGCTTGTGTTGATTAGAATATAGACTATATTTAGAAAATATGACCCCTAGCATTCCTCTTGGGAACATTTCACAGTTTTGTGTGTGTTTTTTCACCACAGCTATGCCCTTTTAATATACCAAACATTATGTCATAAATTGTTTTAATTGCAGATTACGCTGTATGGATTTGCCTACATTATTAAAATACAATATTTTACAAGAATAAAAAGACTAAGATAAAAAGCAGGAACATACGTTTCACCCAGTTGGTAGTTTCTCTTCTGTTTATTTTAAAATACAGTGTAAACTGAATATGTAAATAAAGGTAAAAAGGCGTACTGTCGCTTTAAATGCTAACACCTCCCAGAAGCCACAGATCCTGGTTGAGTTTCGCTGCAACAAACACGATGGTTCATAGTACAGACAGTGTGTAGAGGGCAGCGCAAACCAACAGCCTGCTGCACAGGAAGGAGTTTCTGCTGACTATACTCTTGTTTATTCTACCAATGTGACACCCGGAGAGAGAGAGAGAGACGGAGAGAGCGACAGAGAGAGAGAGAGAGAGATCTGCTGTGCTGTCTGTGTGTCAGGAGCTGAACTGCAGGTGAGTCCATCTGATATTCTAAGAGATACATTTGGACCGATCTGAACAGATACTGGTTAAACATAGTAACGTGAGAAATGAAGATAATGTTCTACAGCACTGATGTGTTAAAAACAAATAAACAGTTAGCTCAGAGAGACTCGTGGAAACTGTGAGCCAACAGGTGCGTCAGGTCACACCTGTTGGGAATGTAAACTACACTTCTGAGTTTGACTTGCAGATTGGCTTCTATTCTGCTCTGAAATTGATGTTGAAGATACTGTTTTGTGTATTTCCCTACAGGTGTGCGCATTTGGTGCCCAGTTGGAGGATAATATCTACAGCTGGGCATGGATTATTGGTGCCCGCCTTCTCCGCTTTGGATTTAGTTCAAACACTCCACCACCCTGTGCCGCCTTCCGTCTCTCCTCCCTAAGTGCGCGTAGAACAGGTGAATCCTGTTTCCGTGCTCAGCTTTCTGTCTCTTCATCCACCTTTCACCTTTATGGGGAACCAGGTGGAGAAACTAACACATTTGAATTACGCAGAGGTGCCAACGTCGGACCCAAATGGGTTCGAACCGGACGACGACGTACCGAGGATCGGCGTCTCATACATTTTCTCCAACGACGACGGTGACGACGACCAGGATGACCACATGGATCACTTTTCCTCTGAAAACCACTCGGTTAGCCATGAGGAGAAGCCCTTCGACCCACAGGACGAGCTTGAGTGCGCAGTTTACTACCGAGAGGAGTGCGTCTACGAGAGGAACACCGGAGACGCCACTCACTCTGCAGAAAGTCTCCTGAACAACTGCAGACCCGGAGACCTGCTGGAGTTTTTGGCCACTGGGCAGTATCCTCACTGGGCTGTTTATGTCGGCGACTTCCAGGTGGTGCATTTGCACAGGGCTGAGATAAAGAACAACTTCCTCACCGATGTGAGTCAGGGCAAAAAAGGCCGGATTGTGAACGGCCTCTACAGGTACCGTGCGCTCCCGCCGGAGGTGATCGTGCGTAACGCCCTGGACCATGTTGGCTCCAGAGACAGAGAGCTGTACTGGAGAAACTCTGAGTGCTTTGCTGCTTGGTGCCGGTTTGGCAAACGGGAGTTTAAAATCGGAGGGGAGATAAGGATTGGAAAGCAGCCGTATAGGTTGAAATTACTTTTTTCAGAGAAGAAGAGTCACGTCCTGGAGTTTCAGAGCCTTGAGGACGTGATCATGGAGAAGCGGAGGAACGATCAGATTGGCAAAGATGCTGTAATGCAAGAGCTTGCCAACCACCTGAACGCAACGCATGAAATCAAAGACGAGGATTATGTTAAGTGTTAATGGTTGCTTGGGTCATCTGGTGCGGATTGGAGCTCTAAGTATTACGGAGAAATGCACATTTTACATGCTTAGAAACAAAGTAAGAGTGTTGCTGCTGAGGGAGCATTTATCCTTCCACTTAGCAAGAGCTCTGTCTGTGGACCCTGGTGCATGTGTCACACTGCAACCAAAAGTATATCTTCAGAAGATTAAATTAATCTTAGAAATCCTCCTTTCTTTCCAAAATGAGAGGAAAGCCATGACATCTGCGTAGACACTTCTCAATTTTATTTGCAAAGCAGATCACAAGGTCAAAACAAAACTTTCATGTTAATTTGCATCGGAAAACAAAACAAGTGAAAAAAAAACATTTGGTCCCTCCTCCTATAATACAGAATAGTATTTACACACTCAAGGCATGATGAAGTGACTTGTTTTGATGGATACATTTGCATTGAAGCTGCATCTGCAGTCTAGACACTTGGGGATGAAGTTAGAATTTAACTGCCCATAATTATCTTTCTAATCCAATCAATCTTTGCACACAGGAGCCAAACCTCTTAAATGTTCCTCTACCTGAAGAGAGAGCTGAAAGTGCTCGCTCCTGCACAACTCAGGTGTCGCTGGAGCTCAATAGAGAGAGGAAGAGACAGGACTGCGTGCTTTTATTACTGTGTCAACCTTGAGGATTCCCTTCTGTTGCTTTCTATTCAGTCATCACGCAGCTTTACTCACTGTGACCATTGTGCACACTGCTCACTGTGCACTTGTATTAATTCAGTCCTCTGAACAGTTTATTTTTTTGAGAAAAAAAAAAATGTTTGTATGAAGGAATATGGAAATAAATATATATTTGAACAGGAAAGGTTTTTCTTTTCTTTTCAGTGAAGGATCATTGGTGACCTTTAAAATGATTTATGGCAATGTACAATCATGCACTTCAAAACTCCAAACCCCGTAAAAAACAGTTTTGTTTGCAATGCACATAAAGCAGCTACTCCACCACCGTCACAATCCCAGTTGACACCCCCCAGGAGGCGCGTGTTACCTACCTGTTCAGCTCCTAAGATCCTGCCTTTTGCTTGTTGTTGTGTTGTGAAGAGTGCTGGCTGCCCTACAGTGAAAGCTGTCAGTGCTGCACAGTTTTGATCCAAACATTTGCCTCGGTGCAGCAGCAGCTCCATCAAACTACTTAAACATCAGTTTTGTTGGCGTGTGTTAAGTTGTGTTCCAACTGTGCTGGACATTTCGCTTTGTTTACACCTCTGCCGACTGAAGATAAGTCTTTCTTTTTTTTCCAAGTTTAGCCGTAGGCATAAAATGTTCTTCGCCCATATTTGGCTTTCCTTCCTTGAGGTGCTGGAATCACAGCGTTCATTAAACATTAGTGCAAAAGTGCAGATTTGTTTGTGTACACCAATAATCAAGCTCAGTTTGCAGACAGCCAAATCTTATTCAAGTTCTTTTAAAGATACAGTGCAAAACATGATAATATGTGAAAGAATTGTGTGTGATATGCCATCAAAAAAGCAAATACAAGATCTGATTAAATGTCATTATTTGAGTTATTTTAAACGATAACAACCTGTGACACACTTTGTAGTGCGTTCACACACGGAGAGGCTGCAACGGAAATTACAGCAGACTCTGAGGTTGTTTTGAACAGTTGTTTTTTCCCCCCCTCTGGGTTTCAGAGGAAGCTGATGACTCCCTCACAGACAGTCACTAGATGAGTTACTCTGCCTGTTTGTTTTCTTCTGGTCATATTTGCATGGAGATAATGCTGTTTCATTTAGCTGCAGGTAAGGTCCCACTGGACCCAAAGCGGGATCATCATCAACACTGGAATTAAATAGGAAAGCTGCCGGACACATTAGCATTTCTTCAATCCCTCCGTGTCTACCACAGTGATGAAATATAAATTGTGTGTGTGTGTGTGTGTGTGTGTGTGTGTGTGTGTGTGTGTGTGTGTGCGTGTGTGTGTGCGTGTGCGTGTGCGTGTGTGTGTGTGTGTGTGTGTGTGTGTGTGTGTGTGTGTGTGTGTGTGTGTGTGTGTGTGTGTGTGTGTGTGTGTGTGTGATGCATATTTATGATAATCAGTCATATTTCTTTAGTACCCACACAGCACTATAAAGCACACAATGGTAAAGCTGCTGCCAGAAAAGTTCTGAAAAAACAGAAATGCAATTATATTTACACAATACAGATGATTACTATATTCACAGTGATGTTATTTCAGATAATTTCCGGTTTATCTTTGATCTCTCTAACTGCTCTAAAAACAACTGATTCATTTAAGAAAAATACGATTCAAGCGATATATATTTGAGTTGTATTGGTGTGGCTTCTCTTTTGCCGAACATGTAAGGCTCTCTCTTGAAATCAAGTTACATGTTGAATGTATTTTAGTAATCTTACAACAATTGTTTTTTTTTTTTTTTTTAATAATTTCAAGTTGTTTTTTGTATCTGTGTTTGCAGCTCTTCAGGGCCTTGATGATGAAATGCTGCACTTCTTTAAAAGTTTGAACAGTAAAGCGGCGTGAAAATGGCCACATGCATGATGCAAACTACAAATATTGATGTCCAACGCAGCCTTCGTATTAAAAACTTCACATGGGGTTTTTTAATTTTTCCTCAAGCCAAACTAAATTGGTTATTGCCGGTGAGAGTGATATGTATTGAAGCCGTCTCCTGCCATGATACAATAAGAGTGAAACCAGGGGAAGCTTTGGCTTTGACACATTGTCTCATTGTTGTC
The DNA here is from genome assembly GCF_963930695.1 of Labrus bergylta. NCBI lineage: Eukaryota > Metazoa > Chordata > Actinopteri > Labriformes > Labridae > Labrus > Labrus bergylta. The sequence continues at coordinate 5,236,093 of NC_089202.1, read as the reverse complement.
TGCCTCTTGGCCAGTCAGTTGTTGTGTTTCCTTTGGACGGTTGGAGGAGAGCCCACACCCCTCAGGCAACACTGGCAACATCACAGAAGTTGGGGGCGAGCCAGAGCTCAAATCAAACCCACCCTGTGTTTACAAAATGTCATTATGTACCAAAACTTCCTCCCACACGCAAACAAGTCTGAACTTTGAAGCAGCGTGCTCTATGAGGAGATCATATCTGACAGGCCTACAGGAAGAGGGAGTTTGTTTCAGATGAGGCCTTGAGTTACGGAGAGATTGTTATCAAAGTGGGACAAACACTGCATAGCTTTGAGATGGATAGTTTGAGGACATTTAAAGATATCAGGATGTGTGCTCGACTATTTAGAACATGGATCTCCTGAGGGTTTATTAGATGGCCAGTTTTAGGCCACTTTTGCTTCTCAAACAGAATCTTTGAACCTCTTACGTTTTTGCCAATAGATAGGATTCATCTTGGAGCGAAAAAAAAATTGCTAAATGGCTGTGGGGGGGCAGTGTGTGCCTGTAAGATAAGATAGTAAAAGAGATTACTAAGATTACTCCAGCCTTTGATAAGAAGTGCCACATTGAGTGTTTCAAACCGAGCCAGCAGTGATGTGAACTCTTTGAAAACAGGACCACTTTCCGGCCATGTTCTCTTGATTGTAAAAAAAAACCCATTTTAATTTGCTTGCTCACCCATAATACGATCTGCTTTAGACAGAAACAGGGTGTTGTGGGGTTTTTGTTTGTCAGGCCATTTTCACTGCCCGCTCACCTGAATCATGTTTGGATAGACAGTTTCATTTCCTGGGAATTACAGAGAAAATAATGTACCTCTGAAATCAACAACACTGCATTTGTTAATAAGTATTGATCCAAAGTGCTGCAGCTCATTAAACTTTTTTCTTTGTGGCTAAACTTTACTTCAAGAACCACCCATCTGCTTCGGGTTAATCATTCATACTGGACTCCAACCAGTTTGACTTGGACTGGACTGTGTTTGCTGTTCGTCTCAGGCTATGTGTGATTCTTGCTAGTCCCAGCGTGGGATGACTGCTTGTTTTTTCAGGCGCACAAAGGCAAAGTCCAAACCCTCCCAGTTCCGTGTAGTTTTTAGGTTGCTCTCCTTGTTTTTTAAAGCAACATTCCCATGGACTAGTTTACTTTCTTTGTTTGTATATCAGCTGCACAATTCAGTTCATGTGCTTCCACACACACATGCAGGCTATGTTCCCTACCTTCCCTTGTGCTTCCTTTCACTTTCCTTGACAAATGCGGTTTCATAGAACTGAGCAGTAAGCTGTGAAGGTAAAGCTGCCGTTAAACACTAGAAGGGGAGAATTGCTTTCCTCGGAAGTGATCCGTTCAAAAACATCTTGATGCTTCAAAGGTAATAACAAAGAAAGAAGAACACCGATGTCATGAATCAGGCTGGGTGGAAATACAAGACAGCATGTGTACGGATAGCTTTGTACGACAAATGTAGGAATATCTTTGATTTGGTTGTGGAGTGTAACGTCTCAGACAATGGGAACTGATGAGGAGCTTGTCAGCATAAATTGAGGAGCTATTTTAGTTTGAGCTGTCGTGTGCGGTCAGTCAGGACTGTCTGGTGTGCATAGGCAGAGAAAGAAAACCAGAAGAGGAAACCTTTGATAAACTGACACTGTTTCATTGGACAGGGAACCTTAAAAGTATTAATAAAAGAAAAAAGAAATGGAAGGATTGGAGGCTTGAGTTATGACCTGTGAGCGAGGGAATTGAAACAAGAGTGGTTATTAAACCCTCACACTTGAACTGAGACATGGCTGAGAATTGTTGCCTTCAAGTACTCTGACCTGTTTGTCACTTCAATTATTTATGGCAGGCTGATTCAATAGCTATCAACATTCATCTTATCCTGAGTCATCGCATGAAATCCTGCCCTGTATCTCCAGCTCTACACATTAACATTGTGCAGGGGGACCGGAGGTCAAAAACCACAAAATTAAATTGGCAGATTGTCCCATTATGCTAATTATACAGTTTTAGGCACTTTAAAAATCACTTCTGATTTTTCTCCCTCATTCTTTTTCTGTTTTCTCTGATTCTCCTCTTGAATATTTGTGCAAAAATGTAGCTTGTGTCACATTAAAAGCCTTACTATCTCCAGGTCAAAGGGGATATACCTTCATCCAATATGAACTAAAAAATACAATCGTGGAATAATACCAAGGTTAGACTCATTAAAACTCGTGAAAAAGGCCACATTTTCTGCCTGGAGCACTTCACCGAGAAGTAAAAACTATAGTCCCCAGAGAGTGTCTTTTTTCTGGTCATTACTAGAGCTCACACCGTCCTAGCTTGTCTATTCATACTTTCCTCTGAGATCCCAGGGAATCAAATTAGGGCTTATCAAACCTTCTTGCTCTTCCTTAATTTTAATTCCATGGTGCTGCTCCTCTGCACTGTCAGTTTAATTGTCAGGGGCAGAGCTGGGTTTCCGTATGCCCTTCACCAAGGAAAAAAGGTAACCCGTCATGATGCACCTTTTTTCTTTCCTTGTTAGCCTTTTTTGCTGCCTTCTTGCATATGTTCTGCTTTTCTTGTGCTGAATATCTTCATTTGCCACACAAAGGCCATGACCATGACTCACACTTTCTTCAGGTGCTTGTTGCGCAAAGGTTCTTTCTTCTTCATGAGTTACATATTTAAGAAGACTGGAGGCGGTTTAGAGAAGTGTTGTCGATTCTGCACAGAACACAGAAAAAGAGGCAGTGCAGTAAGTACTGATACCTAACACTCAACTGACTACAGAGTCACGGCCATTAACAAGTGTTAGGTCTACAAAGAGGCTGGTGCTTGAACTTAAAGCTGTGGTCTACGGTAGCCTCAAAAGGGCAGAAATATGATCATCTTCAATTTAAAGAGCCAGATAAACAAATCAAATCCACTATCAGGTCTGTAAATACTGCTTTAAAGTCAGAAAATATTGTAGTAGGGATCTGAGAGGGGAGTAATCAGCTAGCATTGCTTTGTCCTGAAGTAACAAAGGTCACTAACCAACATCTCTAAATATATTATATAGCCTACTTATATTCAGATACTCAGATCTTTCTTTATCCACCGAGGTAAAAGTGTGAGCATTTTACAGCTTGTAGGTTTACAACATGTTCTGTACAGGACTATTTCTTGGCTGGTGGAGGTTACTTCCACAGGTCACGGCTTGTCATTGCTTCATTGTGGTGTTGAAGTCATGTGACCTCATGCAATCAGTGCAAACTTCCTGTTAGGTTGGAGTTTGGAGACAGTGGACCTTTCATCTAGAACCAGGGATAACTGTGTGAAACTATTTGTCAATGTTGACTTATTTTAAAGAGTAAGCTACTTTTGTTGTAAACCTCAAATAACCAAGTAGTGTTGGGTGTTGAACATAAACGAACTGCAACCATTTGGCAACGTTAACCAAGTGTTAATGATTGCCACACATCTAGAAATCATAGCCCCTATACTTTCTACTGATAATTTTATTTGAAAACCTAACCAAAAAGTGCTTTATTATTATAGTTAAAATGGCTGCTTTATTTTGAAAGTCTTACCTGAAGTTGTTTCATGTTTACTGTTGCAAAGCTGACCTTGATGCTGATGCTAGTATGGGGCCAGGTTTTTCATCATTGGGCTAAACCTGGCATCAACAACTAACTATAATAACTATAATTAACTTATTATACAACTGTTTGATTACAGAAACAAGACTTCTACATGAGTATTAACCAATGAGCTCTTCCAGAAGGTGGTTTTGGCCACTTTTCGACCAAGCAACAACCTCCAGGGTTGAAAAATGAAGCCAATTTCCATAATTAGGGGTGTGTCTCAGTTGACTGACAGGTGGGCACGTTGTAGCTGTTTACTAGGAGGCTAAAGTTCCTCCTCAACTCCACCTCTCTTCCTGTTTCTGCATTGATAACAAGTTTGGTTTAGATAACATTTCCAATATGGCGACCACCATCGTTGGGCCTCTAAACACTTACAGTATTTTTTTTTATATATATCTATATACAGCACATACCACACAGTGTGTTTTGGATATAGCCAGGCAACCATTTCCTCCTATTTCCATAGTTTATGACCTATCTGGTAACTTTCTGTATTAACGAGACAGTGTAGAGAGTTACATCATTCTTTTCATTTCACTTAAGACAAGAAGGAATTTGTTATTTTTCCATAAATCTTTAACCATTCCTAAAACAAATCTCAATAATGACAGGAATTTGCTTTACGAATGGCTGAATTAAATTAATCAATGTGGAACTGACAATAAAACATGACTTATTGTGTAATCAATGCCCATGATCTTGTGTCTGGAAATCCAAGTATAATTTCAAGCCTTCAGTGTAACCTGTAGCTATTATCTTATCCTGTCTGTCTGGGACTGTCTGTCTCTTGATTTTTAAGTGTAGAGAAAAGAATACAGAAAAATCAGACTCAGGCATGAATCAGTGATCCATTATTTTGGCGGGTTTGACTTGCAGGCATGGCGTCCGTGTTCAGACTGAGACCACGGATGCTGAATGAAAAAAGGTCTGCACGTTGTTTTGAAAAGGTTACACACAGTGACATTTTCTATGTGTAGTTGTGTGTGTGTACCTGTAATCTAAACCAACTTTTAAGCCAATTTTGCCCTGTGCACATGTACACATGCTTCACACGTTTGAGTGTTTAATGAACTTTTTTATTTTTCACAGCTGTGCATATTGGGAGGGGTGTGTTTTCATACTCACGTTCATTCATAATAAATCACTGCTGATTCCACTTTCATGTTGTCGTCACAAAACCTCTCAACATTGCTCTCCCAGATTCCCACCACTGGAAGAAGCTTTTTCAGTCTCCTGCTGAGGAGCATCCCATCATCCTTTGAGGGTGTCTGCCAAGAAAGCAGGTGTTTCTCAGTAGCAACCTGGAAACCATGCTGGCTTAATCAAGACATAGAAATAGAGCGATTATAGTGAATGTGTACAAGTGTAAGAGACAGCAAAGATCATGTCTGTGTCTCTGCTTGTGCGTACCGGTGAGCTCAGTGCATGTTTGGTGTGGAACTGAAGTGGGTGGCGGAGTAGCAGAGGTCTGGCCCTGCAGGCTAGATGTTGGCTGCCGATAATGAGGCACTGTTGGAGCTAATGGTGCTAAAGCCAATTTAGACTCACTCGGCGGCCGTGTGATATCACCACAGCAAGCACATAAACGAGGACTTGTAGACAAGCTGTTGTGCACAAGAATTCAGAGACATGTGATTGGATAATCTAGACAGCCCTTTGGGAGAAAATATGATGGGAAAAAATGGATACAGGAGCGGAATTTAAAATTGAATATTGTTTAATGGGGAAATCATTTAGTTCCTGTTTATGCCAAAAAGCAGGTCAAACAAATGATTAAAACCCTTTGTTTTTTTGCACACTTTTTTGCACATATATCCTACACATATTTTTAAACACAATCCTGAAATAAGGTTGTGTTCTGCGTGTTGAAGCACAACAGAACTCCACTTTGCTTGTGGAGATTTGTCACAGCAACACATCTAAGCAGGGTAATTGCAGAATCCCAGAGATGGATCAGTCTCCTGTGTGTACCACAGTTTATTGCCTTATAATTATGAGACTAATTACCAAGATGTATTACAACCCCCCCTCTGAGCATCACTATATGTGTGTACACACAATTCACAAACACAGACACACAAACTCATGCACACACATCACTCAGAAATACTGTAGCCCATGATTAAAACCTCAATGTGGAAATGGGAGGCAGTAAAAAACGACACTGCTGCCTTCATGACCCCAAGTGATTGCTCTAAAGCCTTTCTAATAATTTACTGTGAGATCTGGGTTCAGAATTCATTGTCAACAAATCTCCCTTTTCTTTAAACAAAGACGCAATCAAGCTGTGTGTTCGGATGTCTTCACCTTGTACTGCAGCTTTTGAATGCAAACCTTTTTTAAAAAAAAAATTGCCCACACTATCATAGTTGCAAAATTACTTTATTGCTATTACAATGCTCTCTTTTTATAAATCAGCTTTTATTCAGGTCTTTTTTATCATAAGCATTGTGATGTGCTGCTGCAACAAGAGAACAGCAGCACAATAATTGCAAAAAGGCTCTTCTGTGTAACATCAATCAGGACACAAGAATCATTGTAAATGAATACAGCTGCACAAAAAGAGGATTATATGCTTTGTTCTTTACAACATGTAATGCACGCTTTGTTCGTTCAAATGCACACGTGCACACACAAACAGAAACACAAACACACTCTTCCTGGAGCTCTCAAGGGATCGATAAAGACAATGGCGGGATACTGTATTCAGGCTCACAAGGATAAGGTGTGGTGTCTAACACAGCAGGACAGTTGGAGGCAAAGAATGTGGTGTACAAAGAGTTGTCTCTTTACACTGAGAACATTGTGAAAAAGAAAATAAGGATGAAGGCTCCACGCAGGGTTCTTCTGTTTCCTTCACAGGATGGATGGATGAATGAATGGATGGATATATAATACTTAGTCACAGTCAAAACTCAACATCTAAATCTCAACAAAAAGACATCTATACACATAGACAGATCAATACTAGAATAACTCTCTGAATGTACCAAAAACATCCTAAGAGATAAGCATTAGTAAAATAACGATATCCAAGTCACATAATAACATTTCCAGTATGCAAAAGTAGCTTGTAATTTCTAAAATCCGAATAATATATAGACAGTGCATGAATATAAATATAAGAATATAGATGCTCTTGGAGTCTCAGACTGAGTTTGCCCAGAAGGACCTCAGAGCTGAGGCACATTTGCTTTCATTAAACTTTGACTGAAGTTCATCAAAGAGCATTCTGCCCCTTCAGCAAAGCCAGTTGTGCTCTTGATGAGCTGCCGAGAAACCAGTGATAAGTAGTTAACGCTTTCCTGAAAAAGACTCCATCAGTGCTGCACATGGGGAGGAGGAGGAGGAGGAGGAGAGGGAAGATGAGAACTCCATGTTCCTAAACAACAGGGAGACTTATCACTAAATATTTTCCCGTTGAGGACATCCCATTTGGCTCAGAGGGAATGTGGTTATCAGGGAAAAAGGCTCATCTGGGTGTTTTTTAAGTAAAAAGATTGTGCTGATAATTTTCAAACTTTCAGTTCTGCATGGCATTTTCTAACCTCATGTTAGAACCGTGGACTTTTCTGAAGGTTTCGGTTCGTTGTTGGATATGAGAACAAAGTTTGTCTTAGGGCCAAATCCCTGCAATGGGTGTGCAGACTTGCTGGTGGGTCTGTTTCTATCTAAAGGCACCGTATGTTTACAAGGAAAGAACTGCAATTTCCTTTTTATAAAACAAGACACAGCCCTGCCGCCCCTCAAATCACCCCATACCCTGCATCTGAATTCAGAATATGATACCTTCACGTATCCCAGCAGCACCACTGCTGAGCACACCACAATGAATACTATCTTGTCCTTTCTGTCTACTCACACAAAAGCGTACAAATATTCAAATGTATGTTTGGCATTTTCACCACGATGTTCAGATGAATAATTCAGGGCTAATCTTTCTTCTGGTGGTTCGAATTGAACATACAGCAGTGAGAGGTGGCTTTTGTGCCAGGGGTTATGTTGAATGATCAACATACAGACAGTTTGCCTCTTTGGTCTCGCCTCTCATTGACTTTTAATGTAGTTATACGTGAAGTGTGTTATCATTATAAATCACAGCAGCAACGTAGGAGAGTTAGGGGGCATAAAAGCAAAAAGACACCCCCCTCAAACGGTGTCTGTCTCGCTCTCTGTCCATTCATTAATGATATCTATAGCCCTTAAAGCCCTTCATGAGTGTTGGTGGAGTGTCGGGAAGCTCTCTAATCCTTAAGTTGCTCTTTATTCTGCCCATGACGCTCATCCCCTCTGTGTCAGATCCTGAAACCCTGCTAATCCCCTGGTGGCATTGCGCGCAGGGCCCCAGCTGTCGGCTCCCATGCTGCGCCGCTTCTCGCCCGGCTAATTTGTGGCCCTGCTTGGGATGCTATTGATGTCACCCTGCCCCATCAAGTCCAATAACTTTTTTCCCACTCTGGCTTGCTCCCACTGCCTCCTTTCCCTTTTGCTTTCTCACTTGTCTTTCTCTCTCTCTCTCTCCTGGCTGATGATGAAACTCCCAGTTGGCACCGATTGCACCCTTTTGTTCCCTCTGTTGTATAGAGAGTCAATGTCCTTTCCCCCTGCCGCCGCAAATCTGCCACAGAGGCTGTCCTCCCCTTCACCAAAAGCCGAATGGCTGTGCAGCGGAGGAGGTGGAGATAAATGCGATGCAGAGGGCAATTCGGACTAAGCAGCCGAGATCTCACAGACTAAGCATTTGAATGATGGCACATTAAGAATCCTCAAGTTCAATTAAGAGCGCTTAACAATGCATCAGTATGCAGGATAGCTCTCTCGGACTTTTTTTAATGAGAGGAAGGAGGTGGGAGGGAGCAGAGAGGAAAAGGAAGGGTGTGGGTAATGATTAGAACTGTTTTCTTTCTTCCTAAGCTCCTCTGTGCAGTTCAATGGAGCAGTGGGCTGCAGGGAGATCTTGGACACCTTGGTGTCGCCCACCCAGACTAATGCCACCTTCCTGGCACTGTGTGGTCGGAGTGAGTGATTCTGCAGAGAAACAACAATGATGTAGATTATCCATGGTGGTGTGCAAAAAGTTTCTAGATGATCACACCAGCCATAAGACGTTTTTTTAACCAGTTACGAAACAGCATCACTTTGCAAACTGTTTGAGCCACAAAAGCAAAGAGGACCATCACCAAGAAAAATGACTGAATCTCTACAGTTACTTTAAAAGACTGTCATCACTGGGTGCTCTTTTTCCAACAATAACATCACAAGACACAATTCTGTTTCTGGCTGGTTAGCCTAGCATTAAAGGGCTAACAGCTAGCATGTCTCTGTTCAAAATGAAACAAGTCTACATATGCAGTTATACAGTTTCAAGCACTTCTTTAAAACTTGTTCAGTTGTTAAGTTAAATTAAGTTTATTTTTTAAAGATTTGTTTGGGGCCTTTTTGCCTTTATTTGATAGAACAGTGGATGGATAGAGTATCGAAATCAGGGAGAAAGCACAGGGAATGACATGCTGGAAAGGAGTCACAGGCCGCGAGGAGTCGCCCAGGTTTGAGTCAGGAGAAGGACTATAGCCTCCCTGCATAGGACGCCACCAAAACGCTAGGCCAACTGCGCCCCCACAAAGTCTTTGTTGACTATGAAATAGATACAGCAGACACTTAAGGTTTCTTCTATTGTCTGTGTAAAACAGATATTTCATAATCACTGATTATGAATGGATTTACTTAATAAAAAAGGAATGCTAAAGCTGATTTTTAAAAAGCTATTATGTGTGCCTGTGATCTATTGTAGCTTTGTGTGTAAAGCTCTTTGATCAGCTGAGGCTGTTTTTAAAATCAACTTATTTTGAATTGATTACCTCTGCCTCTGTTTCTTATGCATTAGTTAGCTAGCTATTCCAGCTGCAAAGCCAGAGGAGTTACAGCACATGTTGAAGATGTACAAAGTTGCATGAAAAATACTCCAAAAATTGGAGAACCAAAAATTGTCAAAGTGCTCGATCAAACAAACAAAGCTGTACCCATTTATAATTGTTGTTTTCTTTCTTAATTTACATTGGTTTGTAGGATTTTTGTATAATCATATTAATTTTAACATATTCTCATACTGTATAATAGTTTTATGTGGTTTTATATTTTTTTAATGTTGTATATTTTATACTTTGCTTACACAAAGGACCAACTGGACAAGAGTTTTAAATAAGCCATAGCTATATACTCTCTGTGCAATGCATCAGTTTCATGCTTTGTATTGAAACTATGCTTAATTGCATCGGCCCTATTTAATAAATGAATTCAAATTCAACTGTGTGGTACATAAAAATCTTGTTGTGCATATTGAAGACTATATTATTTTTATCTAATATTTTTCTGCGTGTTTCTTTTGCACTTGACTAACGCAAAGTCAAGTATATCTTGTTTAATCTATGCATATAAATGTGGCTTTTAATTGTTCAGATAAAGAATATTTCAAACTGATTAAAAGTCACAGGCTGTTGAACTTTGAATACTTTGGATTTCAAAAATATAATATTTTAACAAATCAAACCTTTAGTTTGGATATAAATTGACAGCTTTATTAGGTATGATACTATCATTAGTGTAGCACTAACATGCTTTAGAGCATCCTTGTCTACTCTCGGCTTTATTCCCTTAACAAGAAGAAATTGTGAGTCCAGAGCATAGAAGTGAACTAAAAAGAGTTTGAGAGATTGAGAGACAAAGACAGAGGAGACGGATGAATAGCGTCCTTTGTTAGAGAAAGTAAAGAAGAAGACAGAGCAATCACAGTGAAGCAGAGGCAGTTAGGAAGGAAAAAAAAGAAAAATACTCAGACGTTGAAATGGCAAATAAATGATAACAGGGGAAATTAGCGTCAGAGATCCAAGCAGGGAGACGGGATGTGGTGTTGACCCCATTCTCTTTGCATAGCCTCATCGATGTGACATGCATTACCATTGCAGCTCTTGTCTGTGGCCCCGTCGTCCTTTTCCTTCGCTGTTGTCTCTCTACTGCCAGTCATGATCACAGCGTCTCGCTAAGACGCAGCGTCCCTCTCTTTCTCTTTGTCGTCCCCTCTTCTGGACTCACTGTCACAAAGATAAATAAGAAAAAGGAGTCAGTGAGAATTTTCCAACAGTCACTCTCTCTGGGGGGATTTTTCTACACACTTTCTCAGCTCTTCTGTAAAGCGTTGGGATTATCTTGGGCGGCTGACAGGCTATTTGAGGTCAGGATGAGTATTTACAGGTCTGGTACCCCAGATGGAGACATGGAGGATTCACAAAGTGACACAAATCAGTGTGAGTAGAGGTTTGGAAAGAGTGTGAACCTTTATTCAGGTGTCAGACCTCATTCTGCAGAAAAGACCAAGAGGAGACACTGAGGGATTTCAAGTTGTAAAGTTCATTTCATAGCGGTACCAAGTACTTTTCAAGTCCTGTTATGCCCTATTCATCTGAGTTACACAAGTCTCAAGATGATGCCCTAAAGGGTTTCGTTATTTTTGTGTACTTTAAACTTTTTGACACACTATTGAACGTAAAACCACACTTTATTTGAAAACCATTTTTTGTTCTGTCTGTGAAATTCAGCACATTGAATTCTAAAATGCTAAAATACATCTCCATTATTCAGTAAACTTCAAGATTGTAATTTTAGCCATCACTATGACAGTTTTTTTTGTTTGCTTTAATGTCACACTGTCGTGGGGAAATATTCTCTTACCATCCTTGAGTAAAAAAAGTGTATCTTTCATGGCGACAGGAGTTTGTAAATTCCATCAGGTGCCATGCATCTGTTTTTGTTAGACAACCAAAAGCAGCCGTCCTTATGATCACAGTCAGAGAGGATTCAGATGGAGTAGCGTATGTTTTCAAACAGACAGACACTATGCAGGGAGGCTGACAGACTGAGAAAGAAAGAAAATAACTGTGAGGGAAATTGACACAAGAAAGAAGAAGAGACCCTGTTAGAAAACAACTCTTTCATTTCCCTTCAAATGTCTTTCACGGTAGAAAGTTGGCTGTAGTGACTGAAGAATGAAACTCCCCGTAATGTTGATTTATATTCAATGTTTAAAAAATAATAGCTCAGACAGGTATTTACAACAATAACCTTTATTAAAATCCAAATAAAATCCAATTTCCTATATGGAAATTGGATTTTATTCAGCTCAAACATAATGACATACACCTTTTGTCACAGGTAATATCTGTAGATTCCACATGCAGCCACCATGACATCAACATTTGGTTAGTCAAGTTCTGTTTGAAATCCCTGACAATTTTGGCTGTTGCCATGTTTGTTTTTTGGGGTAAGAACCACATGGTCGCAGACTAGTTATAATATTGCCCAACAAGTCAGTAATATGATCTGTCTCACACCTAATGAGAAAACAACTATTTTTAATCAACTTAGCTCATCCAACTATTTGAATGAGTGAGGGATTTGCAAACACAAAGCCGTCAAAGTTAGTCACAGGGATAGACTGTCGGTCTATGCCATGTGGCTAACCCATTAGCTAGTTAGCCACTGTTTTTCTCACAGAATGAGATTCTCTTAAACAAAAGAAGAACACATTCGCTGCATGTTGCCCACATCTACAGTTGGAGGACATTGTTGAGTGAACATGGTGGTAATTGAAATGTATTTTTATTAGCCTACTTTGGCTTCTGTCCTCTTTGTGTGAGAAAGCTACAAACCTGGCTGCCTTGCACTTAGTATTTTATGTGAGCAGCCACATAACAAGTCACTGTATGATACATGACCAAAAAATTAACAAGACAGGTATCATGAGCCCAACCACGGATATGTTCTAACTAGTGAACATATAAAGAGAATTATACTACATTTTCACTCACAGATAAAAGCTTTATTACCTTTATATTTGCCCAGTATTTGCATGAGAAAAATCCCCATAAATGTGAATCCCCTTTGCAGTTGTCCAGAACAAGAAATAAGCTACAGACATCAAATCTGTTTAATGTACTGAGCTACAAACATGTTTAATTCTGATGTAAAGTCTATCTTTTTTATATTGAGCTGAATGGTAATTGTCTTGCTTTTGGTGCCAGCCCAAAGTGGCCCATCAAGAAACTATTGATTATGGCCTTCTGGTTGGTATTCATTTTTTGAGCCTTTAACATTGTGTCTTGGTCATGTCAGATTTTTATGCTGTCACTAAGACTATACGTTGAACTAACTTGTCTATGTCTTAGTATGTATGCTGTTCATTTACCCACATTTACTTTTGAAAATGGCTCCCCATCCAACAAGACTACGACTCTGCCAAAAACTTTCAGAAAATACGACATATGGAGACAAACTTTAATGAATGTTTATTTGGCAGTTTTTGCTTCTGAAAAATGTTGAGGAATTCTGCTTTGTGCTATTGCCCCACATGCCGTTGACTTCTGAATGAAGGTATTATGAGCACCAGAGTTCACACAAGGTTTGTAGGAGAGATTATGTAGCAGCTTGAGAGCTGCAGTGCACAAGGTTATGAGCTAATTCCTCAACAACACTGAGCCTGATGAATGCTTGTTGATGCTACAAACAGCATTATAAGATATGTGAGTATGAGTATTCATGTAGCACAGGATTTTGGAGTTGCTGTAAAAGTAAGGTGTGTGTTTATGTCTCTTAAATGTGTTTTTATTCAGGTTTAATTTCCAAATTCCAACGGTATCCTCCTCCAGAGCTGGCTGTTTATCTTTCAACCAATGATAGAAAGCAACATTGTGCAAGTCTAAAAAGCAGAAATATGTTGACTTTCAGAACAGTTACAGTGTGATTTGTAAGGAGTTGATTTTTAGTTGCTAAAATGCTTAAAATATTAATCTGACAAAACAGCAAATAAGAAAGAACTACACACACACGGCTTGTAAACACATCACTAAGGTCTGGTCTAGGTGAAACAAACATCAGCTCTGGAATAACTTTAATTTATTTATGTGAACGACAGAGATCTTTCACAGCACACCACTAATAACACACTGAGGTGTTGCACCATCGCTGGGAGAAAAACCTCGGGGCAGGCTTATGCCCAGGATTTCAGTGGTTATCTCCAGCGGGGTGCAAAGGGTGATTTGCATCGCCCCCTCCAGGCACTTTTATCCTGACCCGGCAGCACTGTGCACGTGGCGGAACGGTAGCCGCTGCTGTTGCCCGGACAACTGATCGCTGGATTACAGGCTGGGAGAAGGGAGAGGGCGAAAGAGAGTGTTTGAATCAGTGGTCCTCCATCATGGTCCTGCTGGTTTTTCATTTTAGCCAACTAATGAAGCACTCTTTTAGGCCTGGGACTCAGGGTGAAAGCAATTAAGTGGCTGGTTGGAAAGAAAACCATCAACTCTCTGCTGACTGTGGGCTGATGTTTTCTTATTGTGCATAAACTGCATGGAACTTTTCTAAGTTATATTTAGTCTTAAACCCCAATGCTTGACTGATATTTTATCAGTGTGAATAGTATTATAAGGGTAATGAATCCATTAGGCTCGGACATACTGTATAATGACTGATAAAAGATGGCAATCAAAAGCCAATGCCACTTTATGTCACTTTGGTATTTGCAACAGACTGGGCCAATTTTCAAACCAAACACTGAGCCAGCCCAAATAATAACATTAAAAACTAAAGGAAATTATACAGGCTGACCAGCAACTGAAACTGAACATATTATTATCTATAGCTATTATCTCTGGTCACAGATTCTCAATAAACACAATGAATGTGTATAAGTGTGGGATCAGCAGAGTTGAGTTCACACATATTAAAATGAACAAGTTCATGTTCATAGTTCACAGTGAAAAAGTGATCTACTTCTTGTTCATTTATTCACCTTTCTTAGCTGCTTTGGGCTACTCTCTTTCAATACAACCTCCATTTCTACCGTCCCTTCTTGTTGTACCCAAAAACAGCAAAAAACTATATACTATTTAAATGTCTTCGTTTTATAATTCTGTACACTCATGGGCTTAGAGGTGTGCACCTAATTGTGAATAATTGATACATAAATGAAATGTATATATATATATCACGTGGCTGAACCGACATACCCATACCTATACAGAGGTGGTTTCAGTTGTTATTCAGGTTTCAGGGGTTGGACTTTAAGAAAATGACCTCATTGACATTACAAATGGTTGCTTAATTAACATACAGGTGCAAAAAAAACAACTTTATGTATGGGTGACAGAGGAGGACAGCCAGAACAGACAAGGCAGAGCGGGCGGGCGGGAGAGAACGAGGTTGCATGAGAATAATGTGAATATGTGTTTGATTAGTTTTTCTTTTTAGTTTGTTCAAATAACATTTTAGCAGGAACACCATGAAAGAACTAGACAGTGTATTCATTCACTAAATGACTGTCCCACACAAAGATGATGAATTCTAGCATCATGTTAAAGAGGCGGACTGGGAAGAACATTTGGCTCTGGCATCTGCACCTGTGGCTTTATGGCTGTGCTATACTGCTGTGTAGCATATTATGCTGTAGGAATATCAGAGTTTTCACAAGTTTGAGTCCAGCCCTGGTTGTAAACTGACTTGTTCACTGTGTGTGTGTGTGTGTGTGTGTGTGTGTGTGTGTGTGTGTGTGTGTGTGTGTGGTTGTGTGTGTGTGTGTGTGTGTGTGTATATATATATATATATATATATATATATATATATATCCTTTTCATCTTTTTTAACCTTTATCAGAGCATTGATGGACAATCCATCACTAATAACTTTAAGAAAGGGTAAGGTTTATGTTACAACTTTAAAGGATTTTGTTTTTCCTGTTACCCTGTTTTTGAGTCACTATAATTTATATTAATTACGAAGAAGAATGAAACCACACATGCTAAAATCCAATGGGTTATTTTCCTACTTGCACTAATATCCTGCATCATAAAACAGCAAGAACGCTCTGAGGGTTCTTCTCTGATCAAATTATAAAAACGAAGAAGAAAAATCCCCCTCTAATATAAAACAAAATTGGGCTACTTTTAGAGTCATTGGTTAGATTAGATGCTCTAATTGGGTTATTATGAGTCTGGGAACACTTTTCTTTTTGTTGCTCTTAAAGTGAAATCCTATTTTTCTACTGCTCATATTTGCATTTAAACCTGTGTAGTGAACAGTATGGACATTACCTAAAACATGTTAAAAGTGAAAGCAAGATATATGTTGAATACTGGTCTGCATAATCAAATCCAGTAAACTCCTCTCTGCTCTGTTGACACTGTCTCCATGTAGACCAGGACATCGAACAACAGGATTCACTTAAATCTGAAGCGCTAAGAAGAAAAAAAACAGAGTTTCTTCTGCTGCTGCTTAGTAAAGCATAGCTATTTCTGTGGGTGAGACATGTCTTTATTCAATATCAGCAGCTCCTCAGAGACATGTACAGCTTTAGGCTGGCAGCAGTGCACTCAGACTGTGAGTAGCAATCTGACTGACTGATGGTTTTTAATAATCTTCACCCCCCCCTTCGCTCACATTTGTTCATATTTAACAGGGGAAATGTTAGAGTGGACCGGTGTTGCTCTGTTTTTCTATTAAGCTAACAGAAGGACAATGGTCATTATTTGTGGAAACAAGGGGGTGGCCTTCCCTCTCACTAACTCAATGACCTCTCATTATAAAAAGACTGAAGACATCCTGGTTGCCAATGCAAGAAGGAGAGTCCAATGGCACCTTGTTGTATTGTTTGTGCATAAGCACGACCTGCATGTTATACTAACTTTAGAGCATAAAAGCCCTCTCTAAAATATTCATAAGCCCTCATCGCTATAAAGGTAGATGTATAGTCAAATATGAAATAAAAAAGTTTACTCCTTTGTAAAAATGTGCATACCTGTACACTTCAGTTTATCTCACAAAGCTCTCGATTTCATATTAAGCCAAATTGTTCCAGAAACCCAAAAAAGTGTTCAGATGCTCTGAGACTAATGACCTCTACATGTCTAACATGAAGTCTTTTAAAAGCATACAGAAGCCTTTATCATTACCGATCATGTTTTTTCTTATGTTAACTCTCATGCTTACTAATGACACTGCCCTAAACTCACAGTAGATGAAAGCAGGTGTATCTTAAATATTGATAGTTAGAGGCTCCATCATCAGGTTTCTTGCTCTGGTGAGCGGTCTCACTGGTTTTAAAAGTTTGTGACATATTTCTACAGATTTCCGTACCATCTGCCTCCCCAAAGCAATATCACTAATTTGCTTTATTCTTTACCAAAAATATGAACTATTTTCGTCCTCCTGTTGACTCATACACAGCTCCTGTTCAGCCACCTGTCTCAAACACCTTATTGACATGATAGACTACATGTTAATCTCTTCTAGTCCTGTGGAAATTTTGCCAACTCATTATTTTATGGAAGCATTGGCACGAGACTTCATGTAATTATTGCCGTTCTCCTCTGGTTGATCCTGTTGTTTGATATTTAAACCACGCAGGTGCTCATCCATTTTTCATTATGCCAAAACATCGACCAACAACTTCACAACAAACTCAAAACTCCCCTTAAAAACAAAAAATGTGCTTTTGATATATATATATTTTTTCCTTCTCTCTTGGATTGTTTGGTCCATTTGTGTTATTTGGTGGATTCTAACCCTTTTAAAATAACATTAGGAGATGGATAGCACCACACCTTCTTTAGACAAATATTGAATGAATTGACCCAATGGGGGAGTTGTGAAAAGTAAGATCCATTCTGTCAGACGATGACACTTATAATTGTCTGCATGCCATTGTGACGGTCTTGAAAGATAATTGTGCATCACTTTTACATTTCAGTCTTCAATCAATCCCCTTCCAGCCGGCTCAAAATCCCAGACTTTATTGTTTTTTAGTTTTTACAAAAAGAGAATGGAGTTCAAAGAGATTTTGACATTTAATCAGCACACACAAACTAAACTAAAATTAAAAACCAAAAGTTTACTGATTGCAGTCTTTTGGTAGAAAAAAGCAACAACAACAAGGTCCAACTAAACACAAACAGAGCCACTCGGAAATGTCGACACAAGAAGCAAACACACGGGAAGACTACCATATAGACTGAGGATAATCAGACACTGGTGAAAACAATCAGGACAGGACACACAATCATAAAGGTGGGACAAGAAATAAGGAAAGGGGTCAAAACTACACACCAGAGAGACACACTGTAAACAGGAAATAAAAATATACAAGAAAAAATGAATAAAAAGACAAACAAGAATAATGTGAAATTTAAATCTGCACTCACATCGACCAGGTTTGAACATAATGACATTGGGTGATTGGGTTTTAGAAAACATTTTTTCTTCTTTACAAAAAGTACATGTGTAATTACTTTAATTCGTAACTTATATTTAAAGCTGTTTATTGCAAATTGTTCCCTCTTGTATAGTTCTCTGAATAAGCCCTTACATGCCAATCATGTTCTAGCTTACGAAAGCTTTATTGTTAATTGTAATCTAAAGTCTGCTTGTGAAATTTTCGCACGCCTTTGCAAATGCTTTTAAATTAAATATGAGGTGCGAGTTCCTTTTACAAGCCTTAAGAGTTTATTTTCTATCCCGCTTTTGCAAAATGTACAAGTCAAATCTAAAGTTTCTCTCACAAAATAAATTAAAAAATAGTTTTAAAAAGTTTTTATTCTGTTTTTAAGTGAACATTGTAAACCACTGTTTCTGACATCTGTTTTAATATAAACCTTCAGTGTTTGTTTTTAATGGGTACTTTGCTACCAATGTTATTGAGGTTAATACCTCTAATGATTGGTCTTCTTATAGAGATATTGTTCAATCATTTCCATCAATAACCTTAATTGTGACCAATAAACCTCTTCTAGTGATCAGACACGACACAGTTCACACAGTTCCTTATACGTTATGCATTTGTAAGTCTCTTTGGTTTGGATGCTTAGAGGAGTTGAACAGCAATGTAAACATGCCGGTTGTGTAAACCAATATCTCTGTCAACAAAAGGCCTCTTTCCCACTAATGCTCAAGGCCAGCTAGGGTGAAGTGACAAAAGAGAGCAAAATTGTACGAAGTGTTATCGAATACCAGCATTCAGCTTGGCTGCTGGATAAACACTTATTATCTGTGCTGTTACTTTAGCTACTCATGTTTCTCAGTACTCAGTGTTACACTTAAAGGTCAGGACGATCACTTTGTTGGGTTGATAGTCGAACTTGAAAAATGGTCCCAAGGCAGAGGACACTGATACTGAATAGAAAAGAGAGCATTTTTCAGTGATAACAATTATCATCACTTTTGTTTTTATTCTAATACACACTGTTTCTGCTCTTATCAAATATAAAAAAAATATATATTTGGATGGTGAAATTTAGCCTGAAAGAACATTAAGTCATCTCAGAGATATGTCTGTCCAAAAGTGATTAATAGCTAGACATTAGTAAAAGAAAAAGTAGGAGGCAGGTTTCATTCGTTGAAGTGTTTATTCTAGACAGTCTTTCATCAGTGTGCACTTTCTAAGTTAATCCATACACAGGCATCGGATGGTTCAGGTTTGACAAATCACAGCCATCTTACACAAGGTCAACACAGTCATCCTCCCCTATCTTCTGCTTCTTTAAAATGGACAATGTTTAAACTGTGAAGAAGGGTAATGAGGGGGAGGAAGGAGAGGGGAGGGAGTGGGGTTAGTGGAATGAAGGAGTAGAAGAGCGGTGTAACAAGTTTCCAGGAAGAGATGGGAGGTTTATAAGAAAGGACGGATTCTGTGAGAGCAGAAATGGTAACGTAGTGAAGCATTGAGAAGGAAAAGATGGATGATACGAGGAGGAGAAGGAGGAGTTCACCTTAATGAGAGTGTGGACACAAATGGTTGAACATCAGGTACTAATGCTTCCCCTCATTGCCACAATTGATGGGTATTATTTCACAAAAAGCTCCATGGTCAACAGATCTGATAGTTGAAAACTTCCAGGTGTGAATACTCACCCTATGAGTGAGAACAGCGTGTTACGAAAAGAGCAACACACTGATCTTGGGGAAAATTACCAAATAAATAAAGGTTAAAAAAAAACCATTTTGGACAATGTGGTTAGTGACAGCAGCAAAAACAAGCTATAAACATAAGCATTTTTTCTTTTACAAGAATCCCACTTGTGATGTCACAAGGAGAGCAAATTTGAAACTGAGCACTGTTCTCTGTGTTGTAAGAATTATGCAAGCTACAAGCAAAGCTGGATGAGTTCATTTCACCTTTTGAGGGTCGATAGACACTCAGGTTACCCAAATAAATGTTCAAAAACACTGTAAAAGTGGATTTTTCATAATATGTCCCCTTTGGGATGTTTAAGTTATTGACCAGAAAATGAGTTTAAATAATTGAATGTACATTCACAGTGCGTGTTGGCTTCAGGGTTACCTCCTGTATTTCACAGTGACAGTTCTGACACTCTGCGACTCTTTAGCGTTCGTCAAAGTGACAGCTTGGGGAAAGAAACTGTTCCTATGCCTGGTTGTTTTGGCGTACGGTGATCTGTAACGCGTACCAGAGGGGAGGAGAGTTTGGGTCCAGGGTGTGAGGAGTCAGTACTGATGCTACCTGCCCGATTCCTGACCCTGGACTGGTATAAGCCCTGGATGGAGTGCAGGTTGGCACCGATGATTTTTTTTTTTGAAGTCCTGATAGAAGGTTAAGATTAAAGGATCTAAAAAAGTAGGGTTTTTCTTTGGGGTTTTTTTTTTTTTGGGGGGGGGGCACACTGATTGGTGGCATTTTGTGAGCTTTAATTAACTCTACCCTCTCTGCTTGCACTGTTGTTTGTTTTAGTCACATCCTCATTTACGTGAAACCAAACCACAGACTGGGACAAGCTAAATATTTAGAGTTCCCTATGCTTACTGACTTGAGGTCAAGGTTCAAAAAATAAATTCAAAATACACATCAAGTAAACTTTCCTCAAACATGTTTTCTGTCTTTGTAGTTAGTTCTTATTGTGCTGATTTATACAAAATATTTTTATGTTTTAATTAGTTATTTGAAGCCATAAAAGTTGCCGTGATCGACAGCAGCGTTTGGCTCCTGTGGCTCTTGTGGCTCCTGTGGCGCTGTGTGAACCTGATGAGCTGAGTTGAGGAGGAGCAGCAGGAACAGCACTATACCTTTGTAAGTCTACTGGAGAAAGAGTGGCTGGCAATAGAAACATCATGCAGGCCAAAGATAACCAGACATGTAAAAAACGAGTCACTGTAGGAATCCTGCAACATTTGATCTTAGACTCTGTTTAATGGCAGAAAATGCTTTTTTAATGTTTTGTGTGATTTATTCTTTTGTGTTTGTGTGGACTCACTGACCCGCTAATAATTTGCTCTGTTTTGAAACCTGACATTTACACCAGCTGTCCCTCCATCCACCGCTCCCTCTGTGTCCATCTGTTTCTCTCTCTGTCTGCTGACAGAAGAGAGGGCAGGCAACGAGGCCTTCAAAGACTTCGGAGTAATTTCACCTCCAGAAAACCCGCCAAAGTGTTCGCGCTCTCGCTCCTATCTCCATATTTTTTCCTCTCTCTCTCTCTCTCTCTCCCTCCGCCCTCTATGTCTGCCTCTTCATCTCCTCTGCCTTTGTCTGCTGTCTTTCATGGCCTCTCTCTTTCTCTCTACATTTCTATCTCTCTTCTTTGCTCTCTTTTCTCCCTTCCCTCACGCACATTTTCTCTCCTCTACCTTGGGTACACCTGGCTGGCTGCTGAGGGCTGACACTTTAAAGACACTGGCTTCAGCTTCTGCTGCTGCTGGAATATCAATATCTCCTCCACACACACACACACACACACACACACACACACACACACACACACACACACACACACACACACACACACACACACACACACAATTGCGCCCCCCTCCATATGTAGCAACGTAAACACACACAAACACCACCCACAATCGGACACAGCGTCTCTGACTCTATTAGACATGTTGCACAGCGGTGGCCATACAAACAAGGTTGGAACCTTGGGAGGGCTTCAGTAGCAGGACCATTAAGTAAACATTTTCCCTCCACATCGTTTGTTCCAACAAAGCACATTTTTTTACTTCTAAATAGCATGTCCTGTGTGTGTTGGTTACATCAGAGGAATTTTAAGCAGCTAACTGTAAGCCTTTTAAGACCTCATCCTGGCCTGAGAGTGTGTGTATGTGTATGTACAGAACACACACATACATACCCTTTACCTTTCAGCACAAACCTCCCTCTGTCTCTCTCTTTGTCTCTGTAGACTGCATTTCAAACCTCCCTCGCTCCTCCTCGCTCTTTGTTGATTTTTGCCTGGACGTCTCTCCTTCAAAGCTAGATTACTGCTCTCTGAGTTGTCAATGTGGACGCCTGGGAGTTATACTCCCACGGCAGATTGACTCGAGGGGTTGAAACATCTTTCTCACTCGGTTTCAATTATTTTCCACATCTATCTATGACTACATGATCATTTTAAAATCACATCAGTTCCTATTTGCAGAAGTATAAAGACGGTCTAAAGATATCTGGATGGAGTGATATCTTATTTTTCTCTCTTTGTTCTGTAATGTTGGTTTAACTTAGCTACAATAGCCAGGCATGCAGTTGTTATCTCAACAGTTTGTGCGTCTGCTGTGTTTACTTGCTGACTGTGAGTTTAGCCTGAATACTTTCCTGGAAGTCACAGGAGACACAGTCAGCTTTTCCACGCTCTGTAGTATGCATAACGTTGGCCTGACACCTAGTGGATACAATAATGTTGGTCTGAAAGGGCAATCCGCAAATCCAACACTTGATTAAAGCTCCCAAATTACATCAGGATTGACTTTTTCTTCATAAGTAGTCTGTGTACTGGGTAACTCGTGTAACACCTTGAACAATTCATTTGATCTGATTCTTAATTTACAAATGATGCAAAGAGGACTTCGTTAAATGTTAATCTAATCACCAAAATTCATTTGACTCAACAACTACAATTATCTATAATTCACTATAAGAAATCAACACACATTAACATCAAATCAAATAGGCTGTATAGTTACAGTTCTTAGATTTTCATATAATAATACCAATCCTTTTTATGTTGACACTTAGTTTGCATTGTCAGTGATGGAGTCTGTTTTTCTTGTGATTGATTCAGATGGTGTGCAAATACACAAGGGACCCTGGATTCACAGTTTCGTTGTATGCATATACATCATGCATTTGTTTAGCTAAATTTTTAAGACAGCCAATGCATGCACACTATGTATGTGACTTGCATCAGTGTTTTATGTAGCAACATAATATGGACAAAAGGCATTTAGAAGAGTAACATATTTGCATCGGTACAAACCCTAGTACTTCTACTAATGGATCATCTTCTGTTCTATTGCTGACGGACAAGATGTTTAAAATTGAATGAAAAGCAGGCATATAATGTATGGTGTTCTTAGCATTAGCATGAATAACCACATGTGTCACTGAGTAAACCAGAATTAAGTACCATTGGTAATATATAACCTGTAGACCTCTCCCCATATGCACTCACATGCCTCTGGCTATGTGAGTGTAAACCATTTAAACAGACATGACAAAGAGACAACCCATTTACATAAAGAGGAAAGCAAAGGTTTATCATGGAAGAAGTAAAAGAAAAAAAAAAATATATATATCAATTTGAGATTACCAGTACCATAACCAACAGAAGAGACAGTTGATGTTTGGGCAGGATATAATGCTTGTGATCATTATTATAGGAAAAAAAAAGATTGTCTGCAGGACATCTTATTGGGTTTTTACTTTTCTCTGCTGCGCAGTGGAATAGCACTAATCAGCACTGATACATAGAGTCTCATTCACTTTTCAATCGTTTTAATAAAAGGGGCAAACATGGATGAAAGGAAAGACTCATTATCTTGGCTTTTAGGGAAGAGCTTTGACCCTTCCCTATGAATACTCAATGCTCTTTGTTTGCTCTAGTCTTCTTTTCTATCCAACTCATTGATTAGGGCTCATAAGGGGGACACAAACATGGAAACATCTGTAAAATGATATCTTACCTGTAGTTGTGTTCTTAGTAATCAAATTTAATCAATTTAGTCAGGAAGTAATTTGAACTTAATGTCCAAGTTGCTATTTAATTTATTTTTATTTGACCAAAGAGAGCAGTTTGCTCTTCACACACACACACACACACACACACACACACACACGGACCAGCACACTCACATGCACAATACTAATCAGTAAAATCTAAATCCCCTGGGTATGGGCTCTATTAGACCATGTGCTTATGGGAAGATAACCATTTAGCAATATGAAGAAGCAGCACCAGGCGGTGGGCGGTAACAGTAACGCTGCTGCATGAAAATGGCCTGCTGCAAACTGTGCCAAAGCCTTCATTCTTAATACAAGCTATTTCGCTCGGAGGCAGACAATTAATGAGTCCTTTTTGTCAAGGTGAAGGAACAACAGATACGAGACAATGTGCTTAACTTTAAAGGAGGCAGTAACAGCTTTGAATATGAGAGGGAGGGTTATAAACATGACTCTGCAATCCTCTGGGGAAACAAGTTAAGCTTTTGCCCTTCACTTTACAGATCCATGAGATAATTATAATGTCAGTGATGCAAAAAGGGCAGACATCAAATTTGACATTAAGTTGTATGATGCGGTCAGGATTGCCCTGCAGGTACAGATAACTTATGACCTTACACATTTAGCTGACCTTTTTGTTGTGTATTTTGTCTTTGGAAAGAAAACCCTCTGAAAACACTCAGGAAGTTGAAAAATCCCAGGGAGATGATTAGAAGAAGGAGCCAATTTTTCCACCATTGTGAAAATGACAGTTTGAACACACAAACACTAGATGGTGCTGTTTAGTTAGGACTGCAATACATGGACAGCTGACCTGGTGTCATTGTGTCATGTGAGAGAATTGAGAAATCCCTTATTAATGTAATACTGAAGTTTGCAGACTGACTGGATCTTAAGTTACTTTTCTTTTGCAATGTTTGTGCTCCTTTTACCCCCCAGCCCCCCCTCTTTATTATAGCCCACAAACATCAAGAAGAAAACTGGCAACATATATGTCCAGCAATTCATGATACACGTCAATGGATTTGTTGTGTAATCCACATTGAACTGACCCCGAGTGGTTGTGGTATCTCAGGAAGCTATTTATGTCTCATTTGCTGAGCTCTGAAAACAAGACTGAGCACAAGAAAAACACATCACAACATGAGGACTGGAAATGCATTCCACTTTTGTTGTTTCTAAGCTGTAATGAGAAATCCAGACGAGCTTTGATTTATTACAACATTTAAGGAACAGGCAAACAATTATGTGGGCAAAGATGCTATTATACTGAATAATCTTTTTGTTTTGAAACATAAAACATAGAATATAGTTCAAACAATACTATGATAAAAAGGTGAGCATATGTTGTGGTTGTAAAAGACACTTAGACACAGTTGCAAAATAAATCAATTCTCGGAAACAAATCTGAAAACATTTCATCTAATTTGCGATTGCTTTTTTTTACACCAATATTCATGGCCAGCGAGTTTTAATGTTGTTGATTCTTTTTGTCATACACTGGTTGGTCATACCTCTAGTGTTTTGTTTCTTGGATTTCAACCGACGCAGACAGCAGTCTGATTAACCAACAGAAGGAATGTTTCAAAGTATTAGAGCTGTTGTTACTGCTACATACATGAGTCAGACAGAGATAAAGAAGATAGAGTGAATAGGAATTGCAATAAATGGGGGGAAGTTATTATCGAAACAAGAGGGAAAGATGCAGAAAATGAAAGAGGAAATAGAAGAAAAGAGATATGTTAGGGAGTCAGACACTAAGAAAGCACACTAAAAGATCACATGTGAGTGTGCAGGGGTGTTGCCAAAGTGCGTCTCTATTTTTGGAGGAGGAATGTACACAGAGACCTCGTGGAAAGAGACCATAACAACAAACAGTATACGCAACACGCTCCTACAAAGAGACAGTCCCCCTTCAGAACATTCAGTCACACACACAGCATCAACACGAGAGAAACAAGGAAGAAAGGACAGGAAATGTCAAGCCGTCAGATTTTCTGCTCAGATCTGGCTTTGAATACAGAGAGGGACCAACAGAAAACATATAAAGAGAGAAGAAGGACAGGTAAGAGGTGAAACTGATTCATGAGCTACCTTTAAACCTGTTTCTATGTCAGGTTTGCATGGTTTCATTCATGTAAATATTATTTAAATATGTTTCATAACTCGCTTACACCTTTTGATTATGTGCATTCATCTGTTTAAGCTGATATATTGAGTTGCATCAATGCAAAGAACTACATTTATCTGATTTGTTTTGCACTTTATGTCTCCCATATTCATGCTGCAAATGAGCAAAAAGGCTGTATTTTTTTTTTACATATAATGAAAGCTAATAAAACAACAAAAACAATCAACAACAATCACACAACAGAAGCACCAGCTGCTCAAGGACTACAAAATCAAATATAAAAAGACAATCCTGTAAGTGAAATAGCTGCACAGGTGTTTCTGTAGTAATCTATCTGGTGTACACGCAGGCCCTGTTCATAAAAAGACTGAGTGCAACAATGCAGAATTTGTTCTGATGTGTCAATAATAAGATAAATAGAAACAGGTGGTTAAAAGCCATTTGAAAAGATGTGTCTTCAGCATCAGTAGAAACTGCAAGAGCGTATGTGCACAGCAAGAGTGTTCCAAAGAGTTGGAGCAACAAACCCAGAGGCAGGATCCCCTTTTGTTTTCAATCTGCCATGAGGGACAATGAGACGGCTTTGGTCAGAAGACCTGAGGGATCTATCTGGAATGTGGGGATGGAGCCGGTCAGAGATATACACAGGTTCCTGATCGTGCAGAAACAAAAACATGAATCTTAAAAAGATTCTTCCCTACAGTCTAACCGAAACTAAACCAGTTTTGTTATAGTACATCCGATGTTTGAATGAAGTTGCAATTAACACAGAGAGACGAAAAGAACCAAAAAAGAGGGCAACAACTGGTTGATATTTGTTTTTAAGTTCATAGACTAAAACAACTAAAAAATGAATCCATTTTCAGAGAACTTCATGGACTCTGTCTGCAGTATGGACCAACCAGCAATGAAGGTCTTCCACTTTAAAGACCAGGAGCAGTCGTCCAGCCTACTGCTGCAGCTGAACAGACTCAGGCAGGAGAACATCCTGACTGATGTGTGGCTGTGTTCAGATCACATCGAGCTCCCCTGTCATCGCAACGTCTTGGTCTCCAGCAGCCCCTACTTCAGAGCCATGTTCTGCAACAACTTCTTAGAGAGACAGCAGACAAAGATCAACATAAAGGGCATCACGTCAAACATTCTGAGCAGCATCGTCGACTATGTTTACACAGGACTCATTAGCATTAGCTTTGAGATTGTTTTGCCTGTGATGCAGGCGGCATCCATGTTGCAATATGGCCGACTCTTTGAGGCCTGTTCAGTTTTCCTGCAGGAGCAGCTGAGCCCCGACAACTGCCTGAGCATGATAAGACTCTCCGAGATCATGATCTGCAACAGTCTGAGAGACAAAGCCAAAGAGATGGCCATGGAGAGCTTCTCGGACGTGTCAGTGTCCGAGGATCTGTGCGAGCTCTCCTTACCTGAGCTCATGGGATACCTGGAGGATGACAGTCTTTGCGCTGAGGAGGAGCAGGTGTTTGAGACTCTTGTTGCCTGGATCCACCACGATCCTTTATCAAGACGCGGCGCCATCAGCGACCTTTTCAAGAAAGTTCGTCTTCGCCACATCCATCCCACCTACCTCTTCCAGTTCATAGCTAACGACCCTCTGATCCAGTCGTCCACCCTCTGCACCGAGCTCATCGAATCCGTAAGACGACTCATGTTTGCCGTCAGCCCCAAATGCATCGATACGGCGGTCGACCTCAAACCTCTATGGGTGGCACCGAGGCGATACTCCTATCATGACATGTTGGTGGTTGTAGGTGGCAGGAAGAACAACGAGCAGACCTCCAGGGAAGCCCTCGTCTTCGATGAGAGAAGCGAGAAGTGGCAGTGGCTCGCCAAGTTGCCTGTTCGTCTGTATAAAGCGTCATACGTCGCTCTCCACAGTGTGTTGTATGTCATTGGTGGCCTGATCACAAACACAAAGTACAGCCAAGTCAGCACAACCGTTTACACACTCTCACTAAAGACCAATCAGTGGAGGACAGCAGAGCCCATGTTGGAGCCTCGCTTTGCCCACCAGAGTGTCTCCTACCTCCACTTCATCTTCGTGTTGGGCGGCCTCGGCACTGACATGCAACTGACAGGCAGCGTGGAGAGGTAAGATCATTACCACGCACATAAAGAGCATAAAGAGACACACAAATATGGCAAACAATAACTGACTCTAAATAATGCTGTCAGGTTCAACAGCATGTTCAACCAATGGGAGACGATGGCGCCCATGCCCGAGGCTGTGCTGCACCCTGCAGTGGCTGCAACTAACCAAAGGATCTATGTGTTTGGAGGGGAGGATGCCATGCAGAACCCTGTCAGGATAATACAAGTAGGACGCTTTGTTATTCAAGTCGCTAAAAACCCATTTACACCTGGTATTAAAAATGAGATCAGTATAGAAGCACATAACTTGGAGGAAAAAGCTAATGATCAGAATGTTATCAGATCTGCCTGAGATCTGACATCCTTAGCTCTGTTTAAGTGTCCCAGTGGTATCAGCCTGAGCCTCCAATACTGTCTAAAATGCTGTATCAGGAATCAGAAAATACAGCAGTCCCATACTATAAAATATAAGCCTCCCCCATAAAATCAACTGGTTTCAGGTCAATTATTTAAAAAAACAGAGCAGTGTAAGCAAAGAACATACTGCTGGAAAAAAAACCAAACATTCCAGTATGTTTTTTTTCCATCTTTACTAGCATGAGGAGATCGCATTTAAAAAAATCAAGTGCCAATGCAAAGCAAGTTCTGATCAAATCCAGGATGCTGATTTCATTTTATTAGCAGGTGTGAATGCGATGCACGTCGCTTGTGTTTTCATTCCTCCATTCTTGTTGAATTGATTACTAATTGTTTCTACCCTTAACACTTCTCCCA